>NC_135233.1:249859611-250485861 GCF_051348905.1 Ranitomeya variabilis | reverse complement strand
TATACATCTATCAATCTCAGCACATTGCATTCTGTAGGTTGACAATGTGCTAATAATTTGTCTCATCATACAATCACACATTTTACCTGCTGCCATTCCCTTACATCCATGTGACTTCCATCATACTTCTCATTCTCTGGTGATTATGTCCGTCTGTCTCCCCACTCCCACCACCACCACCACCACGTATCTTTAATCGTTTTATCATGCTTTGATTACATATAGATGATACGAATGGTTTTCTCCTTTACTTATACCATTTCTCTGCATTTGTACATTATAGTATAGTAATCTCAGCACCATAAATAACTTCATTTCTATTTGAAAAATATCCTTCAACAAACCTGTGGCATTCGGTGGGGCTGCAGTAGTCAGGTCTGTACTATTGAGGGCCACGCTCGTTTGGTTGATAGTCTTGGGGGGTGTGCTTGTCGGCTCATCACATACTAGAAAGAACAGAAGTTATCAGTAAAACAACACAAAACATGACATATTACATGGCAACAAGCAGGATCTCTAAATATTCAAGCACGGTGTCAGTCTCATATGTATGACACCCAGGTAATAAACTTTCTTGTTAATATCATTGTGGGACACAGGACCGGGGGGGGTATATGTTACCGTCACACTCAGCGACGCTGCAGCGATATAGACAACAAGCCGATCGCTGCAGCGTCGCTGTTTAGGTCGCTGTAGAGATGTCAAACACAGCAGCTCCACAACGTGCAGGAGCGATCCTGTGACGTAACGGCGACTCACTTATCGTTCTCACAGGTCGTTAGCTCCATGTTTAACATTGCTGGCATCGTTGCTTTTGCTGTCAAACGACGATACACGCCGACCTGACGACCAAATAAAGTTCTGGACTTCTCGCTCCAACCAGCGATATCACAGCGGGATCCAGATCGCTGCTGCGTGTCAAACACAACGAGATCGCTATCCAGGACGCTGCAACGTCACGGATCATTGTGGTTCTTGTTGTAAAGTTGCTAAGTGTGAAGGTACCTTTAGTGTAGGGTCTGTAGGAGGCAGGAAAGATCTTTATCAGGTCTTCTGTACCATGTAGGTAAAGAAAAGTGCAGATGGCCTCCACCCCAGGGAAGACACACCATGCACTCCACAGAAGTGAACCTCAGTGCCACAATAGCATGCCACCAAGGGGGTGACCCTGTGGGTGGCCAAGGACAATGGATGTGGGTGTATAATCCTCCCACATGTTATAGGAGAGTACAAGTACCCCTTCCCCCTCATCCCCTACTCCCATGGGTGCAGGCTAGGAGACTCTACCTCCTCTTTTTCACAATTTTTTCCCCTGCAGCCATCTTTTGCCTTTTTGCGCCATACTATAGGTGACTTTCAGTCCCATTGTTCCTTCTGGTCTCCACCATCTCTCCCTAAGCAGTAGAGATTTGGAATCTCTCTCCCCACAGGTGCTCTCACAAGAGATATAGGGCTGCATCTCATATAACCCACAATACCATGACAGAGCCACAGCAGATGGTGTCGGGCAGGGCCGGACTGGCCATAGGGCACTTCTGGCAAATGCCAGAAGGGCCGGTGCCAGTGGTGGGCCGCTCAATCCGCCGCCCCCGCCGTCGCATTCAACTATACCGGCGTATAGACGCCGGTACAGTTGAATGCAATGATGGAGGAGAGAGCGTCTACAGACGCTCCTCCTCTCCCATCATTCCCCGCTCTGCCTCTGACACTGCGGGTGCGCGATGATGTCATATCATCGCGCACCTGCTGTGTCCCGGGCAGACTGCAGCTGCTGAGACAGGAGCAGGAACCAGGAAGCAACGCTGGGCACGAGGAGAGGTGAGGAGAGTTTTTTTTTTTTCTGGACTGTGGGGCCATTCTCGGAGGAGGGGAGGGGAGGAAGAGAAGAGATGTGGGCTGTATATAGTTCTCTGTGGGCTGTGCTCTGTGCTGTATACTACTGTGGGCTGTATATAGTTCTCTGTGGGCTGTGCTGTATACTACTGTGGGCTGTATATAGCTCTCTGTGGGCTGTGCTCTGTGCTGTATACTACTGTGGGCTGTATATAGCTCTCTGTGGGCTGTGCTCTGTGCTGTATACTACTGTGGGCTGTATATAGTAATCTGTGGGCTGTGCTCTGTGCTGTATACTACTGTGCTATATATAGTACTCTGTGGCTGTGCTCTGTGCTGTATACTGCTGTGGGCTGTATATAGCTCTCTGTGGGCTGTGCTCTGTGCTGTATACTACTGTGGGCTGTATATAGTACTCTGTGGGCTGTGCTCTGTGCTGTATACTGCTGTGGGCTGTATATAGCTCTCTGTGGGCTGTGCTGTATACCACTGTGGGCTGTATATAGTTCTCTGTGGGCTGTGCTCTGTGCTGTATACTACTGTGGGCTGTATATAGTTCTCTGTGGGCTGTGCTCTGTGCTGTATACTACTGTGGGCTGTATATAGTACTCTGTGGGCTGTGCTCTGTGCTGTATACTGCTGTGGGCTGTATATAGTTCTCTGTGGGCTGTGCTCTGTGCTGTATACTGCTGTGTGCTGTATATAGTTCTCTGTGGGCTGTGCTCTGTGCTGTATACTACTGTGGGCTGTATATAGTTCTCTGTGGGCTGTGCTCTGTGCTGTATACTACTGTGGGCTGTATATAGTACTCTGTGGGCTGTGCTCTGTGCTGTATACTGCTGTGGGCTGTATATAGTTCTCTGTGGGCTGTGCTCTGTGCTGTATACTGCTGTGGGCTGTATATAGTTCTCTGTGGGCTGTGCTCTGTGCTGTATATAGTTCTCTGTGGGCTGTGCTCTGTGCTGTATACTGCTGTGGGCTGTATATAGTACTCTGTGGGCTGTGCTCTGTGCTGTATACTGCTGTGGGCTGTATATAGTTCTCTGTGGGCTGTGCTCTGGGCTGTATACTGCTGTGGGCTGTATATAGCTCTCTGTGGGCTGTGCTCTGTGCTGTATACTACTGTGAGCTGTATATAGCTCTCTGTGGGCTGTGCTCTGTGCTGTATACTGCTGTGGGCTGTATATAGTTCTCTGTGGGCTGTGCTGTATACTGCTGTGGGCTGTATATAGTTCTCTGTGGGCTGTGCTCTGTGCTGTATACTACTGTGGGCTGTATATAGTTCTCTGTGGGCTGTGCTCTGTGCTGTATACTACTGTGTGCTATATATAGTTCTCTGGGCTGTGCTCTGTGCTGTATACTACTGTGGACTGTATATAGTACTCTGTGGGCTGTGCTCTGTGCTGTATACTGCTGTGGGCTGTATATAGCTCTCTGTGGGCTGTGCTCTGTGCTGTATACTACTGTGCTATATATAGTACTCTGGCTGTGCTCTGTGCTGTATACTACTGTGCTATATATAGTACTCTGTGGCTGTGCTCTGTGCTGTATACTACTGTGGGCTGTATATAGTACTCTGTGGGCTGTGCTCTGTGCTGTATACTACTGTGGGCTGTATATAGTACTCTGTGGGCTGTGCTCTGTGCTGTATACTGCTGTGGGCTGTATATAGTACTCTGTGGCTGTGCTCTGTGCTGTATACTGTGTGCTATATATAGTACTCTGTGGCTGTGCTCTGTGCTGTATACTACTGTGGGCTGTATATAGTACTCTGTGGGCTGTGCTCTGTGCTGTATACTGCTGTGGGCTGTATATAGTACTCTGTGGGCTGTGCTCTGTGCTGTATACTGCTGTGGGCTGTATATAGTTCTCTGTGGGCTGTGCTCTGGGCTGTATACTGCTGTGGGCTGTATATAGCTCTCTGTGGGCTGTGCTCTGTGCTGTATACTACTGTGGGCTGTATATAGCTCTCTGTGGGCTGTGCTCTGTGCTGTATACTGCTGTGGGCTGTATATAGTTCTCTGTGGGCTGTGCTCTGTGCTGTATACTGCTGTGGGCTGTATATAGTTCTCTGTGGGCTGTGCTCTGTGCTGTATACTACTGTGGGCTGTATATAGTTCTCTGTGGGCTGTGCTCTGTGCTGTATACTACTGTGGGCTGTATATAGTACTCTGTGGGCTGTGCTCTGTGCTGTATACTGCTGTGGGCTGTATATAGTTCTCTGTGGGCTGTGCTCTGTGCTGTATACTGCTGTGGGCTGTATATAGTTCTCTGTGGGCTGTGCTCTGTGCTGTATATAGTTCTCTGTGGGCTGTGCTCTGTGCTGTATACTACTGTGGGCTGTATATAGTACTCTGTGGGCTGTGCTCTGTGCAGTATACTGCTGTGGGCTGTATATAGTTCTCTGTGGGCTGTGCTCTGTGCTGTATACTACTGTGGGCTGTATATAGTTCTCTGTGGGCTGTGCTCTGTGCTGTATACTACTGTGGGCTGTATATAGTACTCTGTGGGCTGTGCTCTGTGCTGTATACTGCTGTGGGCTGTATATAGTTCTCTGTGGGCTGTGCTCTGTGCTGTATACTGCTGTGGGCTGTATATAGTACTCTGTGGGCTGTGCTCTGTGCTGTATACTGCTGTGGGCTGTATATAGTTCTCTGTGGGCTGTGCTCTGGGCTCTATACTGCTGTGGGCTGTATATAGCTCTCTGTGGGCTGTGCTCTGTGCTGTATACTACTGTGGGCTGTATATAGCTCTCTGTGGGCTGTGCTCTGTGCTGTATACTGCTGTGGGCTGTATATAGTTCTCTGTGGGCTGTATATAGTTCTTTGTGGGCTGTGCTCTGTGCTGTATACTACTGTGGGCTGTATATAGTTCTCTGTGGGCTGTGCTCTGTGCTGTATACTGCTGTGTGCTGTATATAGTTCTCTGTGGGCTGTGCTCTGTGCTGTATACTACTGTGTGCTATATATAGTTCTCTGGGCTGTGCTCTGTGCTGTATACTACTGTGGACTGTATATAGTACTCTGTGGGCTGTGCTCTGTGCTGTATACTGCTGTGGGCTGTATATAGCTCTCTGTGGGCTGTGCTCTGTGCTGTATACTACTGTGCTATATATAGTACTCTGTGGCTGTGCTGTATACTGCTGTGGGCTGTATATAGCTCTCTGTGGGCTGTGCTCTGTGCTGTATACTACTGTGGGCTGTATATAGTACTCTGTGGGCTGTGCTCTGTGCTGTATACTGCTGTGGGCTGTATATAGCTCTCTGTGGGCTGTGCTGTATACCACTGTGGGCTGTATATAGTTCTCTGTGGGCTGTGCTCTGTGCTGTATACTACTGTGGGCTGTATATAGTTCTCTGTGGGCTGTGCTCTGAGCTGTATACTACTGTGGGCTGTATATAGTACTCTGTGGGCTGTGCTCTGTGCTGTATACTGCTGTGGGCTGTATATAGCTCTCTGTGGGCTGTGCTCTGTGCTGTATACTACTGTGGGCTGTATATAGTTATCTGTGGGCTGTGCTCTGCTGTATGCTACTCTGGGCTGTATATAGTTCTCTGTGGGCTGTGCTCTGTGCTGTATATAGTTCTCTGTGGGCTGTGCTCTGTGCTGTATACTACTGTGGGCTGTATATAGTTCTCTGGGCTGTGTTCTGTGCTGTATACTACTGTGGGCTGTATATAGTTCTCTGTGGGCTGTGCTCTGTGCTGTATACTACTGTGGGCTGTATATAGTTCTCTGTGGGCTGTGCTCTGTGCTGTATACTACTGTGGGCTGTATATAGTTCTCTGTGGGCTGTGCTGTATATAGTACTCTGTGGGCTGTGCTGTATATAGTACTCTGTGGGCTGTGCTGTATATAGTACTCTGTGGGCTGTGCTGTGTATAGTACTCTGTGGGCTGTGCTGTGTATAGTACTCTGTGGGCTGTGCTGTGTATAGTACTCTGTGGGCTGTGCTGTATATAGTACTCTCTGGGCTGTGCTGTATATAGTACTCTCTGGGCTGTGCTGTATATAGTACTCTCTGTTCTGTGCTGTATATAGTACTCTGGGCTGTGCTTTATATAGTACTCTGGGCTGTGCTGTATATAGTTCTCTGTGGGCTGTGCTGTATATATTACTTTGTGGGCTGTGCTGTATATATTACTTTGAGGGCTGTGCTGTATATATTACTCTGGGCTGTGCTGTATACTACTGTGTGGACTGTGCTGTATACTTCTACGTGGGCTGTGCTGTATACTACTGTGTGGTCTGTGCTGTATACTACTGTGTGGTCTGCTGTATACTACTGTGTGGTCTGTGCTGAATACTGCTGTGTGGGCTGTGTTATCTACTACGCGAGCTGTGCTATAGTATGCAGGCTGTGCTGTATACTATGCGGTTTGTGCTATATAATATGCGGGCTTTGCTATATACTATGGGGAGTATATTATATTCTATGGGGGAGGCCATGTTATGTACTATGTGGCTGTGTTATATACTATTGTGGGGGTATATTATATTCTATGGGGGAGGCTGCGTTATATACTATGGGGGGCTGCATTATATTCTATGGGGGGCTACATTATATATTATGGGGAGGTGGGCTGTATTATATTCTATGGGGGTTACATACTCTGTGGGGTGGCTGCATTATACTCTGTGGGGTGGCTGCATTATACTCTGGGGTGGCTGCATTATACTCTGGGGTGGCTGCATTATACTCTGGGGTGGCTGCATTATACTCTGGGGTGGCTGCATTATACTATATGTGGGCTGCATTATACTGTATCGAGGACTATGGGGAATACGTTATACTACATGAAGAACTATGGGGTGCATTATACTATGGGAAGTGAATTGTACTACATGGATGACTGTGGCGGTGCATTATACTATATGGAGCACTATGAGGATTGTATTATGCTATATGGAGGACTATGAGGATTGTATTATGCTATATGGAGGACTATGAGGAGTGTATTATACTATGTGGAGGACTGAGCAGTGTATTTTAATATATGGAGGACTATAGGGAGTGTATTATACTATATGGAGGACTATGGAGCACATTATAATATATGGAGGACTATGGGGTGTATTTTACTAAACAAGTAAAATGCTGCATATTCAGATTGTTTTTGCTGGAACAAAAAGCCTTGTTATCAGCAGCACATTGCCAGTGTAAACTGTAGATGTGCTGCTGAAAACATGATACTGTATGGTGATCTGTTAGTGATCTATTAGTGATTGTTCTGTCTCATCATTATTCCTCAGCTGGTGGAAAGAGGCCGGGAAACAAGTGTTAAACAACTTCAGTATTGTCGATCAAACTCGTTTAGCGGCCTGAACTCAGCGCACGTAAATACAACAGAAAGGCTTCTGTGTGATGTGCAATATGTTAGCATTTGGGGACCCATTTTAAACTTTGCCTAGGGCCCCACTTTGCCTAAAACCGGCCCTGCCTACAAGTGTACAAAGATATTATACAGTCACCATGTGACAAGTGGGCCTGTGTAACTTCAAATGCCAGGGCTGAATTTTAGTCCCAGTCCGGCCCTGGTGCGGGGTCGTCACGACAATAACCCTCATTCACCAGTCATCCCAAATTAGAGTATGAGCAGAGCATTTGGTACCGGGTAAGAATGAGTCAGACAAATAGCTGGTTCAATCTCAGTTGATGCTCGTGCATCTACAAGTGTCAGCAACGATCACAGCAACTAACTTTATTTCCGGATACGCAGTACTATATTGTTTTTGAAAAAGGAATGCAATAGGCGGGGTTTAAGCAATACATATCTAGTATTCAGTCTTTCTGATTTGTCCTGGTGTCTTCTGGTGAATCCTCCTTTCTTCACATTCCTGAAGTTTCAATTTCAGAAGAAATGATACTTCTTTCCTCAGAGACGAAAAGTAGGGCAAAGGTGAATACTGGCAGCCATTTTAAATACAGTTACATTAGAATCTCCAAGCATGGGGAAAACTTATTGTTTCACATAACAGTACAAAAAGTGTATAAAGATATATCTTTTTCACCTTGACAATGGCAACACTTCTATCCCTGCCCAGTCTGAATCCCTAGAGGATACCAAGGACTTACAAGTTTGAGTCTGAGCAGGATACTAGCTGGCTTCAACCATGCAGGACTACATTTGGGCAGTGAAGGACACCCTAGACCTAAAGGACGAGTCTGACTCCCATTCCCCAGGAAGCGGTTTCCCTTCGGCAGCACTGAAAGCAACAGGTTACCTCTCCACATGAAGACTTTGACAATCTTCCACTCAAGGAGTGGAAACACACAGATAGAATCATGCTGTCTTCATGCTGTCTTCCAAGAGGCCCTCTTAGCAGATGAATTGGTTGCCAAATGGTCCATATCTCCTGAAGTGGATGCCCAGGTAGGTCAAATCGAAAGTGGCTTCCTTGACCTTCTCTGATGTGGCGTCCCACTGTGACCTGCTGGGTACGAGGATTGCCTTCCTCCTTTGTAGGACAGAGGGCATTTGGAAAGCGCCTGCAAGACATCATCAAGGATACTACTGGGACATAAGAGTAATTGGCCCCCAAGAACCGTCTTCCTTGGGATCAGGTCATGCTAAATCCAAGTTGCTTTTGGAGTTTTCTGGATCAGGTTCTCTCCTACTGCTTTCAGCATTAATGGAGCGGCCTCCTGTCTGAGGAGAGGGTATAACCCACCAGAAGAAGCAAATACAGTTTTTCTTTCTACCTAGTATTGAGCGTCCTAGTGGCAGGGCCTACACCTCAGTCCCCTCAATGTATTCACTGAGAAAGATATTTTATGGTAAGAACAACGATCAAATTGTTCCTAAAATACTCTGTGCTGCTGCCTCCTGCTCCCTTCACTATGTGACTGGCAGTCTGTGGCAGCCTTATAACTCCAGTCTTAGAATAACCTGCTATGGTCTATTTGGCTGAATTAGTCCTCCGATTATGGCAATAAATTGTGTCCCGCAAAAGTCCACAGCATGTGCCATAATGTGTGATACAAGAGGGTCTCATCTCTGGAGAACGGGGGCCATTACATAACTCCCATAGACGTGAATGGAGAGCAGTGCTCAAGTATGGCCCCCCACCACCCGATTCATCCTCTGCATGGATGCAGCACCCTTCACTTCCCATAGGAGTGACCTGACGTTCAGCCTCTGTTCTCCACAGAGAAGAGACCCACATCTACCAGACACTTATGGAGTCCTGGGGGTAGGACCTTAACTTCTTATTGGTAATAATACTTTAAAAAGGTAACCTCTTATTCTAATTACCAGCCAGAAGCATTCATCTCCATTCCCTGGAGCCCCTGACTGTAGATATAAATAATTATCAGGCAGCGGGTGTGTTTGGATTACTACATGACGGACCTTCACTGGAAGCTGCAGCCCAAGTTACCGGAGGAAGGACCTGAGGGACCTCATTGTAAGGAATGGACTCTCGTGTGTTATAGAAATCAAGATTAATCCATGAACTACGGTACGTAGCGTTCTAACATATGTGATATTGTCAGCACCTCTGCTTGCTGTCAGTAAGTGGAAACATTCTTATTAACCCCTTCACCCCGAAGCCTGTTTTCACCTAAGTGACAGGGCCAATTTTTACAATTCTGACCACTGTCAATTTATGAGGTCATAACTCTGAAACGCTTCAACGGATCCTGGTGATTCTGACACTGTTTTCTCGTGACATATTGTACTTCATGATAGTGGTAAAACTTCTTCGATATGACTTGCATTTATTTGTGAAAAAAACAAAAATTTGTCAAAAATTTTGAAAATTTAGCAATTTTCAAACTTTTAGTTTTTATGCCCTTAAATTAGAGTTATATCACATAATATAGTAAATAAACAACATTTCACCACATGTCTGCTTTACATCAGCACAATTTTGGAAACCATTTTTTTTGGTTAGGGAGTTATAAGGGTTAAAAGTTGACCAGCGATTTTTCATTTTTGCAACAAAATTTGCAAAACCATTTTTTTTTTACGGACCACCTCACACTTGAAGTGACTTTGAGGGGTCTATATGACAGAAAATGCCCAAAAGTGACACCATTCTAAAAACTGCACCCCTCAAGGTACTCAAAACCACATTCAAAAAGTTTATTAACCCCTCAGGTGCTTCACAGGAATTTTTGGAATGTTTAAAAAAAATTGAACATTTAACTTTTTTTTTTTCACAAAATTTTTACTTCAGATCCAATTTGTTTTATTTTACCAAGGGTAACAGGAGAAATTGGACCACAAAAGTCGTTGTACAATTTGTCCTGAGTATGCCGATACCCTATATGTTGGGGTAAACTATTGATTGGGCACATGGCAGAGCTCGGAAGGGAAGGAGCGCCGTTTGACTTTTCAATGCAAAATTGGCTGGAATTGAGATCGGAACCCATGTCGCGTTTGGAGAGCCCCTGACATGCCTAAACAGTGGAAACCCCCCATAATGGACCCCATTTTGAAAAGAAGACCCCCTAAGGAACTTATCTAGATGTGTGGTGAGCACTTTTAACCCCCATTTGTTTCACTAAAGTTTAGAATGTAGCGCTGTGAAAATTAAAAAAAATCATTTTTTCTTTCCACAAAATGATGTTTCAGCCCGCAATTTTTTTTTTCCCCAAGGGTAACAGGAGAAATTGGACCACAAAAGTTATTGTCCAATTTGTCCTGAGTACGCCGATATCCCATACATGGGGAGGAACCACTGTTTGGGCGCACGGCAGAGCTCGGAAGGGAAGGAGCGCCGTTTGAAATGCAGACTTAGATGGATTGGTGTGCAGGTGTCATGTTGCATTTGCAGAGCCCCTGATGTACCTAAACAGTAGAAACCCCCCACAAGTGACCCCATATTGGAAACTAGACCCCCCAAGGAACTTATCTAGATGTGTTGTGAGAACTTTGAACCAACAAGTGTTTCACTACAGTTTATCACGCAGAGCCGTGATAATTAAAAAAAAAATGTTTCCACGAAAATGATATTTTAGCCCCCACGTTTTTATTTTCCCAAGGGTAACAGGACAAATTGGACCCCAAAAGTTGTTGTCCAACTTGTCCTGAGAACGCTGATACCCCATATGTTGGGGGAACCACTGTTTGGGCGCACAGGAGAACTCGGAAGGGAAGGAGAACTGTTTTAGTTTTTCAAAGCAGAATTGGCTGGAATTGAGATCGGACGCCATGTCGCGTTTGGAGAGCCCCTGATGTGCCTAAACAGTGGAAACTCCCCAATTCTAACTGAAATCCTAACCCCAACATTAACCCCAGCCCTAACCCTAGCCCTAACCCCAACCCTAACCCTAACCCTAGCCCTAACCCTAACCCCAACCCCAACCCTAACCCTAGCCCTAACTCTAGCCCTAACCCTAGCGGGAAAATGGAAATACATACTTTTTTTAAATTTTATTATTTTTCCCTAACTAAGTGGGTGTTGAAGGGGGGTTTGATTTACTTTTATAGCATTTTTTTGGCGGATTTTTATGATTGACAGCCATCACACACTAAAAGACGCTTTTTATTGCAAAAAATAGTTTTTGCATCATTCACCACATTTTGAGAGCTATAATTTATCCATATTTTGGCCCACAGAGTCATGTGAGATCTTGTTTTTTGCGGGATGAGTTGACGTTTTTATTGGTACCATTTTCGGGCACATGACATTTTTTGATCGCTTTTTATTCCGATTTTTGGGAGGCGGAATGAACAAAAACCAGCAATTCCTGAAATTCTTTTGGGGGGGGCGTTTATACCATTCCACGTGTGGTAAAATTGATAAAGCAGCTTTATTCTTCAGGTCAGTACGATTACAGCGATACCTCATTTATGTAATTTTTTTATGTTTTGTCACTTTTACACAATAAAAACTATTTTATATAAAAAAAAAATTGTTTTTGCATCGCTTTATTCTGAGAGCTATAACTTTTTTATTTTTCTGCTGATGATGCTGTATGGCGGCTTTTTTTTTTGCGGGACAAGATGACGTTTTCAGCGGTACCATGGTTATTTATATCCGTCTTTTTGATCGCGTGTTATTCCACTTTTTGTTCGCCTGTATGATAATAAAGCGTTGTTTTTTTGCCTTGTTTTTTATTTATTTTTTTGCGGTGTTCACTGAAGGGGTTAACTAGTGGGATAGTTTTATAGAGCGGGTCGTTACGGACGCGGCGATACCAAATATGTGTACTTTATTGTTTTTTTTTCTTTATTTGGGGATTTTTTTATTTTATTTTTATACATCCTATTTTTTTTTTTTTTTACTTTCTACTATTGTCCCAAGGTGGGACATCACTGTTTTAGATCAGATCGTTTATCTGACAGTGTGCATAGCACTCTGTCAAATCAACGATCTGACAGGCGAGTTCCAGAGGCTTGCCGGCGCCTGCTCTCAGCAACTCTCAGCAGGCGCCGGCTAGCCACGTGACTTCATGACCCGGAAGGAGTCCCGCGGCCATCTTGGATCCGGGGACTCCTTCCAGATCACCAGAGCAGCGCGATCTCATCGCGTTGCTCCGGTGGGAGAGCGCAGGGAGCCCCCGTCCCTGCGCGATCCCCCTCTATGCCGCTGTCACTACTGACAGCGGCATCAGAGGGGTTAAATGCACTGTCAGCTGTCATATACAGCTGACACCAGCACCCGATCACCGCGGCGCTCAGCGCGAGACCGCGGTGATCGATGCGCCGTACTAGTACTGCGGCTGGCACAAATGCAGTGCCGGCAGCGCCGTACTAGTACAGCGCATGGCGCAAAGGGGTTAATATAGTGACAGAAATCCTGTACACACATCAGTGGTGACACAAAAGGAACAGACTGTACAGCATATACTCACCAGTGCGGGTGTGATTGATAATCCAGGTGTAGTTGGCAATGGTCCCATTATCATAAGTAAATTCCACAGTGGGCGGTTGTTTACAGATAAACTCTTCATACAATTTCGCACAACATCCACCAGTGGCAACCGGTGTGATATTCGCAGTTGAATTATCTATTTCTAAAGACTTTTTTCCACACAAGATCCTGTAGCTTGTTGTACGTGTCTTCATATACACATACTGGCTGTGCGCGGTATTCCCAACTGACAGAAGAAAGAAGAGGAAAAGTCAGGCTCTCCACATACAGATCAGACGGGCAGAGAAAAGGTAGATTTGTAGGACTGGACACAAGAAATTACCGTAACAGCACCCTGTACATTATTCTCCTCACTACGGCGATGCCATACATGTGGGTGGTAGGTGAGGTTTGGGCAGCACAGGCTCGGGGAAAGCAAAATGGCTCAGAAAAAAAAACAATCTAGGAGAATCTGTCTACCTTCAGTGACGTGGTCACCCCCTATTTTACTGCTGGCAGATTATGAGGCCATATTGAGGCTTGTTTTGAGGGACGAGTTGTTTTTATTGGTGCCATTCTGGTACATTTTTTTATTCTCATGTATGGGGAGGGGTAGAACAAAAAACATGATTCATTTACTTTTTACGCAGTTCCTGCAGTAAAAGTGAACAGACAATTTAGTTTTTGGGTCAGTACAACTACAACAATATCAGATTATTTTTAGAGAAGCTTTACATTTTGCACCCTTTCTTGTAGTTTAAAAAAAAAAAAAAAAAAAAAAAGTTATTTTTGACAACACTTAAATTGTATTCTATGGAAGTATTTTTATTAATTAATTCTACGATGTTCACGGTCCTTTTTAAATAGTGTTTAATGTGATAATCTTAAGTCTAGTTTAGATGACATGAAACATCAGCCATTTAAAAAATAATTTTTCCTCTTTGTTAGGCTACGTTCACATTTGCGTTGTGCGCCGCAGCAACGCACAACGCAAACAAAAACGCAGCAAAACGCATGCACAACGCTGCGTTTTGCGCCGCATGCGTCCTTTTTTTCATTGATTTTTGACGCAGCAAAAATGAAACTTGCTGCGTCCTCTGCGCCCAGACGCGGGCGCCGCAGGGACGCATGCGGCGCAAAACGCAAGTGCGCCGCATGTCCATGCGCCCCGATGTTAAATATAGGGGCGCATGACGCATGCGGCGACGCTGCGGCGCACACCGCAAATGTGACCGTAGCCTTACCATGGTGTCTGCTTTTTCACATCTGTAGGACATTTTTCTTTATTCATCCATTGACCTTAATGGGAGAGTGAGCACTACCCATTGCTTTCAATGGGTGAAAAACACTGAAAGAAGTGACTTGCATTTTGCAAAAAAGCAGCTCTTTGACAAAACAAGAAAAGTGTGTGCATGAGATTTCTGAAGTCTCAGAATCTGCAGGTACTGTGAAACGCATCGGAAAATTTTAATTAAAAAAAACACAACTTCTGAACATAGCCTTTAAAAGCAGCACTCCAAGGTGATAACCCAAATGGACAGTTTTTTAGGTTCTGTTCGCATATCCAGCTGTCATCCGTTTCCAATGAATCCCAGATCAGATCCTATACAAACTGAGCAAAAATGGAAACTAAAAAAGACACAGCCATTCAAAAAAACAGAATCTTTGAAGAAAAATCTGGGTCCTCTTTAAAACATGGTTTCTGACTTTGTTCAGGATGAACATCTATTCTGATTCTTTTCTTGAGGCTATCAGATTATTAAAACAAAAACTACTAAGATTAATTAGAAATTACTAAAATGGCGGTGCTCACAGGGTAATTATGCAGAGCAGCCCCAGAAGATCCTGTAAGCCACATCCCTTAACACCTTAGTGACAGAGCCAATTTTTTTTTTACTTAATGACCAGGCCAATTTTTACAATTCTGACCACTGTCACTTTATGAGGTTATAGCTCTAAAACACTTCAACAGATCCCACTGATTCTAAGGCCGGCGTCACACTCGGCGTAAGACAATACGGTCCGTTTTTTACGGCCGTAATACGGAGAAATGTTCCCAAAATAGTGATCCGTAGTCAGGGTGTGTCAGCGTATTTTGCGCATGGCATCCTCCGTATGTAATCCGTATGGCATCCGTACTGCGAGATTTTCGCGCAGGCTTGCAAAACCGACATCTAATGGATTTATGTGCTCAAATGTTCGGGAAACTATATATACAGTATATATATATATATATATATATATATATATATATATATATATATATATATATATATATATATATATATATATATATATATATATCATTGAGACACATATATATATATAGTCTGTATTTAGATTTCATTCAGCGCGATATCTTTGACCAGCCGCTAATTCAATTGCCGGCTTTTCATTTCTCCTGCACAAACCCGACAGGATATGAGACATGGTTTACATACAGTAAACCATCTCATATCCCCTTTTTTTTGCATATTCCACACTACTAATGTTAGTAGTGTGTATGTGCAAAATTTCAGCGCTGTAGCTGCTGAAATAAAGGGTTAAATGGCGGAAAAAATTGGCGTGGGCTCCCGCGCAATTTTCTCCGCCAGAATGGTAAAGCCAGTGACTGAGGGCAGATATTAATAGCCAGGAGAGGGTCCACGGTTATTGGCCCCCCCGTGGCTAAAAACATCTGCCCCCAGCCACCCCAGAAAAGGCACATCTGGAAGATGCGCCTATTCTGGCACTTGGCCACTCTCTTCCCACTCCCGTGTAGCGGTGGGATATGGGGTAATGAAGGGTTAATGCCACCTTGCTATTGGAAGGTGACATTAAGCCAGATTAATAATGGAGAGGCGTCAATTATGACACCTATCCATTATTAATCCAATTGTTGGAAAGGGTTAAAAAACACACACACACACGATTAAAAAGGATTTTAATGAAATAAACACAGCGGTTGTTGTAATAATTTATTGTTCTCTCAAATCCATTTGCAGGCCCTCGCTTGGCAACATAATAAACGCACAAGATACATACCTTCTGATGTACTGTCAGGTCCAACGATGTAATCCATCTGAAGGGGTTAACTAATATTACAAGCAGGAGCCCTGCTATAATGCAGCTGTGCTCCGTGCTTGTAATTCCCCTGCGAATGAATGAAATGTAGGTCATTGACCTACATTTCATTCATTCGCGGTGAGGCGCCCTCTGGTGGATGTTCTCATGAACTGCAGCCTGGGAACTTTTTCCCACGCTCCAGGTCATATGAGGACATCCACCAGGGGGCGCATCACCGCGAATGAATGAAATGTAGGTCAATGACCTACATTTCATTCATTCGCAGGGGAATTACAAGCACGGAGCACAGCTGCATTATAGCAGGGCTCCTGCTTGTAATATTAGTTAACCCCTTCAGATGGATTACATCGTTGGACCTGACAGTACATCAGAAGGTATGTATCTTGTGCGTTTATTATGTTGCCAAGCGAGGGCCTGCAAATGGATTTGAGAGAACAATAAATTATTACAACAACCGCTGTGTTTATTTCATTAAAATCCTTTTTAATCATGTGTGTGTGTGTTTTTTAACCCTTTCCAACAATTGGATTAATAATGGATAGGTGTCATAATTGACGCCTCTCCATTATTAATCTGGCTTAATGTCACCTTCCAATAGCAAGGTGGCATTAACCCTTCATTACCCCATATCCCACCGCTACAGGGAGTGGGAAGAGAGTGGCCAAGTGCCAGAATAGGCGCATCTTCCAGATGTGCCTTTTCTGGGGTGGCTGGGGGCAGATGTTTTTAGCCACGGGGGGGCCAATAACCATGGACCCTCTCCTGGCTATTAATATCTGCCCTCAGTCACTGGCTTTACCGCTCTGGCGGAGAAATTGCGCGGGAGCCCACGCCAATTTTTTCCGCCATTTAACCCTTTATTTTAGCAGCTACAGCGCTGAAATTTTGCACATACACACTACTAACATTAGTAGTGTGGAATATGCAAAAAAAAGGGGGATATGAGATGGTTTACTGTATGTAAACCATGTCTCATATCCTGTCGGGTTTGTGCAGGAGAAATGAAAAGCCGGCAATTGAATTACCGACTTTTCACTAACAGCGCTGCGTATTTCTCGCAAGTCACACTGCTGGTCCGTGTGGAATCCGTATTTTTCTCGCCCCCATAGACTTTCATTGGCGATTTTTTTGCGCAGTACGCTGACAAACGCAGCATGCTGCGATTTTGTACGGCCGTAGAAAGCCGTATAATACTGAACCGTAATATACGGCTAATAGGAGCAGCCCCATTGAGAATAATTGTGCCGTATGTTATGCGAGTTTTACGGACGTAGTTTCTGCGCTCTTACGTCCGTAAAACTCGCCAGTGTGACGCCGGCCTAACTTTGTTTTTTCGTGACATTGTACTTCATGATAGCGGTAAAATTTTGTTGATACAACTTGTGTTAGTTATGAAAAAAAAAAAGGAAATTTGGCAAAAATTTGGAAAATTTTGCAATTTTCAAACTTTTCATTTTTGTACCCTTAAATCAGAGAGTCGTATCGCACAAAATAGTTCATAAATAACATTTCCCACATTGTCAGCTATACATCAGCACAATTTTGGAAACTATTTTTTTTGTTACGACATTATAAGGGTTAGGCTAGGTTCACATTGCGCTAGGTGAGTCCGTCTAACGGACACGTTTTTAAGTAGTGAAAACGCAATATAACGCACATACTAACGCGCCCATAGACTTGCATTGTCTGACGCCTCGTGACGCATGCCAAATTTAGCATGCGTTAGTCACATAACGTTTTTTTCTGACGGACCTTGGAACGCGGCTTGCAGCGTTTTCGGGTCCGGCCAAGCTAACGCAATACTAACGGAAGCGTTAATTCTGCCATTGATGTCTATGGCAAACGCAGCCAGACGCAAATCTTGATAAATTTCCAAAAAGAACCATACGTTTTAATAGCGTTTGAGGGAGGTCCATGTGGTCATGTGACAGGAAACAGGATTTCGGCCATTACTGTCCCCAGCGCACATCCTGAGGCCTGCTGCACACCAGAGAAAAAGTGTCTTGCAAAAGATCACAGGAAATGTACCGTATTTTTCGCTTTGTAAGACGCTCCGGATTATAAGACGCACCCCAAATTTTGAGGAGAAAAATAGGAAAAAACTTTTTTTTAGTAAATTGGTGGGGCGTCTTATAATCCATGCATCTTATTACTTACCAGGGGTTGTGGCTGTGGTGGATCAGGGTCCCAGGGTCGTTGCTGGAGGCAGGAGTGGAGCATTGCTGCAGGCTGGGATGAGGGGGTCTGCAGGGGGGGCTCCTGTGCTGCAGGAGGGCTCCTGTGCTGCAGGCTGGGATGAGGGGTCTGCAGGGGGGCTCCTGTGCTGCAAGCTGGGATGAGGGGTCTGCAGGGGGCTCCTGTGCTGCAGGGTTGTCTTCGATGCTGCAGGGCTGTCTCCGGTGCTGCGGGGGGCTCTGGCGACATTTTGTGAAAGGCCAGAGCCCCCGGCAGTTCGTCCATGCGTTCCTGTATGACTGACTCCGGGAAAATGGCCGCCGGAATCTCGAGAGATGAGATCTCAGCGCTGAAATCTCATCTCCCGAGATTCCGGCGGCCATTTTCCCAGAGTTAGTCATACTGGAACGCATGGACGAACTGCCGGGGGGCTCTGGTCTTTCACAACATGTCGCCAGAGCCCCCCGCAGCACCGGAGCCTCCAGCATCACCTGGGGCAGCAGTGGACAACCCCGGAAGCGGCGGCGGGAGACAGCGGCAGCGGGCGGTAGCGGCGGCGGACACCCCCTCATCCCAGCCTGTAATGGTAAGCGGTATATCCGCTTTGTTAGACGCACCCACATTTCCCCCACAAATTTGGGGGAAATAAAGTGCGTCTTACAAAGCGGAAAATACGGTAAGTACATTTGTATATATACAGTGCCTACAAGTAGTATTCAACCCCCTGCAGATTTAGCAGGTTTAATAAGATGCAAATAAGTTAGAGCCTTCAAACTTCAAACAAGAGCAGGATTTATTAACAGATGCATAAATCTTACAAACCAAAAAGTTTTGTTGCTTAGTTAAATTTTTATAAATTTTAAACATAAAAGTGTGGGTCAATTATTATTCAACCCCTAGGTTTAATATTTTGTGGAATAACCTTTGTTTGCAATTACAGCTAATAATCGCCTTTTATAAGACCTGATCAGGCCGGCACAGGTCTCTGGAGTTATCTTGGCCCACTCCTCCATGCAGATCTTTTCCAAGTTATCTAGGTTCTTTGGGTGTCTCATGTGGACTTTAATCTTGAGCTCCTTCCACAAGTTTTCAATTGGGTTAAGGTCAGGAGACTGACTAGGTCACTGCAACACCTTGATTTTTTGCCTCTTGAACCAGGCCTTGGTTTTCTTGGCTGTGTGCTTTGGGTCGTTGTCTTGTTGGAAGATGAAATGACGACCCATCTTAAGATCCTTGATGGAGGAGCGGAGGTTCTTGGCCAAAATCTCCAGGTAGGCCGTGCTATCCATCTTCCCATGGATGCGGACCAGATGGCCAGGCCCCTTGGCTGAGAAACAGCCCCACAGCATAATGCTACCACCACCATGCTTGACTGTAGGGATGGTATTCTTGGGGTTGTACGCAGTGCCATCCAGTCTCCATACGTCACGTGTGTGGTTGGCACCAAAGATCTCGATCTTGGTCTCATCAGACCAGAGAACTTGAACCAGTCAGTCTCAGAGTCCTCCAAGTGATCATGAGCAAACTGTAGACGAGCCTTGACATGATGCTTTGAAAGTAAAGGTACCTTACGGGCTCGTCTGGAACGGAGACCATTGCGGTGGAGTACGTTACTTATGGTATTGACTGAAACCAATGTCCCCACTGCCATGAGATCTTCCCGGAGCTCCTTCCTTGTTGTCCTTGGGTTAGCCTTGACTCTTCGGACAAGCCTGGCCTCGGCACGGGAGGAAACTTTCAAAGGCTGTCCAGGCCGTGGAAGGCCAACAGTAGTTCCATAAGCCTTCCACTTCCGGATGATGCTCCCAACAGTGGAGACAGGTAAGCCCAACTCCTTGGAAAGGGTTTTGTACCCCTTGCCAGCCTTGTGACCCTCCACGATCTTGTCTCTGATGGCCTTGGAGTGCTCCTTTGTCTTTCCCATGTTGACCATGTATGAGTGCTGTTCACAAGTTTGGGGAGGGTCTTAAATAGTCAGAAAAGGCAGGAAAAAGAGATAATTAATCCAAACATGTGAAGCTCATTGTTCTTTTTGCCTGAACTACTTCTTAATACTTTAGGGGAACCAAACAGAATTCTGGTGGGTTGAGGGGTTGAATAATAAATGACCCTCTGAAAAAACTTTTCCCAATTTAAAAAAAAATAAATAAACAAAGAAATAACATTCTTTTTTGCTGCAGTGCATTTCACACTTCCAGGCTGATCTACAGTCCAAATGTCACAATGCCAAGTTAATTCCAAATGTGTAAACCTGCTAAATCTGCAGGGGGTTGAATACTACTTGTAGGCACTGTATATACTAGATGGTGGCCCGATAACGCATCGTGTATTCTAGAATATGCATGTCCACGTAGTATATTGCCCAGCCATGTAGTATGTAGTATATTGCCCAGCGATGTAGTATACATCACAGAGCCACGTAGTGTATTGCACAGTGAAGTAGTATACAGCACCCAGCGACGTAGTATACAGAACCCAGTCACGTAGTATATTGCACAGCGACGTTTGTCACAGTACCGTGTGAGCGGTGAGCTGAGGGGTGTAAGGGGGCGCCGAGCAGTGAGTGCGGGGCGGCCCTATTTTTTTTCTGACTGTGCGCGTCGCTGATTGGTCGCGGCAGCCATGACAGGCAGCTGCCGAGACCAATCAGCGAATTAATACCGTGACAGAAGGACAGAAAGACGGAAGTTCCCTAGACAATTATATAGTAGATATCTCTGTATACATCATGGGAGTCTGTATTGTACGACGGATGTGTGTGTACTAAAAATGTATTGCTTTGTTGCAGATGTCGGATAGTGAGGGAAGCAGCAGCAGCATGTCTGCGGTTTTTTCTTCTCAGTCGGTAGGCTTGCACTTTAAAAAACCACTAAAATTTGTGTGAAAATTCAGTGTATTAAGCTATATATATATATATGTATAATCATGTTTCTATTGCAAATAGGAGTCTTCGGAGCCCGAGGCTGCTAGGCGCCCCCCAAAAAACAGGCAAAACCAACAAAGGTACATAGCAGACATTATTAAGTTTTGCAAACATAAATTTATTGATCAAAGAAATGTAATTTTTTTTTCCATTTACATACACAATAGGTTGTGGCGCACGGAGGACACAAGAGGAAGAAGGTTCCTCGCCGTCTGTCGTCTCCACAACTGCCAGTGGTAAATATAAAACTAGAAATTTACCTACAATCTATCTATTCACTTTCTATCTGCTATATCTATAAACTATCTATCCACTATCTCTCTCTCTCTCTCTGTCTGTCAATCTTTCGCTGTATCTATCTATGCATCTATCTATGTATCTATCTATCTATGTATCTATCTATCTATCTATGTATCCATCTATCTATCTATCTATCTCTCTCTCTCTCTGTCTCTATCTATTAGTCTACCAATAAACTGAATTTGAACCTTTCAACATAACGTTTTGTGTTTACATAGTCCAAGTCAGCGTGCCAAAAAAAAAAAAAAGGATTGTGGTTGACGAAGAGCCGTTGACCATTCACAATGAGACACTGATCAACCTTGTGGAAGCCAACCCCTCAATATGGGACCAAAGCGACAGCTCCCACCATGACATAGTAAAGAACCGCAAGTTGTGGGATCAAATTATCTGTCACTTTGATCCCCGATACATGGAGAAGTCGTCAACCTCAAAGAAAAAAAATTGGTAAATATTGGTGATGTTAAATTGTCTACTATCTATCTCTGAACTATCAACTACCTATACACTAAACTATTTCTCTATCATCTATAATTACTATCTATCAACTATCTATCTACTGGCTATATATCAACTATCTTAACTATACACAATTTTTAAACTATCAATATAAGAACTGTCTACTATATATATATATATATATATATATATATATATATATATATATATATATATATATATATATATATTATTTTTTTTTTAACCTTTTTTTTTAAAATTACAGCGGATGCGGTCCATACTCGCTGGAAATCAATAAGGGACCGCTTTGTCCGTGACTACCGGAATAGTCAAAATGTACCAAGCGGAGCAGGTGCAAAACGGGTGACCCCGTATGTGCACTACGAGCAATTGCCCTTTCTTCAAAAAACATTGTCTCAGCGCTCGTAAGTACAAATTGGTCTGTGTGCGAGAAATTTTTTTTTAAAAATTACAGCAAAATATATATATATTTTTTTGGTTACAGCACGATCTGCAGTACCGCCACGCCTAGACAGGCAGAAGAACTGGAGCCATCTCCACTGGAACCAAGTCAGCAGACGGGCACTGAAGACGTCTCTGTCATCAGCGAGCCACGATCTGGGGAGAGAAGCACTGTGGCTTCAGGTGTGAGTGCCCGGTTGCAATCAGTGCGTGGACGCAAGCGAGCTTCACAAAAAGATGAAGCTGATGCCATTATGTCGATGGACTTCAGCGGGTTGAGGACATGTGTCAGAGTGAACTGAAAGACCTGAGGCGGGAAATTACCGACTTACAATCTCGCGAGTCTGTATATTCTGCAAATGAATGGAAGCTACTTTTTTTGTCCTATGTTCCCGTAGCACAAAATATCCCGGCACACAGAAACCTTTTGTTTCGGCAAAGACTGAATGACCTTCTTGAGGAATTTGTGGGACCCCAGGAGCCAGCTCCATCGAGAACCAGAAGCATAGACATGCCGGCCTACAACCCTCAATATAGAGCTCGGTGTGAACCGAGCATTGAACATCAGAGACAAAGTAGCAGTCCATCATAAACCTGGGCAGACAATACGCCCGCGCAATACCAGAGTCTATAGTACAGCTCAGTGTCCCCAGCCAGGTGCAAACTGTGTTTCACGTTTTTTGGTTTATTGTTTTTTTACCACCCAATTTCGTGTGTGTTTTTTTACATCCCTATGGGATATCATATGTAACAAGTTCACAACTGTTCTTTCATAAAAATTCGGAAACTTAAGTAAACTGTTTAAAATCTGATTCTTGTATGACTGTGAACACAACATAACAGTAATGTAACATTTTACAAGACATATTTTACAAGACATATGGGAAATAAAAAAACACAGACACAGCTTCAGACACAGACACAGCTTCAGACTTGAAATAAATTTTACACGTGTCTGTCTTGCCATGGAACATGCCCCTCATGTATGAAGTACTGTGCAAATTGGTCACGAATCCTCATTATTTGTGCTGTAGACCGAACAGCAGTAGATTCAATGCTCATGAGGTTCGACTCACATTCATCGGGGTCAACCACCTGGGGTTCATGTCTGGCCACAAAATTATGCAGACAGATGCATGCCTTCACAACACGGTCCACATTTTCTGGTTGCAGTTGCATGCACGTTAGTAGAATTCGCCATTTTAATGTCAAAATCCCAA
This sequence comes from Ranitomeya variabilis, assembly GCF_051348905.1. Lineage (NCBI taxonomy): Eukaryota > Metazoa > Chordata > Amphibia > Anura > Dendrobatidae > Ranitomeya > Ranitomeya variabilis. The sequence goes on along the minus strand of NC_135233.1, from coordinate 250,462,620 downwards.
AGGCGCACTCCACATAACGTCTTGCCCGGCTCAAGCGATAATTAAAAATGCGCTTGGTGGAGTTCAGACTGCGGCTTGAGTACGGTTTGAGGAGATTTTGCCCAAGTTGGAACGCCTCATCACCAACTAAAACAAAGGGCAAACTTGGGTCTTCGGTCCCCGGTAGAGGTCGTGATGAGGGTAAGTTAAAATTGTTGCTATACAAACATCTCCCCATGTTGGAGTCTCTGAAGACTCTTGAATCGTTAGTACGGCCATACGCACCAATATCCACAGCTACAAACCGGTATCTTGCATCCGCAATAGCCATCAAGATTATCGAGAAGTATTTTTTATAATTATAGTACAGGGACCCACTATGCGCTGGTTTCTGAATCCGTATGTGCTTGCCGTCCACGGCACCAATACAATTGGGGAAATTAGCCACATCCTCGAACTGTTGGGAAATCGCTAGCCACATTTCTGATGTTGGGGTTGGTAGCACAAGTGGTTGCAAGTTGTTCCAAATGGCATCACAAGTTTCCCGAACCAGTTGGCAAATTGTTGACTTCCCCAGTCTAAATTGGTAATGCAGTGACGCAAAAGATTCTCCGGTAGCCAGATATCTGTCGGCATTGAAAAAGAAAAAAAAAAAAAAGTTAGGATTTTCAAGGACAACTAAAAGGCTACATAAATAGAATATACAATTGCTAAATGAACATTATGCCCCACGATGCCTAGATCTAGTCTTTGTCAATAGAATGAGAAAAAATTTTATAATTACCTCACAGTCACTACTAATCGTTCCTCCGCACAGATGCTTTCACGGAAAGTGCTGCGATGATGATGTATCTCATCCTTCACATGTGAAAGCAGAACATCAAAGGTCTCAATGGACATCCGTAAATAGCGTTGGAATTTAGAAGGGTGATCCCGAAGCTGAAGATACAGGGTGTGAAAGGCACCATAAGTACTCCGCAAGAAATTCACTTCGTGGATCCAATATCTCCTTTGCGAACTACGCTTTCTCTGCCGAAGTCGCAACCGCATCAAGCGAAATCGAACCAGCTCAGACACAAACATCTTGCTAGCAGAAGTTCACTCAATGCTTTCAAAATGGAGAATGAGTCTGCACCCACACCCCGACGAGGACAAAAGGAGAAAAAAAAAAAAAACTTTATTGACAGTGACAAACGCAGACAAACGGATACATCGCAAACGGACATCAAAATGAGAAAAACGCTGTCAAAAGCGTTAACGCAAGCGTTAACGTGAAGCCGATTTTTCTACAAATTTGATCCTTTTCTGTACATGCGTTTAACGGATCCGTTTAACGCCATGTACTTGACGCAATGTGAACCTGGCCAAGTTGACCAGCGATTTCTCATTTTTACTACAAAATTTACAAAACAATTTTTTTTTTAGCAACCACCTCACATTTGAAGCGAGTTTGGGGGGGGTCAATATAAACGGAAAAAAACCAAAAGTGACACCATTCTAAAAACTGCACCCCTCAAGGTGAATAAAACCACATTCAAGAAGTTTACTAACCCTTCAGGTGCTTCACCAGAACTAAAGCAATGTGGAAGGAAAAAAAATGAACATTTTACATTTTTTTCACAAAAAATTAACTTTGGAACCAAACCTTTTTTTTATTTTCACAAGGGTATCAGGAGAAACTGGACCACAAAATTTGTTGTACAATTTCTCCTGAGTATGCCAATACCCCGTATATGTGGGGAAAAGCCACTGACTTTTTGAACGCATAATTGGCTGAAATCAATGGCGGGCTCTATCGCACTATCAGCACTTTGCTACATGTGCACTATGTACTTAATAGTTTGTCCAAATTCAAGAGAAAATATAATTTTTTATTTATTCCTATCTTGTTGCCCCCCTTCCCCTGTTTTGTGCTATATGATATACTGATGAATTTCTGCAGAAGGATGTTTGGTTACTAGCCATAGGACAGTGTTAAGCATTGAGACATATACCATGCCTTGCTTGGTTGTCTAGCTGCTCATTTTGTTCTGTTTATTATGCCAGAACTTGCTATTGATCTAATATGTTTTCTTGATTGTCTGGGTCTGTAACTATAATCAAATATTATTTACCGTATTTTTCGGACTATAAGACGCACCGGACCATAAGGCGCACCCCAAATTTGGGGTGAAAATTGCAGAAAAAAAGATTTTTTATAAGATGGGGGTCCATCTTATTGTCCGAATTTACAGTATCTTACCTGAGGGCTGGTGGTGGCAGAGCAGGGTCACAGGAGGCATGGTGGCGGCAGAGGTAGGGTGATGCGGTACGGCGTGCACCTGAGCAGGGTCCCTTCCTGCTTAGGTGGGCGACGCCACGGCCTGGTGTCCATAGGAGGGTGGCAGCAGTGGTTACCGACAGAGGTGCTGGGATGAGGAGGCACAGTGAGAGGTATGGCGTGAGAGGGGTCCCTTTCCCCGGTGAGGTGATGGAAGGATCTCGTGGGCACATGGACTGGAGATGGAGGTAGTGGTGTACATTGTGAAGCGAGTATTCCACAGGAGCTCATATGTCTGAGTCCTTGCCGCTTCCCGGCGCTCCTCAGCGCAATAATTATTTCAGAAGCCGGTAATAAGTGAGGAGCTCCGCTACCGAGACACAGCCGCCATGACCGGACACTGCGGGAAAAGCGCCTCTGTACTGCTGCGAGCCCTGCTGGAGGCGGTGAGCCTGCCGTGCCATGCGGTGCTGAGGAGCGCCGGGAAGCGGCAAGGACTCAGACATATGAGCGCCTGTGGAATACTCGCTTCACAATGTACACCACTACCTCCATCATCTTCAGTCCATGTGCCCACGAGATCCTTCCTGAACCTTGCTGCACCCATCCTGGAAAGCAAAAGGATGGAGTATACAGAGTCCAAAGTCCCGGTGAGGTGATGCAGCAGCCCGGCAAGGCAGCAGAGCCGGGTGAATCCTGTTGATATCGGTGGGCGCGGCCATCTTCCTGAGGCCGCACGTTCGCAGATGGAGCTCTGCTGCCCGGGGCTTCAGGAAAATGGCCGCCGCGATCCCCATCTGCGCACGCGCGGCATCCCGCGGCCATTTTCCTGAAGCCCCGGGCAGCAGAGCTCCATCTGCGAACGTGCGGCCTCAGGAAGATGGCCGCGCCCACCGATATCAACAGGATTCACCCGGCTCTGCTGCCTTACCGGGCTGCTGCATCACCTCACCGGGAAAAGGGACCCCGCTCACTGCGCCTCCTCATCTCCGTACCTCTGCTGCCACACCTCTGCCGCCGCACCTCTGCCGCCACGGTAAGCCTGCATTGCGACTATTAGACGCACCCCCCATTTTCCCCCCTTTTTTGGGGGGGGAAAAGTGCGTCTTGTAGTCCGAAAAATACGGTACTTTTGTCAACACGGTACTATACATGTACTATGTGACAGGGTCCATCACCCTCATTTGGTGGGTATGTTCACAGTCACGTGTGACTTTTAATTGCTTTTAATTGTTGTTGATCTCTCTCCTCTGATGTGCTAGATCATATCAGAGGAGAGAGAAACAAATGGGAAATCAGACTTTTTTTTGCCTTAACCGTTATTCGGTGAATAACGATCACAACACTGGGGGACGGTAAAACCTGACCCAAATCATGTTCTCCGGGTCTCAGCTACCCCTGTTGGGGGGCGCTAAAACCTTATTTCTCAGCGCCTTTTAAAAGCGGTTTTGAGGAATAAGTACGCTTAACTGCCGCCGTTAAAAGGCGTATAGGTGGTCGTTATGGGGTTAAAAAAATATTGCACAAAAAAAATGCTGAAGGGGCCACATTTTCTGTAAAACCCAAGATTTCGCTTTATGGGTTTGTTCACAGGGAGCTTAAAAAGGGAACTTGTCACCCCCTCAGACGTTTGTAACTAAAAGAGCCACCTTGTGCAGCACTAATGCTGCATTCAGACAAGGTGGCTCTTTTAGTTATGCTCCCTGCACACAGTGAAATAAACGTTTATAAAATGCACCCCTCATACCGTTAAATTGTTCCGGGGGCGGGACTTTCCTTCCTAATCAGACGCCTCCCAGCCGTCACTCCGGGCCTGTGGCCGCCGCCTCCTCTTGCTTCTTTATCGTCCCCGGCACCTGAGCATTGTTTTTTTCTGGGCATGCGCAGTTGCGTTGCCCTTCAAACTTACAGCGCAGGCGCCGGGGACGCTAATGAAGCAAGAGGAGGCGGACAGGCCCTGAGTGACGGCTGTGCTGCATCTGATCAGGAAAGAAAGTCCCGCCCACGGGACGATTTCAGGGGTATGAGGGGTGCATTTTATAAACGTTCATTTCAGTGTGTGCAGGGAGCGTAACTAAAAGAGCCACCTTGTCTGAATGCAGCATTAGTGCTGCACAAGGTGGCTCTTTTAGGCTTCTTTCACACTAGCGTCGGCGTCCTTTGAAGGGAACCCGTCAGCAGGATTGTGCACAGTAACCCACAGGCAGTGTCACGTAGGTGCAGTTATACTGATTACAATGATACCTGGGCTGATGAAATCTGTCTTGTGGTTGTTTAACCACTTAGTGACGGAGCCAAATTTTATAAGTCTGACCAGTGTCACTTTATGTGGCAATAACTCTGGAACGCTTCAACATAACCCAGTGATTTTGAGATTGTTATTTCGTGACACATTATACTTTCTGATAATGGTAAATTTAGGTCGATATGTTTTGTGTTTATTTATAAAAAAAATATCAGAAATTTTAGAAAAATGTTAAAAAATTAGCAATTTTCAAACTTTGAATGATTATTCCTTTAATCCAGATAGTCAAACCAGAGCAAAACATTAATAAATAACATTTCACACATGTCTGCTTTACATCAGCATCATTTATAAAATGTTCTTTTATTTTGTTAGCATTTTAGGAGGTTTAAAAATGTAGCAGTAATTTTTCATTTTTTCAAGGAAATTTACAAAATTATTTTTTTAGGGACTTATCCATGTTTGAAGTGACTTTAGGGGTCCCATATATTGGGAAACCCCCAAAAGTTATAACATTTTAAAAACAGCACCTCCTGACATATTGAAAACTGCAGTCAGGTAGTTTATTAACCCTTCAGGTGATTTTCAGGAATTAATTCAAAGTGGCATGACAAATGAAAATGTGTATTTTTACCCCCTAAATGTCGCTAACTTCTGAACAGATTACTATAGCTGTCAGACTCTAAGGCCGCTCTTTGGTCATGAATTGCCATGGCAAACATCAGGACCACACAATCATGATCTGAGGGCACCAATTGGTATAAATAGGAAGCCCCCACACTCTGTTAACCATTTATAATGATGTAGTCACTATTGACAGCAGCATCTAAGGGGTTAAACAGATTTGGACGCTACAAACACTGATCATGACTGATGCAGCAAGTTGTCAGCTATAGTGTACAGCCGACAGCTGCTGGATTGTCACCTGTATGGGGATGCTATTCTCTTATATCTCAGGTCAGTTAAAAGACGTATTGGCAGTCATTAAGGGGTTAATCTTTATTTTCAGTTAATGATACACTCGTGTTTTGGGGGGGCATTTCATGTGGTGCTCTGCCTAGGTAATGCAGACTGCTGACAGGTCACTGATCCCTCACTGACCTGCCCCCTAGTTTGCATAATGAATATCTGTACATATTTATAAAAAAAAAACAAAAAAAACACACACACACACACATTCTACAGGCATGTGCCAGCCGTGGCACCTGCTCTACAGCATAATCACGTTTTGTGTGCTAATACTACATTTTATTCACATTATTCAGCTAGGGGGGAAAAAAAAAAGTCAATTTGAAACCTGCTCAGTAGCTGCTATCAGTGTCTAGCTGTGATCCCATAGCTGCAACTGCACATGTGATGGCAGCTCCATCTTAGGCCATGTTCACACAATGCGTTTTTTACCGCGGAACCGCAGCGATTTTGCCGCTGCGGGTCCGCAGCTGTTTTCCATGCAGGGTACAGTACAATGTAACCCTATGGAAAACAGGAAACGCTGTGCACATGATCCTGAAATTCACTAAAAAAGCCGCGCTGAATAGCTGCGGTAAAAAAGAAGGACCATGTCACTTTGTGCGGAACTGCAGCGGTTCTGCACCCATAGACCTCCATTGTGAGATCAAACCCGCAGTAAAACCCGCAGATCAAAAATATATCTGCGGGTTTTATTGCGGTTATGGGTGGAGAAACCGCTGCAGCAGGAAGTGCGGGGATGCGGGTGGAAGTGCGTCGGCGGAAGTGCGTGGGCGGAGTGTGTTCCGAAGTGACGGAGGCATACCGTCGCATGGGGATCGATGTCGGCTGTTTGATAGATTTGGTATGTATGTATGTATGTATGTATGTATGTATGTATGTATGTATGTATGTGTGTGTGTGTGTGTGTGTGTGTGTGTGTGTGTGTGTGTGTGTGTGTGTGTGTGTGTGTGTGTGTGTGTGTGTGTGTGTGTCCCCATGCGACGATAGTGCCACCATTGTGCTAAGTCGCCGTATGGGACTACTACTCCCATCCGGTATTAGGATGGGAGAGTTGTCCCTGTGTCCGGCGACTTAGCACAGTTGTAAAGCTACACAAAACACACACAATACACATACATGACACACAGTACATACAACATATAACACAGAGTATATACTCACCAACAGCACACTGGTAGGCGAAGCCCTCGATCCCCTAGAAAAAATCCCAAAATAAAAAATCAAATCCATACTCCCTGTCCGCAGAATCCATAAAACGAGTGTCCCACGCCGATCGGCTGCTCTCCGGCGATACACTGCCAGGAGCTTCGCTCCTGGCAGTGTATCGCGTACTGTTCCGGAGTTCAATGGCTCCGGCGTCTCGGTTAACGGCAGTACAGCTGCGTTGAACTTTCCCACGCAGCACTGCCGTTAAGCGAGAGTGCCGGGGTCAATGACCGCCGGCAAACTCGCTCGCGCATGCGCAGTGACACACCGACAGGAACTATGGCTCCTGTCAGTGTGTTGCTGCAGCCGTGGAGAGCAGACATATCTCTGGATGTGTGTGTTCTCCATGGAAGATCTTCGTGGGACCCTCGATGGATTTCTGCGGACAGGGCCAGGGAGTATGAATTTGTTTTTTTATTTTTCGTCTTTTTCAGGTCGAGGGTCTTCAGGACGGATTGAGCGTACAATAAAATATGGTCAAAAAGTGTGTGTCTTTATTTCATTAAAATATTTTTTTTCTAGTGTGTGTTTTTTTTTTAACCCTTTCATTGGATTAATAATGGATAGGCGTCTTATTGACGCCTCTCCATTATTAACCGGGCTTAATGCCACCTTACAATAGCAAGGTGGCATTAACCCCTCATTACCCCATATCCCACCGCTACAGGGAGTGGGAAGAGAGGGGCTAAGTGCCGGAATTGGCACATCATTTTGATGCGCCTTTTCTGGGGCGGCTGCGGGCTTATATTTGTAGCCAGGGGGGGGGGGGGGCAAATATCCATGGCCCCTTTCCTAGGCTATGAATATAAGCCCACGGCTGTCTGCGTAGCCTTTCTGGCCTAAAAATATAGGGGGATCCCAACACTTTTTTGGGGGGGCTCTCCCTTTATTTCTGAGCCAGAAAGGCTACGCAGACAGCTGTGGGCTTCATATTCATGGCCTGGGAACAGCCATGGGTATTTTAACCCCTTCCCAGGCCACAAATATTGGCCCGCAGCAGTCTGCCTAGCCTTTCTGGCCTAAAAATATAGGGGGACCCTGTGTCATTTTTTTTTTTTTTTTTTTTTTGGGGGGGGGGGGTCCCCCTATATTTTTTTTGATCATTTTAATAGCATTAATAATGGATAGGCGTCTTATTGACGCCTCCATTATTAACCGGGATTAATGCCACCTTACAATAGCAAAAATACGTGCAACTGAAATACGTGGCACTTAAATACGTGATACGTGGCACTTAAATACGTGATACGTTGCACTTAAATACGTGATACGTGGCACTGAAATACGTGGCACTTAAATACGTGATACGTGGCACTTAAATACGTGATACGTGGCACTTAAATACGTGATACGTGGCACTTAAATATGTGGCACTGAAATACGTGATACGTGGCACTGAAATACGTGGCACTGAAATACGTGGCACTGAAATACGTGGCACTGAAATACGTGGCACTGAAATACGTGATACGTGGCACTTAAATACATGATACGTGGCACTTAAATACGTGATACGTGGCACTTAAATACGTGGCACTGAAATACGTGATACGTGGCACTGAGATACGTGGCACTGAAATACGTGGCACTGAAATACGTGGCACTGAAATACGTGACATGTGGCACTAAGTCTACGTTCACATTTGCGGTCTGCGCAACATTTAACATGGGGGCGCATGGACATGCGTTGCACTTGCGTTTTGCGACGCATGCGTCACTGCGGCGCACGCGTCCGGGCGCAGAGGATGCAGCAAGTTGCATTTTTGCTGCGTCCAAAATCAACCAAAAAAAGGACGCATGCGTTGCAAAACGCAGTGTTGTGCATGCGTTTTGCTGCGGTTTGCGTTGTGCGTTGCATCGCCGACGCTGCGGCGCACAACGCAAATGTGAACGTAGCCTTAAATACGTGGCACTTAAATAGCTGGATAGAGCTGGATCCGCGGGCTGTGATCTGGCCTACGCTCAGCACTCTGCGGAGCGCTGTCATTCAAAACACGTCCACTCATTTTGGTGTTTAGTCCCAAAATGGAGGATGGAAGAAGAAAAGGGTTGGACAAGGAAATGACATTTCTTTTTTTTTTTCCCCCACTGCAGTTAAAGCTTTATTTGTGTCAAACACAGACAATCTGCAGAGAAAACTGCATAAAAAAAAAAAAAAAAAAAAAAAAAAAATCGCACTAAAAACCGCATCAAAAACGCACCAAAAACCGCACCTGCGTTTTCTGCCAAGAGCTGCAGTTTTTAGTGCAGAAAAACAGCAGGGAAATCAGGAACGTGTGAACATGGCCTTACTGAAGAAAAAAGTTCCTCCTCCAAGATGGGACTGCCAGCGTCTGCACAGTAGCAGCTATCGGCTATCTCTGAGATGCTACTGCGTAGGCGGCAGTATTATTGGCAAGCAAAATATGTGATTATGCTGCAGAGCAGGTGGCTGGCACCTGCCTGTAGAAGGTTTTTTTCTTTAAATATGTACAGATATTCAGTATGTAAACTAGGGGGCAGGTCAGTGAGGGATCAGTGACCTGTCAGCAGTCTTCAGTATGAATACCTAAGCAAAGCACCACTTTAAGACCCCCCACAGGCCGCCTCGGAGCACGAGCATATCATTAACTCAAAACTGAAAATAAAGAACAAACATAACATGGGTTTCCTCACCAGGTATCATGATAATCAGTATGACGGCGCCAACCTGACACTGTCTGTAGGTTACTGTGCACAATCCTGCTGACAGGTTCCTTTTAAGTGTTTTTTTCTGTTTGAGCAGATTCTGCGCCAAAATCCACATAAAAATACACATACACTTCAAATCCGCTTGCAAAAGCCATTCCCATTCACTTTTTTTTTTTCAGTTTAAAAAAGTCATCAAATGCTTTCCCACATAAATTGCTGCAAAACATGTGGCTTCTATTGCAGTTTTTGCCAAGGTTTTGCAGCACAAAATGTGCCAAGAACACATCACCTTGATACATTCATAAAAATTAAAAATGTATCAAAAACCACACAAAAAAAAGTGTTAGGGTATGTGTCCACAATCAGGAACTGCTGCGGTTTCGATGCTGCATATTTCTGCAGTCAAAACCATAGCGGCCAGATGTTACAGCATAGTGGATGGGATTTCTAGGAATCACATGTCCACTAAGTGTGCAGGTACGCCTGTGGACCATCCGTGGACACTGACATGCGGCACGTCTTCCAGAACCGCAACACATCGAATTCTGTTTCGGAGACGCGAGTTCAATAGACGGCAGCGCTTTGGACGCAGAGAACATGCATTGAGTCCAAACGTGGCTAGTTCTGGATCGTAGGCACCCGCGCCTTATAGCTAAAAAAGTGGCAGCAGGTACAGTCAGAAAAAGCAACAAGATTTTACATTTGTGTTGACACTTGTGAATTCTAGGATGCATTGGTGACATTTGGAACTGTGCGTGGTTGGATAAATCTGGGAATATTTATACAATTCATAAATTGGTTATATTTCAGCAGCTATGCTATGTACAGCAGAGTCAGCAAGTCATAGGCGGGTCTAGTGGACATGTCCAGTGTGAAGACATGAGGTGTGGGGGAAGCGCTAATAAATATCAAAATGATTGTGTCAAGAAAATGTATCAATGTTGTGTTGCAAATAAAAATTACATTTTTGGCCACAAAAAGAAGAGCCCACATCCTGCTACGCAGATCTCCACTGTTTAGGGTATGTGCACACGTTGCAGATTCCATTGCGGATTTTCTGCGCAGATTCTGCAAAAATCCGAAGGTAAAAACACCCTGCATTTTACCTGCGAGTTTTGTGCAGATTTTGCCTGCGGTTTTACACCTGCAGATTCCTATAATGGAACAAATCTAAAATGCTGCGAAATCCGCCCAAAGAATTGACATGCTGCGGAAAATAAACTGCTACGTTTCTGAGCGGAATTTTGCGCAGCATGTGCACTGCGGATTTGGTTTTCCATAGGTTTACATGGTACTGTACATTGCATGGCAAACTGATGCGGATCTGCAGGGCCAAATCCGCAATGTGTGCACATACCCTTAGAGGCCGATTGCTGTCCTGTAGGTGTGTGCAAACTGAAGTCCCCATATATACAAGTGCAACAACACGGGTCCTGATTTTTACTACCATACTGCTTTTACACGTAGCATTATAAGGGTATATGCACACGTTGCGGATTAGCCTTAGGAATTTCTGCTGCAGATTCTTCCCTCTCTTGCCAGAAAACGCAGGTGCGGTTTTGTTGCGTTTTTGCTGCATTTTTTGATGCGTTTTTTCCATGCAGATTTGTATGCGTTTTTGAAAGCTAAATAAAGATCTATTATTGACAAAAAAAAGATTTGTGATGTCATTTCTTCTCCAGCCTCCTCTTTTACATTTGTCCAATCCAAACTCCATTACACACAGACAGATAGAAGGAATGAGGCCGGCTTCACACTAGAGAGTTTTACGGACGTATGAGAGGCGCAAAACCAACGCATTGCACACAGACCAATGATTCTCTATGGGACAGCTCCTATCTGCCGTATATTTCGCAGCCGCATTTTACAGGCGTAGAAAATCACAGCATGCTGCGTTTGTCAGCATACTGCGAAAATTCCGCAACTGAGGTTACTGTAGTTCACTGGTCTCACTTTATGCCATTGCTGCGTAGGAACTTTCTCACACAGCAGTGCCAAAAGTGAGACTAGGGACTATTTTTTTTACAGTGGTGGAGGAATACAGTGCGGAAGGATACCTCTCTCCCGTCATTGTATTCCTGGAGCCCCCAGAGAGAGGTCGCATCAGCTGATGCTGCTGCTCTCCACTGGAGATCGTCGAGGGACACTCGTGGATTTCTGCAGATCAGGGAGTATATTGTTTATTTGTTATTTTAACATTTTGTACAGGTGACACTGGCTTCGGGAAACAAAGCGACAAGTGATGGTGAGTATGTACTCTATATTATATGTACTGTATGTCTGTATGTATGTATTGTATGTAATGTATGAATGAATGTTGTATGTTCTGTCATATTTTCCTTTCTTTTTTTTTTTTTACATTCACATTAGCCGAATGATGGGACTACTACTGTCCCATCATTGGCTAATGTGTCAATCACTGCCACTGTAGCAGGCATAGCCCAATGGGACTTGAAGTCCCATCGTACGATGCCTGCTCGCACACACACCCCCAAGGACCCCCCACAGACCGCCGCAGACCCCCGACAGCCTGCCGCAGACCCCCGACAGCCTGCCGCAGACCCCCAGCAGCCCCGCACAGACGCCCGACAGCCCCGCAATCTCCGCAGACACACACAAACACCCGCACACAGACACGCACATCTTCCCCGCACAGTCTCCGCCCACACACTCTCCTGTTATGGTGACCTGTGGTTAGGAGCACTAGGAATGACCTGATGAGCAAACTAGTAATACAGGACCAGCTCTGGGAAGTGGGAGCTCTGCTGACCGCAACCACTAATCCTATCACAACAACTAGAAATAGCCGTGGAGCGTACCTGACTCTGCCTAGACGCCTCTTCACAGCCTAAGAGCTAACTACCCCTAAAGATAGAAAATAAAGCCTACCTTGCCTCAGAGAAATTCCCCAAAGAAAACAGGCAGCCCCCCACAAATATTAACTGTGAGTTAAGATGGAAGTCACAAACACAGGAATGAAACAGGTTTCAGCAAAGGAGGCCAGACTTAACTATACAGACTGAGGATAGAAAAGGCAACTTTGCGGTCAGCACAAAAAACTATAAAAACCACGCAGAGTGTGCAAAAAAGACCCCCGCACCGACTCACGGTGCGGAGGTGCCACTCTGCATCCCAGAGCTTCCAGCTAGCTTGGCAAAATCATGATAGCAAGCTGGACAAGAAAACAGATAAACAATTTAACTAGCAGGGACTTAGCTTTTGCTGGAGTAGACGGTCATCTGCAAGATCCAAGAGAGAACTGAACCAGTACTAGAACATTGACAGCTGGCATCAAGTAACGATCTGAGTGGAGTTAAATAGAGCAGCCAGCCTAGAACTAAATGAGGTCAGCTGGAGAAGGAACCACAGAACCAGCAGCTCCACTCACAGCCACCAGAGGGAGTCCATGGACAGAACTCGCCGAAGTACCATTCATGACCACAGGAGGGAGTTCGAGAACAGAATTCACAACACTTTCCCCCCCTCCCGATCTGCAGCGTTTCTGGCAGCAAAACCGCAGATCTTTTTTTGATCTGCGGTTTGGCTGCGGATGTGCCCGACTCAATGCAAGTTAATGGGTGCAGAAACGCTGCAGATGCACACAAATAAATGACATGCTCCGTCTTTTAACCCGCAGCGTTTTCAGTGCGGAATCTTCCGCACCATTAGCACAGCATTTTTTTTTTTTTTCAATGATTTACATTGTACTGTAAATCACTTGCGGATCTGCAGCGTTTCTGCACGGTAAAAAACGCTGCGGATCCGCAGGATATCCGCAACGGGTGCACATGGCCTTAGGCTCCTGTTTGTGATCACAAAAAAAAAATTTTTCTTCAAGAAGCTAGAAAAAGCAGCTAGAAAATGTCCAGTGTCATTTCAATAAATTGTTATAGCTTTTCTTCAATACGCAAGGCAAACGTTGTGACCCAAGACAACTGTAAATAGCGGGACCACCTTACACTCTAAGCAAGTGTCCCTTCTCTACAACCAGTGTTCCAGAAGAGGTGCCCCTCTAATCAGTACCCCCACCGCTGTAAAGCTTACCCTAACTAGCATTTCTACTTCTGCAGAAACGCTATGACAAATTAGGGATCGGATCACATTAGATGAGCAAACACGTACCAACACCGATGCTCCCCTCCCTCCATACCACCCCCCCACATCGGCGCTCCCCTCCCTCCATAACACCCCCCACCGCATCGGCGCTCCCCTCCCTCCATACCACACACACCCCCCCGTCGGCGCCCCCCCCCCTCCATACCATACCACCCACACCACACACACACGTCGGCACTCCCCTCCCTCCGTACCACACACACCCCCGTGTCGGCGCTCCCCTCCCTCCATACCAACCCCCCGCGTCGGCACTCCCCTCCCTCCATACCACCCCCCCTGCGTCGGCGCTCCCCTCCCTCCATACCACACACACACCCCCGTCGGCGCTCCCCCCCCTCCATACCATACCACACACACACACACACACACACACACACACACGTCGGCACTCCCCTCCCTCCGTACCACACACACCCCCGTGTCGGCGCTCCCCTCCCTCCATACCAACCCCCCTGCGTCGGCGCTCCCCTCCCTCCATACCACACCCCCCTGCGTCGGCGCTCCCCTCCCTCCATACCACCCCCCGTGTCGGCGCTCCCCTCCCTCCATACCACACCCCCCTGCGTCGGTGCTCCCCTCCCTCCATACCACCCCCCGTGTCGGCGCTCCCCTCACTCCATACCACACCCCCCTGCGTCGGCGCTCCCCTCCCTCCATACTAGCCCCCCTGCGTCTGCGCTCCCCTCCCTCCATACCACACCCCCCTGCGTCGGCGTTCCCCTCCCTCCATACCACACCCCCCTGCGTCGGCGTTCCCCTCCCTCCATACCACACCCCCCTGCGTCGGCGCTCCCCTCCCTCCATACTAGCCCCCCTGCGTCGGCGCTCCCCTCCCTCCATACTACCCCTGCGTCGGCACTCCCCTCCCTCCATACTACACCTCTGCACCGGAACTCCCTCCCTCCATACTACCCCTGCATCGGCACACTCCTCCCTCCATACTACCCCCTGCGTCGGCGCTCCCCTGCCTCCATACTACCCCTCTGCATCGGCACTCCCCTCCCTACATACTACCCCTCTGCACCGATTCTCCCCTCCCTACATACTATCCCCTGCATCGGCGTTCCCCTCCCTCCATACATCTTCGTTCACTAGAACTCACATCACTAACCGCTGTAAAAAACAAAACCCAATAAACAATGGCATAAGTGGTTTTTCTAGGGTCCCTATAAAATAACTCCAGGCCTACCCCGTCATATGGGTGCGTCCTATCCATATCATCTGGGGGACGGAGAGAAAGAACAGAAACATACACGACAGCTGTGAGGACTATCCCGTGGTGCTCAGCAGGGAAGTACTACAACACCCAGGCGCTAGTAGGTAGGCTACTGATTTCTACCTGAAAAGGAAACTCTGGATGTGCCTTCGGACCGGCCGGTCTCAGCCAGCCCTGTTAGCAGTGCTCTGGATTGTGGATGCCGAAGCCTTCAGTAAAGAGGTAAAGAGACTGCAACCCTGTGTCCCCGTCATTTACGGCAACCTACAACACCACCTACACCTTTTATTGGGCGCCCCTTAGCAGGGCCACGGACCGGGTCGGGCCACCGTGACATTCCCAGAACCGAGAGACCCGGTACCGAATACCCCGCTGCCCTGCGTCTGGGGGCCGCTCCACATCAACTCTGGCTCCAGGCAAGGAAGTGCTGTCAATCACTAGAGAGATGTGAGGTATGCAAATTCAGGAGGGGGGTTCCTCAGATATGGCCTGGCGATGCTAAGCGCGCACCCTGCACTCTAATTGGTATATGGGAATTAAGAGCGCTTTTGCACACAAGAGGCACAGATTAGTTTCCATTGTGTTTTGGGGTGACAGACTCCCTTTAAAAAGGGAACCTGTCACCTCAATTTGCTGCTATAAGATGCAGCCACTGCCTTTCGGGGCTTATCTACAGCATTCTATAATGCTGTACATAAGCCCCCATTCTGACCTGAAAGATAAGAAAAACCAAGTTTTATTATACTTACCCGGGGGGGGCGGTCCGGTCCAATGGGTGTCGCAGGTCCCGGGTCCGGCGCCTCACATCCTCAAGCGATGTCCTCATCCTGCTTGCTTCATGCCACTCTCCTGCGCTGGTGTACTGATCTGCCCTGTTGAGGGCAGAGCAAAGTACTGCAGTGCACTGGGCCTCTGACCTTTCCCGGCGCCAGCGCACTGCATTACTTTACTCTGCCCTCAACAGGGCAGATTAGTATGCTTGCGCAGGAGAGCGGCACGAAGCAAGCAGGATGACGACGACATCGCATGAAGAAGAGAGGCGCCAGACCCGGGACCTGCGACACCCATCGGACCGGACCGCTCCCGGGTGAGTATAATAAAACTTGTTTTTCTTCTATTTCAGGTCGGACCATGGGCTTATCTACATCATTATAGAATGCGGTAGATAAGCCCCGAAAGGTAGTGGTCGTATCTTATAGCGGCAAAACAAGGTGACAGGTTCCCTTTAAAAGGGAACCTGTCAACAGGATTGTGCACAGTAAGCTACAGACAGTGTCCGTTTGGCACTGTAAAGCCAGGGTCACATTTGTGAGTGCAATGCGAGGCTCTTGCATCAATACCCGGCACTGCCGCCGGCACTCAGGACAGGAGCGTGCGACATGCATGCAGCCGCACACTCCAGTCCCGAGTGCCGGGTATTGACACCTGAGGTTCTCGCATTGCACTCGCAAGTGCGACCCCAGCCTTATACGGATTAAAAATCATACCTGGATTGATGTCTGAGCCTGCCCGCAGAAGTGGATTTAAAAAAAAAATATATATATATATATATTTCATTATGTAAGCTAGGGGACAGGTCAGTGAGGAATCAGTGACCTATCAGACGCCACACTGGTGATTACCTAGGCAGAGCACCACATGAAATGGCCCCCACACACAGGCCGCCCCAAAGCAGGAGTGTATCATTAACTGAAAATAAAGATTAAACAACCACAAGACAGATTTCATCGGCCAAGGTACCATTGTAATCAGTATAATGACGCTGACCTGACAGTGTCTGTAGGTTACTGTACACAATCCTTCTGACAGGTTCCCTTTAAAAGGAAACTGTTGGCGGGATTTCATCTCCCAAACTATATCTGCATTTAGCCCTTTCAAAAGACAAGAGCAGCAAAACCTTTACATGACCAGTCCGTTCCTGAGAAATCAGCATTTGAAATTGATATACAAAGGAGTCTGAAGAACTATAGTAGATGTGAATCCTCCATCACTCCAGCTCTATTCCCCAACCAGTGCCGCCGCCATCTCCTCCTCCTGCTGCTGCTTGACTAATGGCTCCTTTGCATGAAGTCCCACAGAATATACAGCTTAAACATCCGCTATTGTTAGCAGGTTCCATTCTCTCAGGATTTAAATATTATACAGCATAGAAAGATTTGTGGGTTTCCTCTGGTTCACCAGTTTTCTCTCACATTCTAAACACAGACATACAGGGAATTGTGATCGCTATTGGGAACGGTGCCAAAAATGTCTGTAAAGCGCAGTGAAATTAATGGTGCTATATGAGCAAGATAAAAAAAAAAATATATGGGAAAACCCTTGGCCCACTTAACTCTATATAGGAACTAGTACGACAGAAACAGGTTCAAAGTATAATAGTGCAAAAACAAGTGAAAAAAAAAAAAAAAAGTGTTGCTCTCACCCATTTGAGCTTCAGGGACGTCACATCCAAAGGGATTTCATTGATAGCCTTGTTGTGCCCCCTGCATGTGAGCAATATGGACCCCATCATATGTGCATCTTTCTCCCCATAACATGTACATTACCCAGACATCTCGCTGTCAAAAGGAGAAATGCGTCGGGCAGGAATTGTTTTCTGGGGTATACACCACGAGATCTACACTGGGGTATTGCCCTTGTTAGGGTGGGGGCACATGCAGAGCGGATAACAGGGCAGATAGACTGGATCAACTGCTGAAGGCTGCGATGAAATCCCGTTGGATGTGACGTCCCTATAGCTCGTTTGGGCGAGATCCACACTTTATTTCACTTATTTATTATGACACATTGAACCTGCTTCTGTCCTACTAGTTCCTATATAGGGTTGAGCGGGCCCTACTGTTGGCCAAGGGTCTTTCCCTATCTGACCAGGGTTGTTAACCTTTAATAAGACAAAACTATGTTTTAAGGAATCTTTCTATGTTCATACAGCATAGAGGCTGTCAATTAAGCAGTAGGTGGCGGAGGAATAGATAGGGAGTGACAGAGGCTTCACATTATCATAGCCCTTCAGTCTCTTTGCATATTAACCCAGACACTGATTTCTCAGTAATGGAGCATAGGACCGGCCATGTAAAGGGATTGCTGGACTTGTCTCTGAAAGATCTACATGTGTAGAAAAATAGTTGGGGGGTGAAATCTTGAGGACATTCCCTTTAAGATAACAGCCACTGTCTGATGTCACAGCTATATTCTTACATCTATTTTATCCCAGGATGAAACTGGGGTTGTTACTGTCAGCCTTTACCACAAGCCCAGCAGTAGTCATGGCGGAATATGTCGCTGACCCCAGTGGGAATATGGCGATGAGGAGAGATGAGCCGCGGTGCGTAGTGGACACCAGCACAGTATATGCCCCTTATTTAGGGCGTAATCATTCAATCGTGCAGACACAGTGACTGTCCGGATGCCACACACCAGTAATGGCCATGGATCCCAAACACATCAGATCTCTGGAGATTGTGGAACTACAACTCTCAGAGAGCTACATAGCACATTCATACACAGAACTACAAGTCCAAGGAAGCCCTGAACCAGATAAAGTCTTCCCACGAGTACAAGTTAGCCAATGAGGAGCTCGGTGGAGGTAGCACTACGAGTCCCAGAAGGCCAAAGAGAAGTGACCAAGTTCGTGCAGTCTCAAAGGACAAGAACTATAACTCCCAGCAAGGGCCATCACTGCGAGGACACACGTCGGAAACACAATGAGAGTCCACATCGCATGTACCTGATGCCTCGGCCGCCAGGATCCCGAGCAGCAGAACCGCGGCGATCCCCATCTTCATAGCAGTGAATCCTGCAGCGGTGACTGTGTCACCAGTTCGCGCTAAAGCCTCTCATGAACAGCGACCAATCAGCATTACAGAAAGGTTGAGTGGCTCCCATAACAGCCAATCAGAACACATCATGTTGCCGGTGGCTCTGGAATGTTGAGAACTGGTCATAGTCATTCAACCTGTACTTCATAACTAGTTAAAGAGGCGGAGCATGGAGGGGGGTTTAGAATGATGTCACCTGAGATGAGTGGCGTCCTCCAGTGTAGGCACAGACAGGGATAGCACTATAGCCGAAAGCGGCGTTGTGCGGAGGGCTGTGTGAGGAGCTGCACCATGGAGCACGATGCTGAAGGTGGTTTCTATTCGGCGATCTTTTGTTATTTTTTTTTATTATTTTGCAGGTTTAACGACAAAAAAAAAAAAAAAAATACAATAAAATACGGCGAGGAGCCCTGATGCGAATACGCTTAAAAGCAGCTACGCAAAAATGGCCATCAGAGTGGGCACGACCATGGAGCAGTGACTAGAGAATATGGGGGTTTCGCCGTAGAGCCCCGGCAGGTTGGCAGTGAGGACATAGGACTAGTGTTAGGGGTCTGTGGATGTATTTTGGGGGCAAAGAAATATGGATGAGATTACTATATGGGGTTGGAGGGTTACACGGAGAAATGGTCGCTGCTACTTGTATGGGGCTGTTTATTGGGGGCTTTCACAGGAAAAGAGCTGATGTTACTCAAGTGGGGTTCCATGATGATGACGATGAGGGGCCGTGCTGTGAAAAGGGGGGTTAATGATGAGGGGCCGTGCAGAGAAGGAGGGATGATGAGGGGCCGTGCAGAGAAGGAGGGATGATGAGGGGCCGTGCAGAGAAGGAGGGATGATGAGGGGCCGTGCAGAGAAGGAGGGATGATGAGGGGCCGTGCAGAGAAGGAGGGATGATGAGGGGCCGTGCAGAGAAGGAGGGATGATGAGGGGCCGTGCAGAGGAGGGATGATGAGGGGCCGTGCAGAGAAGGAGGGATGATGAGGGGCTGTGCAGAGAAGGAGGGATGATGAGGGGCTGTGCAGAGAAGGAGGGATGATGAGGGGCTGTGCAGAGGAGGGGCTGTGCAGAGAAGGGGGAGGGATGATGATAGGCCATGCAGAGAAGGGATGATGATGATGGGTTGTGCGGAGAAGGGGGGTGGGGGGTGATGATGAGGAACCCAACTAAATCGTTCAGATCTTGCTGACAATTTATTTCCTGTCTGCAGCAGCATTTAAAAAAAAAAAAAAAAAAAGCAAAACGTAGCTAAAAACACGATAATCACTTACGAAACCAATTCTTTAGGTCCCAGCAGTGTGTGTATCCCGGCCTTACGTGGCCACTTACCATTCAATGTGTGTGGGAGGGATGTGGTGGCATTGTACTGTGTGTGGGGGAGCTGATTGTACAATGGCTGAATAACAGGAGCAAATTATTTTATAAAAAGCAGTAAATTAGATGGTGCTTAGTCGCTGCTACAAGTAAGGATACAAGTTACAATAACTATCGTAACATGTCAGCAGGATTAATTCTGCTCAGTATTAAGTGATACAAATATAACATAGTAATTACATTGAGCAGAATAAATTTCAGCCTATAGGTTCAGCCCTCTACAGTCACAGTCTCATGTGGCTCCTCGGGAAAATAAATTGGCCACTCCTGTTATACTTAGTACTAGAATCTCACAATAAGGGAAAACTATATGTTATAACGATGCTTCCTCGCATGAATAGAGGAACTTTTCATCAGACCACCCTTTTATCACCTATGCACATAAGTGATCGGAGGTGTCCAGCAGCTGGGACCTGCGCTGATTGGCAGAATAGGGCACTTTTAGCTCTAAGGGCTTGTTCACACTAGCAAATAAATCGGATGACTGCAATTCGATAAAAATTCGGATTGCACTCAGACCTATGTTATTCAATGAGGCCGTGCAGATCCGCATATTTTTTTCTCAGCTGTATTCAGCATGAAAAAAATTGCAACATGCTACGATTTGACTATGAAAGCTGATGGATGAGAGAAAAAAAAAATCAAATGCCTTACAGATCATTGGTATGGCATCAGATTTTTACAGATACATTACAATTCTGTAAGACAGGAAATTGTATATGGTGCTGTAAGTGATTACTGTATTTTTCGGATTATAAGACGCACCCCAAATTTTGAGGAGAAAAATAGGATAGATTTTTTTTTTTGTAATAAAATGGTGGTGCTTCTTATCATGCCTGCGTCTTATTGCTCACTGGGGGGTGGTGGCTGCAGTGAAGCGGGGTTCCAGGGTCGCTGCTGGAGGAGGCAGGAGTGGGGTGATGCTGCAGGCCGGGATGAGGGCATGTTCCGATGTGCTGCTGGTGTTGCTGCGGGGGGGGGGGGCCCTGCAAACATTTTGTGGAATGCCAGAACCCCCTGTGCGGGGACTCCGGGAAAATGGCCACCGGGGGGGTGGCGCATGCGCAGATTGAGATCTCGGGAGATGAGATTTTTAGCTGCCATTTTCCCAGAGTCCACCGCATAGGCAACTGTGGAACTGTGGGGGCTCTTGCCTTTCACAAAATGTTGGCAGGGCCCCTGCAGCAGCACCAGAGACCCCCTCATCGCAGCCTGCAGCCACAGTACCGGTGAGGTATATCTGCATTATAAAGACACCTCCAATTTCCCCCCAAATTTTGGGGGAAAAAAGTATGTCTTATAATCCAAAAAATACGGTAATAGATGGGGAGGAAAAAAAAAAAAAAAACATTGCACATGGCTGACAAGTTAGAAAGGAAAGAAAAAAATTGTCCCACTTTCCTGGATGAGAATGGGACCAATTATTTAAATGCTACTGTGAGCGAACCCTTAGAATTGAGCAGCAGTGCACACATGCTCAGTCTGAAGTCTGAGCTCCATTCTTGTCTTAAGTGGCTGGAGAGCGCTCTGCTTTTTCCAGCAGCTCCATTGAGAATGAATGGAGTAGTGGTCAGGCATCCAACCTGCTGCTCCAGTTTGTAACGGGGATCGAAAGTCTTCAGTTCGCCAATTGGTGCAGGTCTCAGCAGTTACATATCCACTGATCAGCAAGGTATCACCTACTGTAACTATTGGATAGGTGATAACTTGTTTTCACTGCACAACCCGTTTACCCCCGAGGGTGGTTTGCATGTTAATGACAGGGCCAATTTTAACAATTGTCCCTTTATGAGGTAATAACTCTGAAATGGATCCTGGTGATTCGGAGACTGTTTTTTCATGACATATTGTACTTCATGATAGTGGTAACATTTCTTCTATATGACTTGGGTTTATTTGTGAAAAAAACAAAGACTTGGTGAAAATTTTGCAATTTTCAAACTTTGAATTCTTATACCCTTAAATCACAGAGTTATGTCACACAAAATAGTTAATAAATAACACTTGCCACGTCTACTTTACATCACCACAATTTTTGAAACAATTTTTTGAAACTTGACCAGCGATTTCTATTTCCAACAAAATTTACAAAACCATTTTTTTTAGGGTCCCATCTAACATTTGAAGTAACTTTGAGGGGTTTATATGATAGAAAATACCCAAAAGTGACACCATTCTAAAAACTGCACCCCCCAAGGTTCTCAAAACCACATTCAAGAAGTTTATCAACCCTTCAGGTGCTTCACAGGAATATTTGGAATGTGGGGGAAAAAAAAATATATACTTCAGATCCATTTTTTTTTATTTTGACAAGGGTAACAGGAAAAAAAATGACCCCAAAATGTGTTGTGCAATTTCTCCTGAGTACACCGATACCCCATATGAGGAAGAAAACCACTGGGCGCACGGTTAGAGCTTGGAAGGGAAGGAGCGTCATTTGACTTTTTTAATGTAAAATTTGCTGGAACAATTGGTGGACACCATGCCCTGTATGGAGAGCCCCTGATGTGCCTAAACAGTAGAAACCACCAACAAGTGACACCAATTTGGAAACTAGACTCCTCAGGGAACTGATCTAGATGTATGGTGAGCATGTTGAACCCTCAGGTGCTTCACAGAAGTTTATAACTGAGCCGCGGAAATTAAAAAATAAATAAAATAAAAATCACATTTTCAGCAGAAGTATGTTTTTAGCCCCAAATGTTTCATTTTCATAAGGTTAACAGGAGAAATGGCACCATACATTTTGTAGTGCAATTTCTTCTGAGTACGCAGATACCCCATATGAGGAAGAAAACCACTGTTTGGGTGCACAGCAGGGCTCGGAAGAACAGGAGCATCATTTGACTTTTAGAATGTAAAATTTCCTGGAATCATTACCGGACGTCCTGTCCCATTTGGAGAACCCCTGATGTGCCTGTAACGGGGTCTACCGTGCTGGAGTACCTCTTTCAGTACCACCCAGTGTTTCAGGAGGTCCACTCTGCTTTGGCTGGAGTCTGAATGAAAGGACGCTGGCTGGAATTGCTTGGTTACATGGGCGCATATAAAAGATCACTGCTTCTCCACGTATTTCCAGTGTGTTCACACTTTACTCACAAGACAAAGAATATATATCACACAGATACAGAGGGCGGGCCAATTGAAAAGCGGCAGGCCAGACATACATTACAATAGCCGCAGGTGGCCGGAGCCTGACGATATTTAATGTGGGAATTACAAAGGTGGGGGAGGTCAGAAGGGGGATATCTTGTCCCCTCTGCCCAGGGGCGCAGCCTGTGGGCTGATGCATTAGGGACCTGCATCTCACATGGAACCTATTATACATGCATATAACTGCACCACATATTCTGGGTGCTTGGGGGGTTCCGTAACAGTGCCTAAACAGTGAAAAAAAACACAAGTGACCCCATTTTGGAAACTAGACCCCTCAAGAAATGTATTTTGATGCGTGGTGAGCACCTTGAACCCCCAGGTGCTTCACAGAAGATAATAACATTGAGCCGTTAAAATAATAAAATCACATTTTCCTCACAAAAAAGGTATTTTAGCCCCAAATTTTGCATTTTCATAAGGGCAACACGAGAAATTTCACCATACATTTTGTTGCGCAATTTCTCTCAAGTACGCCGATACCTCATATGTGGGGGAATACTACTTTTGAGGCACAGAACAAAGCTCAGAAGGGAAGAGGCGCCATATTGAAGTTCAGATTTTGCTGGAATGGATTGAGGGTGCCATGTCACATTGGCAGAGCCCCTGAGGTGCCAGAACAACAGAAACCCCCTATATGGGAACTCTTTTTACAAACTACACTCCCCAATGAAATCATCTAGGGGTGCAGTGATCATATTGACACCACATGTGCCTCACAGAATTTTATACCACCGAGCGGTGAAGAAAGAATAAATTACATTTTTACCACTAAAATGTTGTTTTAGCCTTAAGTTTTTAATTTTTCTACGGGCTAATAGGGAATTTTTATTTTTTTACAACAAACTGAGGTCTATTTTTTCCTGAGTGCGCCAATACCTTACATGTAATCGGGAAATATTTTTCAGGCACAGTGCAAAGCTCAGAAGGCAAGGAGAGACAGATTTTACTGTTCTGGTTTGAAGGTGCCATGACCCAGTGGGAGAGCCAATGAGGTGCCAGAACAGCAGAATCCCCTATAAGTGACCCCATTTTACAAACTACACCGCTCAATGAATTCATCTAGGGGTGCAGTGATCATATTGACACCATGGGTGTGTCACAGAATTTTATATCATTGGGCAGTGAAGAAAAAAAATAAACTACATTTTTACAATCAAAATTTTGTTTTAGCCCCAGATTTTACATTTTCACACAAGTGGCAAAAATGGCACCAAAATTTGTCCCACAATTTCTAATGAACGTGGCAATACCCCATATGTGGCTGTACAGTACTACTTAACCATACGGAGAGACTCGGGAGGGATGGAGCACTATTTGCCTCCTGGAGCACAGATTTTCCTAGAACAACTTGCAGACTCCATATACAGAGCCCCTAATTGTTAGAAGAGCATAATTCCCCTTCAAGTGACCCCATTTTGGAAACTATACCCCTTGGGGAATTTATCTACAGGTATAGTGACGATTTTGACTCCATGGGTATCTTCCAGAAACGAGCAGCAATGAATGCTGCAGAGTGAAAATTGCAAACTGCCATTGTAGTGACCAGTAAGTTATGCCCAGCCCGTGCTTCTGGAGACATGCACCCGTAAATGCGGCAGGCTCTCATCGCTTCGGAAATGCCAAACGTGGGCGCATTAGGTTGTGCAACACCCCAGGTAACCGGTTGTTGCAGTGATGTTGCCTTCCTTTCGGGGAGGGTGATGTCACACTTGGAGGCAAGGGAGATTCTATCAGGTAAGGCACTCGCATTCAACACATCTGAGTCTAGGCCAGGAGGGGGAGCTCAGGACCCGGATTCAGGGGAGCTGCCTTACACTTCATGTATCCTGGTCTGGAGGAGGAGCCAGTGAGTTGGTCCAGGGAGACCAAGGGAGCAGTAGGGGTGAGGAGAGGAGAAGGACATCTGGAGCAGACATGGGGGCCGAGCAGCCACAAGGGAGCTGCTACCCCTGGAAAGAGGATTATTGAAAGTTGAATTGTGGAGGATCTTAGAGGGCAGAAGCACAGAGGAGGAAGAGGCTCAGCAGGGGAACAGCGGAAGGACACCATGGGAGCCAGAGCGCAGTAACCGGGTACCGGGAGCCCAAGGCTATAGTGGGACTCTAGGACACTTAGCAGAAGTGGAAGGCATAGGACTGTATGTTAATTGCCTGCATTAAGTCTGGGGTGAAGCAGTAACTTTAGAGCCCGGGGAGTGATAGAGTCCCTATAAACAGACTCGAACTGCCTATCGTACAGACATCTGTCTCAGAACAGGAGGGGACTTGCATTGAGCTTGAAGCTGCAGGGAACCAACCAACTAACAGCGCTAGTAGGAAAGGCTTACGGACCTCACCTGGGAGAGGAATCTCTTATTGCCTCCAAGCCAGCCGGACCACAGCTACCCTGTACTTGGTACCCTGGACTGAGGACTGTCACCATCAGTAAACCAGGTAAAGACTGCAAACCTGTGTCCTCGTTCTTTGTTCAATCATCGGCTTACACCATCTTGCCATACACCTGGGGACCCGGCTTCACCTGTGGGAAGCGTTACCATCTAGCCGCCCTACCATCACCCCAGAGGATCCCTTTAAGCGGAGTCGGTCCTTGTTGACCGAGAACCACAGGTGGCGTCACGAACAATAGACATTTCCCTTGAAGACCTTTCCCTTTCCATGGGCGCCCAGGGCCACGTCGCAGCCGCCATGACATCCCCTTTAAGTAACGGACCCGGTACCGAGTACCCCACGGCCCAGGCGGGCGAATCATTTTTTTATGCTCACTGGGGCTCATAAGAGATGGGGCATTTGGATTTGGGAGTGGAGAATTTGATGAATTTCTTTTGGTGGGTGCAGGAAAGATATACATCTTGGTACAGTGTTAGCCAGTGGATAGAAAAATATTTAGAATTGAGAGTCCTCAGTGGTTGATACCTTTTAATGGCTAACTGAAAAGATGGTAACAAATTGCAAGCTTTCGAGACTACTCAGGCCTCTTCATCAGGCATAGACTAAAAAATTCTAATGTGGTATACCTAATCATTTGTACTAAATGTCCAACTGGGGGTCTGTATGTACGGGAGACAGGGCCGAAACTGAGAACAAGAATGAACTCTCATCGCAATACAATAAGAGAAAAAAGAATGGATCTACCTGTGGCAATACATTTTTGTCTCCCCAATCATAACATTATGGACATGAAATTACTTGTAATAACAGGTAACTTCAAATCTCAGAGAGACAGAAGAGTCTAGGAGTATAAGCTGATGACGACCTTTGACACGCTTAGTGCAGGAATCAATGTGTCGCATGGATTTATGTATTTTTACATCAACTAAGGAATTTGCCCCTCAGACCATGTGGGGTCATCACAACAGAACCGGACCCCAATCAGAGGACAATAAAACATTCCTTATCTAAGAACTGGTCCAATATTTATGGACATAACCGATTATCACTCATGGTAATTCTGCTTCATGTCACCTATCTATGATGTTTTTTGTTTAGTTTTTTTCTGTGATATGTTGTGCATAAATATGTGATTCTCCAGAATTTCTTTTAGTCTATGCCTGATGAAGAGACCCGAGTAGTCTGGAAAGCTTGCATTTTGTTACCATCTTTTCAGTTAGCCATTAAAAGGTATCAACCACTGAGGACTCTCAATTCTAAATATTTTGGTGGGTGAGGAGATATTTCGCTTTTCCTCAGCCTTTGTTCTACCAGTAACGTGGAAGCCCCTATATTTCCATTAACAGATGACGGACCCGAGTGGGGACTTGCTTTTTTGTGGACCCGAATTCAAGCTTTTATTGGGAACATTTTACATTACGTTTTGGATCACATTTTTCCGACGCTCTAGACGGACCACTTTGGGGTTTCTATCTAAATCTCTATTTATGCAAATTGTCTCTTCAGAGAGGAAGAGAACTAGAACTCTAGTGCCACCTATTGGAAGGTAGCAATCCTACAAGTCAATGTCAACCCTTTAACGAGCCTTGTCACATGACTTAGGATAAATCTCTGAGTGACATGATGATTCAGATGAAACCCCTCATCAAGAGAATGCCAAGAGTGTGCAAAGCAGTAATCAAAACAAAAGGTGGCTACTTTGAAGAACCTAGAATATAAGGCCAGGATCACACATACGCGAGATACGGCCGAGGCTCACAGGTGAAAACCCAGCTCTGGCGCCGGCACTCCGGAGCAGAGCGTGCAGCTCCATGTAATGCTGTGCGGCTGCACGCTCCGCTCCGGAGTGCCGGCGCCAGAGCTGGGTTTTCACCAGTGAGCCTCGGCCGTATCTCGCGTATGTGTGATCCCGGCCTATGACATATTTTCAGTTGTTTCACACTTTTTTGTATATAATTCCACATGTGTTAATTCATAGTTTTGATGCCTTCAGTGTGAATGTACAATTTTCATAGTCATGAAAACACAGAAAAAAAAATCTTTAAATGAGGTGTGTCCAAACTTTTGGTCTGTACTGTATGTCAGGCAGTTAGAGGGTTAAGCCAGAGAGTCAGGAATGTCCAAAGTAAGCGGAGAGCGGTCACGGGACCAGGGGGGGTGGAACAGACCCTGCGTCATCCACACAGTCTCTCCGACCTCGCGCTCCTGCACAGGTGTTCTTTTCTGCCTTGACTGGGGCAGAGTAACATATTGCAGTGCGCCAGGGCTCTTTGATCTTTCCAGGCGTATGCTCACTGAAGTACTTTGCTCTGTCCTCAACAGAACGCCTGCGCAGGAGCACAATGCTGTGGACCCTATGTAGATGACGCAAGGACGTGTCATCCACACAAAGCACAGGACGGCATTGAAAAAGAAGGGAGGCGCTGGACCCGACCACCCCTCAGATTAGCATAATAAAAGGAGGTTGTTTTTTTTTTTGTTGTTGCAGGCCGGGTCGGGGGCATATATACAGCATATTAGTATGCCGTACATGAGGGCTGAAAGGTTGTGGCCGTATCTCATATGGGGCAAACCTGGTGACAGGTTCCCTTTAACGTCAACAGAGAAAATACTGCTTGCTGTGTTCACTATAAGTGCATCTCCCCCTATATGATTTGTCTCCAAGGAAAGCAGACAGGAGGCTTTGTATTCCCTTCCCACTGCACATACGCATATATTAACTGGGCATCAGATCATTTGATAACGTTAGGCTACATTCCCATGATGAGCTTTTGGTTGTGGATTTTCTGCACCAGTTTTGCACCCATTAAGTAAAATAGATTACCTGAATTTTTTTTGAAAATTTGTAGCATACAAAAAACTCATCATGGGAATGCAGTGATAAGGCTACAACTGTTGAGGTGATTGTGTCTGTCAGCACCTGGAGGCTCAGTGGGACGGTAGCACTGTTTTACAGAGTTGGAGTCCTCGGTTCAAATCCTACCAACAAATGCAAGGAGTTTGTGTGTTCCCTCCATGTTTGTGTGGGTTTCCTCCCATACTACAAACACATTCTGACAGGGAATCTAGATTGTGAGCCGTAATAAAGACAGCGATGATGTCTGTACAGCTGTGGAGAGAAGGGGGCCATATAACAGTGAAATAAATTAGACAAGCTGTAACAATGACATCACCACTGTATGTGACCACTGCAGCCAATCCTTGAGCTCATCCATTATGCACAGGCTGCTTAGGGGATTGCCTGCAGTAGTCACTATATTTCTCAGGTCACTGCTGGAGCCAGTTAGGCCTCTTTCACACTTCCGTTTTTAGCGATACGTCGCAATCCGTCGTTTTGGCAAAAAAAAACGGATCCTGCAAATGTGTCGGCAGGATGCATTTTTTTGCCATTCACTTTTATTGACGACGGATTGCGACGAATTGACACACGTCGCATCCGTCGTGCAACGGATGCGTCGTGATTTCGCGACCCGTCGTGACGAAAAAACGTTCAATGTAACGTTTTTTCGTCCGTCGAAACCGCCATTTCCAACCGCGCATGCGCGGCAGGAACTCCGCCCCCTCCTCCTGTTAATGAAGTCTGAGGTGGTGTCTGAATTCCTCAGTCTCCAAGTAAAAAAAAATGGGTCAGAAACTAACAAAAACAGTCCAACGCACCCCCAATGGGTCCGGTAACAAGCTCTGATGACCACTTCCGTTAGAATGGTTACCCTTTTGACCAAATAATACCATCAAAAGTAAAGAAAAAAGTGATGTACTTTAGGGATGAAGCTCAGAGAGTGCGGTTTCATAGTTAGATATGGAAGCAATCATTGTTTGGGAACCATTTACACAATACCAGGGACAAACAGTGATAGTCATCCCTGACATCCTATATTTCATATGTCAGACAAGAACAGTGATGGTAACTAATGTCACTTAACTATAATGGGGACCAATTAGTTTCAATTAAGATGTCCAGTATTTGGCAGATAACCTAAGGGAAACTAAACAGACCCCATTATAATAGGGATACTTATGATGGTTTTTAAGTCAGTCATGCAAAAAATACAGTTTGCAACAAAGCGGATGGTGGTTCTGTAATAGAAAAAGAGGGATTTTTGGTTCTTACCGTAAAATCTCTTTCTTGGAGCCTTCATTGGGGGACACAGGTAACCATGGGTGTATGCTGTTGTCACTAGGAGGCTGACACTATGCAAATAAAGATAACTCCTCCCCGGCAGTATACACCCTCCGACAGGCACCAGGCAACTCAGTTGGTGCAAAAGCAGTAGTAGGAACAGGTAATATAAAACTCAACCTATGTACCAACCCACAACAACGGCCAATTGGCCAACACGGTACAACTTCAAGGGAGGGTGCTGTGTCCCCCAATGAAGGCTCCAAGAAAGATTTTACGGTAAGAACCAAAAATCCCTCTTTCTCGCTTCATTGGGGGACACAGGTAACCATGGGACGTCCAAAAGCAGTCCCTAGGGTGGGATATTCTGCAGAAAAAGAGGAGTTAGGTTGGCCGGTCGGAAACCGCCGCCTGCAGTATCCTCCTACCCAGGCTTGCATCCGCAGAAGCCTGAGTATGCACCTTGTAGAATTTTACAAAGGTGTGAATGGATGACCACGTTGCGGGCTTGCAAACCTGCGAGGCTGAAGCTTGGTGACGAACTGCCCAGGAAGCTCCCACAGCCCGGGCAGAGTGAGCCTTTACCCCCGAAGGGGGCCGTTTGTCTTGAACACGGTATGCCTCCAGAACCGCCGAACGGATCCAACGAGCAATTGTGGACTTGGAGGCGGGGAGTCCCTTTCGACGCCCATCCGAGACGACGAACAGAGGATCGGCCTGACGAAAAGAGGCAGTTCTGGCGAGGTAAATTCGGATAGCCCTGACCACATCCAACTTGTGAAGAGATTTCTCCAAGGGATGAACCGGGGAAGGGCACAAGGAAGGGAGGACAATGTCCTCATTGATGTGAAAAGCTGAGACTACCTTCGGTAAGAAGGAAGGAACCAGACGAAGAACCACTTTGTCCTGATGCAGGACTAGAAAGGGAGAACGACAGGATAATGCCGCCAGATCAGACACCCTTCTAATGGAGGTGATGGCGACCAAAAAGGCTACCTTCCAGGATAGAAGTGAGAAGGAAATGTCCTGAATCAGTTCAAAGGGCGCACGCTGGAGGGCGTCGAGGTTGCGATCCCAAGGCTTGACAGGAGAACAATAAGGGGAAGCTATATGAGCGACCCCCCTGGATGAAGGTCCTCACCTGAGGCAGGGAAGCCAGGTCTCTTTGAAAAAGAATGGACAGAGCGGAAATCTGACCCTTCAAGGTGCTAAGGGAAAGACCCGAATCTAGGCCCGTTTGAAGGAGCTGAGAAGGGAAGGAAGGGAAAAGGTCATAGGAAACAGATTGTTGTCCTGACACCACCGGAAAAAGGCCTTCCAACATCTGTGGTAAATACGCGAGGAAGCCGGTTTTCTCGCTCTTATCATAGTCTGGATGACGCTATGAGAAAAACCCGCGTTCTTCAGGACCGCGGCCTCAACGGCCATACCGTTAAATTCAGAGACCGAGAATTCAGGTGGAAGAGGGGCCCCTGCGAAAGAAAGTCCGGAAGATCCGGAAGCCTCCACGGAACGTTCGATAGCATGTTCACCAGTTCCGCATACCAGGCCCTGCGGGGCCAATCTGGAGCTATCAAGAGTACGGGGACCCCTTCTGTCTTGATCTTTTTTACGACCCTTGGGATCAAGGGGAGGGGTGGGAACAGATAGGGCATCTGGAACTGAGTCCACGGGATTAAGAGAGCGTCGCATCCGACGGCCATCGGATCCCGAGATCTGGAAACGTACCGGGGAACCTTGTGGTTTGCACGGGAGGCCATCAAGTCGACGTCTGGAACGCCCCACCGCTGGCAAATCTGGCTGAAGATTGCAGGAAGAAGAGACCACTCGCCCGCCACAATGCCCTGGCGACTTAGAAAGTCGGCTTCCCAATTGTCCACCCCTGGGATGTGGACGGCTGACAGAGAAGGAACGTGACCCTCTGCCCAACGCAGAATTTTTGCCACTTCCGCCATGACTCGTGTGCTGCGAGTCCCTCCCTGATGGTTTATGTAAGCCACGGCCGTGGCGTTGTCCGACTGAATGCGGACCGGTTTCCCTGAAAGGAGAGACTCCCAGCGGATGAGGGCTAGGACGATGGCTCTGATTTCCAAGAGGTTGATAGGGAGGCGCGCCTCCTGAGCAGTCCAGCGGCCCTGGGCCGTGAGGTGGAGAAAAACTGCTCCCCAACCTTGGAGACTGGCGTCGGTGGTGATCACCTGCCAGTGGGGAGGGAGAAATGACCTCCCGCACAGCATGGAGGTGGACAGCGTCCACCAAGAGAGAGACTGTTTCACTTTGAGAGAGAGGCGAAATGGGCGATCCAGGGAAAGTGGATTCCTCCTGTCCCAGGCCAACAGAAGGGCCAGCTGGAGGGGACGAGAGTGGAACTGGGCATAGGGGACCGCCTCCATGGAGGCGACCATCTTTCCCAGAACCCTCTTGGCGAGGCGGAGAGACGGAGGATTCGGGTTCTTTAGTGCTCTGACCCCCCGAAGAAGAGAAAGGAACTTCTCCTTGGGGAGAAAGACCTGAGCCTGAGAGGTATCGAATTCCATGCCCAGGAACTCCAGCTGCTGAGATGGAATCAGGGAAGACTTCTGGTAGTTGATTATCCAGCTGAGGCGAAGAAGCGTGTCCAGAGTAAGCTGGAGGCTCTGGCTGCAATCCCGACGGGACGGACCCTTGATCAAGAGGTCGTCGAGGTATGGGATTACCAGAATCCCCTTTGAACGTAGGATGGCCATGACAGCTGCCATGACCTTCGTAAAGACCCTGGGCGCAGACGCCAGACCGAAAGGGAGGGCCGTGAATTGATAGTGATGACCCTGGATCGCGAACCGGAGGAATCTCTGATGATGTACGCAAATAGGGACGTGAAGGTACGCATCTCGGATATCCACGGAACACAGAAACTCCCCCGGTTCCATGGATGCGATCACCGAGCGTAGAGATTCCATCCGGAAACGCCGAATCCGGAGATGGCGGTTCAGCCGCTTGAGATCCAAAATTGGACGGAGAGAACCGTCCTTTTTTGGAACCACAAACAGGTTTGAGTAAAAACCCAAAAACCTCTCGCGATGAGGCACCGGAACTACGACTCCTGAGGCGAGGAGCGACTCGACGGCCTGGAGAAGTCCTGAGAGGTGGGAGGGCTATTTGGGAGGACGAGAGAGCAGGAAACATCTTCCCGGGGGCAAAGAAAATTCTATCTTGTAGCCCGAAGTGACAATCTCCCTGACCCAGGCGTCGTCGACTACCGATAGCCACACCTCTGAGAACAGGAGAAGTCGGCCTCTCACCCTGGAGGGATTTCCAGATGGGGGCGACCCGTCATTTATTAAAGGACCTGTGGCCCCGAGATCCAGATTGTCTTGCGGGGTGGCTCTTAGCTCTCCAGCGCGGTGGAGGCCTGAAAGAAGGTTTCCTTCGGTCCCCTTGCGAGGAAGAACGGTCCTGGTTGGGGTTTCCCGAGGAGGCGAAGGACCGAAAGGGACGAAAGGACTGGGGGCTTCTCCTGTTGAAGGGATGTTTAGGCTTGGACTGGGGTAAGGAGGTACTCTTACCTCCCGTATTGTCCGAGATCATTTGATCCAGCTGTGTGCCGAAGAGTCTAGAACCCTGGAAGGGCAGACCAGTGAGGGATTTTTTAGAAGCGGGGTCAGCGTTACACGCTTTTAGCCAGAGAATCCGGCGAATGGCCACAATGTTGCTGTTAGCCCTGGTGGAGCAGGCCGCTGCATCAAGGGAGGCATTCATGAGGTATTTTCCTGCAAGAGAAATCTGATCCGCCAAATCAGACAGTTCCTCAGCAGGAGCAGAGGCCAAAATGCCCCTGGGCAGGGTTTTGGCTCAGGCTGACACAGCCTTGGCTACCCAGGACGAGGCGAAACTAGGGCATAGGGAGGCTCCGAAAGCCTCAAATGCCGATTTTGCTAATGCCTCGATTTGCCTGTCCGTGGGGTCCTTAAGGGAAGCCGCGTCCGGGATAGACAGAACCGTCTGCGAGGATAGCCTGGAGACGGGCGGGTCAACCTTAGGAGACTCGGACTATTTGGAGACAAGGTCGGAGTGAAAAGGGTATAACACGTCAGGCCGTTTCCTGCCAGGGAAACGCTTGCCAGGGTTTTCCCAGTGTGTAGAGGTAGTGTTGTCAAACTCCCTGTGATTAGGAAAAATCCTAGAAGGACGTTTAATCCGTTTAAACGCAACGGAGAAGTCCTGAGAGCTCGCTTCAACCTCCTTAAGATCAAGCGTCTGAATGATAGCCGAAATAAGGCTATCAACCATCTCCTGTGTTTCGGAAGTCTGATCTGCATCAGAGTCAGATTCCGACTGAGAGGATAGATCAGACCCGACATCCGCCTGCGAGGAGGGGGAACGGGCAGATAGGGGAATCCCGTCCAGGGAACTGGACGAGGATCTAGATAAGGTCCGTTTTCTGTCTCTTTTGTCTGGACTGCCTCTGTGAGGGTCTAGGACAGGTGCGAGCGAATCGCCATGTGAAGCGTTCGTGGCACTGGTGGCATTAGAGAGAAACGGGATACGTTCAAGTGCCTGGACCAGGGACTGAGAAACCTTAGTCAGGTCGGACACTGATTGAGACATTGCAGCAGCCCACTCCAGGGGAGGGGGGTGTGCACTCATCCCAGGACCTAGGAGCTTCTTGAGGGGCTGCCATGATGGGAGGAACGCAGGACGGGCAGAAGGGTGAAGGCTGACCTGAGGCCCACTTTGTCTTACAGTGAGCGCAGGCGTAATGGATGGCCGTAGTGGCAAAGGCCGGGGTGGGGTCGGACATAGGTGGATATTACCTTGTCCTGGAGCGGAGAAGTACTGCCGAGAGGAGTAGAGCCCGAGAGAGCAGTAGCGCTGAGCCTGCCGAAAAACCAGTGACCGCGGCAGCTGAAGGTGCCTGTGTTCCCCCGAAAAACTTCTGTCCCACGCGGTGAGCAGACGCTGACAGGGAGCAGGAAGCGGTAAAAAGAGCGCTGAGACAGCGCGACGCTGTTGGCAGGCACAAGCGCTGAAGGGGGAAGCAGAAGAAACGCCCCCAACAGCACTGAAAGATTCCCGGCCGCAATAATACCGGCCGCCACCAGAGGGCGCTCAAGCGCCAAAAAGAAAGTGAAGAAAAAGCGGGGAGATGGAAAAAAAAACAAAAAAAAAACTCCTGGCCGCAATAATGCCGGCCGCCACCAGAGGGCGCTCAAGCGCCAAAAAAGGAGAAAACCCGAGAAAAAAAATGGCGGGCGCGCTTGCAAGTTTAAATAAAAAGGAGGGAAAGAATGCCGGCGTTAATGTGAAGCCTTTCCCCGCGGTTTAGCGCGACCCAGCGCCTGAAAATGCGACCCTCTCTCCTATCACAGGGGAAGCCTGGTAAGCTATATGGAGATCGCTGCAGGGCAGGGAGAGGGAAGGAAGGGGGGCAGGGAGAGGGAAGGAAGGGGGGCAGGGGGGTGGCTTTGTTGATTGAAGATCCCTTACCTGGAGATGAGGAACCATTAGGATCCCTTGTAGACTAGAGGGTCCTGGAAGAAGTCCTCCTTCCCGCGCCACAAACTCTCCGGCGCAAAAGATGGCGTAGACCCCTAACCAGGGGGAGAGGGTCACTGGAAGTGACCGCCGTCTTCCTCTCAGCCCACTCCGAGGAGAGGGATGAGGAGGGGAAAACGGGCAGGACTGGCCACCGAGGAAGAAGGTCACCCTGAACACCCGAATGGGTGACAGGGGACAAAGTCCTGCCCAGTGGGTCCGAGAGGGTGCGATGTGGGTGATACCACACTGCTCTCTCGGTCGCTCAAAGGTGAGAAAACTGCACCCTGTTACCCTGAAGGAAAAATCTGAAAAAGGGAAAAGGTTAATAAACAAAACAAATCCCTGTAAAAGAAATGCGGATCTGGAGTTAGATCCAGGTCCGCCTCCTACAGACACTAAGCAAAATCTGAGTAGCCTGTCGGAGGGTGTATACTGCCGGGGAGGAGCTACTTCTTCTTTATTTGCATATTGTCAGCCTCCTAGTGACAACAGCATACACCCATGGTTACCTGTGTCCCCCAATGAAGCGAGAAAGAAAATCCAGCACTCCCAAAAAGAAGTAGTTGAATATTAAAAGTTAATATTTAATGAAAAACAATTAAAACCATATTAAAGGGAATCCGTCACCATTTTTTGGCATCTCATGTAAAAATATCATTCAACTCAGTGCCAACTCTGCATTATAACAGCGCTTTTGATACCCCCTGACTCCCCACCTTTGATCAATAAATACAGTTTATATTCCTCCCGCTGTGTGTGTAAATCAGCTCGGTCCGGTCTGATGGGCGGGGCTTATTGTCCATCTCCACCCCCCCTCCTTGGCTTGCTCTACTTATTCTTTTCTGTGAATAACCGCGTATAGTTTTGGCGCATGCGCATTCAAATGGCCTCTTGCGCGCGCGCAGTATGCTTTGCCCAACTGTGGGCAAAGCATAAAATCATTATTGAGCATGCGCCGGCATACGCCACGGCTTTCTATGGCCCGGAAGTATACAAGTATACTTCCAGGCCACAGAATGCAACCCGTATGCCAGCGCATGTGGATCGCCCCATTAGGGCAATGGGGTACTTGGTACCGGGTCCCTCGATTCGGGGAATGTCACAGTGGTCTGACCCGGTCCGTGGCCCTTTGCGGGGTGTCCAATTAAAGGTGTAGTTTGTATAATGTTCGTGACGCCGTGGTACTCGGTCAGGGTGACCGACGCTGCTTAGGGGTCTGCTGGGGTGATGTTATGGCAGCAAGATGGTATACCTTCCCACAGGTGAAGTGTATCCCCAGGGCTTCCCACAAGTGGCGATGGTGATGGTGGATGATGTAAGGCGCAGTGAATAACGACACAAGGTTGCAGTCTCTTTACCTTTTACTGGAAGCTTCAGCATCCACAGTCCAGGGTACAGACCACAGGGTAGGTAGAGTCCGGTCGGTCCAAAGGCAAATTCAGAGTCCCCTTATCCAGGTGGAAATCAGTAGGCTTCCTACTAGCGCCTATGTGTTGTAGTCCCTCCCTGCTGAGCAACTCAGTAAGGTCCTCACAACTTTCGTAGATGTTCTAGATGTCTTTCTCTCTGTCCCCCAGATGGTGTGGATAGGACAAACCCGTATGACTGATGGCCTGAGGCTAGTTTATAGGGACCCTAGAGATGCCCCGACCACAATTTGCCACGGTGTCTTCTTAGGTATTAAGGTAAGGGCAGCCAACTTGGAATTGACTGTCCTGCCGGTCTCTGAAGTAATGCGTAGAGTCAATTACTCCCTCGGTGTTCCGGCCACCGGCTACGCGCCTCAGAAGGAGGCAGCCTTTACAGGGCAGAACTCCTCCCGCTGTTTTCTCCTTGTGCTCTGACTTCGTTTCTCACTCTCTACAATACACTTCTCTTCGTGTCCTTTCTTAGGATGCTGTCGCACGTTGGGCAGGCGCAGCTCCGTAGCTTTCTATCCCGCTAGGCCTGTCAGGATCCCACCCCTGACAGGGACCCTCTGTCTGCAGCTCAGATGTTCCTCCTTTCCCCCTGTCTGCCTGACAGGTACTTTCTGGGTCAAACCCAGGCAGCGTCTGACTAACTTTCTATCCAAACCACCAGTTTTACCCTTCTGTGAGGAGTGCCCTACTAAATTGGAGCGTAGCTCCCCCTGGTGGATTGGAGTGTGAAGTGTGGTGTTTGGTTTATGATACCTGGAAAGATCACTCCCCCTGGTGGAAGAATGACATTACTGCAACAACCAGGACTCTGGGGCGCTGCACTCCCCCCCCCCCCCCCCCCCGTTAAATCCAGCACTCCCGGGCTGGGAAAAGAAAACAACAATGCATAAGGAAAAAGACATACAAATTTTTGAAATTATATAACAATGCTTCCCTTTATGGGAGGTGAGGACACTTGAACGTTGCAAAACAAGAACATATTTACATTGTCAGCTTACTTCTGTAGATTGACACACTTTCTAACTATGAAATAGTATACCTGTATGGGTAATAGTATCTGTTAACTACTAAATGCAATTTTCAGAACAATAAATTAGCATTTTCTTTATTGAAATGCAAGTACTGTTAAACTTCAGAGTGCAAATTAACATTTTCCTTATTCCTCTTTCTACATATACAGGACTATCTCTCTACCCCTACGGGCTCACTGCATTTTTCTTCAGTTTACTTCAATTTTTATTTATTAACATTTCCTACTCCTAACTACATACTATCAGCTATGTATAAACATTGTTTAAGTAGTTAAATAAGCCGGATTACTCACCGGTAATGCTCTTTTAATGAGTCCACGACAGCACCCCACATGAGAGAGGGATCCGCCCATAGGAACAGGAAACCTACAGAATAAAAGGAGGCGGTCCCCTCTCCTCCTCAGTTTAGTTTACAGAGTATAAAAAGGGAACCGCAAAAGCTTTAGTATTAATTCTTATTCAGCAAAATATCTTAAAAACTCTATACAACCATTATTTGTGAATTTAAAGAAAGGGCTGTGCATAATCAGGGAGGGTTGTAAATGGGTGCTGTCGTGGACTCATTAAAAGAGCATTACCGGTGAGTAATCCGGCTTTTTACCCTTCGCCACGACAGCACCCCACATGAGAGACTTTCAGAGAGTTATTACTCGGGTGGGATGACTGTACTAAGCACAGCTCTACCAAAGGTCAAATCAGACGATGAAGATAGATCAAGTCTATAATGGTTGTAAAAGGTAGAAGGTGTAGACCAAGTTGCGGCCTTACATATTAGATGGATCGGGACATCCGCTTGTTCCGCCCAGGAGGAAGCCATGGCTCGTGTTGAGTGCGCTTTAATACCCACTGGAGGAATCTCGCCTTTCGATGTATAGGCCAAGCAGATAGCATCTCTGATCCACCGAGATATGGTAGCTCTCGTGACCCCATGTCCTTTCTTGTGGCCCTGAAAGGAGATAAACAGAGCCCTACTCTCCCTCCATGTTTGACACCTTTCTATATAAGTCAGGATGGCTCTTCTGACATCTAAGGTGTGGAATTTCTGTTGTTCAGGGGTTACAGGAGAATCAAAGAAGGAAGGGAGAAATATTTCCTGTGACCTGTGGTAGGTGGATGCTACCTTAGGGAGGTAAGAGGGGTCTGGTTTTAGGACTATTCGGTCATGGAATATCAGTAAGAATGGTGGGTCTACTGATAGGGCCTGGATGTCACTAACACGTCTGGCTGAGGTCAGAGCTACCAAGAGGGCTACCTTATATGTGAGGACATTTAGAGGTATAGAATCTAGAGGCTCAAATGGGGAGCTGGTTAAGGCTTCTAGCACTAGATTTAAATCCCACGGAGGTAGACGGGGAATGTGTACTGGGTTACTCCGTTCACAAGACTTAATGAATCTGGAGACCCATCTATCAGCGGCTATATTATATCCATATAAGGCTCCTAACGCTGATATCTGGACTCTTAAGGTGTTCACTGATAGTCCTAATTCTCTACCTTTTTGTAGGAACTCTAGAATAGGTGTTATCGGAACCTGTTTAGTGAATGGTACTGTATGAAAGTCTAAGAATTTTTTCCATACCCTGCTATATATCAGGGTTGTAGATCTTTTCCTACTTAGTAGTAGGGTGTTTACTAGTTGTTCTGAGAACCCCCTTGAAGTTAATAATTGCCGCTCAAGTTCCACGCCGTCAAGTGAAGCCCTTTCACTTGCGGGTGGAAAAACGGCCCCTGGAACAGTAGATCCTTGTCCAATGGAAGAATCCATGGATCGGATAGACACATGCTCTGGAGGCAGGAGAACCATGGTCTTTTTGGCCAGAAGGGTGCAATGAGGATTACCCTTGCTTGCTCCCTCCTGATCTTCCTGATCACTAGCGGAATTAGAGACATTGGAGGAAAGGCGTAAGCCAGTTTGAAGTTCCAAGGATGGTGTAGAGAGTCCAGCATGTCTGGGTGATCCATGGAGTTCAGGGAAGCGAATCTTTCTACCTGTCTGTTGCCTCTTGTGGCAAATAGATCTATCTGAGGCATTCCCCATGCTTTTGTTATTAGTCTGAACACGGCTCTGTTTAAGGACCATTCTCCCTGGCGCAGCCTGTTTCGGCTGAGGTAGTCCGCTTTGGTATTCTCTATTCCTCTGATGTGTAGGGCAGTTAGGGACGCAAGATGAGTCTCTGCAAATTGGAAGATCTCCCCTGCGATGGTCATCAGACTTCCTGACCGTGTACCGCCCTGGCGGTTTACATAGGCCACTGTGGTGGAGTTGTCTGAGAAAACTCTTACATCTGCTCCTTGGATCTGTGGAAGAAAATAATTTAAGGCTTTCTCTACTGCTGTTAACTCTTTCCAATTTGACGAACATGATGATTCTGACTGATTCCAGGTATCCTGGACTATATCATCCTCCATATGTGCACCCCATCCCGAAGGGCTGGCGTCCGTAGTAATTATTTTGGATGGATCTATTATCCATGGTACACCCCCTGAAAGGTGTCCCATATCTAGCCACCAGGATAGAGATTCTATGACATCTCTAGAGAGAGTTAGTTTACTCTCTAGGTGTCCTTCCCGTCCCTGGGCTGACAATACTTCATACTGCAATTGGCGGGTATGGAATTGCGCCCATGGTACAGCCGGGATACATGAGGACAATGATCCCAGTAAGGACATAGCCTTCCTTAGAGTCATGTAGGGGTTTTTAACCGCTTCTGACACTTTTGACTGTATAGTCCTTTTCTTTGAATGCGGGAGGAAGCTTTTTTGACTTACTGAGTCTAGCTGGATCCCTAGAAACATTTGAGTAGTGTCTGGATTCAGCCTGGACTTTTCGAAGTTGATAATCCATCCCAACTCCTGCAGGGATGAGATTGTGTTAGACAACCGCAATTTACATTGAGCTACAGAATTCCCTATTACTAGAAAGTCATCCAGGTAGGGTATTATTAAAGTGTCCCGTTGGCGTAGATGAGCCATTACCTCTAACATCACCTTTGTAAAAATGCGGGGGGCCATAGAAAGCCCAAATGGCATTGCTACATATTGGAAGTGACGAACCTGTCCCTCCAGGATGACCGCTACTCTTAGATACTGCTGGTGTTCGGCATGTATAGGAAGGTGATAGTAAGCATCTTTTAGGTCTATCCCGGCCATGACACACCTAGGGAACAAAAGCTTGATGGTAGAACTAATGGATTCCATTTTGAAAGTGTGGTTACGTAAAAAGGAATTTAGTTTTTTGAGGTTTATGATGGTTCTGAATGAACCATCTGGTTTATTGATCAAGAATAAAGGGGAATAGAACCCCCTCCCTTCTTGATCCCGGGGAACTTCTATCAATACTTTTTTAGATAGAAGCGATAGGATCTCTGATTCCAGAGCTTTTTGTTGTTGTTGACCTCTCGGAGATGTTACAATAAAAGAATCCCAAGGGATTCTATCAAATTCTAATTTTAATCCATTCCCAATAATGTCCAGAATCCAAGGACTGGATGTTATTAATTTCCATTTAGCAGCGAAATGTTTCAATCTACCGCCCACTTCATAATTAACGGTACTTGTTACGTTTTGGGTTATAGGATCCGGAAAACAGAGCACCTTTTTGTTTTGGATCCTTTGCCTCCCAGCGCTCCCTTTGCTCAGTGGGTTTATTCCTGGTGAAGGGGCGTCTCCTGAAAGCTCTCCTGTAAGAGGGAAGGTACTGGTTAGGGAAGCCTTTCTTCCGCTCTCCTGCTTTATTTAAGAGCTCGTCCAGAGCTTTCCCAAATAGGAACTCACCCTGGCAGGGGATCGCACAAAGTTTTGCTTTGGCCTGTGCGTCCCCTTTCCAATTCTTCAACCAGAGTGCTCGCCGGGCTGTGTTTACTAGGCCGGCTGACCTGGCTGTTAGGCGTAGCGAATCCACCGAGGCGTCGGCTAGAAATGCTACTGCATCTTTCATTAGAGGGATTTTCGACAGAATTGTATTTCTGGAAGCTCCACTTCTAATTTGTTCCTCCAGCTGCTCCGTCCATACTAGCAGTGACCTTGCAGTACAGGTGCTAGAGATGGCTGGTCTGAATGCCCCCGTATTAGCCTCCCATGATCTTTTAAGCAAGGCTTCTGCTTTCCGATCTAACGGATCAGTTAGCGTCCCTGAGTCCTCCACAGGCAAGACCGACTGTTTAGAAGTTGAAGCCACTGCAGCATCAACTTTTGGTACCTTCTGCCAGGAATTAAGTTCTTCATCACTGAAGGGGTAGCGTCTTTTAGCAGAGGATGGTAAAAAACCTCTTGTATGTTGTTTCTCCCACTCTTTTTTAACCAGCTCCTTAATTGTGGGTATGGCGGGGAAGGACCTTCGTTTCCTTTGTCCTAACCCCGCGAACATGATGTCCTGCGCTGACTTCTTTCCCTTCTCCTCTGGGCACCCCATCGTGCTCCTGACGGCTTTGACTAAACTGTCTACACCGCTATTTGGTAGACAAAGCCCTCCTTCATATTCTGATGAACTCGGCTGGGACTCCTCTTCATCAGAGGATTTTTGCACTACCTCTGACTCCGAGCTTACTGGAGATCGGGACCTGCTAGGCTGGCGGGTACTGGTGCTACTTGTATGGGCCAGACCATGCATCTCTTCCCGAATTATGGCTCTAACGTCAGATGGAGTCATTACGTTTTCTTGCCGTAAGGTCAGAACGATGCACTCCGCACATAACCTCTTAGTATATGAGTCCGGGAGGGGTTGCAAGCATAAGGCACATTCTCTGTGTTTGGTTTTATGTGTCCTTTTCTTAGTCTAGAGGAAGGGGATATAGGAGGAACATATATCAGCATATGGGAAGAGACTCTTTTAAAACTCACCCAGTGAAGCTGACAGGTACCGGTTCTGGAGGCGGATTCTTAGCTGAAAGACCTTTCTGTTTGGTGGCAGATCGCTTTTCCTGGGATCGATCTCCACTTTTGGTGCTGCTCCTGGCGCTTGTCTCCTTACTGGGAGACTGCTCTGTTGCAGACAAGTGCGCTACATCGGCCGGTGAAGCCATACTTACACACACCGGCCGACGCTAGCGCTGCACTTTTAAATCTGGCGCCGAATCTCCTGCCTCCCCGGACCCAACCCGGAAGTGCTCCAGCGACTTCCGGGTTAGACGCGCCGCTCCTCCTTACCATGCGGCGGCTGCTGGATAAGAAGCCGGCCGCTGAGCGCGCGCGTCCTCATGGATCCGGGCGGCCCAGCGGCACCGAACCCGGACCATGGCGACGATCAGACGAGGGGGGAGGCTGCAAACAGTGGCTCCCCCGACGCTGCCTCTGGTACCGCAGCCCCTGCCGTTCCACCAGAGACTGACGCAGGCGGGTGCATGGCCCAGGAATCCTCTTCTCTGCAGGTACTTCGAGGTTCCCATAGAAACAGGAAACCTAAACTGAGGAGGAGAGGGGACCGCCTCCTTTTATTCTGTAGGTTTCCTGTTCCTATGGGCGGATCCCTCTCTCATGTGGGGTGCTGTCGTGGCGAAGGGTAAAAGTAATAATGTTGCCTTAAGAACATTCCCTTTAAGAGGAAACCCAAGTCTTTTGGAGGTAGCACAAAAGAATCACATCAGCAATATGCAAGTCAGTTTAAAGATGACGTGATGCAAGATGAGGGACCCGTTACGAACCCCCGGAAGTTGGTCTTGGGTGGGCTACAAGACGTGTAATCCTGACCCGGAATTCTGCCGCACCAACGGGTTTTTCTTCAGGTCTGTAAGGCAAAGTTATCTTTACAGCATAATTAACAGCAGTTTCTGTTAAGAGACAGTCTCTGTAAAAGCCTCTTATGTAAAACCAGTAGAGAGCACCTTTAAGAAGGTGCAAACTATATACAGGAACAGTTTGTGAATCATTCACCGTCCATGATTCGGCAGTTCTTTTGAAAAAGTAGAAAACTTGTGCAAACTGGAAACAGGGATCCCAGGTAAACAGAGGGATCCCTTTAAGAGTTAACCCTAGACGGGTTTAAGCAGCAAATTGAGAACGAACAGTTAACTATTTACATTCTTGTTGGATTTTCGAGGTTTATTGTAGTTCTGGAGGCAGCAATGGTGGAGGTAGCCCGGTTGGATACTGGCGGCTACCAGGTGCTACATAGGATGCGCCCTCGCTCCAGTTGGGGGTCTGAGTACCCAGTGTTCCGTTCAGGGGTAACCTGGGCACAGGTTACCATTGGAGTTGGCTCCGTGGCCACGACAGTTTCAGTATTTGTTACAGTGCACACAGTTGTCT
Organism: Ranitomeya variabilis; assembly: GCF_051348905.1. Taxonomy (NCBI): domain Eukaryota; kingdom Metazoa; phylum Chordata; class Amphibia; order Anura; family Dendrobatidae; genus Ranitomeya; species Ranitomeya variabilis. The sequence goes on along the minus strand of NC_135233.1, from coordinate 250,418,889 downwards.
TAGTAAAGGTACAAGTAGGCGTAATAGTCGTAGTGGTAGTAGTGTTGGGACCCGCTAGTTCAGAGACTAGGGGGTTAATGTCGTTAGTCTTAGCTGTGGCAGCAGGTAGCGCTGCTACGGGGCCTATCAGCAGTCCTTCGGTCACCGGGGCAGGGTCGGCGTTCTTACCTGCGGCAGCGGTGTCCTCGATGTCGGCTGACTCTGCTGGCGGCGGCATCCGCAACAGTGTTGACAGTGGCTCCTGTAGCGGTGTAGGGAGCGGTGTTGGTGGCGGTGCCGGTGGGTCCCCTGCATGCAATATCTGGCATGCGGCCTTGGTGGTCACCCGCAGCTGCAGAAGTTGGTCGATCAGCTCGTCCACTCCAGCTTGCAGGAAGTCGGCGCCAACTGTTGAGGCCTGGTTGCGGTGCCTCTTCGGGTAGCTGGGGGAGTCCTCTGCTCCAACCCCACGCTCTGGTTCCGGGCAGCTTGCCATGGCGTCCTCCACGTGGCTCACTCCTTCCTGGTCTTTTTCCCGCTCTCTCCTTCTGGGGCGGTTTCGTTTTTGTTGTCTCTGCCCGCTATTGAGGATCAGGAGGCAGATCTCGGCTGCTGACGGACACGTCCTCAAGGTACAGAAATATTTAGACTGGGCGGCCATTATTTTTCGCGCTTCTCAGTTCGTTTACGCCCACAACTCCACGCCCTTCTTTTTTTGCGCTCCTCGTGGCGCTGTAATGGCGTCAGTTTTGGCGGTCTTTTGCAATACACAGTCTTTAAGCAAATCACAGTTCCAATCACAATTCTGGCACAGTTCTTAGGCGCACATGACCCGATTTTTCAGGCTTAAGCAGATCCTGTTCGTGACGCCAAAGTTGGATCGCCCCCACGTTAGGGCAATGGGGTACTCGGTACCGGGTCCCTCGATTCGGGGAATGTCACGGTGGTCTGACCCGGTCCGTGGCCCTTTGAGGGGTGTCCAATTAAAGGTGGTTTGTATAATGTTCGTGACGCCACCTGTGGTACTCGGTCAGGGTGATCGACGCTGCTTAGGGGTTCCCTGGGGTGATGTTATGGCAAGATGGTATACCTTCCCACAGGTGAAGTGTATCCCCAGGGCTTCCCAGAAGTGGCGATGGTGGATGATGTAAGGCGCAGTGAATAACGAGGACACAAGGTTGCAGTCTCTTTACCTTTTACTGGAAGCTTCAGCATCCACAGTCCAGGGTACAGACCACAGGGTAGGTAGAGTCTGGCCGGTCCGAAGGCAAATCCAGAGTCCCCTTATCCAGGTGGAAATCAGTAGCCTTCCTACTAGCGCCTGTGTGTTGTAGTCCCTCCCTGCTGAGCAACTCGGTAAGGTCCTCACAACTTTCGTAGATGTTCTAGATGTCTTTCTCTCTGTCCCCCAGATAGTGTGGATAGGACAAACCCGTATGACTGATGGCCTGAGACTAGTTTATAGGGACCCTAGAGACGCCCCGACCCCCACAATTTGCCACTGTGTCTTCTTAGGTATTAAGGTAAGGGCAGCCAACTTGGAATTGACTGTCCTGCCGGTCTCTGAAGTAAAGCGTAGAGTCAATTACTTCCTCGGTGTTCCAGCCACCGGCTACGCGCCTCAGAAGGAGGCAGTCTTTACAGGGCAGAACTCCTCCCGGTGTTTTCCCCTTGTGCGGTGACTTCGTGTCTCAACTCTCTACAATACACTTCTCTTCGTGTCCTTTCTTAGGATGCTGCCGCACGTGGAGCAGGCGCAGCTCCATAGCTTTCTGTCCCGCTAGGCCTCTGTCAGGATCCCACCCCTGACAGGGACCCTCTGTCTGCAGCTCAGATGTTCCTCCTTTCCCCCTGTCTGCCTGACAGGTACTTTCTGGGTCAAACCCAGGCAGCGTCTGACTCACTTTCTATCCAAACCACCAGTTTAACCCTTCTGTGAGGAGTGCCCTACTAGATAGGAGTGTAGTTCCCCCTGGTGGATTGGAGTGTGAAGTGTGGTGTATGGTTTGTGATACCTGGAAAGATGAACTCCTTTATTACCCTCAGATGTAATATCACTCCCCCTGGTGGAAGAATGACATTACTGCAACGACCAGGACTCTGGGGCGCTGCACAAGCGCAATACTGTTTTCGGCTTTGCCCACCATACTGCACACGCGCCAAAACTATACGCGAACGCACACATTCCCCGAAAAGAATGCGTAGAGCAAGCCAGGAGGGGGGAGGGGGGGGGGGGGGGGGGGAAGACTGACAATAAGCCCCGCACATCATACCGAACCGGATATTCACATACACAGGAGGAATAAAAACAGTATTATTGATCAAAGATGAGGAGTCAGGGGGTATCAAAAGCACTGTTATAATGCACTGTTGGCACTGAACTGAATGATATTTTTTACATGAGATGCCAAAAAAGTGGTGACAGATTCCCTTTAAAGGGGGCCCAAGAGGGCGGAAGTGGCCTGCGATCTGCTGGAATTCCTGGAGAAGCAGGGAGCTAATAACAGCTTCTCTGCTCCTGTCCTGGGCAGTGGCCTTCACAGCAATTGTATTTGCTTCTGACATTATATATGTGTATATAATGTCAGAGGTCGGCACTCATAGCAAGGGGGCATTTCTGCTACACACAGGCGATCTGATCATCACCTATGTGTAGCAGAGGCGATTGGTTTATCGCAGCTTCTAGTCTCCCATGGAGACTATCGAAGTAAAAAAAAAAAGGATAGATATATGTATATATATATATATATATATATATTTGCCTAGAATACTACTTCCTGCAATTTGTGCCAACGTCCGTGGCTTTGTCCTGAGATAATGTCCGGAGCTAATGTCCGGAGCTAATGTCCGGAGCTAATGTCCGGAGCTAATGTCCGGAGCTAATGTCCGGAGCTAATGTCCGGAGCTAATGTCCGGAGCTAATGTCCGGAGCTAATGTCCGGAGCTAATGTCCGGAGCTAAGTGACGTCACCAGTGTCCTACACCCAGGCAGAGCACAGGGGCCCCAGGCAGAGCACAGGGGCCCCAGGCAGCATATGGGGCCCCAGGCAGAGCACAGGGGCCCCAGGCAGCATATGGGGCCCCAGGCAGAGCATGGGGCCCCAGGCAGAGCATGGGGCCCCAGGCAGAGCATGGGGCCCCAGGCAGAGCATATGGGGCCCCAGGCAGCATATGGGGCCCCAGGCAGAGCACAGGGGCCCCAGGCAGCATATGGGGCCCCAGGCAGCATATGGGGCCCCAGGCAGAGCACAGGGGCCCCAGGCAGAGCACAGGGGCCCCAGGCAGCATATGGGGCCCCAGGCAGCATATGGGGCCCCAGGCAGCATATGGGGCCCCAGGCAGCATATGGGGCCCCAGGCAGCATATGGGGCCCCAGGCAGAGCACAGGGGCCCCAGGCAGTATATGGGGCCCCAGGCAGAGCACAGTGGCCCCAGGCAGAACATGGGGCCCCAGGCAGAGCACAGGGGCCCCAGGCAGAGCACAGGGGCCCCAGGCAGCATATGGGGCCCCAGGCAGAGCACAGGGGCCCCAGGCAGAGCACAGGAGCCCCAGGCAGCATATGGGGCCCCAGGCAGAGCACAGGGGCCCCAGGCAGCATATGGGGCTCCAGGCAGAGCACAGGGGCCCCAGGCAGCATATGGGGCCCCAGGCAGCATATGGGGCCCCAGGCAGAGCACAGTGGCCCCAGGCAGAGCACACACCAAATCGGAGGCCGAGGGGCCCCGCCAACCAAATCGGAGGCCGTGGGGCCCCGCCCACCAAATCGGAGGCCGAGGAGCCCCGCCCACCAAATCGGAGGCCGAGCGGCCCCGCCCACCAAATCGGAGGCCGAGCGGCCCCGCCCACCAAATCGGAGGCCGAGCGGCCCCGCCCACCAAAGCGGAGGCCGAGGGGCCCTACCAACCAAATCGGAGGCCGAGGGGCCCCGCCCACCAAATCGGAGGCCGAGGGTCCCCGCCCACCAAATCGGAGGATAAGGGGCCCCGCCCACCAAATCGGAGGCCGAGGGGCCCCACCAACCAAATCGGAGGCCGAGGAGCCCCGCCCACCAAATCGAAGGCCGTGGGGCCCCGCCAACCAAAGCAGAGGCCGAGGGTCCCCGCCCACCAAATCGGAGGCAGAGGGACCCCGCCCACCAAATCGGAGGCCGAGGGGCCCCGCCCACCAAAGCGGAGGCCGAGGGTCCTCGCCCACCAAATCGGAGGCCGAGGGTCCCCGCCCACCAAATCGGAGGCCGGTCCCCGCCCACCAAATCGGAGGCCGAGGGTCCCCACCCACCAAATCGGAGGACGAGGGGCCCCACCAACCAAATCGGAGGCCGAGGAGTGCGGCCCCAAAAGTAAGTGCGCCCCCGGGTGCAAAAGTAAGTGCGCCCCCGGGTGCAAAAGTAAGTGCGCCCCCGGGTGCAAAAGTAAGTGCGCCCCCGGGTGCAAAAGTAAGTGCGCCCCCGGGTGCAAAAGTAAGTGCGCCCCCGGGTGCAAAAGTAAGTGCGCCCCCGGGTGCAAAAGCAAGTGCGCCCCCGGGTGCAAAAGCAAGTGCGCCCCCGGGTGCAAAAGTAAGCGCGCCCCCCCAGTCCCGTGTGTGAAAAGTGCTGCTGTAAAGCTGGTAGCGCTGTTCAAGCACCATGTATTTCCTTCAGGAAATGCCCATCTAATATATAATTGCCTAGAATACTACTTCCTGCAATTTGTGCCAAGAAAGAACATACCAATATACATAGTTATTGATACATATTATTTATTATTTACATTATTGTTCTTAAGCAAAGAACCGTTGTTGTGGCATTTGCCACAACACGCAAAGTTGTTGTCTGATGTCTTTCATCACTCCCCTCATAAGCATGTTCATGGATCCTGTGTAACTGTACCTTAAATAACAAGAATTGTCAAGAGCTGGTGAGTGCAGCCATTTTTTGTTCTTTCTTACTATTATTTATTAATTGTATTATTCTTACATTTGAATAAATAAAGTATATATGGATTCTAGACTCCCGATTCTTTAGAATCGGGCTGCCATCTAGTGTGTAATATATATATATATATATATATATATATATATATATATATATATATATATATATACACACACACACACACACATACATACTTGGTATCGCTGCATTCACAATTGCCTTATCTATCAAGCTATAATAAGAATTAATCCGATAGGTAAACAGCTTAGCAAAAAAATAAATAAATAAATAAAAAAAAAAACCCGCCGGAATTAGATTTTTTGGTCACTGCAACATTGCATTAAAATGCAATAACAGGCAATCAAAAGATTGTATCCACACCAAATTGATATTAATAAAAACGTCAGGTCGGTGTGCAAAAAATAAGAACTCACACAGCCCCAAATCACAGAAAATGGAGACGCAACAGGTATCGGAAATGAAGCAATTTTTTTTTTACTTTTTTTTTTTTACTATTTAAATAAAAATTCTAGACATGTTTGGTATCTACAAACTCGTAATGACCTAGGGAATCATAATGGCAGGTCAGTTTTAGCATTTGGTGAACATGGTAAAAAAAAATCCCCCCAATTTTTTTTTCCAGTTTTCTGCGTCCTCTGGCTGTGAAGTTCTGGTCAGAGAGCGCGATGACGTGTTTAGTGTGCGCCCTCTGTCTGAACAGTCACTGCAGAGACCCGGAAGACACAGCGGCGCACTGCGGTGGAACAGGGACAGCTGAATATCGCAAGTGCCGGTGTCCCCGCCTGCTCAGGACAAGAGGTGAATACTGTGGGTTTTTTTTGTTTGTTTTTTTATCGCAGCAGCATATGGGGTATAATATTCTATGGAGAATCTTGGGCTTTCACATTTCCATCTTCTGGGGGCCGTCGCAATCCGTGGCTATGGCAAAAAAACGGATCCTGCAAATGGCCCGCAGGATCCGTTTTTTTTGCCATTGACTTGAACTAACAACGGATGGACACACGTCGCATCCGTCGTGCGACGGATGCGTCATGTTTTTGCGGTCCGTCGAGACGAAAAAACGTTCAATGTAACGTTTTTTCGTCCATCGAATCCGCCAGTTCCGACCGTGCATGCGCGGCTGGAACTCCGCCCCCTCCTCCCCAGAACTCACAATGGGCAGCGGATGCGTCGTAAGACTGCATCCGCTGCCCACGTTGTGCACAATTGTGCACAACGTCCGTCGGTACGTCGGGCCGACAGTTTGCGACGGCCCCGTACCGACGGAAATGTGAAAGAAGCCTTATGGGGCCATAATCAACCTTTGTGCAGCATTGTATGGGGCATATTTTTGTATGAAGCATCTAATAGGGCCCATCAAACTTTATGGAGCATATTTTATTATGGAGCATCTTATGGGGCCCATCATGAACTTTATGGAGCATTATATGGGGCTCCTGATTCAATATGGATATTCAACAACACGTAACCTACTGATGTCTCAGTTAATTTTACATTTATTGGTATCTTTTTATTTTTGAAATTTACCAATAGCTGGGGGGGGGGGGGGGTTGGGGGTTGTCTTATACGGTAAGTACACACACACACACACACCGTATTTCTCGGCGTAAAAGACGACCCCCGACTTTTCCACTAATATATATATCGACCCGAGTATAAGCAGAGACCCCTAATTTTGCCACAAAAAACTGTGGAAACGTATTGACTCGAGTATAAGCCTAGGGTGGGAAATGCAGCAGCTACTGGTAAATTTCAAAAATAATAATAGGTACCAATAAAAGTAAAATTAATTGAGACATCAGTAGGTTAAGTGTTTTTGAATATCCATATAGAATCAGGAGCCCCATATAATGCTCCATACGGTTCATGATGGGCCCCATAAGGCTACTTTCACACTAGCGTCGTGCACTGCACGTCGCAATGCGTCGTTGTGGATAAAAAACGCATCCTGCAAAGTTGCCCGCAGGATGCGTTTTTTCTCCATAGACTTTTATTAGCAACTCATTGCGACGTAGTGCAACACGTCGCAACCGTCGTCGACCGAGACCGCCATTTTCGACCGCACATGCGCGGCCGAAACTCCACTCCCTCCTCCCCAGACCTTGCAATGGGGCAGCGGAAGCGTCCTAAGACTGCTTCCGCTGTCCACGTCGGCCATTTTTCCGACGCACAGTATGCGTCGGTACGTCGGGCCGATGCAGCGCGACGGCCCCGTACAGACGCTAGTGTGAAAGCAGCCTAAGATGCTCCATACAAAATACATAGTAACATAGTTATTAAGGTTGAAGGAAGTCCATCTAGTTCAACCTATAGCCTAACCTAACATGTCCTAACATGTTGATCCAGAGGAAGGCAAAATAAAACCATGTGGCAAAGTGTAAGCTCCACATTGGGGAAAAAAATTCCTTCCCGACTCCACATACGACAATCAGACTAGTTCCCTGGATCAACGCCATATCAAGGAATCAAGTATATATATAACCTGTAACATTATACTTTTCAAGAAAGGTATCCAGTCCCCTCTTAAATTTTAGTAATGAATCACTCAATAGAACATCATACGGCAGAGAGTTCCATAGTCTCACTGCACTTACAGTAAAGAATCCGTGTCTGTTATTATGCTTATGTAGCGCCCCAGAGTCCTGGTCGTTGCAGTACTGACGCTCCGCCACTAAGGGGAGTGATGGTACGTCTGATGGCCCTTAAGGAGTTCACCTGACCAGGTATCACAGTCACACATTACACTTCACACTCTTTCCTCCAGGGGGAGCAAAGGGTTCTATGTATTAGGCCACTCCTCACACTCTGGTAAAACTGGGGGTTGGATAGGAAGTTAGGGAGAAGCTGACTGGGTTTGATCCAGGCAACATCCTGTGGCAGAGGGTGTTGCGGGGAGAAGATTCAGGGGGGTCTCTGTCAGGGGTGGGATCCTGACAGTGGCCTAGCGAAAAGGACAGAACGTTACGGAGCCGCACCTGCACCCGTTGCGGTGGCATCCTAAGAAAGGACACGAAGCAAGGTTTATTGTGGAGAAGTGAGAAACGAGATCACAGCACAAAGGAGAATAGAACCAGTAGGAGTCGTGCCTTAAGATCGCAACATCCTACTGAGGCGCGTAGCCGGAACGCTGGGGAAGTATTGGGCTCCAAGCATTACTTCAAACAGCGGCAGGACAGTTAATTATAGGTTGGCTGTCTCACCTAAATCACCTAAGACGACATAGGAGGCAATTGTGGGAAAGTGGCGTCTCTAGGGTCCCAGAATAACTCCAGGCCTACCCGTCATACGGGTGCGCGCTATCCATATCATCTGGGGGACGGAGAAGAACATCAGAACAGATACAAGTTGTGAGAAAGAACATCAGAAACAGACACAACAGTTGTGAGGACTATCCCGTGGTGCTCAGCAGGGAGGTACTACAACACACAGGCGCTAGAAGGTAGGCACTGATTTCCACCTGCAAAGGGAACTCTGGATGTGCCTTCGGACCGGCTGGTCTCAGCCAGCCCTGTTAGCAGTGCTCTGGATTGCGGATCCTGAAGCCTTCAGTAAAGAGGTAGAGACTGCAACCCTGTGACCTCGTTATTCATCGCGACTTGCACCACGCACCATCATCACACCTTTCATTGGACGCCCCTTAGCAGGGTCACGGACCGGGTCTAGCCACCGTGACAACCCCAGGACCGAGACAGAGAGGCCCGGTACCGAGTACCCCGCGGCCCTGCGTCTGGGGGCGCTCCACTTAAATCTTCTTTCCTCCAAATGTAGAGGATGTCCCCTTGTCCTTGTCTCAGGTTTATGATTAAAAAGATTATCAGAAAGGTCTTTGTACTGTCCCCTCATATATTTATACATTGTAATAAGATCACCCCTTAGCCTTCGTTTTTCCAAGCTAAATAGCTCCAAGTGTAATAACCTATCTTTGGTATTGGAGACCCCCCAGTCCTCTAATAACCTTGGTTGCTCTGCTCTGCACCCGCTCTAGTTCAGAATACGCCCCATATAATGCTGCACTAAGGTTGATGGCCCCATAAGATGCTCCATAGAATAATATCCCCCATATGCTGCTGCGATTAAAAAAAAAAAAAAGACATACTCACCTCTCATTGCTGTGGGTCTGGTGCTGGTGTCCTGAGCAGGCGGGGACATCGGCGCGCTATGGGGGCGAGGTGCGGGAGTCGATGCTGGCTCAGGCCCCTGGCACTTGTGATAGCGGAGCGCGGCGGTGGAATGGGGACAGGTGAATATCGCATGGCTCAACCTCCCCGTTATACTCACCCTCCTGGCGCGGTCCCTGCTTCTCTGATGGTCTCTGGCGCCAGCAGCTTGTTCCTGTGTTCACATGGTACAGCTCATTAAAGTAATGAATATGAACACAGGAAGAGCTGCGGGCACCAGAGACCATCGGAGTAGCAGGGAAGTGCAGAGACCGCGTCGGGAGCAGGTGAGTATGATGTGACAGCCGCCACTCCTGCCACTCCCCCTCCGACCACCTGGGACAATAACTCAAGTATAAGCCGAGAGGGGCACTTTCAGCCTAAAAAAATATGGGCTGAAAATCTCAGCTTATACTCAAGTATATACGGTAATCGGAATGAAAAAAATAACCATGCCAAAAGAGTAGAAAAGAAAAGTCTTGAGTGAGGAAAAGAAGGGCTCAATTCTGGATTTACTAGCAGAGGGACACAGAGAGGGACACAGTGATCGTCATATTGCCTCCATCTTTAAAATTTCTAAGACTGCAGTCCATTACAACAAGGTCAAGCAGCAGACATTGGGGACAACGAAGCTACAGACCGGCAGAGGGCGAAAACAACTCTCCACTGACCGGGATGGCAGTCATCTTATTCAAATGTCACTCAGCAACCGCAGGATGACATCAAGTGACCTACAAAAGGAATGGCAAATGGCAGCTAGGTGATGTGCACGGCAAGTACAGTTCTTAAAAGGCTCCTAGAGGCAGGACTCAAGTCATGTAAGGCTAGAAAAAAAGCCTTTCATCAATAAGAAGCGAAGGAGAGCCAGGCTGAAGTTTGCCAAAGACCATAAGGATTGGACAATAGTCCAATGGAGTAAGGTAATCTCTGATGAGTAATTTTCAGCTTTGCCCAACACCTGGTCGTCTTGGTTAGACGAAGACCGTGAGAGGCGTACAAGCCACAGTGTCTTGCACCCACTGTGAAAGTTGTTAGAGGATCGGTGATGATCTGGGGATGCTTCAGCAAGGCCGGAATTTGGGCAAGTTGTTCTTTGTGAAAGACGTATGAATCAAGCCGCATACAAGGTTATCCTGGAAAAACAGTTGGTTCCCCAACTGAAGACTGTTTTTTCCAGCAGAACAATGCGCCATGCCACACAGCTAGGTCAATCAAGGTGTGGATGAAGGACCACCACATCAAATCCCTGTCATGGCCTGCCCAATCTCCAGACCTGAACCCCATTGAAAACCTCTTGAATGTAATCAAGAGGAAGATGGATAGTCACAAGCCATCCCACAAAGAAGAACTGCTTAAAGTTTTGCACCAGGAGTGGCATAAGGTCACCCAAAAGCAGTGTGAAAGACTAGTGGAAAGCATGCCAAGACGCATGAAAGCTGTGATTAAAAATCATGGTTATTCCACAAAATATTGATTTCTGAACTCTTCCTGAGTTAAAACATTAGTATTGATGTTTCTAAATGATTATGAGCTTGTTGCATTATTTGAGGTCTGCAAGCAATGCATTTTTTGTCATTTTGACCATTTCTCATATTCAGACAAAAAATATAAAAATTTATTGCTTGGAACTTCGGAGACATGTTAGTAGTTTATAGAATAAAAGAACAATTTACATTTCACTCAAAAATATACCTATAAAGAAAAAAAAAAAAAAAAAAATCAGACAAACTGAAAATTTTGATTCTTAATTTTTGCCAGAGGTGTAGATAGTATGCTTGAACATGTATACTGTAAGGGTATGTTTCCACGGTCAGGAATGGATCAGTATTTGCTCAGGATTTTATGCAGGTAAAATCTGCATCTGAGGTCACTGGCAGGTCACTTGCATTTTTTATATGCATTTTTTCATCGCATGCGTTTATTTTGTCACTTGAAATAAAGCTAATTGAAAGTTGGCTTCTGGGAAGGAAAAAAAAAAGTGATTTCCTGTTTGCAAATATATATTGGGGTATGTTCCCACAGTCAGTAAACATTGTGGGTTGGACGCTGCGTACATCTGCGGCATCCAACCTGCAGCGTCCATCTGTTACAGCATAGTGGATGGGATTTCATGAAATCCAATGTCCACTATGCGTGCACCAATGCCCGCGGCTCCCCGCAGAGACTGACATGTGGCACGTTTTTCCAGACCGCAGCATGTCAATTTATGTAGTGGAGACGCTCCCATCTCTGCTGCGTAAATGATCCATTCGCTATCATTAGATGCGGTAAAACCACATTACCTTACTAGTCACATGAATATTAAGTGCGGGACAACACAAACACCACAAATACTCCCTGTCCACTGTAGTCCAATTACCAAGTGTCCCACGACAAGTCCAGCTCTGCTACATCTGGATGCGTTTGGCTGAATGGTGGCATGATGCCACCTTCCCACCTGACAACCAGACACAGCAGAGCTTGTAGATGACCACCGGAGATAACTCGGTCTCCGGCGGTCACCTGCACTGCAGTTCTCACGATCAGCTGACTGAGAACTTTGCTAGTGACTGGAGATAACTCCGGCGGTCACTTGCATGGCAGTTCTCGCGGTCAGCTGATCTCATCGCGAGAACTGCAGTGCACGCGAACTTCCAGCTGTGGCAAAAGGTAAGACATTATGTAAATTAGTTTGCATGCATAGTAAGCTGTGTTTCCGCACTTACTACGCATGTGACTATAAAGATATAGTGCACACTATGGGGGGGTATGTGCACACGTTGCGGATTTTGCTGTGGAATTTTCTGTGCGGATTCTGCATCTCTTGGCAGAAAACGCAGGTCAAAATCTGCACTTTTTTTGCGGATTTTCTGCAGATTCTGTGCGGATTTCTTGCGTTTTTACACCTATAGATTTCTATTATGGAATGGGTGCAGAAACGTTGCAGATCCGCACAAAGAATTGACATGGTCCTTTTTTTCCCATTGATTTACATTGTACTGTAAATCACTTGCAGATCTGCAGCGTTTCTGTGCGGAAAAAAAACGCTGCAGATCCGCTGGAAATCTGCAACGTGTGCACATAGCCTTTAAGGGTATGTGTCCACGTTCAGGAAATGCTGCGTGTTTGACGCTGCGCAGAGCCGCAGCGTCAAACAGGCAGCGTCCAGATGTTACAGCATAGTGGAGGGGATTTTATGAAATCCCGTCTCCAATATGCGTGGTAACACGCATCCGTCGGCCCTGCAATTCCGGACATGCTGCGCGTCTTTTAAGATCGCAGCATGTCCGTGTACCTTGTCCATGTACCTTGCTGCGACGCTGCGACGCCGCAAGGTAAATCACAGGGCCCTATGTGTGGGGTGCGAAGATGCCGGATGTGTGCAATGAACACATCCGGCTTCATCGCGTCACAGAAGGGGGCGGGGCTTAGGGTGGAGCAGGTTTGCCGCTCCGTCCAAACCGCCGGCCATCCTGAAGGTGGACACATACCCTATGTGTTTTTATGCAAATTTACACCTGGATTTTACAGTACCAGCAAAGTCCATGAGATTTCAGAAAGCTCGTGCATACAGCTTGTTGTTTTTGTCCGCAGTATTTTGTGCAAAACTTGAGGTTTTACAGAATGCAGAAAAAAATATAATAAAATAAAATGGCTTACAAATACTGATGTAAAATACTGACACATTGTTTTTTTTTTCCCTAAGGCAAAACCTGCTCTCTTGGCAGTAAAGAAATTTGCCTCAAAAATCAGGTTTTGCTTAGTTTCTGTTACATTTTTGTTGGGGCTAAACAGCCTCTTACATGCTGTTTAGTGCAAAAAAACATATGACTACATCAGTTTCTGGCACACAAAAAAATGCAGTAAAACCAATACCTGTGTGATAGATAGACAGACAGACATTATTATTGCACTGCACTTTATTACACTTGCACTTATCTTTGGCCACTATTTGCACTTTATGTAAACTGTCTCATGAGCTGTTATAACCTTTTTGCACAAATACTATTACTATACTTCAATTGTCTGTATGACAAATACCATGTTTGTACACCCAGAGGTGTATCTAGCCTTTCCTGCACCCGGGGCAAAGGATCAGTTTGGTGCCCCCCAACCTCCCCCATTTGAACCTTAACTCTATTGAAACTGTATGACCAAGCCAAGGTACATTCCTGAATCCCCATAATGTTAAAATAGATACCAATAAAAGTAAAATTAATTGAGACATCAGTAGGTTAAGTGTTTTTGAATATCCATATTGAATCAGGAGCCCCATATAATCCTGCATAAAGGTTAATAATGGCCCCATAAGATCCTCCATAGACACTTTTGCCCAATATAGTGCTCCTCAAACGTTGATTATGGCCTCATAAGATGCTCCATAAAGATATTTGCCCCATATAGTGCTGCAGAAACGTTAATTATGGCCCCATAAGATGCTCCATACAGACACTTGCCCCATTTGCTGTTGCTGCGATAAAAAAAAAACAAAAAAAAAAAAACACATACTCACCTCTCCGTCGCTCAGGCCCCCGGCACTTTCAATATTCACCTGCTCCTCGTTCCGGGCGCCGCTCCATCTTCAGCGTCTTCTGCACTGACGTTCAGGCAGAGGGCGCGCACTAACCACGTCATAGTGCCCTCTGACCTCAGCGTCACTGCTGAAGACGGAGCGGCACCAGAATGAGGAGCCGGTGAATATCGCGCACCGCTCCCCTCCCTGTTATACTCACCTGCTTCCCCAGCGCCGGCAGCTTCTTCCTGTATTGAGCGGTCACCGTTACCGCTCATTACAGTAATGAATATGCGGCTCCACCCCTATGGGAGGTGGAGCCGCATATTCATTACTGTAATGAGCGGTACCATGTGACCGCACAGTACAGGAAGAAGCTGCGGCGTCAGGGAACTGGAGACCTGCAGGGACCGCGCAGCCAGGAGTAGGTGAGTATCTCAGTGTGGGGGCGGCAGAATGCCTCCGACAAGGAGCCTCCTTGGACCACCGCATCATCAGGCGGCCCGCTGGGGCCCCCCTGTTGGCTGCGCCCGGGGCACATGCCCCGGCTGCCCCCCCCCCGTGGATACGCCACTGTGTACACCATTACCTTGCTTGAGAAAGGCTCTCCATGAGCTGAAACGTCGCCATGATGGGCTATTAAACTTGAACACTTTTTGAACTCATTTACAATGGTGTGCTGCCTCTGACGTTTTGGACTCTCATTATAAGGTTTGGTACATGCCTGAGGGGCTTTGCACCCAGAATTAGTTTTTTTCTGTACTGCTCTCACTTTTTGCTATAGATAGATAGAAAACCCTGAAAAACACAGGTATCGGTTTTACTGCATTTTTTTTGTGCCAGAAACTGATGTAGAGTCAGATTTATTTTTTTTTGCACTAAACACATAAGAGGCTAATGTGCCCCGACAAAAAATGTAACAAAGTAAGCAAAACCTGATTTTTGAGGCAAATTTCTTTATTGCGAAGAGAGCAGGTTTTGCCTTAGAAAAAAAACAAAACCACAATGTGTCAGTATTTTACATCAGTATTTGTAAGCCATTTTTTTTTTTTTTTTTAATGTGACGGCACAGTGAGATCCCCGGCATCAGTTTTGTATCTGCTTTCTGAAGGGGTGGAGGAGAGGATATACAAGAGAACAGACAAGATAGTGAGGACACAAATATTTCATAAATTGATCTGTCTGCAATAAAAAGCGTCCACATAGAGCAAATAGGAAAATACGTTTCAGCTCTTAGAAAACAGCACTGAACATAAAAAAATCCTGCCAGTCCTAACTGCCTGCTCCTTAAAGGGGTTTCCTCAGCTTGTCTCATTGGGAGAGGAAGGGGTGCACTCCTGATTGACAGGTCGGAGCCCCCTCATGGCTGCACACCTGGCCTGAATTGTGCGCTCTCCTTGGCCAGCTGCAGAGCTGCGCTCTATAGAAGACAGCTTGTAAGCGCCTCACTCCTGGTCTTGGAGACCGGCCACCGCTGACGGATCGCAGAGGTGGCCGGTAACATAAGCAACGTGCAGTAAGTAAACTTATAAGAAAACTTATCATCCAAGATCTATTGATTAGGCTACGTTCACATTTGCGTTGTGTGTTCGGTCGCTGCAGCGTCGCCGCATGCGTCCCTATATAACATGGGGGCGCATGGACATGCGTTGTGTTGCGTTTTGTGACGCATGCCTCTTTTTGGGCGCACGCGTCAGGGCGCAGAAAGTTGCATTTTTTTTGCGTCCAAAATCATGCAAAAAAAAAGGACGTATGCGTCACAAAAAATGCGTTTTGCATGCATTGTGCGTTGCGTCGCCGACGCAACACACAACAACGCAAATGTGAACGTAGCCTTAAAGCGTACTTTGTTACAGTGACAACCCCTTTAAGGCGGTGTTCACATTCTGAGTTTCCACAGCATTTGTTTATGCTAATAACTGCTTTTTACAGCACCAGCTGAGATGTCAGAAATCTCCTGCACTCGCTTGGTTTTTTTTTTCTTCACTGAAATTGTGAACAGCGGGGGTTTTTTTCCCACTTCGTTCAGTGTTTTTTCACCCACAGGCAGCAACAAGAAAGTGGAAAAGAAGTGTTATGCAGCGTTTTAGACGATGCTGAAGTTGGTTTCTTATTCGTTCAGTTTCTTATTCGGGCTGAAGTTGGTTTCTTATTCAGCAGTTTCTTATTCGCCTATTTTTTATTTTCAGTTTTTTTCAGGTTTTTCAATAAAAATAAACCATTCTAAGTATATAATATTATGCGGTCATGTGCCCTCTTGTGAATACACTTAAAAACAGATAAAAATATTAGAAGGCTGGCACAAAAATGGGCATCAAAGTGGGCACTGAGGTATGGTATTAAAGGTGTTAAATGGCTTTGTGCCACTGATCTGACACCTGACTTGCATACCTTGTGATGCCACACATCAAGTTCCTGTCAATCCAGCCTGGCACAAATGGGTTCTGGGCATCAGAACTGGCATCAAAGTGGGCAGAGAACCAATTTTCACACATGCGAATAAGTAACAGCTATTTTTAAGGGGTTAAATGCCTTTGTGCCACTTATTAAACACCTGATTTACATACCTACTGAGGCCCCACATGAAATCCATGTCACTCCAGCCTGGCACAAATGTGTTCTGGGCATCAAAACTGGCATCAAATGGGGCAAATAGCACATTTTCACAGATTTGAATAAGTAACAGCTATTTTTAAGGGGTTAAATACCTTTGTGCCACTAATCTAACACCTGATTTACATACCTACTGGTACCCCACATGAAATCCATGTCACTGCAGCCTGGCACAAATGGGTTCTGGGCACCAGAACTGGCATCAAAGTGGGCAAACAGCCCATTTTCACAGATTTGAATAAGTAACTGGTGTTTTTAAGGGGTTAAATTCCTTTGTGCCACTGATAGCAGAGTGCATACATATAGAACAGGGAGCCCCACAATAAAACCAGGTCTCTTCAGCCTGGCCCAAATTAGTTCTGGGCATCAGAACTGTCATCAAACTGGGCAAACAGACAATTTTAACAGATTTGAATAGGACCTGCTGTTTTTAAGGGGTTAAATGGCTTTGGGCCACTGATCTGACACTTAAAATACACAAATAGTGATGCCCTGCATCAAACCCAGGTCTCTCCAGCCTGGCCCAAATGGGTTCTGGGCACCAGAATTAGCATCAAAGTGGGCAAATATAGTGGGTTGGTGTCGGGAATGCCTTGGTTACAGCATCAAAACCCTGTTATTAACTGGGTTACTGAGGAAATTGTTCAATGGTCCTTATCTAAGTCCTTGAAGTCTGTATCTGTGTTGTCTGTCGGTCTGGAAGCTATTCCGGAGTATCTGAAGGTCTTTGAAGACGTGTTCTCTGAAAGCGAGGCTGAGGTTCTACCGCCACATCCATCTTTTAATTGTGCCATCAATTTAATCTGTCTTGTCCTGAGCAGCTGGCCATGAAGGAGTATATTGCCGAGAGTCTTCGTAAGGGGCATATCCGCCCTTATGTTTCTCCTGTGGCAGCTGGCTTTTTCATTGTAAAGAAAAAAGATGGTGGTTTGAGTCCTTGCCTCGACTTTCGGGAACTCAACAAAATCACTGTGAGAAAAATTTACCGACTTCCTCTCATTCCTGACTTGTGTAGCCAGTTGTCTGGGGCCAAATGATTTTCAAAGTTGGATTTGTGGGGAGCCTATACTTGGATAAGTGTTTGAGAGGGAGACGAGTGGAAGACGGCGTTTCTCATGTGAGAAGTTCTTTTTGAGAATCTTTTTACGTCCTTCGGGCTAACAAACACCCCTGGCCATTTTTCAAAATTTTATTAATATTGTGTTTGCTGATCTGATCGGTCACTTTGCGATTATTTACCTTGACGACATCTTGGTTTACTCCCCTGACAGTGAAACCCATTTTCACTATTCGCGTACTGTCCTTCATAGACTCAGGGAAAAACTACTTTTTTCAAAATTTGAAATGTTAATTTTTTGTACAGGAGTTATCATTTTTGGGTTTGATTGTTTCCAATGAGGGGTTTCGCATGGATCCCAAGAAGGTGCAGGCTATTAGTGATTGGGTTCAGCCCCGTGACTTGAAGGATTTGCAACTAGTGATGAGTGAGTATACTCGTTACTTGGGTTTTCCGGAGCACACTCGGGTGGTCTCCAAGTATTTATGTCTGATCAGAGATTTAGTTTTCCTTGCCGCAGCTGCATGATTTACAGCTACTAGACAGCTTGATTACATGTGGGGATTCCCTGGCAAACAGGCAACCCCCACATGTACTCAGGCTGGCTAGCAGCCATACATTATGCAGCTGCATCAACAAAAACGAAATCTCTGAGCAGTCACAAATACTCGGGAGACCACCCGAGCGTGCTCGGGAAAGCCCGAGCAACGAGTATACTCGCTCATCACTATTTGCAACGCTTCTTGGGGTTTGCAAACTACTATCGAAAGTTCATCAAGTGTTTTTTGCAGGTAGTTAATAGTGATGAGCGAATATACTTGTTGCTCGGGAAATCTCCGAGTATTTGTGACTGCTCATAGATTTAGTTTTTGTTGACGCAGCTGCATGATTTATGGCAATTATGGCACTTAGCCTCTCTCTTCCCACTGTCCTGTAGCGGTGGCAATGGGGTAATAGTTGGGTGGTTGATGTGACCTTTGAATTGTAAGGTCACATCAAGCCCGGCTTAGTAATGGAGAGGTGTCAATAAGACAGCTATCCATTACTAATCCTATAGTTGTTAGAGGTTCAATAAAGACACAGCCAGAATAAAGTCTTTTAAAGGGAACCTGTCACCACGTTTTTGGAAGATGGGATAAAAATAGCGTTAAATAGGGGCAGAGGTGGGCATTACATTAGTGTGTTTGTTATGCGTTTATTACCCACCTAAGTTGCCGAAATACCTTTGCAAAGTCTCCGTTTTCGCCTGTCAATCAGGCTGGTCTGGTCAAAAGGGCGTCTTGTCTTCCCCCAGATTTTGCGTAGTTTTCCGTTGGTGGCGTAGTGGTGTGCGCATGCCCAAAGTCCTGAATCCTCTGCCATGGGATTTAAAAGAGCGCGCTGTTCGTTTTCATTGGTGATCGGTGGGCGCGGCCATCTTCCTTTGGCCGCGCGTGCGCAGAAGCGGCGCTCTGCTGGCCGCGGCTTCAGGAAAATGGCCGCGGGATGCCGCGCGTGCGCAGATGGATATCGCGGCGGCCATTTTCCTGAAGCCGCGGCCAGCAGAGCGCCGCTTCTGCGCACGCGCGGCCAAAGGAAGATGGCCGCGCCCACCGATCACCAATGAAAACGAACAGCGCGCTCTTTTAAATCCCCTGGCAGAGGATTCGGGACCTTGAGCATGCGCACACCACTACGCCACCAACGGAAAACTACGCAAAATCTGGGGGAAGACAACGCCCTTTTGACCAGACCAGCCTGATTGACAGGCGAAAACGGAGACTTTGCAAAGGTATTTCGGCAACTTAGGTGGGTAATAAACGCATAACAAACACACTAATGTAATGCCCACCTCTGCCCCTATTTAACGCTATTTTTATCCCATCTTCCAAAAACGTGGTGACAGGTTCCCTTTAATTAAATAAAACAATAAACACATTTTGCCATCTTTATTATTCAGCTAATCCATGAGACGCCCTCGATCTCCTGTAATGAATAAAAAAAAAAAAAAAAAACAACAATATACCTGTCCGTCGTTCTGTCCCACGCAGTAATCCATATCTGGGGAAAATACAGTTTGCAACCAGGACTGTGCTAAGATGCTACCAGCCCAGCTGCAAACTACTGGGGAATGAGGAGATGCTGCCAGCGCAGCTACAGAGACTAGCGGTGAAGTCACTGAGTCTACCCTCCCTGCTTGCCTAACCCGCGCTGAACTCTGGAGCCAGTTCATTTTCCCACGCTGCAGAGTTCATTGCAGTTCAAGCCGGAAGGGAGGGCAGACTATGTGACATCAGCGCTAGTCTCTGTAGCTGCGCTGGCAGCATCTCCTCATTCCCCAGTAGTTTGCAGCCATGGCGGTTGCATTTCAGCACCGCTCCTAGTTGCAAACTGTATTTTCCCCAGATATTGATTACTGCGTGGGACAGAACGGCTGACAGGTATGGTATATTGTTGGGGTTTTTTTGTTTTGTTTTTTTTAATTACAGGAGAACAAGGGCGTTGTATGTATTAGCTGGATAATAAGGATGAAAGACTGTGTTTAGTGTTTTATTTCATTAAAATATTTTAGCCTGGCTGCGTCTTTATTGAACCTGTAACAATTATAGGATTAGCAATGGATAGGTGTCTTCTTGACACTTCTCCATTACTAAGCCGGGCTTGTGTAGCGCCCCCACTGCCGCAGGGCCGAGGGGTACCCGGTACCGGGCCTCTAAGTCTCTGCTCTGGGGTTGTCACGGTGGCTAGACCCGGTCCGTGGCCCTGTCTGTCAGTGGGGGACGTCCGGTGCAATAAGTGGTGTTGTAACGGAGCAGTTGTGAGGTGCAGGTCGCGGTAATTAACGAGGACACCAGGTTGCAGTCTCTTTACCTCTTTACTGAAGATCTCTGAGTCCTCAATCCAGAATACGGCTCACCAGGCTACGCAAGTCCGGCCGGTCCACTGACACTTCCAGAGTTCTCTTCACAGGAGGAAATCTGTGCCTTCCCCCTAGCGCTATGTGTTGTAGTCCTTCCCTGCTGTACTTACGGAAAGTACCCCACAACTGTTGTGTCTGTTTCTGATGTTCCCTCACAACTCGACTAGATGATGTTCTGCTAATCCTCCGTCCCTCCCTGAGGTTCGGGTAGGAACGGCACCCGTTTGACGGGTAGGCCTGGAGTTCTTCCGGGACCCTAGAGACGCCCCTCTCCCACAATTGCCTCCCAAGACTTCATAGGTGATTTGAGTTAGACAGCCCGCCTGAGACTGACTGCCCTGCCGCTGTTTGGAGTATTGCTTGAAGCTGAATGTTATTCTACTCCCTCGGCGTTCCGGCCACCGGTAGTGCGCCTCAGTAGGATGTTGCTTCGGTCTTACAGCACGACTCCTACTGGTATTCTCCTTTGCGTGATCCCGTTTCTCACTCAGCACAATCTATCTCGCTTCTAATCCTTTCTTGGGTCCCGCCGCTTCCCGGAGCTGGCGCGGACCCGTTACGTTCTTTTCAATGCCAAGCCTCTGTCAGGATCCCACCCCTGACAGAGACCCTACTGTCTCTTCCTCCACAACACCCTCTGCCACCAGGTGTTGCTTCGTCCAATCCAGTCAGCTTTCTGATCTAACTTCCTGCCTGACCCCCAGTTTACCCACTATGGTGGGGAGTGGCCTAATGAATAGCACCCTTAGCTCCCCCCGGAGGCCCAGCTGTGAAATGTATTGGTGTCTGTGATACCTGATCAGATGAACTCCTTCAGTGCCATCGGACGCACCGTAGCTCCCCATAGTGGCGGAGCCACAGTACTGCAACGACCAGGACTCTGTAGGAGTCGTGCTGTAAGACCGAAGCAACATCCTACTGAGGCGCACTACCGGTGGCCGGAACGCCGAGGGAGTATCATAACATTCAGCTTCAAGCAATACTCCAAACAGCGGCAGGACAGTCAGTTTAAGGCGGGCTGTCTAACCTTAAATCACCTATGCAGTCTTGGGGGGCAACTTGTGGAGAGGGGCGACTCTAGGGTCCCGGAAGAGCTCCGAGCCTACCCGTCAAACGGGTGCCGTCCCAACCAGAACATCAGGGAGGGACGGAGGATTAGCAGAACATCATCTAATCGAGTTGTGAGGGAACTTAAGAAACAGACACAACAGTTGTGGGGGACTTTCCGTAAGCACAGCAGGGAAGGACCACAACACATAGCGCTAGTAGGAAGGCACCGATTTCCACCTGTGAAGAGAACTCTGGAGGTGCCATTGGACCGGCCGGACTTGCGCAGCCTGGTGAACCGTATTCCGGACTGAGGACCCAGAGATCTTCAGTAAAGAGGTAAAGAGACTGCAACCTGGTGTCCTCGTTATTTACTGCACTGCACCACCGCACCACCACCACCACTACGGCCTCATCATCAGCATCCGTCACATCATTCACCGTGCGCCCCTCGGCGGGGTCACGGACCGGGGCCTAGCCGCCGTGACAACCCCAGAGCAGAGACTCGGAGGCCCGGTACCGGGTACCCCTCGGCCCTGCGGCAGTGGGGGCGCTACACATATATATATATATATATATATATATATATATATATATATATATATATATATATATATATATATATATATATATATATATATATATATATATATATATATATATATATATATATATATACCATATGCAAGAAGAAAGAGAAGGCACTCACCGATCTAAATTTCCCAACTTTATTTCATCTTAATGTTAAAAAAAATTCCATGGCCGGGGGAGTGAGGAGCGGAGTTCTTGTGAGCAGGGATAGACGACGGCCGTTTGTGCTTGCGCTTCCACGGGTCAGTATTTTTTTAACATGAAGATGAAATAAAGTTGGGAATTTTAGATCGGTGAGTGCCTTCTCTTTCTTCTTGCATATGGTCATGGATTTTCGTGTATTTTCAGAAGAGCACCTATGATCTTGATGCATGGCTGATGCTAGGACTATTATTCATTAACTAGATGGTGGCCCGATTCTAACGCATCGGGTATTCTAGAATATGCATGTCCACGTAGTATATTGCCCATTTACGTAGTGTATTGCCCAGCTACATAGTATACAGCACAGCGACGTAGGATATTGCGCAGCTACGTAGTATATTGCACAGAGCCACATAGTATATTGCACAGCTTTGTAGTATATTGCCCAGCCTTGTAGTATATTGTCCAGCCACATAGTATACAGCAGAGCCACGTAGTATATTGCCCAGCCTTGTAGTATATTGCCCTGCCACGTAGTATATTGCCCAGCTACATAGTATACAGCACAGCGACGTAGGATATTGCGCAGCTACATTGTATATTGCACAGAGCCACATAGTATATTGCACAGCTTTGTAGTATATTGCCCAGCCTTGTAGTATACAGCAGAGCCACGTAGGATATTGCCCAGTGACGTAGTATATTACCGAGGCACGTATGTCACAGGGCCAAAAAATAAAAAATAAACATACTCACCTAACGATCCGAGGGCCCCTTGTAGTGTATCATACTCACCATTCTTATCGCTGCTCCTCGGCGTCCCGTGTCTCCTCTTCCTGGGATCCTGTGCAGATGGTAGTGCTCGGCTTCAGGAAAATGGCCGCGGGATGCCGCGCATGCGCAGATCGAGATCGCGGCGGCCATTTTCCTGAAGCCGAGTTCCATTGCAAGTGCCAGGGCTGGTGGGAGCAGGACCTATGAAGACGTCGCGGTCACATGACCGTGACGTCACGGCAGGTCCTTGCCGCACACCAGCCCTGGGACAGGACCGAACCGCAAGCTGACGATTGTAATGGAGCGGTCCGGGGAGCGTGGCGAGGAGCGAGAAAGGCGGCGGAGGGTGAGTATAGCAGGTTTTTTTTTTTATTTATTATTTTTAACATTACATTTTGTACTATTGATGCCGCATAGGCAGCATCAATAGTACAAAGTTGGGGACACACAGGGTTAATAGCAGTGGTAACGGAGTGCGTTACCCGCGGCATAACGCGGTCCGTTACCGCCGGCATTAACCCTGTGTGAGCTGTGTATGCGGGCGCACCGGCAGTGAGTGCGGGGAGTAAGCGGCCATTTTTTTCTGAACTGTGCGCGTCGCTGATTGGTCGCGGCAGCCATGACAGGCAGCTGCCGAGACCAATCAGCGAACGAATAACCGTTACAGAAGGACAGACGGAAGTACCCTTAGGCAATTATATAGTAGATACCTGAACCCGAAATTTTTGGAAAACCTCGTTTCACAGACAGCGCCGGTCGTTTTTGGTCTTCTTGGTATATATATATATATATATATATATATATATATATATATATATATATATATATATATATATATATATATATATATATATATATATATATATATATATATATATATATATATATATATATATATATATATATATATACATACACACACACACACTAGCTATTGAACCTGTTCTACGCCCGGGTGGCGAGCATTTATATTGGTATATGGTCTCCATCCTGGTATGCGCCTCTTCCATCCTGCCCCCTAATCTTGTCATGTGCTGCTACCATCTTGCACCCCCATCCTGTCATACGCTGCTCCCATCCTGCGCCCCCTTCCTGTCATGTGCAGCCCCATCCTGCGCCCTCATCCTGTTTTGTGCGCCTCCATCTTGTCATGTGCTACTCTTTTCCTGTGCCCTCATCCTGTCATGTGCTGCTCCCATCCTGCGCCCCTATCCTGTCATGTGCTGCTTTCATCCTGCGCCCCATCCTGTCATGTGCTGCTCCCATCCTGCGCCCCCATTCTGTAATGTGCTGCTCCCATCCTGCGCCCCCATTCTGTCATATGCTACTCCCATCCTGCGCCCCCATTCTGTCATGTGCTACTCCCATCCTGCGCCCCCATTCTGTCATGTGCTGCAACCATTCTGCGCCCCCATTCTGTCATGTGCTACTCCCATCCTGCGCCCCATTCTGTAATGTGCTGCTCCCATTCTGCGCCCCCATTCTGTCATGTGCTGCTCCCATCGTTGATGGCCCCCATAAGATGCTCCATAGCATAATATGCCCCGTATGCTGCTGCTGCGATTTTTTTTAAAAAAAAATGACAGACTCACCTCTCGTCGCTGGGCGCCGAGTGCCTAAGCAGGCGGGAACACCAGCGCACTATGGGGGTCAGGTGCTGGAGTCGCCGCTGGCTAAGGCCCCCGGTGTAACAGCGTGTCCCTCCCCCGGCCTGTGTCCCTGGACTGCTATGTAATCAGGCTTGAGTCAACAACCAGAAGGGGGAGCTTTCCCTCATGGAGGGATGGATCCCAGGACACAGAACAATAGACTCATGTGTTGGCTGATTCAATTGTGTAGTGACTTGCGAAGGGCTGGGATCGTATGCTGAGGCGAGATCCTGGTGCCCGTGTGTGGAGGGTTAAAAGCTGCCACGTGGAATGGTGTTGTGTCCCTCATCTGTTGGATCCAGTAAACCCATCCCAGGATTATTTTTCTTTTCCCTGGCTTCGGATTGCCAGGTGGCGCCCCCGGATCTGCTCCCTTTGTGTGGACTCATTGTAGACTAATTACGGACGCTGCAGAATTACTTTGATTTGTGTTGTCCCAGTTCCCGGTTCCGATAAATTTTATCGGATTGATTACTGGCGTGGTGTCTCTTCCTGCTCCGTCGCATGCCCCATCACACCGGGCACTTGCGATATTCACCTGTCCCTGTTCCACCGCCGTGCGCCACTCTGTCATCTGTGTCCTCTGGCTGTGACTGTTGAGGCAGGGGGCGCGCACTGACCACGTCATCGCGCCCTATGACCTGAACGTCACAGCCAGAGGATGCGGAAGACCCGGCGGTGGAACGGGGACAGGTGAATATAGCATGGCTCACCCTCCCCCTTCATACTCACCCTCCAGGTGCGTCTCTGCTTCTCCGTCGGAGATCGCGGTATGCGTTCAGTGCTTACTCATACCGCGATCTCCTGGGCCACAATCCTCCTCCCCGGATGCGTCACACTGTGGGATCCAGACTGTGCAGACGCGTCGCGCTTGCGCAGTCTATAAAGGCTTTGGACAGAGTGACGCTATCAGCGTTATAAAATATATATATATATATATATATATATATATATATACACACACACACACACACACACACACACACACACACACACACCACACATTTATTCTATGTGTATATCTCTATTCTATCGTAATCTAACCTGTCACTCTGATTAAAATGTACGTGGCTGATCATTTGCCGGCTTTTAATCTATCTATCTATCTATCTATCTAGAATATATATATACACATTTTGAAGAATATTACGTTTTAAAACTATGTGTAAATGATTAATAACATTTCTGTATGTAAAATCTCATGCTAAAATCGCACTGCAGTCGGATGTAGATCGGGTGTTAGGTGTGAAAAGTCAGATTGTACTCGCACACAAAACGCCTGACACTCACATGACACTTGCATTGCACTCGTCAGACTTTCCTGCAATAAATCGGACCGATTTTTAAATCGCTAGTGTGTCTCCAGCCTGTGTATGTAATAGTGGTGTGAGATCAGTGGCCAAGGTCATTTAACCCCTTAAAATTCAGTTACTTATTCAAATCATTAAAATCAATGCCAACTTTGATGCCAATTCTCACGGCCAGAACCCATTTGGGAAAAGCTAATGTGACATGAATTTCATGCAGGGCATCAAAATGCATGTAATAATGGTGTCAGATCAGTGGCCCAAAGTCATTTAACCTCTTAAAAAAATCACTTACTTATTCAAATCTGTGAAAATGGGCTGTTTGCCTACTTTGATGCCAGTTCTGATGCCCAGTACCCATTTGGGCCAGGCTAAAGGGACCTGAGTTTGATGCAGGGCATCACTATCTGTGAATTTTAATCGTCAGATCAGTGGCCCAAAGTCATTTAACCCCTTGAAAACATCAGTTGCTTATTCAAATCTGTGAAAATGGGCTGTTTGCCGACTGATGCCAATTCTGGTGCCCAAAACACATTTGGGCCATGCTGAAGGGACCTGGGTTTGATGCAGGGCATCACTTTCTGTGTATTTTAAGTGTCAGATCAGTGGCCCAAAGGCATTTAACCCCATAAAAACATCAGTTACTTATTCAAATCTGTGAAAATGGGCTGTTTGCCCACTTTGATGCCAGTTCTGGTGCCCAGAACCCATTTGGGCCAGGCTGGAGAGACCTGGGTTTGATGCAGGGCATCACTGTCTGTGTATTTTAAGTGTCGTATTAGTGGCCCAAAGGCATTTAACCCCTTAAAAACATCAGTTACTTATTCAAATCTGTGAAAATGGGTGATTTGTCCACTTTGATGCCAGTTTTGATGCCCAGAACCCATTTGTGCCAGGCTGGAGTGACATGGATTTCATGTGGGGCATCAGTAGGTATGTAAATCAGGTGTTAGATTAGTGGCACAAAGGCATTTAACCCCTTAAAAATAGCTGTTACTTATTCAAATCTGTGAAAATGTGCAATTTGCCCACTTTGATGCCAGTTCTGATACCCAGAACCCATTTGTGCCAGGCTGGAGTGACATGGATTTCATGTGGGGCATCAGTAAATATGTAAATCAGGTGTTAAATCAGTGGCACAAAGGCATTTAACCCCTTCAATACCATACCTCAGTGCCCACTTTGATGCCCATTTTTGTGCCAGCCTTCTAAATTTTGTATCTGTTTTTAAGTGTATTCACAAGAGGGCACATGACCGCATATTATTATATACTTAGAATGGTTTATTTTTATACAAAAACAGAAAATAAAAAATAGCCGAATAAGAAACTGCTGAATAAGAAACCAACTTCAGCCCGAATAAGAAACTGAACGAATAAGAAACCAACTTCAGCATCGTGCATTTTAGTGAAGTCAACTTTATGAAACATGTGCTGCAGACCAAGCGCCAAAAAACCCGCACAGAAAAAAGCGACAAAAGTCACAGAACGCAGAACCTCTTGGATTAATGACACACTAGGGATGTGCTCCTGCACTCACCTCCATTCCCCTGCAGCCCCCCATCACCAGCAGCTCCGTCCTCTCTTCGCCACCTGCACCAAAGAACTTAAGTTTCGCGGCAATTGTGGAGCGCTACGTGACCTTGCGGCTTTTTCCCGCGCTGATACATTGTACCGTCCCTGCTCCTCACAGACAGCTGTTGGTAGCGGCGGTGGGCGCTGTGCTGGCGCTTCTGGTTTTTATGGTGACATAGCCGGGGGTGTCAGGCAAGTGGACGCTCACTGTGTGTGACCTGTGAGGACGGACGGTGAGAGTTTGAATCCCCCGCCATCATTTCAGTGTAGGAAGGAAGTGGTTGGGTATTAGGTAACAGGAGGAAGGAGAGGAGGGGGCTCTGCAGCAGCGGGGACTGATGGGAGTGGTCTGTCCTGTCACTTCAGGTCCCGTGCTATCAGTGGCATTATCATCGGTGGGAGACCCCACAACCTGACCACATGGGGTGACTGGCGTATAAGGGGGCTCTCTAGCCAGACACGGTGACTGGCGTATAAGGCTATGTGCACACGTTGCGGTTTTTGCTGCGGATCCGCAGCAGTTTTCCATGCAGTGTACAGTACAATGTTAACCTATGGAAAACAAAAACCGCTGTGCACATGCGGAAAAAAACGCGCGCGGAAACGCTGCGTTTTTTTTTCCGCAGCATGTCAATTCTTTGTGCGGAATCCGCTGCGGTTTTGCACCTGCTCCATATTAAAAAACCGCAGCAGAATCCACACAAAAACCGCGGTAAATCCACGGTAAAACCGCCATAAATCCGCAGGAAAAACGCAGTGTTTTTGCCCTGCGGATTTATCAAAATCAGTGCGGAAAAATCCGCACACCAGGACGCAGCGTGTGCACATACCCTAAGGGTATAGCTCCACGTTCAGGATTTGGTCAGGATTTTTCATCAGTATTTGTAAGCCAAAACCAGGAGTGGGTGATAAATACAGAAGTGGTGCATGTGTTTCTATTATACTTTTCCTCTAATTGTTCCACTCCTGGTTTTGGCTTACAAATACTGATGGAAAATACTGAACAAATCCTGATGCAATCCTGAACGTGGACACATACCCTAAGGGTATGTTTCCACAGTAAGTAAACGCTGCGTGTTTGACGCTGCAGCGTCAAACAAGCAGCGTCCAGATGTTCCAGCATAGTGGAGGGGATTTTAGGAAATCCCGTCTCCACTATGCGTGGAAACCCGCACGCGGCGGCCCTGCGACTCCAGACATGCTGCGCGTCTTTTCAGATCGCAGCATGTCCGTACACCTTGCGGGGACGCAGCGTCCCCGCAAGGCATATCACAGGGCCCTATGGCGAGGGGTGCGATGATCCCGGATGTGTACTGTACACATCCGGCACCATCGCGTCCCAGAAAGGGGGCGGGGCTTAGCGCCGAGCGGCTTCACCGCCGCCCCTCCGGACCGTGGAGCCATACCCTAAGGGAATGTGTCCACGTTCAGTTTTGCTTCAGGCGTTGGTCAGGATTTTATGCAGGTAAAATCCTGACCAAAAATGCACCTGAGGTCACTGGCAGGTCACCTGCGGTGTTCCGTCGTGTTTTGCTCATTGTAGCAACATGCTGCGTTCTGAAAAAACGCAACGCATGTGCGTTTTTGCGGGAAAAACGCATGCGTTTTTTAATGCACAGTGGAGACGGGATTTCATTAAATCCCCTCCACTATGCTGTAACATCTGGACGCTGCGTTTTTGACGCTGCGGCTCAGCGCTGCGTCAAAAACGCAGCGTTTCCTTAACGTGGACACATACCCTAAGGGCTCTCTGGCCAGGTACTTGATGACTGGCATATGAGGGGGCTCTCTGACCGGACACACGGTGACGGGTATATAAGGGGGCTCTCTGACCGTACACAGGGTGACTGGCGTATAGGGGGGGCTCTCTGACTGGACACACGGTGACTGGCACATAAAGGGGCTCTCTGACCGGTCACGTGGTGACTGGTGTATAAGGGGGCTTTCTTACTGGACATAGGCTGACTGGTGTATAAGGGGGCTTTCTGACTGGACACATGGTGACTGGCATATAAGGGGGCTCTCTGACCAGAACATGGTGACTGGCATAAAAGGGGGCTCTCTGACTGGACACATGGTGACTGGCATATAAGGGGGCTCTCTGGACACATGGTGACTGGCATATAAGGGGGCTCTCTGACCAGAACATGGTGACTGGTTTATAAGGGGGCTCTGTGACTGGACATAGGGTGACTGGCGTATAAGGGAGCTCTCTGACCGGACACACTGTGACTGGCATATGAGGTGGCTCTGTGACCAGTCACATGGTGACTGGCAGATAAGGTGGTTCTCTGACCAGACACAAGGTGAATGTTGTATAAGGGTCCCTCTGACCGGACACACGGTGACTGGCATATAAGGGGGCTTTCTGACCGGACACACGGTGACTGGCATATGAGGGGGCTCTCTGACCGGACACACGGTGACTGGCATATGAGGGGGCTCTCTGACCGGACACACGGTGACTGGCATATGAGGGGGCTCTCTGACCGGACACTCGGTGACTGGCATATGAGGGGGCTCTCTGACCGGGCACATGGTGACTGGCATATGAGGGGTCTCTCTGACCAGACACATGGTGACTGGCATATAAGGGGTTCTCTGACCGAACACACGGTGACTGGCATTTGAGGGAGCTCTCTGACCGGACACACGGTGACTGGCGTATAAGGGGGCTCTCTGACCAGCCATAAGGGGACTGACGTATAAAGGGGCTCTCTGTCCAGACACATTGGGACTGGCGTATAAGGGGGCTCTCTGGTCGCATACATTGTGACTGGCATATAAGAAGGGTCTCTGGCCAGACACATGGTGACTGGCTTTTAAGGGGTGCTCTGGCTGGACCTTTTTTTTCCCACAGGAGGGTTTGATTTCTTTTTTCCCCAGAAGAGTGTTGGTTATTGTTTAACTAAAGAGTGCTTTGTATTGTTTTTACTGGAAGAGTAGGGTTTTTTCTTTTTCCTAGAGAAGTGTGTCTTATCTTTTTTTCTTTCCTTTTTTCAAAAAGAATGTTGTTTTTTCTCCCTTCACTAGAATGTTTATTTTTTTGTTTGTTTTTTAAAGTTTTTTTTATTAGACAGTGCTTAGTTTGGAGCAGGTTCCTTCAAGAGACGCGTCACAGATGTTACCTGCACTTCCGTTTGTTTCCCCAGCAGTTGTTTAAATCCTCGGAATAGCAAAATACTGTTACAGTGGGGCAAAAAAGTATTTAGTCAGTCAGCAATAGTGCAAGTTCCACCACTTAAAAAGATGAGAGGCGTCTGTAATTTACATCATAGGTAGACCTCAACTATGGGAGACAAACTGAGAAAAAAAAATACAGAAAATCACATTGTCTGTTTTTTTATCATTTTATTTGCATATTCTGGTGGAAAATAAGTATTTGGTCAGAAACAAAATTTCATCTCAATACTTTGTAATACATCCTTTGTTGGCAATGACAGAGGTCAAACGTTTTCTGTAAGTCTTCACAAGGTTGCCACACACTGTTGTTGGTATGTTGGCCCATTCCTCCATGCAGATCTCCTCTAGAGCAGTGATGTTTTTGGCTTTTCGCTTGGCAACACGGACTTTCAACTCCCTCCAAAGGTTTTCTATAGGGTTGAGATCTGGAGACTGGCTAGGCCACTCCAGGACCTTGAAATGCTTCTTACGAAGCCACTCCTTCGTTGCCCTGGCGGTGTGCTTTGGATCATTGTCATGTTGAAAGACCCAGCCACGTTTCATCTTCAATGCCCTTGCTGATGGAAGGAGGTTTGCACTCAAAATCTCACGATACATGGCCCCATTCATTCTTTCATGTACCCGGATCAGTCGTCCTGGCCCCTTTGCAGAGAAACAGCCCCAAAGCATGATGTTTCCACCACCATGCTTTACAGTAGGTATGGTGTTTGATGGATGCAACTCAGTATTCTTTTTCCTCCAAACACGACAAGTTGTGTTTCTACCAAACAGTTCCAGTTTGGTTTCATCAGACCATAGGACATTCTCCCAAAACTCCTCTGGATCATCCAAATGCTCTCTAGCAAACTTCAGACGGGCCTGGACATGTACTGGCTTAAGCAGTGGGACACGTCTGGCACTGCAGGATCTGAATCCATGGTGGCGTAGTGTGTTACTTGTGGTAGGCCTTGTTACATTGGTCCCAGCTCTCTGCAGTTCATTCACTAGGTCCCCCCGCGTGGTTCTGGGATTTTTGCTCACCGTTCTTGTGATCATTCTGACCCCACGGGGTGGGATTTTGCGTGGAGCCCCAGATCGAGGGAGATTATCAGTGGTCTTGAATGTCTTCCATTTTCTAATTATTGCTCCCACTGTTGATTTCTTCACTCCAAGCTGGTTGGCTATTGCAGATTCAGTCTTCCCAGCCTGGTGCAGGGCTACAATTTTGTTTCTGGTGTCCTTTGACAGCTCTTTGGTCTTCACCATAGTGGAGTTTGGAGTCAGACTGTTTGAGGGTGTGCACAAGTGTCTTTTTATACTGATAACAAGTTTAAACAGGTGCCATTACTACAGGTAATGAGTGGAGGAAAGAGGAGACTCTTAAAGAAGAAGTTACAGGTCTGTGAGAGCCAGAAATCTTGATTGTTTGTTTCTGACCAAATACTTATTTTCCACCAGAATATGCAAATAAAATGATAAAAAACAGACAATGTGATTTTCTGTATTTTTTTTTCTCAGTTTGTCTCCCATAGTTGAGGTCTACCTATGATGTAAATTACAGACGCCTCTCATCTTTTTAATTGGTGGAACTTGCACTATTGCTGACTGACTAAATACTTTTTTGCCCCACTGTATATACAAGTGCTTCTCACTAGATTAGAATATCATCAAAAAGTTAATTTATTTCACTTTTTCAATACAAAAATTGAAACTCATCTATTATATAGAGTCATTACAGACAGTGATCTATTTCACGTGTTTATTTCTGTTAATGTTGATGATTATGGCTTACAGCCAATGAAAACCCAAAAGTCATTTATCAGTAAATTAGAATACTTTATAACACCAGCTTGAAAAATTATTTTAAAATCCGAAATGTTGGCCTACTGAAATGTATGTTCAGTAAATGCACTCAATACTTGGTACATTTTGCATCAATTACTGCATCAGTGCAGCGTGGCATGGAGGCCATCAGCCTGTGGCACTGCTGAGGTGTTATGGAAGCCCAGGTTGCTTTGATAGCAGCCTTCAGCTCGTCTGCATTGTTGGGTCTGGTGTCTCTCATGTTCCTCTTGACAATACCCCATAGATTCTCTATCGGGTTAAGGTCAGGCGCGTTTGCTGCCAATCAAGCACAGTTATACTGTTGCTTGTAAACCAGGTATTGGTACTTTTGGCAGTGTGGACAGGGGCCAAGTCCTACTGGAGAATACAATTTCCATCTTCAGAAAGTTTGTCAGCAGAAGGAAGCATGAAGTGCTCTAAAATTTCCTGGTAGACGGCTGCGCTGACTTTGATCTTGATAAAACACAGTGGACCGACACCAGCAGATGACATGGCTCCCCAAGCCATCACTGATTGTGGAAACTTCACACTAGACCTCCAGCAGCTTGGATTGTGGCCTCTCCACTCTTCCTCCAGACTCTGGGACCTCTATTTCCAAATGAAATGCAAAATTTACATTCATCTGAAAACAACACCTTGGACCACTGACAACAGTCCAGTTCTTTTTCTCCTTGGCCCAAGTAAGATGCTTCTGGTGTTGTCTATTGGTCATGAGTGGCTTGACACAAGGAATGTGACACTTGTAGCCCATGTCCTGGATACTTCTGTGTGTGGTGGCTCTTGTAGTTATGACTCCGGCAGCAGTCCTCTCCTTGTGAATCTCCCCAAAGATTTTGAATGGCCTTTTCTTAACAATCCTTTCAAAGCTGCGGTTATCCTGGTCGCTTGCGCACCTTTTTCTACCACACCTTTTCCTTCCACTCAACTTTCCATTAATTAGCTTGGATGCAGCACTGTGAACAACCAGCTTCTTTAGCAATGACCTTTTGTGGCTTACCCTCCTTGTGGAGTGTGTCACTGACTGCCTTCTGGACATCTGTCAAGTCAGCAGTCTTCCCCATGATTGTGGAGCTTATTAAAACAGACTAAGGGACTGTTTTAAACGCTTAGGAAGCCTTTGCAGGTGTTTTTGTTAATTATTCTAACTTTTTTAGATAATGACATTTGGGTTTTCATTGGCTGTAAGCCATAGTCATCAACATTAACAGAAATAAACACTTGAAATAGATCACTCTGTCTGTAATGACTCCATATAATATGAGTTTCACTTTTTGTATTGAAGAACTGAAATTAATTAACTTTTTGATGATATTATAATTTAGTGAGAAGCACTTGTAGTCTAGTGTCAAGAGTCTTTCAAGTGTTTGTTGAACGACTTTTCTGTGGCGCCTTTTGGAACTCACCATCGTTAATAAGCTCCTCAAACTCCTCTGTGTGCACATTGCCTTACATCTGTGATGGAGTTATTTTGTCATGTTTCAAATCCCAAAGAGACCACTAAAGAAAATAGAAAATAGTATTGTGACTCTGCCCTAAGGGACATTGTGGTTAGTATTTGTCTTTTGCAAAACCTGAACATTGTGGCACGTTTCAGGCTTGTTGCAGAAGAACAACTTGTTTGGAGGCCACTGTCTGTATACAGTCATAGATTTATTTTTCTAATTTCTGGTGGTTTCACCTGTTATTTATTTGTATCTTATTCTTTTAATTTGTGCCTTTTTGACATCTACTTTTTTTTTGTGATTGTGGCCCGAATTTGGGATTTCCATCCGCAATGTAGTTCTTATTGTTATTATTAGGGGGTGCATAGGACTTTTTTAGTCACCAAGGTGACCAAAAATATTTCAATTCTATTGCAGGGGTCAATGGGCACACGAAGGGACCTATCCGAGAGCTAACCATTTCAATTTTATTTTTCTTTATTTCTTTGTAAAAATGCCAAAATAACACCTTGTATTAATCTATGGACCAAAAAAAAGGTAGAGATGCGCCCCCTCCTGGAGAAACGATGCCACTGTACTGATTAATCTTGACATGATCAGCATAACCCTGGAAGATCTATCTCCTTTATTAAAGGGACTCTGTCACCTGAATTTGGAGTGAACAATTTTCAGCCATAGAGGCGGGGTTTTCGGCTGTTTGATTCACCCTTTCCTTACCCGCTGGCTGCATGCTGGCTGTAATATTGGATTGAAGTTCATTCTCTGTCCTCCATAGTACACGCCTGCGCAAGGCAAGATTGCCTTGTGCAGGCATGTACTACGGAGGACAGAGAATGAACTTCAATCCAATATTGCAGCCAGCGGGTAAGGAAAGGGTGAATCAAACAGCCGAAAACCCCGCCTCTATGGCTGAAAATTGTTCCCTCCAAATTCAGGTGACAGAGTCCCTTTAAGTCTTTCTGGAAATCTGTGAGTATGGAAGATTTCCTCTGATCAGGCAGGGACTGAGGCATTGAGTGGTGTGAGGCAGTGACCAGGGTCATATGCGAGGGTCGCTATGTGTCCCCCAGTATGCAATGCAGAATAAAAGTGAGTGTTGGCCTTGGGCAAGCTATTTGTCCAGGGCAGATTTAGGAAAACTTGTCATTGGCTTTTATTTTTTAAACGAACTACAGGAAGGTAGTGGGACGGTCCGTTTCCTCCCCGGGCCGGGTTTTCCATGTGGCCTACGGCCACAGGTTCTTGTAAAGACCCTTGCAGCAGAGGGTTGGGTGTGTCAGTGTGGAGTTTGCAAGTTGCAGAGCAGTTGGCTCTGCAAAAGCTCAGCCTGTGTGAGGGAACAGAGCCAAACGGAGCGAACGCCTGGCACCCCTGCAGCGTGATACGGTGGTGCAGTCGCCCTCGGCAACCGGCGCATTTACGGACTGTATTTTTTTCCAGCTTCGATCCTGAGGATACCGTTTGATTTGTTCGTGACTTTTTTGGACAGTAAGGCTATGAGCACACGTTGCAGATTTAGGTGCAGAATTTTCTGCACAAAATCTGCATCTCCTGGCAGAAAACGCAGGTGCAGATTTGATGCATTTTTATGCTTATTTTGTGCGTTTTTGTTGTGGATTTCATGCGATTTTTTACCCCTGCAGATTTCTATAATGGAAGGGTGCAGAAATGCTGCAGATCCACACAAAAAAAGTGACATGCTCCTTCTTTCAATCCGCTGTGTTTTCCATGCGGAGTTTTCCGCACCATTAGCAGAGCATTTTTTTTCCATTGATTTACATTGTACTGTAAATCACTTTGCGGATCTGCAGCGTTTCTGCCCAGAAAAAAACGCTGCGGATCCGCAGTAAATCGGCAACGTGTGCACATAGTCTAAAACTACGCTTTGAACTTTCCTGAGGACACTGCTGCACTACAGGGGCCAAAAATTGACTCCGGAGGACTGTGGTCTGGGAGAAAAGGCTGAAAGATGTTTCCCTGATGTCAACTTTTAAAAGTTGACAGCTCCGTTTTTCCACTTGTAACAAATCAGTGTCACCAAGATCAAGTAAGCTGAGATGGGGGTGGAGGGGTTTACGGGGTCTTGTACTGTGTCCACTCTTAACGGCGAATAAGCCTCCTTACCTTGACAAGCAAGCTGGTATGTCACTCTCCATAAGGAGAAACGTTACCCCTTAGACCCCAGTCCAGAGCCTCTCACCTAGCCAAATCAGTTCTCATGCTTCGCACTGACGAGGGCCAACAGCCCGAAACACCGTGTCTGCGAATTGAGATACTGATTTGGCTTTTATCCTAAGTCATATTGCACGACTCATTAAAGGGTTGATTGTGACTTGTAGGATCGCTACTTCCAACAGGTGGCGCTATAGAGTTAAGTCCTCTTTTTCTCAGAAGAGGCAATTTGAACACTCTAAGGGCTTGTTCACACTTTGCGGAATTAGCTGCGGATTTTTCCGCTGCGGATTTAGAAAAACCGCAGTGCAAAACCGCTGCGGTTTTCACTGCGGATTTTCCTGCGGTTTCTTCTGCGGATTCCTCTGCGGGTTTTCAACAGCACTTTCCTATTGGTGCATGTTGAAAACCGCTGCGGAATCCGCAGAAAGAAGTGACATGCTCCTTCTTTTTTTCCGCAGCAATTCCGCGCGTTTTTTTAAGGGATTTTCCGCAATGTGGGCACAGCGCTTTTTGTTTTCCATAGGGTAACATTGTACTGTACCCTGCATGGAAAACTGCTGCGGATCCGCAGCGTCAAATCCGCTGCGGATCCGCAGCAAAAACCGCTAAGTGTGAACATAGCCTTAGGGTATGTGTCCACGTTCAGGTTTGCTTCAGGCTTTGGTCAGGATTTTATGCAGGCAAAATCCTGACCAAAAATGCACCTGAGGTCACTGGCAGATCACCTGCGGTGTTCCTGCGTGTTTTGCTCATTGTAGCAACATGCTGCGTTCTGAAAAAACGCACCGCATTTGCATTTTTGCGGGAAAAACGCATGCGTTTTTTAATGCACAGTGGAGACGGGATTTCATTAAATCCCCTCCACTATGCTGTAACATCTGGACGCTGCGTTTTTGACGCTGCTGCTCAACGCTGCGTCAAAAACGCAGCGTTTCCTGAACGTGGACACATACCCTAAACCTAGAGAGGCAAGTGAGTATTTTCATTTCCTAATAGGGGTGTTGCAGAGCAACATGCGGTCGCTACACCTGGTGAACGTGGAAAGCTGGGGCCATTCAGATGAACAGGTGAAGAGCTCCAGAGCAGGCTCCTCTTTCCACCATTGGCACCGGCATTCCATGTGAATTGCATATGGCATATAGTAGCGGTGTATAGATTTATTTTTTTAATTCTTTGTTTTTCTATTTTTTTTCCTTTTTTGGGGAAAAAAAATTACATAATAATCCCTTTTATGAGCGCTGTATTTTTCTTTTATTTAGCCACTTGTTTTTGTTCTCCCTTGAAAGTTTTAAGTAAAAAAAAGTGTGTGTGATTGAAATATATTTCTTCCCCTAAAAGCTGTATTATGGAAACAGAAAAGTTATGGATCTTGAAATCTGGCAATGGGGAAAAAAAAAGAAAAATAATCACAAAGTCCCTAAAGGTCTTAAACATGCAGTAAAATCTTGTGGGTTTTTTATGTTTTATTACATGAGCTACTTTAATTATGATGATTATTTCCTCAACAATTGTTTCTCTGTGGCACCCCCACATGTGAATTGCAGCATTACAATAAAATAATTGAGCTGTCCATTTAACAGACGGATATACTTGGTCCTCCATTGAAACAGACCCCCTTTATAGCCACTTTTATCTCCAGGATAAAGAAGGGTAAACATCTACACTGGTAAAGGAGATTTCTCAGAAAATGTTATCCTTTGGCAGAATCGGTGATAAATCAGTACCATTTTGCACACTTGCCTTTGGGACCCCTGTTTTGAGGTTCAGTAGAGGCCCAAACTCCCAGTGGACACATTTATACAGATAGGGGACAAATGTACTAAGTTGGGAAACCACTTTAAAGAGAACCTGTCACCCCCCCCCCCCCCCCCCCAGGCGTTTTTAACTAAAAGAGCCAACTTGTGCTGCACTAATGCTGCATTCTGTCAAGGTGGCTCTTTTATTTGGGGTCCCTTCCAACGCTGCAATATTCGTTTTTTTAATTTGCTCGCCATACCTGTAGTCTGTCCGGGGGACATGTCTTTTCCCCCAGACACAAACGCCTCCCAGCCATCCCTCAGCCCCTCCGTGCGCCGGGCGTCCTCCTCTACCTTCATTAACGGTCCCGGCGCCTGTGCTGTAGTTTCCCATCATGTGATGGGAGTCGAAGGGCAGCGCTAACCGGCGCATGCCCGAAAAAGGAACTTACAGTGCAGGCGCCAGTGACGTTAATGAAGGCACAGGAGGCGGCGCATGGAGGGGGCCAAGTGATGGCTGGGAGGCGTTTGTGTCTGGGGGAAAAGACCTGCCCCCTGGACAGACTACAGGTATAGCGGGCTAATTATAAAAACGAATATTTCAGCGTTGGAAGGGACCCCAAATAACAGAGCCACCTTGACAGAATGCAGCATTAGTGCAGCACAAGGTGGCTATTTTAGTTAAAAATGCCTGGGGGGGGGGGTGACAGGTTCCCTTTAATATTTATTATTATACTATGTGCACATGAAGTCTAATTGTAGCGTTTTTCATAGCAGAAATTGAGCAGAACCTCCATGGATTTAAAGGGGATTTGGAGACTTTATGCTCCAAAATCTCTTAGGCTAAGTTCACACTAGGCATTTTTGCTGCTTTTTTATGCTAATTTTCAGCTGAGTTTTACAGTACCAGCAAAGTAAACATTGGCGAACAAAAGTGTGAGATTGAACAATGCCTGTGGCTGACCAAGGTGTGAGATCAAACTGCCTTAGGAACTCAATGGCAGACTAAAGTGTGAAAGTTAAACAGTGTCCTACAAACTCAGTGCACTGCCAGTGTTTTAGGTAAATTATTCCAGACCAATTCACCTTCTCCAGCTGTTTAATTTGTATGTGTATTTTTTCATGAACATATGTTTTGTATTGGTGACCTGTGTTCATGCTTCTGTGGTGGAAGCAAAGCTGAACTTTGGGATCCTGAAAAACGTAGCAAAAAACATGGCAAAAATCGCACCAAAACATGCATTTTTGTCGCTGCTTCTTTTTTGCCAAGAGTGCAAGTTTTGCTGCAGAAAAAAAAACGCGGCAGAAATGCCTAGTGTGAACTTTAACCTTAAAAAAAAAGTGTGCACATATTATACAGGTATGATGGCTCGGCTCTGGGGCAAATGGAAGATTGTAATCTATAGGTTGGATAAGGAAGCCACGACACAAAGCCGTCCTTTCAGGTAAACAAGAAAGTCCCGATTTCTTCACAGTGATGAAAGGCTGGAGTTTCATAGACGGCTCTGTCATTACTGAGGGAGGGACAGGAGCGATCACACTTCCTGATAGACCGAGGCTCGTACATACACCTGTGTCTACCTGAATCTGGCTCCATTCCCCTCCTATATCCTGGCTGTACGGTCCTAGAAGAAGATGCCCTACAAGGATCTGGTTAAGTGCTGGCACCACGGAGTCCTGGCCACGGAGAAGAGAGACTGGGACTCTGCCTTGAAGAGTTTCACCAGCATCGAGGATCCTCCTTCCAAGCTCTGGTTTAATATTGGATATATTCATGTCCTGAGAGAAGACTTCCTGAGCGCTCTGCAGGTGCGGCCCCAAAACTCTGACCTCACAAAGGGATCAGTATGGGGAACAGTAGCCCCGATTCATCATTGTTGTTTCTTCAGGTTTCTGGTGTAATTTGCTCTTTTTAGTGATTTCAGTACTTTTTAGATTTCCTAGACAAGTTTGCTTAGGGTATGTGTCCACGTTCAGGAAATGCTGCGTTTTTGACACAGCGCTGAGCCGCAGCATCAAAAACACAGCGTCCAGATGTTACAGCATAGTGGAGGGGATTTAATGAAATCCCGTCTCCACTGTGCATTAAAAAACGCATGCGTTTTTCCCGCAAAAACGCACATGCGTTGCGTTTTTTAAGAACGCAGCATGTTGCTACAATGAGCAAAACACGCAGGAACACCGCAGGTGACCTGCCAGTGACCTCAGGTGCATTTTTGGTCAGGATTTTACCTGCATAAAATCCTGACCAAAGCCTGAAGCAATCCTGAACGTGGACACATTCCCTTAGACTGGTTCATGGAATGAGACTTTTTCCAAATGTTGCCTTCTTTTAGTGTGGTGTATCTCACTTTACTCCCTGCCTGGAGTAAAGTTTCTGCTGAATTTTATTTTTGCGCAGTTGAGGATTAACATGACATTTAACATGAATGTGTGACGTTTTAGAGGATTTGTGACTCTTTTGCCCTAAAAAGTCACAGAAAAGGGTTAAAGGCAACAAATATGCAGTTTTTAGTTAGTGATTTTATTTATTTATTTTCAAATGGCACAGAAGACTTGAAAAGTATGATGTCTTTAAGAAATCGCAGATGAGGAAGCTGGGCCATTGTTTCTTAGGAAATAGTTGCTGCTGGAGAGACTGTGGCTGCTATAAAGGGTGTGTGACCTCTGAAAGGCGCGCCACTGCCAGTGGCCAAGATTTCCCACACTTGGTGCCCAGCGGCATTCTGTAGTTTAACTGGAAAGTGGTGTTTGTACAGTAGTATATAGTATCTCTATATCATTATAATACATAGGTACAGTCCTTATCTAGTGTATTATTATATTTGGGTATTATGATAGTTACATATACAGTGTATCATTATATTATACAGGTCCTTCTCAAAAAATTAGCATATAGTGTTAAATTTCATTATTTACCATAATGTAATGATTACAATTAAACTTTCATATATTATAGATTCATTATCCACCAACTGAAATTTGTCAGGTCTTTTATTGTTTTAATACTGATGATTTTGGCATACAACTCCTGATAACCCAAAAAACCTGTCTCAATAAATTAGCATATTTCACCCGACCAATCAAATAAAAGTGTTTTTTAATACCAAACAAAAAAACCATCAAATAATAATGTTCAGTTATGCACTCAATACTTGGTCGGGAATCCTTTGGCAGAAATTACTGCTTCAATGCGGCGTGGCATGGAGGCAATCAGCCTGTGACACTGCTGAGATGTTATGGAGGCCCAGGATGCTTCAATAGCGGCCTTAAGCTCATCCAGAATGTTGGGTCTTGCGTCTCTCAACTTTCTCTTCACAATATCCCACAGATTCTCTATGGGGTTCAGGTCAGGAGAGTTGGCAGGCCAATTGAGCACAGTAATACCATGGTCAGTAAACCATTTACCAGTGGTTTTGGCACTGTGAGCAGGTGCCAGGTCGTGCTGAAAAATGAAATCTTCATCTCCATAAAGCATTTCAGCCGATGGAAGCATGAAGTGCTCCAAAATCTCCTGATAGCTAGCTGCATTGACCCTGCCCTTGATGAAACACAGTGGACCAACACCAGCAGCTGACATGGCACCCCACACCATCACTGACTGTGGGTACTTGACACTGGACTTCAGGCATTTTGGCATTTCCTTCTCCCCAGTCTTCCTCCAGACTCTGGCACCTTGATTTCCGAATGACATGCAAAATTTGCTTTCATCAGAAAAAAGTACTTGGGACCACTTAGCAACAGTCCAGTGCTGCTTCTCTGTAGCCCAGGTCAGGC
Source organism: Ranitomeya variabilis (assembly GCF_051348905.1). Classification (NCBI taxonomy): domain Eukaryota; kingdom Metazoa; phylum Chordata; class Amphibia; order Anura; family Dendrobatidae; genus Ranitomeya; species Ranitomeya variabilis. The sequence goes on along the minus strand of NC_135233.1, from coordinate 250,377,535 downwards.
GCTTCTGCCGCTGTTTATGGTTCAAAAGTGGCTTTACCTGGGGAATGCGGCACCTGTAGCCCATTTCCTGCACACGCCTGTGCACGGTGGCTCTGGATGTTTCCACACCAGACTCAGTCCACTGCTTCCTCAGGTTCCGGTCACCTCTTCTCGTTGTACAGCGTTTTCTGCCACATTGTTTCCTTCCAACAGACTTACCATTGAGGTGCCTTGATACAGCACTCTGGGAACAGCCTATTTGTTTAGAAATTTCTTTCTGGGTCTTACCCTCTTGCTTGAGGGTGTCAATGATGGCCTTCTTGACATCTGTCAGGTCGCTAGTCTTACCCATGATGGGGGTTTTGAGTAATGAACCAGGCAGGGAGTTTTTAAAAGCCTCAGGTATCTTTTGCATGTGTTTAGAGTTAATTAGTTGATTCAGAAGATTAGGGTAATAGGTCGTTTAGAGAACCTTTTCTTGATATGCTAATTTATTGAGACAGGTTTTTTGGGTTATCAGGAGTTGTATGCCAAAATCATCAGTATTAAAACAATAAAAGACCTGACAAAGTTCAGTTGGTGGATAATGAATCTATAGTATATGAAAGTTTAATTGTAATCATTACATTATGGTAAATAATGAAATTTAACACTATATGCTAATTTTTTGAGAAGGACCTGTATAATGGAAACAAGTGGAGAAGGGGAAAAGGAGAGTCAGCTCACCGTTGATGCAGCCACAATCCTGCTGAGAAGCGCACGGAAAAGCCTGGGACCCAGCTGAGGCAAACGAAGAGGAAAAATCCAGTATGGAAGCAGGTAAATAAAATGTCCAATTTTATTGAAGAAATAAATTGCATCCATAAAAATATGGTAAGTGCGGTTCTACTCACAGTGGATACAACGACGCGTTTCAGCTCCGATGTGACTTATTCATGGTTGTTTAGACAATCTAGGTTTAGGTTGTATCCACTGTGACCAGAACCGCACTAACCGTACATGGATGTGATTTATTTCTTCAATAAAACTAGACATTTTATTTACGTGCTTCTATGCTGGATTTTTCCTCTTCATTATATTATATAGGGACCAAATAGTGGATAATGACTGCATGGACGTCACTATTCTTTGTCTTGTGGTATTAGTTGATGTTTTGTTACCAAAATGGTTCAGATGTTTTATGAGTTTTGTTAAACATCAAAAAAAACTATTTAGTTTTGCATTTTACCTGTTTTTTTGGTGCCTTTTTAGAGCAAGAATTAACTTTTAGCTAAATAAACAAAAAAAATCCAGACGTACATAAAATCACTCCAGCGGGGGGGACTGGAATACATTTGTGCAAAAAATGTTAAAACTTTTTAAAAAGTTTAAAACTCATATTTTTATTTTTTTTTTAAAAGTAGCAATTGATGAATCAGCTAGAAATATCTGATAATTCCAAACTACATCTACATATGTTACAAAAAAAGTTAAAATTCAAATATAAAACAACCAAAATTAGATTAAAAAAAGGCGCAAATGCAATAATAAATTGGGCCCATTATTTTTTGCAAAATATATAGTTAGTTTTTGCTATTTTTTTTTGCCACGTTTAATAAGTCAGTGGGGAAAGGTTAGCAATGCAAATAGGTCTAGGTTAGATTTATAAACTGCAATGACAAAAAGTCTGACTCTTTTAGGGGATGGCGTAAAATTGGAGAATCGTTTGTAGACAGACGTATTCTATATAAAAATTACATACAAAAACAAGCAAAACTTTTTCCATAATATATTCACCCCAAAGTATATAAGAAAATTCTGGAAATTTACATAAAACTAGAGAGTAAATTTGCATTATAGTCAGAGGTGCAAGGCTTCCTGGTATCTGTGGTGCCATGTTCCTGCAGTGAGTATGGTGAATTGGCATTTTATGACTAGAAATGAATATAATTATGAGGAGTGGTATATAAGGTATTTTTGTTACCCTGGGACAAGGAAGTCAAATGCATTACACATATTTCTGACCTCTGTGAAGTTGGTGATCTTGTTCATGATTAAGTGAATGATTATTATAAGGACATATTGATTACGCAGTAATGTTAATTGAGCTGTACTTTGTGTCGTCCCTCTGTAATTCTTCCTGGAAATGTATAGATGTGTTGATATGTTGTGTCCCTATAGTGTGACAGCACAGATTGCACGAAATGCATCATGACTCATACATTTCCAGGAGGATCAATGGAGGAACTGAACAATTTTAATAAAAGATGCTACAGAAGTGTTATATCAACGGAAGTACTAGTGCTCATCAAAGCAGACATGTCAGGAGAGGTGACTAGCTCTCATAAAGGAGGGTTCCCCTAAATAAGCATTCAAAAGTCACAGCGTTGGTGGGATGACTGCACACTGGTGATGTTTTTGGCCAAAACATGTGGCTTTAACACTAGTAGCAGGACCAATTTGGGTACAGTAACAGAGCACAGCATCTGAGGGATAGTAGCCCCTAATATGTTAATGAGCACTGTAATATTTAACCTCTCGCTCCCTGCAGGCGTACAGTCAGTGTGTAACTAAGGACCCATGTCTGGCCGTTGGTTTCTTCCAGAGAAGCTACGTGCATTTTAAGCTGAAGTGGTAAGTTATTCCATTTGGGGGTATTTAAAAAAAATAAGATAAAATCCTAGAGACTTGCACTATTGTCAATTTTCTATTATGAAATATTGCCTGTTTGTGGATAGGCTGATGGTAAGGTGATTGGAGGTGAGGCGTGTAACATCCTTGTGGTTTCTTGTGTAAATGTTGGTGCAGTCAAGGGTATGATATATTATACCGATGCCCCTCCTGCTGCACGCCGCTGATTTGATCTGTGACTCAGTACTTGATTTTGGTCTGTGCTTGGATTACTGTGTAACATGCTATGAACTCTTTGACAGGTATGAGAAGGCCTTGGCTGACTGCCACTTGGCGAGGGCTCAGCTCAGAAACAACAGTGTTATAGATTACAAGCAGCTGGGTCTGAACCACCTGCTCTACACCTGGGAGGTATGAAGGCAGCTCAAGAGATGCCATTGATTTAGCAATGCCCAGGCTGACCCTCTAGGTGGCAGCGCTGAGACAGCTGTAATAGCCTCTAACCCTGTTGTTTGGTGTAGGTGCTGTTTAACACTGCAGTTATACTCTGCTACCTGGGGAAATGGGAAAGTGCTCAGCAGACAATGAATGAGGCTGTCATTTGGCTGCCAGGGGATATTAAGAATGCCAAGCTAGAAGCTGCACAGGATCAAATTCAGGTAAGTAAAGTTTATGATGGTTTGATGATGATGCAGTTTCATGTAGCGACTCTTGCTTGTCCCACCCTCTACTAGAGAGAGCATGTGTCCCGCTTTCCCCACCCTCTCCTAGAGAGAACATGTGAGTCTTGCTTCCCCAGCCATCTCATAGAGAGAGCATGTGAGTCCTACTTTCCCAGCCATCTCCTAGAGAGAGCATGTGAGTCCTGCTTGCCCCACCTCCTCCTAGACCGCGCAAGGGAGTCCTGCTTGCCCCACCCTTTCCTAGAGAGCATGTGAGTCCTGCTTTCCCCACCCTCTCCTAGAGAGCGCATTTGAGTCCTTCTTGCCTCGCCCTCTCCTGTAGAGAGCATGTGAGTCCTTCTTGCCTCACCCTCTCCTGGAGAGAGCATGTGAGTCCTTCTTGCCTCGCCCTCTCCTGGAGAGAGCATGTGAGTCCTTCTTGCCTCGCCCTCTCCTGGAGAGAGCATGTGAGTCCTTCTTGCCTCGCCCTCTCCTGGAAACAGCCTGCTTTTTATTTTTATTTTTCCAGTGTTTGCTGTGAATCCATTTGATATGAGGGCTGGGTTAAAGAGGACTCTCATGCTTATATACTTATTGTGTTTGTAGACAAGGTACCTATACATCTCACACTGTGCAAAGTTTTCTGTCCTGGGATCCTTAGTATCCAGACTCCTGCTACTCTTGTTATAATGATATTTTTACATACTGCATCCTAGAGGTGACCTCACCATGGATTGTGTACTCTTCCTACAGAGCCTGCAACTGCTGCAGCCGATCCCCATACCAGACGGGAAAATGTTCAGGCCTCGAAAGCAGGAAGTGGAGCGGCTGAAGTCTATAGATTTCCTGGGTAAACCCAAGGTGACAAAAGCACGTCCCACATAAAATGACTCAACCCCCGATCTATAGTTATCAGGAACTAAATAAACTGGTCAGCAAGAATCTAGAACTCAGTAGGGTCCATATAAAGGATTATTTACCTTTAGGGCAACTTTGTATGAGAACATAACAGAATGTATCAAATCTAGCTTTGTATCTACACAGCAGAAAGAGGCAAAGTGACATTACTCTCAAAAGGCACCGTATGAGAGCAGATGTTTCTGCCGTTGTGTTCTTAGACCTGGGGCTGGTCTGAGCACTTAATCCTAAAAAGTTATGTCCCCTTTACAACACTTGGAGCCATGATGTGGGACGTCAAATTGAACCGGACATCTCCATTCCCTGCTAGAGTGCTGTCAGAGTCAAACACCATAGAGGTTGCTGGACCCTATGCTATAAGCCCACACCCGGTGCCCAATTGGTCAGTCTACCCTTAGTGCAGCATCTACTGCAGAAACTAATAGGTCCCAACCACAAAAACCTTCAAGGTGCATGTGTGGGTGTCATCACCGTTAAAATTTGAAGGAGCTGTCTCACAAAGACAACAGCCTTTGCATACCTCAGCCCCTAGAATACATAGTTCACCCTTGCATGATTTGGACAGTCTGTTATGTAAATGGTCACCATAAGCACTACAGTTCCCCTGCATCCACTGTCCATCTTTTTCATTAAGATTGGAGCGCCCCCAGGGCTGTGGGGTACTCGGTAAGGTCCTCACAACTGATGTTGGTGTTCTAGATGTTATTTCTCTTTCTCTCTGTCCCCCTGATGGAATGGATAGGACAAACCCGTATGACTGGTGGCCTGAGGCTTTTTACAGGGACTCTAGCACACCCCGGCCCCCACAAGTTGCCACCGTGCTTCCTGGGTATGGGTCGGGCAGCTAATATGGAATTAACTGTCCTGCCAGTCTCTGGAACAAAGCTTGGAGACAATACTCCCTCGGAGTTCCGGCTACCGGATCCTGTGCCTCAGAAAGGAGGCAGCCTTTTGCAGGACAGAACTCCTTCTGGTTTCCTCTCCTTTTGCTATGACTTCGTTTCTCACCCTCTGCAATACAATTCTCTTCTAATGTCTCTTTCTTAGGATGCTGCCGCACGTGGGGCAGGCGCAGCTCCGTGGCCTTTTGTCTAGGCCCCTGACAAGATCCCACCCCTGTCAGGGACCCACTCTGTCTGCAGCTCTTAGATGTTCTTCCTCCCTCTCTGTCTGCATGACAGGTTCCGCCTGGGTGAAGCCCAGTCAGCTTCTGCCTAACTTCCTATCCAGACCACCAGTTTTACCTAATTGTGAGGAGTGCCCTAGTAGATAGGAGCGTAGCTCCCCCTGGTGGGTTGGAGTGTGAAGTGTGTTGTGTGATTTGCGATACCTGGTAAGAAGATCTCCGTCATAGCCTTCAGACGTAACATCACTCCCCCCCCCCCCCCAGAGAAGAATAATATTACAGCAACGACCAAGACCCTGGGACGCTGCACAATCCTTACTCAATTCCCAATTTTTCTACGCAGGTCATCTCGTCTGTGGTTCCCAATGACCAGTATAGTGGGTTTGAGCCCCTCCGTCCTCAGGTAAGTTCTTATTGAAAGACCTATATTCTGAAAAGAAATTTACAATATCGAGACCCTGATTTCTGGATTGTCAGACCTTTACTGCATTAGATAATCTGTGTTTCATTGCAAAATAATTAACATTTTTGGAAATGTCTCCTCTGCCACAGAAGCCTGGATTTTACCTGCCATGCCCGTAAGTTCTTCATCTTCTCCTTAATGCAAATAATTAAGCGTTGTCCCAGCACTAGGGACCTAACCTGTAACCTGTGACCCTCACAGAGGTCGGGATGCTGGATACCACCGCGTTATGGTCCATTATTATCCTGAAAACTCCAGAGAGGTGGCCATGAAGGCCAATAGCATCGTCTACGTACTACACAAACATGGAGATTGGGCAACTGTCATCCATGATGGGCAAGTAGGTGCCTTGTGTACGGAAACTCACGTTGTATCCCTGTATTAACCCCACTTAACATTTCTCGTTTTGCTTCTTTCTCATAGAAAATTCTCATTCCAAAGAACATTTTGGAACTGGTGGACGCACCTAAAGCCGATATGAAGGTAAGTACAGCACCTTTTTCTTTAAAGGGGTTGTCGGGCTATGAATTTTTCTAAGAGTTTTAGTAAAGATTTTATTTATGTATGTTTTAACAGAAAATGAATAATGGGATTCCCCTGCCCCCCATGAAGATGCCACCCACTAGACCCAATTTAAAGACAGCTGGTGAGCAATGTACAGGATTTACTTGGAACAGTTGTTTTTTTTAGAAAAAAATCTGAGACTGAGCCATTTGTTGTAGACAACTACATCCGGCACTGTATAGCCCTGGATTGGTAGTGGGATAGTAAATTGCACTGGTGTGAGCTCTTGTGTCTAGCCCTGTGGACTTGTTTGAAAGCCAACAAAGAGTAACGTTCACTTCAAGAAGGGGCACAAGCTGTTTGCATGCTACATTTCAGATGCTCCCCTCTATCAATGGCACTTGAAGGTCTATTTATTGAATGTAAATCCCTCTTTAAAAAGATATTCCCATCCTTTTTAACTGACACTTTATAATTAGTAAGGGTCTCACCTCGGGCTGACTGTCTTAATGGCAGATGCCCTTTAAAATGCAATAGTTGACTCCTAGATTATAGGTGCGACTAGACCAATAGGCCTTTGAAATTCATGGATATATTCAATCATAATTAGGCCATAGCAGTGTAACAAGCATCTCTGGCCATATCAGAGGTCAGAAATTTTGGTAAATAGTGCTAATTTACTGTCTATTTTAGGTAATGTGCCATCATATGAGCATGTACCACCACGGCAGATGACGGACCCATCGGTAACCAATCAGGTATCACATGTTCTGGAGATGAAATAGTCACACTTTAGTATTGTTTGTTTTTGAGCTGTGTTAAAACTATCCCTCGTATTTTAGGACCCAATAAGAGAAGATACAAATTTTGAAGAAGAACAAGTGTTGACCACAATGGTCCAAGAGGAAGACGAGATGAAGAGTGTTCCTCCTCGAGAAAACCAAATAGTGGAGGCATCTGCCCATCCTGGACCAGTGGAGTTGACTGCACCCACGGGGATCACGGAAGCCGCCCCTTGTAGACCCCTTCAGAGGGTAGAAATGGTTGTCACACTGCAAAGTTGTGCACCGGTCAGGCAAGAAGTCGAAAAGGTGAAGAGTCTAGTCAGGATCTTTACTGGGGAGAGGGATATTTCTAGGTTTACATATAAATGATACAAGCAGATAGAGGCAGTTTTCCTGTGTGTTTCTTCTAACTGTCTCATGGTTTCTTGAGGCAGTTGTGTAGGTGCAGAACCACCCGTAACTATGGGATGTGTTTGATATAGCATCTTAAGGTACCTTTACACTAAACGACTTACCAACGATCACGACCAGCGATACGACCTGGCCGTGATCGTTGGTAAGTCGTTGTGTGGTCGCTGGGGAGCTGTCACACAGACAGCTCTCTCCAGCAACCAACGATCAGGGGAACGACTTTGGCATCGTTGAAACTGTCTTCAACGATGCCGAAGTCCCCCTGCAGCACCCGGGTAACCAGGGTAAACATCGGGTTACTAAGTGCAGGGCCGCGCTTAGTAACCCGATATTTGCCCTGGTTACCATTGTAAAAGTAAAAAAAAACAGTACATACTCACATTCTGATGTCTATCACGTCCCCCGGCGTCCACAGGGTTAAAACTGCTTTCGGCAAGAGCGCTGCTAATATGCACGCGCTGCTGCCGAGAGCTTCCCTGCACTGACTGTGTCAGCACCGGCCGTAAAGCAGAGCACAGCGGTGACGTCACCGCTGTTACGGCCGGCGCTGACACATTCAGTGCAGGGAAGCTCTCGGCAGCAGCGCATGCATATTAGCAGCGCTCTTGCCGAAAGCAGTTTTAACCCTGTGGACGCCGGGGGGACGTGACAGACATCAGAATGTGAGTATGTACTGTTTTTTATTTTACTTTTACAATGGTAACCAGGGTAAATATCGGGTTACTAAGCGCGGCCCTGCGCTTAGTAACCCGATATTTACCCTGGTTACAAGTGAACACATCCCTGGATCGGCGTCACACACGCCGATCCAGCGATGACAGCGGGTGATCAGCGACCAAAAAAAGGTCCTGATCATTCCCATCGACCAACGATCTCCCAGCAGGGGCCTGATCGTTGGTCGCTGTCACCCATAACGAGATCGTTAGCGGGATCGTTGCTACGTCACCAAAAGCGTGACGTTGCAACGATATCGTTAACGATATCGTTATGTGTGACTCAGCCTTTAGTCTTTCACTTGAGTAGAAGATCAATACCAGTCACGGCTCATTGATAAGAGTGGCTCTTGTTTCAGACAATATAGCCACAATTTTTTCTACTCTCTAAAACTAGATGAAAAAAATGCATTGTCTTATGGGAATCCTGCTGAGTTTTAGGCTTAAGCTCTCTTTTATTTACAATGAATTTACCACTGTGTAACATTTGCTGTTTTTTTTCTGAGACAGGAAATAACAGGAACTGACAAAGGTAACAGGGAGGAAGAGGTTCCTGCACCATTAGAGAAGGATGTCATTACAATACAGGTGCACACGGAGTTCACTCTCGATCTATCAGTGAGCAAGAACATCACTTACCAGGAGTTACAGCGCCTCCTCAGGGACAAACTGCAACAGCAAGGGGAGAAGATGAAAATTGAACTTAGGTACGGCAACAAGGTGTCCTGTTTTATCCGTTACACCTCATGTACATCCATTACATTACTGATCCTGAGTTACATCCTGTATTATACTCCAGAGCTGCTCTCACTATTCTGCTGGTGCAGTCACTGTGAACATACATTACATTACTGATCCTGAGTTACTTCCTGTATTATACTCCAGAGCTGCACTCACCATTCTGCTGTTGCTGTCACTGTGTACATGCATTACATTACTTATCCTGTACTGATGCTGAGTTACATCCTGTATTATACTCCAGAGCTGCACTCACTATCCTTCTGGTGCTGTCACTGTGTACATACATTACATTACTTATCCTGTACTGATCCCGAGTTACAGTGTGTATGGAAAGTATTCAGACCCGCTGTCGATTTCCTTGTGATCCTCCTTGAGACGGTTCTACTCCTTCATTGGAGTCCAGCTGAGTTTAATTAAACTGATAGGACTTCATTTGGAAAGGCGCACACCTGTCTATATAAGACCTCACAGCTCACAGTGCACGTCAGACCAAATGAGAATCATGAGGCCAAAGGAACTGGCCAAGGAGCTCAGAGACAGAATTGTGGCAAGGCACAGATCTGGCCAAGGTTACAACAGAATTTCTGCAGTGCTCAAGGTTCCTAAGAGCACAATGGCCTCCATAATCCTTAAATGGAAGAAGTTTGGGACCACCAGAAGTCTTCCTAAACCTGGCCATCCAGCCAAACTGAGCAATCGTGGGAGAAGAGCCTTGGTGAGAGAGGTAAAGAGGAACCTCAAGATCACAGTGGCTGAGCTCCAGAGATGCAGTAGGGAGATGGGAGAAAGTTCTACAATGTCAACTATCACTGCAGCCCTTCTCCAGTCAGGCCTTTATGGTAGAGTGGCCCAACGGAAGCCTCTCCTCAGTGCAAGACATATGAAAGCCCGCACAGAGTTTGCAAAAAAACACATGAAGGACTCCCAGACTATGAGAAATAAGATCCTCTGGTCTGATGAGATGAAGATAGACCCTTTTTGTGATATTTCTAAGCGGTATGTGTGGAGAAAACCAGGCACTGCTCATCACCTGCCCAATACAATCCCAACAGTGAAACATGGTGGTGGCAGAATCATGCTATGGGGGGTGTTTTTCAGCTGCAGGGACAGGACGACTGGTTGTCATTGAAGGAAACATGAATGCGGCCAAGCACAGAGATATCCTGGATGAAAACCTCTTCCAGAGTGCTCTGGACCTGAGACTTGGCCGAATGTTCACCTTCCAACAAGACAATGACCCTAAGCACACAGCTAAAATAACAAAGAAGTGGCTTCAGAACAACTCTGTGACCATTCTTGACTGGCCCAGCCAGAGCCCTGACCTAAACCCAACTGAGCATCTCTGGAGATACCTGAAAATGGTTGTTCACCATCCAACCTGACGGAACTGGACAGGATCTGCAAGGAAGAATGGCAGAGGATCCCCAAATCCAGGTGTGAAAAACTTGTTGCATCATTCCCAAGAAGACTCATGGCTGTACTAGCTCAAAAGGGTTCTTCTACTCAATACTGAGCAAAGGGTCTGAATACTTATGACCATGTGATATTTCAGTTTTTCTTTTTTAATAAATTTGCAAAAATTTATAAATTTCTGTTTTTTTTCCAGTCAAAATGGGGTGCAGAGTGCACATTAATGAGCAAAAAATGAACTTTTCTGAATTTGCCAAATGGCTGCAATGAAAGAAAGACTGAAAAATCTAGAGGGGCCTGATTACTTTCCGTACCTAATAAATATATATATATATATATATATATATATATATATATATATATATATATATATTATACATATATTGTGATGCAGTGACCCCTGTGGCAGCTAGGGGGCGCTGTATGTGCTCCTTGGGATTTGCATGGAGGCATATCTGTTGTGATAATGGTGGTGAAACAGTGACTGGCATTGTTGTGAATGGCCGATATGTGTCTCAGAGGGTGTCTGCGTGGTAAGTCTGATGTAATGTGGTTGTTCTGGGACCTGTAGTCCCTCAAGAGTTTGTGTAGTGTTGTATAATAGTCAAGGGAGACTTACTAGGCTAGTTGTGTGAGATGGGCGGGACAAACTAGCCACACATCCACACTCCCATCCAGGGGAGTGGTTAAGGGTATATAATGTGACCAGGGTGTGGGTCACATGTTCCTGTGTGGTTCCAGTGTTTGGACCTGAGTGGTGAAGGTCCTGGAAGTATGTGTTGGATTTCCTGGGAGTAGGAATCCTGAATAGCACACTGGGCACCAGTGTGTTGGATTTCCTGGGAGTAGGAATCCTGAATAGCACATGGTGGGACTTTGCTACTGGTGACCTGGGTATTGGACGGTCCCAGCTGGGGATGGACGTCCTGAATAGTACCCGGACTGGCCACCTGTATGATCCTGAGTAACCTGGGTGTTGGGAGGTCCTGGGAGTAGGACCGGATCCCTGAACAGCACGAGGTGAGGACCAGGATCTGCAGAGCCAGTGACAGCTACTGTGTGGGGAAGCTACAGTCCTTCGGTGGGTCTGGACTGACTAATGTATGCCGGCCAGGCAAGTTGGTGATCCCTGTGAGGCAGCTTACCCGGAGGAGTGGACTGACAAGGAGTCAGCAGGTGGAGCAGGAGCTCCCGTCAGGTACTATACAGACTGTTGGTGCTTGTGATGTTCTATGAACTGTGTGGTCTCCCACGGCAACTGAACGGAGTGAGGTTCAGCGTGTTTAGAGACCGCCACCCAGGGTCATATGCGCTGTATGTGACTTGGGACATTGGTGAAGTGTACGGCGTACAGACATCCATGGTAACTGGGCGAAGTGAGAGGTCCAGCATGTTTAGTGTCCATGAGTCAAAGCCGTAAATGAAGTGTTCGAGATAAAGCTGCAAGTTAATATCACCAGTTGGTGCCTATTGTGTTCTATGGAATGTATATAATGAACTGTGCATAACCCGGTTTATGACACTTTAATAAACCGCATACACTGTGTTTAAGTGAAAAATCGTGCCTGACTACGTTAATCCCGTGCCAAGCGAGTGTCCCCCATGTCCCCCAATACACTCAGTAAGAGCAATCTTACAATATATTGCTCAAAAAATAAAGGGAACGCTTAAACAACAGAATATAACTCCAAGTAAATCAAAGCAACACTGTTTGACAATCAATTTCCCATGCTGTTGTGCAAATGGAATAGACAACAGATGGAAATTATTGGCAATTATCAAGACACACTCAATAAAGGAGTGACTCTGCAGGTGGGGACCACAGACCACATCTCAGTACCAATGCTTTATGGCTGATGTTTTGGTCACTTTTGAATGTTGGTTGTGCTTTCACACTCGTGGTAGCATGAGACGGACTCTACAACCTACACAAGTGGCTCAGATAGTGCAGCTCATCCAGGATGGCACATCAATGTGAGCTGTGGCAAGAAGGTTTGCTTTCTCTGTCAGCATAGTGTCCAGAGGCTGGAGGCACTACCAGGAGACAGGCCAGGAGACATGGAGTGGCCATAGGGCAACAACCAGCAGCAGGACCGCTACATCTGCCTTTGTGCAAGGAGGGACAGAAGGAGCACTGCCAGTGCCCTGCAAAATGACCTCCAGCAGGCCACAAATGTGCATGTGTCTGCACAAATGGTTAGAAACCGACTCCATGAGGATGGTCTGAGTGCCCGACGTCCACAGATGGGGATTGTGCTCACAGCCCAACACCGTGCAAGACACTTGGCATTTGCCACAGAATACCAGGATTGGCAAATTCGCCACTGGCGCCCTGTGCTCTTCACAGATGAAAGCAGGTTCACACTTAGCACATGTGACAGACGTGACAGAGTCTGGAGACGCCGTGGAGAGCGATCTGCTGCCTGCAACATCCTTCAGCATGACCGGTTTGGCAGTGGGTCAGTAATGCTTGCCAGAGGTAGCCTGACTGCCATTAGGTACAGAGATGAGATCCTCAGACCCCTTGTGAGATCATGTGCTGGTGCGGTTGGCCCTGGGTTCCTCCTAATGCAGGACAATGCCAGACCTCATGTGGCTGGAGTGTGTCAGCAGTTCCGGCAAGATGAAGGCATTGAAGATGTGGACTGGCTAGTCTGTTCCCCAGACCTGAATCCGATTGAACACATCTGGGACATCATGTCTCGCACCCTCCACCAACGTCACATTGCACCACAGACTGTATAGGAGTTGGCGGATGCTTTCGTCCAGGTCTGGGAGGAGATCCCTCAGGAGACCATCCACCGCCTCATCAGGATCATGCCCAGGCATTGTGGGGAGGTCATACCGGCACATGGAGGCCACACATACTACTGAGCATCATTTATTCGGACTCCCATGACAGCACTACGAGAGAGGGGATCCGCCCTTAAGGAACAGGAAACCTACAGATACAAAAGGGCGGCACCTCTCCCATGCATCAGTTGGTTTCCTGTTCCTGAAGGGACTGGATTCCTACAGAAGTTTTTTTCTACGGGTTCCAGGCCGGCCGGACCGAATCTGGTAGCGAGGGGGTCTCCTACCTCGGCCGGTGCGAGTACCTGATGTGGTCATGGTGGCCCTGGCAGGGCGGCACGGCAGTGACTAAAACAGCAGGGAAGCGGTCGCCAGGGGGTGTCCGGTCTCCAGGTGCCAGCGTGTGGTAAGTATAATTCCCCTCGTGTGCTGTGGGTCTCCCTGCGTGTGGAAGCGGGCGCAGTGTCCTGGAGGCGCCGACCGGAGTTCAGCTGGCCGGCCTCGGCGTCCCACGAGGGCTGCAGCGCTGATAGGAAGCGCTGTAAGCTGTGGTGACGTCGGTAGGCGGAGCCAACGACGACTTCCGGGTCGCGGAGCTCCTGCGCATGCGCGGGGGCTCCAAGATGGCGGCGCCCACCGGGATTTCATGCCGCTCTCCCTCAGAACGCCGGAGGATCCCCCACAGCTGCGGCTAGGCGGGGAAATCATTTTTCTAACGCTGAGCAGGTGTGCTGTCCGAAGGAGGGGCTTTTATAAGGAAGCTCCAGCGGCGTGTTCCTGGCTTCTGGCTCCAGTTACTGAAGATGGCGTCTGATCAGGATCAGCAGGTTGCACTGCTGGAAGAAGCATCCCAGAAGCCTAAGGAGAAGGAACACGAAAAAAGGAGCGATAGTTCAGGCCGCAGAAGCTCCTCCAGACAGGGGTCTGGAGTGTCAGCCAAGAAGAATCCCCCTCGTACTTCGGTATCTCTCTGGGTGTGGGCAGCCACTGGTAAGTGATCTCCGAGAAAGTTCACTTAATGACTAGTGTCCCCTCATATGTTTTATGCAGGGAAGGAAAAATGTCAGTAAGACGAAGCATAGGGAGTGTGCCATCTGCGCGGTTCCCTTGCCCGACTCACACCCTAAAAAACTATGTGACCCCTGTATCCAGCAGACGGTGAGGTCCTGGAAGGAGGGGAGGGGGTATGGCATGTAGTTCTTATACACTAGTCTGCCTTACTTATCCCCTTAGGTAGCGGAAGAATCCTCTTCTATTGCGGCCAGTCTAAAGGAGATGGTTAGAATGGAGGTCAGACAGTCCATTAAGAACCTTTCACAGACAGGAGGCTCTAAGCAGAGAGCTCAGGTGTCGTCTGATTCATCTGTGGATAAGGAAAGCGAAGAATCGGACGATTCAGCAGCATCATCCTCCTCCTCGGAAGAAGACGCTGCCCGGTTTTGCTTACCCTTGGAGAGAGTAGACAAGTTAATAAAGGCAATCAGAGGCACAATGGGTATAGTAGAACCCAAGCCTCAACTCTCTAAAGAACAAATGATGTTCAGCGGCTTAGAACAGAGAAAGCGCAGAGTTTTTCCCCTGAATGAAAAGATACAGGAACTTATCAACAGGGAGTGGAGAAAACCAGAAAGGAAAGGCTCCTTACCACCTGCGCAAAAGCGTAGATACCCTTTTGATGACCCAGTAGTAGGTAACTGGGAAAAGGCCCCAAAACTGGATGCGGCGATTGCCAAGGTAGCAAAGCGTTCCTCTCTCCCGTTTGAAGACATGGGAACACTTAAGGACCCCCTAGATAGGAAAGTGGATACCTTCCTAAAGGGGACCTGGGAAATGGCAGCCGGCTCCTTAAGACCTGCGGTGGCATCAACCTGCACGGCAAGGTCAATGATGGTTTGGCTGGACCAGTTAGAGACCCAATTAAAACAGGGGGCCTCCAGAGACTCTATTCTAGCAGCGTTGCCGGTAATCCAGGAGGGGGCAGCTTTTTTATCGGACGCTTCAATTGACTCTGTTAAGTTGGCAGCTAGAGCAGCAGGGCTTTCTAATGCTGCAAGGAGAGCCCTATGGTTGAAATGCTGGCCTGGGGATATGCAGGCAAAAGCAAAGCTCTGCGCTATCCCTTGTAAAGGCGAGTATTTATTCGGGCCTACCCTGGATGAACTCCTGGAGAAGGCAGGAGACGATAAGAAAAAGTTTCCCAATACCTTCAATGCATACCGTCGTCCCTTCAACAAAAGAAGGTTCAATCGGGGAGGGAAGCGCGCCTTCTCACCGGCCAGAGATCGGTCCAGATGGGATGATAAGCGAAAACGAGGTACAGGTCTCATGTTTCGCCGTAACCCGACGGAAAACAAGAAACAAGAACAATGACTAGCAATCCCAGTGGGAGGGAGGCTGCTGCATTTCTCAGCAGCATGGTCAGAAATCACAAACAGCGTTTGGATAAAAAACACTGTTTCCCATGGTCTCAAACTTGAATTTGTCCAGGCTCCACGGGACAAGTTCAAGCTAACACCCTGGCGCTCATCTCCCACTGAACAATTTGCCCTGGAAGAGGAAGTGAGGACTCTTTGTTCTAAAAATGTATTGGTGGAAGTACCATATTCTCAGACAGGGAAGGGGTTCTACTCCCCCCTCTTCCTAATCCAAAAACCAGATAATACTTATAGAACCATTATTAATCTTAAGGGTCTCAATAAGTTTCTGGTAAAGCATACTTTCAAAATGGAGACCATCAATTCTGCAATAAAAATGCTCTTTGAAAATTGTTTTATGGTAGTGGTGGATTTGAAAGATGCCTACTATCATGTACCCATTCATACTGATTTTCAACAATACCTGAGAGTAGCACTGATAATGGAGGGTAGGATTCAACATTTTCAGTTTAGGGCACTCCCCTTTGGGATAACCTCTGCTCCTAGAGTGTTCACTAAAATAATCGCAGAGGTCATGGCACATTTAAGGGAGTCAAACGTCCTTCTAATCCCCTACTTAGACGATTTTCTCATTGTCGGGAACTCAGTGGATCACTGTCTGTCACAATGGGAAATTACTAAAGCTAAACTAGAACGACTAGGTTGGATCATAAACTTCGAAAAATCCAAATTACAGCCTCTAAATATGCAAAAATTCCTGGGGTTAATTTTGAATTCAGTAACACAGCAGTGTCTTCTCCCCGAGGAAAAAATAGCGCTAATCCAGAGTTACGTGTTAAAAGCAATTAAATCACCCTCCAAGACACTTAGGCAAGCAATGTCCCTACTGGGGTCACTCACATCTTGCATCCCTGCTGTTAAGTGGGCTCAGTTACACACCAGATCCCTGCAAAAAGAAGTTTTATTCCATGACAGAGCCCTAAACGGCGTATTAAATGAGAAATTAACGTTGGGGCCTATAACACTGAACTCCCTCAGGTGGTGGTTAGACATACAGAATTTGTCAGCAGGGGTGCCCTGGATAGTAAATGTCACCCAAGTAATAACCACAGATGCCAGCTCTTCGGGGTGGGGAGCTTATATGGGGGACATGGTGGTTCAGGGACAATGGGAACCCTTCACAACATTCTCATCCAATCAGAGGGAATTGTTGGCAATTGAATTGGCTGTTAAAGAATTCCTCATATATCTACAGGGCCAGCACGTCAGAATTCTGTCGGACAACAGAGTGGCAGTCGCCTACATAAACCGGCAAGGGGGAACACGGTCCGAGACTTTAATGCAGATCACGGATCGCTTGTTCCAGGTGGCAGAGCTCAATTTTCAATCTTTGACAGCTCTCCACATCAAAGGAAAGGAAAATATAACAGCGGATTTCCTAAGTCGAAACACGCTAAGACAAGGAGAATGGTCTCTCAACAAGGATATTTTCAACTGTATCAGCCACAGATGGGGTCAACCAGTGGTGGACCTGTTCGCCACCAGAGACAACAGGAAAGTAAAACTCTTTTGCTCTCTGAATCCCAGGGAAAATCCCCTGGCGGTGGACGCTTTTCTAATAAAATGGGATTTTCCGCTGGCTTATGCCTTCCCACCACTGAATCTGATTCCTCTAGTGGTGAGAAAAATCAGAGAGGATCGAGCAAAAGTCATCCTTATTGCCCCCTTTTGGCCCAGGAGAACCTGGTTTGCCTGGCTCAGGACGATGTCGATGTCGGTGTCGGATCCCTGGGTACTGCCAGACATCCCGAATTTACTCTCTCAGGGACCAATCTCCCATCCACAAGTGGCGGCGCTCCGTTTAACGGCGTGGAGTTTGAACGGTCACTGTTAATAGATAAAGGCTTCTCTCCGAACCTGGTAGAAACGCTCCTAAAGAGTAGAAAGCAAATAACTACCAAAATCTACTCTAGAACTTGGAGGAAGTTCTTGTCCGTTTCTAAATTTAATATCCAAGAAGGGGTGCCAATACAACAAATCTTAGAGTTCCTACAAAAGGGGTTTGAGTTAAAACTCTCTACTAGTACCCTTAGAGTACAGGTCTCAGCTCTGGGTGCCCTGTTTTCCTGTAATGTAGCTAACAACTATTGGATAGCGAGGTTTATGAAGGCAGTCTGTAGAACTAGACCAGTGTATAAAGATAGGTCAGTTCCGTGGGATTTAAATTTAGTTCTATCCTCACTAACAAAACCCCCCTTTGAACCTCTACACGAGGCCTCGATTAAAATGCTGACACTTAAAACTGCCTTCCTAATTGCCATAACCTCAGCTTGCAGGGTAGGGGATATCCAGGCACTTTCCAGGCTTCCCCCATATACAGAGTTCCTGTCTGACAGAGTAGTCCTTAGACCAGACCCAGCATATCTACCAAAGGTAGCAACAAGGTTTCATAGGTCGCAGGAAATAGTTTTACCATCTTTTGTTCCTAATCCATCCAATCCTAAAGAGCAGGAGCTTCATACGCTAGACGTTAGGAGATCTCTCCTACAGTATATTTCAGTCACCAATAGTTGGAAGAAGGATGAGGCACTGCTTCTTTCCTTCCAAGGTCCAAACAAAGGATGTAGAGTGTCAAAATATTTATTGGCTAGATGGATTAGGGAAACTATTTCTATGGCTTATACAGCGGGTGGGGGACCAGCTCCGCAGAACCTAAAGGCACATTCCACCCGAGCCATGGCGTCATCCTGGGCAGAAAGATCTGGAGTGTCGGTGGAACAAATATGTAAGGCGGCCACTTGGTCATCCCCTTCCACGTTCTTTAAGCACTATCGGTTGGATTTGGGGTCCTCCTCTGATCTCACCTTCGGGTTAAGGGTGCTGCAGGCTATAGTCCCTCCCTAAGGTAGCTTACATCTCTGTAAATCTCTCGTAGTGCTGTCATGGGAGTCCGAATAAAGCATTAAGCTACTTACGGGTAGCGGCATTTTTCGGAGGCCCATGACAGCACCCTTAGTTCCCGCCCTATTCACTTGGGGGTTGCACTTCCTGATATGTATATAGTGTGATATATAGATCTCACGTATGGTGTCTAGTTATAAAGTTAATAAAATATTTCTGTTTCAAAATGTATATAATGTATATTTGTATGCCACTAACCGCGGTAGTCCTCTCAAGGCTCTGAAATACAACTGATGCATGGGAGAGGTGCCGCCCTTTTGTATCTGTAGGTTTCCTGTTCCTTAAGGGCGGATCCCCTCTCTCGTAGTGCTGTCATGGGCCTCCGAAAAATGCCGCTACCCGTAAGTAGCTTAATGCTTTCCTTGTCTTGAGGCATTTCCACTGAAGTTGGATCAACCTGTAACTTCATTTTCCACTTTGATTTTGAGCATCATTCCAACTCCAGAAATCTGTGGGATATTAGTTGTGATTTACGTTGATAATTTTTTGGTTATATCGTTCTTAACACATTCCAAGACTTCCCAGACTAAATATTGCAATAGCAAGCCCTATGGCAGGTATTGCTGGTCTGCAGAATTGTGATTTCAGCTCTGGATTTAAATACCAGTCTAATTATCCCATGTAAATTATATTTAGAGATTTGCTGGGTAACAGTAACTTTGGGTGGCTCCTCCTCCATAGTACATAAGCCTGTATATCATTGATAATGTATCGATCAGTTACAGGGATAGTGAGGATAAACGTCTAACGTTGGTGAAGGATGATGGAGACCTACCAGGGATGTGGACACAAGCAAACAACAAGCGACTGATGCTGTGCTGTAAGGTAAGTACGTCTGGACGTCACTCTGTGCAGCATTGTTAAACATTACTGCTTTCTTCTGAAAACTATGCCCCATCCATCCTCAGGTTGTGTGTGGTACTGCAGTCCTGCTTCATTTACTATGCTGTTTCTGAACAAAAATAATTTAAAAAAGCTAATCTGGTACAACCCCTTTAAGCTTGTATGTCATGTCGGACACTGTTCAGACCAGGTCGTCTGACAGACAGCGGTAATTCCGCGTTTGACCACTGTTTGCTCATTGGCGTCGGCTAGTTTTCGTCTGGTTGCTCCGGGGTTAATTTATCTGATCCTCGGATTGGAAGCTGGGCCATGCCCATTTCCTTTAAATGGTTCTCCTGATCTTTGGGCGTCGCCGATTATAGGTTCTGTCTTATCCGTAGTTATCTCGGTCCGGAGTGGAGAGCTGGTTGTTGGAGAATCGTTGCTGGTGGTGTATTTTCCTTTGTCTCATTTACTCCTTCCTATATTTGTATTTATTTTGCCCTGCACATTTATAGTGTATTCCTGATTGACTGCGGCGTGGTGTATATTTTCCTTTATCCTTGTTTGTTATAACTGTGGGTATTGGTCTATTGCATTCACTGGGTGGTGGGCGGTGGTGTTCAGTTTAGGGCTGAATCAGGAGTTAGGGTGAGGGTGGAGGCCTGGACATGCACACCTTCAGTGTAAACTTCAGGTAGAGGGTCAGACAGGGTTTCCCTAGTCTGAGGGAAATTGCAGGGGCCCGGGTTATAAGCTCTCGCCCTCCTTGTCTCCCCGTGACATTGTATGTATAAAGAGTACTGAGCCTACTCCTCTGTGCAGGACTCTTGCTGTGTGGGGAGGCCCATCCTATTTCGCATGAAGGCCATCTATACTTATACAGCGGAAGGACCTGAAGACCTGCCCTTTAAGCACGGTGATTTAATTGATATCTTCTCTGAAGGTAACGCTTTCCTTCCTATCATTTTGCTTCACATTGTTTCTTTAAAGTGGCTTTGTAAGAGTGCAGAAACAGCACCACTCTGGTCTGTAGGCTGTGAATGGTATTGCAAGAGAATGGTCATCACTCCCATTATGCTCAAGGACCTTGTACACATTTCCTTCTTAATGTTGCCCCTTGTTGAGCAATGCATTTTTGGATAACCACTTTACAAGACAAAGTGGTGGAGTCTGATCACTATGCCAAAGACAAAAGGGTGGAACGTCCTCAGTATACCAGACACATGGTGGTGAAGTATGACCACTTTACCAGATATAAGGGGGTGAAGCATGACCACTATAGCAGACACATGGGGGTGAAGCGTGACTACTTTACCAGATATAAGGGGGTGAAGCATGACCACTATAGCAGACACAAGGGGGTGAAGCGTGACTACTTTACCAGATATAAGGGGGTGAAGCATAACCACTGTAGCAGACACAAGGAGGTGAAGCATAACCGCTATAGCAGACACAAGGGGGTGAAGCGTGACTGTTGTAGCAGACACAAGGGGGTGAAGCGTGACCTCTATAGCAGATACAAGGGGGTGAAGCGTGACCGCTTAGCAGACACAACGGGGTGAAGCGTGACCGCTATAGCAGACACCAGGGAGTGAAGCGTAACCGCTATAGCAGATAGAAGGGGGTGAAGCGTGACCGCTATAGCAGACACAAGGGGGTGAAGCATGACCGCTATAGCAGACACAAGGGGGTAAAGCATAACGCTATAGCAGACACAAGGGGGTGAAGCGTGACCGCTATAGCAGACACTAGGGAGTGAAGCGTGACCATTATAGCAGACACAAGGGGGTGAAGGGTGACCGCTATAGCAGATACAAGGGGGTGAAACGTGACCGCTATAGCAGATATAAGGGGGTGAAGCGTGACCGCTATAGCAGACACCAGGGAGTGAAGCGTGACCGCTATAGCAGGCACAAGGGGGTGAAACGTGACCGCTATAGCAGGCACAAGGGGGTGAAGCGTGACTGCTATAGCAGACACAAGGGAGTGAAGCGTGACCGCTATAGCAGACACATGGGGGTGAAGCGTGACCGCTATAGCAGACACAAGGGGGGTGAAGCGTGATCGCTATAGCAGACACATGGGGGTGAAGCGTGACCGCTATAGCAGACACAAGGGGACTGAAGCGCGACCGCTATTGCAGATACAAGAGGGTGAAGCGTGACCGCTATTGCAGATACAAGAGGGTGAAGCGTGACCGCTATAGCAGATATATGGGGGTGAAGCGTGATCGCTATAGCAGACACAAGGGGGGTGAAGCGTGACCGCTATAGCAGGCACCAGGGGTTGGGACATCGTTAGTATACTAGACACAAGGAGGTGGAGCCTGACCATCATGCACAGAACTGTGGGGACAATCGTATCATGGACCCGCTCTATAGGCTGCAATTACTCACATAACCCACCAGTGAATGATTGGATTAGTTGGGAGGTTATTGGGGCTTCCAGGTGCCGTTTAATGGATCTTATCTTGGTGTTTCCTGGAATTTACATCTCACTATGTTTTTGTCCCCAACAGTAAATGAAGAATGGTTGGAAGGTCACTGCAATGGCAGCATCGGGATATTTCCAAGATGTTTTGCCACCAAAGTCAGCGAGCAGGACACATCCTAATGGCAGAGGAGAGCAAGTAGTCGCCATTGTATGTCCGGAGAGGGCACCGAGGTCCTCGTTTATTCACAACAGGACAAAGCATCAAGGTTATGTGATATAATATGGGGGTCATCAGATACTGGAGGTCACAGTCATCCAGGTCTGCAGTCTGCGCAATCTGTAGTTATCTTTGTTATATATAAAGCAGTGATTCCTGATACCTTGTACATTAATTATTTATGGACGGAACCATTTTTTGTTTATTAATAATCTCTAATTGTTATATTGTATATTATCCATTAAAATAACTTTCAATTAGTTTTGTAAACGTTTTTTTGTGATCTCATAATGTCCTTTATACTATCATACTTCATGTCTATGTATATAATTATATATGCACAGCTGGTATAACCTGGGCACCCTCTGTATATAATTATATATGTACAGCCGGTATAACCTGGGCATCTCCTGTATATAATTATACTTCTACAGCTCGTATAACCTGGGTATCTCCTGTATATACACTATGTGCAGAATTATTAGGCAAGTTGTATTTTAGAGGATTATTTTTATTATTGATCAACAACTATGTTCTCAATCAACCCAAAAGACTCCTAAATATCAAAGCTTAATATTTTTGGAAGTTTGAGTGTTTTTTTTGTTAGATTTGGCAATCTTAGGAGGATATCTGTTTGTGCAGGTAACTATTACTGTGCAGAATTATTAGACAACTTACCGTATTTTCCGGCGTACAAGACGACTTTTTAACCCCTGAAAATCTTCTTAAAAGTCGGGGGTCGTCTTGTACGCCGGGAATCGCCTTGTACGCCGGGTGTATATGGTGGGTGGGGGGGGGAGTGATCCTGATGACGACGAGGGGGCGTCTCACAGAAAAGTGAGTATCCCCCATTACCTTATCATAGCGCTGCAGCGTGGGGTCTCTGTGCTGGGAGCGGCGGCGGCTGCTGTGCTGTGGCGGCTCCTCTTCTGCAGTGTGGGGCCTCTGGTACTGTGGGGCGGTGGCGTATCTTCATGCAGTCGGGGCTCCTCCGGCATCTCAGCCTGGAAGCCCCGCCGGCAACTCCATCGGTACAATGCGCTGGCCTCCGGGAAAATGGCCGCTGCTTAGATTCAGATCTCGTTGAGATCTGAATCTGAGCATGCGCAGCCCCCAGCGGCCGGGCCACCGCATCGCACCTATTGAGCTGCCTCCGGGAAAATGGCCACTGCTCAGATTCAGATCTCGTCTCCCGAGATCTCGGGACGAGATCTGAATCTGAGCAGCGGCCATTTTCCCGGAGGCCACCTGACCGCATTGTACCCATGGAGTTGCCGGCGGGGCTTCCAGTCTTTGAGATGCCGGAGGAGCCCCGACTGTATGAAGATACGCCGCCGCCACCGCCCCACAGCACCAGAGGCCCCACACTGCAGAAGAGGAGCCGCCACAGCACAGCACAGCACAGCACAGCAGCCGCCGCTCCCAGCACAGAGACCCCACGCTGCAGCGCTATGATAAGGTAATGGGGGATACTCACTTTCCTGTGAGACGCCCCCTCGTCCTCATCAGGATCACTCCCCCCCCCCCAAAAGGCACATATTCACCGGCCCTATAAGACGACATAGGGTGTATAAGAAGACCCCCGACTTTTAAGAAGATTTTATTTTTTAACTGGTAAAGTTGGGGGGTCGTCTTATACGCCCAGTCGTCTTATACGCCGGAAAATACGGTAATAAAAAAACAAATATATTCCCATCTCACTTGTTTATTTTCACCAGGTAAACCAATATAACTGCACAAAATGTAGAAATAAACATTTCTGACATGCAAAAACAAAACCCCAAAAAATTAGTGACCAATATAGCCACCTTTCTTTATGACACTCAGCAGCCTTACATCCATAGATTCTGTCAGTTGCTTGATCTGTTTACGATCAACATTGCGTGCAGCAGCCACCACAGCCTCCCAGACACTGTTCCGAGAGGTGGACTGTTTTCTCTCCCTGTAGATCTCACATTTTATGAGGGACCACAGATTCTCTATGGGGTTCAGATCAGGTGAACAAGGGGGCCATGTCATTATTTTTTCTTCTTTGAGACCTTTACTGGCCAGCCACGCTGTGGAGTAGTTGGAGGCATGTGATGGAGCATTGTCCTGCATGAAAATCATGTTTTTCTTGAACGATACCAACTTCTTCCTGTACCACTGCTTGAAGAAGTTGTCTTCCAGAAACTGGCAGTAGGTCTGGGAGTTGAGCTTCACTCCATCCTCAACCCGAAAAGGTCACACAAGTTCATCTTTGACGATACCAGTCCCCCACCTCCACCTTGCTGGCGTCTGAGTCGGAGTGGAGCTCCCTGCCCTTTACTGATCCAGCCTCTGGCCCATCCATCTGGCCCATCAAGAGTCACTCTCATTTCATCAGTCCATAAAACCTTTGAAAAGTGAGTCTTAAGATATTTCTTGGCCCAGTCTTGACGTTTTATCTTATGTTTCTTGTTCAGAGGTGGTCGTTTTTCAGCCTTCCTTACCTCGGCCATGTCCCTGAGTATCGCACACCTTGTGCTTTTTGTTACTCCAGTAACGTTGCAGCTCTGAAATATGGCAAAACTGGTGGCAAATGGCATCTTGGCAGCTTCACGCTTGATTTTCCTCAATTCATGGGCAGTTATTTTGCGCCTTTTTTGCCCAACACGCTTCTTGCGACCCTGTTGGCCATTTGCCATGAAACGCTTGATTGTTCGGTGATTACGCTTCAAAAGTTTGGCAATTTCAAGACTGCTGCATCCCTCTGCAAGACATCTCACAATTTTGGACTTTTCAGAGCTCGTCAAATCTCTCTTCTGACCCGTTTTGCCAAAGGAAAGGAAGTTGTCTAATAATTAAGCACACCTTATATAGGGTTTTGATGTCATTAGACAACACCCCTCCTCATTAGGCCGGCGTCACACTCAGCGTATGTAAATACGGTCCGTTTTTTACGGCCGTAATATGCACAAATGTTCCCAAAATAGTGATCCGTATGTCATCCGTAGGCAGAGTGTGGCAGCGTATTTTGCGCATGTCATCCTCCGTATGGCATCCGTACTGCGAGATTTTCTCGCAGGCTTGCAAAACCGACATCTAATGGCACTTGGCCACTCTCTTCCCACTCCCGTGTAGCGGTGGGATATGGGGGTAATGAAGGGTTAATGTCACCTTGCTATTGTAAGGTGACATTAAGCCAGATCACCGCAACTCAAGGTAACTACAGGTCACCCTGCTTTCCATTCAGTACCCGGGGGTTTTACAGGCAGGAGCGAGTGCATTAGCACAGCTCCTGGCTGTAAAATGATTTAACCCCTTCAGATGGATTTACATCGTGGGACATAACGACGGAAGGTATGGAATATTGTTGTTTGTTTTTTTAACTTTGTTTCAGGACGATGGTCTTCAGGTGGATTAAGAGTCTAATAAAATATTACAACACCCTGTGTCTTTATTTCATTAAAATACTTTGCAATAATGTGTGTGTGTTTTATTAACCATTTCGTACTATTGGATTAATAATGGAGAGGTGTCATAATTGACGCCTTTCCATTGTTAATCTGGCTTAATGTCAGCTTACAATAGCAAGGTGACATTAACCCTTCATTACCCCATATCCCACCTCTACACAGAAGTGGGAAGAGTGGCCAAGTGCCAGAATAGGCGCATCTTCCAGATGTGCCTTTTCTGGGGTGGCTGGGGGCAGATGTTTGTAGCCAGGGGGGCCAATATACATGGACCCTCTCTAGGCTATTAATATCTGCCCTCAGTCACTGGCTTTACCACTCTGGCGGAGAAAATTGCGCGGGAGCCCACGCCAATTTTTTCCGCGATTTAACCCTTTATTTTACAAGCTACAGTGCCCAAATTTTGCACATACACACTACTAACATTAGTAGTGTGGAATATGCAAAAAAAAAAAAAGGGATATGAGATGCTTTACTGTTTGTAAACCATGTCTCATACCATGTCGGGTTTGGGAAGGAGAAATTAAAAGCCGTCAATTGAATTACCGGCTTTTTTATAGAATACTGCTGCGTATTTCTCGCAAGTCACACTGCTGGTCCGTGTGTAATCCATATTTTTCTCGCCCCCATAGACTTTCATTGGCGTTTTTTTTTTTTTTTTTGTGCAATACGGTGACAAATGCAGACTGCTGCGATTTTGTACGGCCGTACAAGACCGTATAATACGGATCAGTAAAATACGGCTGATAGGAGCTGGGACATAGGGAATCATTGGGCCGTGTGTTATGCGTATTTTACGGGTGTATTTTCTTCGCTCATACAGTGGTGTTCAAAAGTCCTGCATAGGATAAATTGATTTTTCAAGTTTTAAACGTTTTCTGTTGAATATCTTCGATGCTAATATGACATATTATATATGGTTTTGTTCAGAATACAATTTTGCATTCTCTCCCTGTAATATTTTTAGCTTTTGAAGCAGTTTTGCCTGATATTATTGCAACAATATGGGAATTGAAAGCACAACTAAATATTGTACAGCTTCAGATCCAAAACTAGCCAATCACAGATGAGGTTCTTGTGACCAATCATAACCTGGCTATGGCAGCCAATCACATTGCATCACATCTGCTGCTTTGTTTGTTTGTTTTATCTGTTGGTCTATCTAGCTGAATCATACTGTAGAGTTGTATGATGGGAGCCTTCAGAGCCTTTTTTGTCAGCGGAGGATCGTGTGCGAGTTGTGGTGCTACATGAAGAGGGTTATACTGGCCCCCAGATCGCAAGGAAGGTCGGCTGTAATCAGAGTATAGTTGTAAGAATTTTGCAGAAACATAAGCAGCTTGGAATTACCCAGGACAGGCCCAGATCTGGTCGGCCCAGAAAGTCAACTAAAAGGGAGGATAGAGTACTGATAAGAACATCCCTTGCCAATCGAAAGCTCACCTCTCCTCAGCTTCTGCGAGAATGGCAAGAAAAGTGCAATATTGAGGTAGCAACATCAACTGTTAGGAAGAGATGTTTGGAAGCAGGATTGAGAGGGTGCAAGGCCCGAAAGAAGCCATTGATGACAGCCATACAAAGACAAAGGCGAAAACTGTGGGCATTGAAATATTTAAAATGGAGGAAGGAGGAGTGGGAAAAAGTGCTATTTAGTGATGAAAGCACTTTTTGCATTTTAGGAAATGATGGCAAGTGTTATGTGAGAAGGTTCCCACATGAAGAGTACAAGCCAGAGTGTTTGAGCTTCTCTGTGAAACATCCGATGAAAGTAATGGTCTGAGGCTGTATGGCAGCCAATGGTGTTGGAAGGCTTCATATTGTGGAGGGTATGGTTAATGCAAAAAAATACATAGACATCCTTAATAAGAAAATGCTGCCTTCTGCTCAGCACCTCTTTTCAGGGGATTACATCTTCCAGGATGATAATGCTCCTTGTCACAGAGCTAAGACAGTAACGGAATGGAAAAAAAAGAACAAGGTGGCTACTATTGACTGGCCAGCTCAGTCCCCGGACCTCAATCCAATTGAAAATTTGAGGCACAAGGTATCATTAGAGATATCTAGAAAACAGCCAAGGACCAAGAGTGAGTTGATTGAGGCTCTGATACAGGCCTGGAACCACATCATCACTCGTGAACATCTGCAGAAGCTTGTTCACTCAATGCCACAGAGATGCAAGCTGGTGCTCAAGAGCAAAGGCTGGCCAATAAAGTATTAGAAGCTAAAGATGCACTCTAAAGGCCCTTTTCAGGACTCTGAATTAAATAAAAAATAATAAATCTTAAAAAGTTAAATTTGTCTGTGTGAACTTGCATTGGAAGTTAATGAACTTAGAAACATGTTCACCATTCTACACACTGTACTGGTGTAGGTATGGTTATGCTGTAAAAAAAATTATCAAAAATGCGCATACCATAACAATTTATACACTTGGGACATTCAAAAATGAGTATGGCATACAATGAGGGATTACAAAAACATATATGTTCCACCAGTTTCACTGTAGAGATGCAGAGTATGAAACATATAGTTTTCTTCACGCCTATGCAGGACTTTTGAACACCATTGTACGTCCGTAAAACTCGTCACTGTGACACCGGCCTAACAGAGATGAACATCACCTGATTTACTTAATTGGTAGTTGGCCCTCAAGCCTGAACAGCTTGGAGTAGGACAACATGTATAAAAAGTATCATGTGATCAAAATACAACTTGCCTAATAATTCTGCACACAGTGTAATTATATATGTACAGCTGGTATTACCTGGGCATCTCCTGTATATAATTATATATGTACAGCTCGTATAACCTGGGCATCTCCTGTATATAATTATATATGTACAGCTGGTAAAACCTGGACATCTCCTGTATATAATTATATATGTACATCTGATATAATCTGGGCATCTCCTGTATATAATTATATGTGTACAGCTGGTATAACCTGGGCATCTCCTGTATATAATTATATATGTACAGCTGGTATAACCTGGGCATCTCCTGTATATAATTATATATGTACAACTGGTATAACCTGGGCATCTCCTGTATATAATTATATATGTACAGCTGGTATAATCTGGGCATCTCCTGTATATAATTATATATGTACAGCCGGTATAACCTGGGCATTTCCTCTATATAATTATATATGTACAGCTGATATAACCTGGGTGTACATGTGCAGCTGATATAGGTTATACCTCTTCCTGTATATAGTGATATGGAGTATGCCAGTATAACTTGGGCCAAGAAATTTCGCATTAATGTTAATCAAAATTGATAAGTATTAGTTATTATTGTTAATGTCAGTAATGTGCTTGTCTTTATAAGAAAGTATTCAGAAACCGTTGTATTATCTTGATCAGCCACTAGGGGGAGACATTGCTCTTCACCTCCACAGATCCTCTACACTGCTCAGACATATTTTATATTGGCGCTAAAAGTTTTTTTATTGGTGTTTTTTAGTTTTATTTTTGAACTTGGAAAGGGGAATTTTGATTTTTATTTTATTTTTTTGCTTTTTTCAATTTGTTTAAAACTTCTTCTAGTCCACTTAGCGGATCATTTGACCACTTATACTGCATAGTGCAATGGGCTGGGCTTCATTGGAGGACCTGTGTGACAATACTGGGGGTATTAGGGGTGGGGCACAATAACATAAGGACACTTTATAAATTATTCCTATTACATTACCTTATGGATTATAAACCATTCATTGTATTTAGAGTCTAGTTTTATTGCAGAAAACCTGTCATAAAACATATATACCTTCCATGTGATAAGTGCATTGCATTTTTACTCTTGCCCAGTGCTTATACCGCTTGCTGGCGTCGTCTGAGCCTCCTGAATGCTGCCCTGTATCCTTTACTATTGGGGCCTCAGGTGAAAGCTTATATACAACGTATAGTAGTGTCCCAATTGCATCATCTGTGCACAGTACGAAGAATCGGACAACCATTTCCCATATAGAATTTCCCCTGATACCATATGAGGCCATATAAATTATTTATTGAACGTCTCTGGAGTCAGTAATGATCACACCGGCCACATTCTGTCTCATGTCCACCAGGCCTGTTCTGCACACGCGTTCCGGCAGAAGCAATGCAGCGGAGCAGCCACCAGAGCCGCCGCCAGGCTCAGCACGATGAAGAAGATCCCAGCCACCCACATGTTGTATTCATGAGCCTTAAATAGAGAAGGTTCCTCCGAGGGGATCATATTGGTCAGGTTCAGCATGTATCCCAAAGTCCAGCCCACGTCAGCATTGCCAGCCTGAATGGAGGAAAGACACAATAGCCTTTATCAGACAAGACATTACGACTCGTCCTCTCTGGATCCCCACATATGAACAAGGCAGTCCTGTCACCAGAGCTCAAG
Source organism: Ranitomeya variabilis (assembly GCF_051348905.1). Lineage (NCBI taxonomy): Eukaryota > Metazoa > Chordata > Amphibia > Anura > Dendrobatidae > Ranitomeya > Ranitomeya variabilis. The sequence continues at coordinate 250,347,795 of NC_135233.1, read as the reverse complement.
TAGGAGGCCTGGTCATGTTATGTGTGTATATATATATATATATATATATATATATATATATATATATATATATATACACTCACCGGCCACATTATTAGGTACACCATGCTAGTAACGGGTTGGACCCCCTTTTGCCTTCAGAACTGCCTCAATTCTTCGTGGCATAGATTCAACAAGGTGCTGGAAGCATTCCTCAGAGATTTTGGTCCATATTGACATGATGGCATCACACAGTTGCCGCAGATTTGTCGGCTGCACATCCCAAAGATGCTCCATACAAGGCAGGAGGGATCCATGCTTTCATGTTGTTTACGCCAAATTCTGACCCTACCATCCGAATGTCGCAGCAGAAATCGAGACTCATCAGACCAAGCAACGTTTTTCCAATCTTCTACTGTCCAATTTCGATGAGCTTGTACAAATTGTAGCCTCAGTTTCCTGTTCTTAGCTGAAAGGAGTGGTACCCGGTGTGGTCTTCTGCTGCTGTAGCCCATCTGCCTCAAAGTTCGACGCACTGTGCGTTCAGAGATGCTCTTAGGCCTACCTTGGTTGTAACGGGTGGCGATTTGAGTCACTGTTGCCTTTCTATCAGCTCGAACCAGTCTGCCCATTCTCCTCTGACCTCTGGCATCAACAAGGCATTTCCGCCCACAGAACTGCCGCTCACTGGATTTTTTTTCTTTTTCGGACCATTCTCTGTAAACCCTAGAGATGGTTGTGCGTGAAAATACCAGTAGATCAGCAGTTTCTGAAATACTCAGACCAGCCCTTCTGGCACCAACAACCATGCCACGTTCAAAGGCACTCAAATCACCTTTCTTCCCCATACTGATGCTTGGTTTGAACTGCAGGAGATTGTCTTGACCATGTCTACATGCCTAAATGCACTGAGTTGCCGCCATGTGATTGGCTGATTAGAAATTAAGTGTTAACAAGAAGTTGGACAGGTGTACCTAATAAAGTGGCCAGTGAGTGTGTGTATATATATATATATATATATATATATATATATATATATATATATATATATATATACACACACACACTAGTTGAAGAGCCCGGCGTTGCCTGGGCATAGTAAATATCTGTGGTTAGTTATAGCACCTCACTTCTCTTATTTTCCCATCACGCCTCTCATTTTCCCCATCACATCTTTCATTTTCCCCCTCACATCTCTCATTTTCTCCCTCACACCTCTCATTTTCCCCCTCACTCCTCTCATTCCCCCCTAACACTTGTCATTTCGACCTCACATCTGTCATTTTCCGATCACTCCACTATTTTCCCTCACTCCTCATTTTCACCTCACACCTCTCATTTTCACCTCAGTATATACATGTTTGTCATCTCCCTTATATATAGTATACACCTGTATGTCATCTCCTGTATATAGTATATACCTGTATGTCATCTCCCCTGTATATAGTATATACCTGCTGTGTGTCATGTCCCCTGTATATAGTATATACCTGTATGTCATCTCCTCCTATATATAGTATATACCTGTATGTAATCTCCTCCTGTATATAGTATATACCTGTGTATCATCTCACCTATATATAGTATATATCTGTGTGTCATCTCCTCCTGTATATAGTATATACCTGTATGTCATCTCCTCCTATACATAGCATATACCTCTATGTCATCTCCTCCTGTATATACTATATACCTGTAGGTAATCTGCTTCTGTATATAGTATATACCTGTGTCATCTCCTCCTGTATATAGTATATACCTGTATGTCATCTCCTGCTGTATGTAGTATGTACCTGTATGTCATCTCCTCCTGTATATAGTATGTACCTGTGTCATCTCTCCTGTATATAGTATATATCTGTGTGTCATCTCCTCCTGTATATAGTATATACCTGTGTGTCATCTCCCCTGTAAATAGTATATACCTGTGTGTCATCTCCTCCTGTATATGGTATATATCTGTATGTCATCTCCTCCTGTATTAGACCTCGTTCACACGTTATTTGGTCAGTATTTTTACCTCAGTATTTGTAAGCTAAATTGGCAGCCTGATAAATCCCCAGCCAACAGTAAGCCCACCCCCTGGCAGTATATATTAGCTCACACATACACATAATAGACAGGTCATGTGACTGACAGCTGCCGGATTCCTATATGGTACATTTGCTGCTCTTGTAGTTTGTCTGCTTATTAAACAGATTTTTATTTTTGAAGGATAATACCAGACTTGTGTGTGTTTTAGGGCGAGTTTCGTGTGTCAAGTTGTGTGTGTTGAGTTTTGTGTGGCGACATGCGTGTAGCAACTTTTTGTGCATCGAGTTGCATGTGACAGGTTAGTGTAGCAAGTTGTGTGCAGCAAGTTTTGCGCATGGCGAGTTTTGCGCGTGGCGCCTTTTGAGTATGTGCAAGTTTTGTGTGAGGCAACTTTTGCATGTGTTGCAACTTTTGTGCATGTGGCAATTTTTCCGCGTGTGCAAGTTTTGCGCGTGGCGAGTTTTGAGCGGCGACTTTTGTGTTTCGACTTTTATGTGGCGAGGTTGGTGAAATGTGCGCTGAGGGTGGTATATGTGTTCGAGCACGTGGCGCATTTTGTGTGTGTGTTCATATCCCCGTGTGTGGTGAGTATCCCATGTCGGGGCCCCACCTTAGCAACTGTACAGTATATACTCTTTGGCGCCATCGCTCTCATTCTTTAAGTCCCCCTTGTTCACATCTGGCAGCTGTTAATTTGCCTCCAACACTTTTCCTTTCATTTTTTCCCCATTATGTAGATAGGGGCAAAATTGTTTGGTGAATTGGAAAGCGCGGGGTTAAAATTTCACCTCACAACATAGCCTATGACGCTCTCAGGGTCCAGACGTGTGACTGTGCAAAATTTTGTGGCTGTAGCTGCGACGGTTCAGATGCCAATCCCGGACATACACACATACACACACACATACACACATACACACATTCAGCTTTATATATTAGATATATATATACTGCTTATTCACTGCTAGTATACATATATCTATGCGATTTATCCACTGCTGAATGTATATGTACATGTATATGGTTTGAGTTCAGGCTATAGAAATACAATTTCAGATTTTATTTACTGGAATAATGAAAGCACCCAAGGGCCCTAGCTATTTGATTGTACAGGCTCCAGAAATTCCTGTACATGCATGCCAGGGTTGGACGAGTGTGTATGTGGTCTTGCGGAGAAAAGTGGGATAAGCCGTTGTAGATAGATGCAGCTTTTCCCTGACATTTGCCATCAGGAGAAGGATAAGCCCACCTCGTGCACATTGTGCGGTCGGCTGGACCTTATGAAATCAGCAGGTCCGGCTCACATTCATCCTAATGGTTGGAATAGGGGCTGGCGGTACCTTATCATAAGGCAGATATGGCTGTATACGGTCACACTACACACCTGCTTAGCGAAATGAATGCTGTTCCATGTTTCACTGGTGAAATTGTACCCATTCAGGAGCAGCGTCAGGATATACATGGCAGAGCTGCAGTAATTCACCAGACGCCGCTGGTTCTCCAAAGGAAAGCTGCTGCTGAGCTATAATTATAGAATAGATAGTCGATTCAGGACATCCATTGTATTTCCTGGTTAAGGTAATAAGTGCTAGCAAGGGTAGATGTGGAATAATAAAACATAACTTTTAATAAAGCACACTCTGAAAAAAACCTCCTGGCTATGAAAAGACAAACAGAATAATTAAAAGGCCAAAATATGCCACAAAAAGGTCGGCAGTAATATTACTGTGTTTGGCTGAGGCACCATTACCTGCTATAACACTGTAGCTCCTTCCTTTGTGGCAGTAGTTTGCCTGCAATATTACTAAAGGTCTTTTTGTGGCATATTTTGACCTTATAATTGACTTTGTTGTGTTTGTCTTTTCGTAGTCGGGAGGCATTTTTAGATTGTACTTCATTAAAAGTTATGTTTTATTATTCCATATCTACTTACAGTATAAGCTACAATCAACAGAACGGCAGGTTATTATATAAAAAGGGAACGCAGACCTTGGACTAAAGCCATTGTATCTCAGTGTGATACTGTCAGCTGAACCGTGTATCTAATCCTATCCTGTGATACTGACTGCTGAGCTGTGTATCTAATTCTAACCTATGTGATACTGTCTGCTGAGCTGTGTATCTAATCCTATTCTGTGTGAGTGATACTGTCTACTGAGCCTTGTATCTAATCCAATCCTGTGTGATACTGTCTGCTGAGCTGTGTATCTAATCCTATCCTGTGTGAGTGATACTGTCTACTGAGCCGTGTATCTAATCCTATCCTGTGTGATACTGTCTGCTGAGCTGTGTATCTAATCCTATCCTGTGTGATATTGTCTGCTGAGCCGTGTATCTAATCCTATCCTGTATGATAGCCAGCGGAGTCGTGCATCTAATCCTATCCTGTGTGATATTGTCAGCGGAGCTCTGTTCCTCCATACCTCAGTCCATTCCCGGGAGCAGTATCCCCAGATGGAGCTGTTGGTTTCGCTCAGGGTTTGTCCACATGTCAGATTGAGGAAGTTGAATGTGTAGTAAAAGGCGGAGAACGCCTGCAATGAGAGGACATAGTGGCATTACCACCACAGTTTCTGCGGATCATGTGACTTGCATATAGTGTCCTGTATCACATATACTCACGTAGAACTCGCCATACACTGGCGGCTGATAGACTCCATTAAAGGAGCAGGAGCTATTACCGCAGGCTGAAAAGTTGAAGATCTGCGAGACGGAGAGCAGGCACTGGTACGAGTCCCCGGTTCCCACCACGGTGACATTAACCTCTTCATTTCCTGAGGGTGTCGAGACGCAGGGACTATCATAGACTGAGGACAGAGACACGTTGGTGGTGTAACCTCGTGGATAACACGGATGCTGGACATTCCCTGAGCCGCGAGTCTAACGAGAACACAGAGGAATTTGCTGTTTATCGATATTAGCGATTTCAGATATCTATGTATGTATGCTTTTAACCCTTCTAAGGATGCAGCATTTTTTCCCACAATGTAGCCATGGCAGGATCAGCAACTTTTGTTAACCCCTTAAGTACTTGGCAATTTTCCAGTTTTTTGCGCTGTTTTTCCACTCTTTTGCCAGGTGACATAACTTTTTTTTTTTTTCATTTTTAATTGTCTTGGCCATACAAGGGCTTTTTATTTGCAGAACGACTTTTCCAGTCACACTGTTCATTTAACGATAATGTAATTATATAATGATAGATATAATGTCAAACAAAGAATTGTGAAATGGTGCAAAAACCCACATTTCGGCTTTTTTGGGGGGTTCGTTTTTATGGCGCTCATTGTTAAAATGACCTTGCAATCGGATTCTCCACCCCAGTCAGATTACAGTGATGCCAAACTTCTAAGGTTTTCTTTTCAAATTTTATAGGTTAAAAAAAATAATTCAGAACTATGTAAAATAAAAAGTTTTGGTTAGTGTGCCTATTTTCTGTGACTTTTTTTTTTTTTTCTTTTTTTCGTTTTGTTGATGGAGCTGTGGGAGGGCTTGTTTTTTGCACCGTGAGTTGTAGATTTTATTCATACCACTTTGCGGCTCTTACAATGTTTTGATCACTTTTTATTGCCTTTTTTGCGGGACTTTAATTAAAAAAAATGGCAATTCTGACATGGGAATTTCTTTTCTGTTTACAGAGTTTAGTGTATGGTTAAATATTTTTTTTAAACAGGAAAAGGTGGCAATTTTCTATATTTTTTTTTTTTTCACATACTGTTGGGCTTGGCTTCATAGGAGCACCACGAGGTGGCCACAGGGGTTTTCAGTTTTAACTATGACTGTTTAAATGCTTTTAGTGATTGACAGCAACATTTAATTTGGTGCTAGCTCCAGTTGATGCTGCTGGCTGTATAACACTGCTGGCACATACCAGGTATAAAGCAGGCTCAGCTCCTGAGCATGCTTTGTGCACCCAACATAGGACATGCCAGTCCATTTTATTTTGGAACAGTGGTTAAGCTGCGTAATTGACACAGTCTATTTATATTTTAGGCATGGCCAGGTTATCTTTAAGCTGTAGACAAACATCTAACCACGTAGATGCGATGGTCACTACTGACCGCAGAATCTAAGGGGTTTAACGGCCAGGATCAGAGTTATCGTCACTGCATTTCAGACTCAAATTGTATCAGGTGTTTGGTAGGGACACACTGTATTTTAGCCATTTTTTAGGGTAGGGGATGGGAGGATTGTATACCTGACATGAATGTAACAACCCGTCATGTGCATGCACTTTGGAAATGTTACCTCGATGAGGTGCACCAGCAGCTTCTTCAGCGCCTGGTCTTGGCCGTAGCAGAGGTAGCTATGAGTGTAGATGGTGTAGTCATAGCCGTAGAGTTTGAAGATCATCTCTGTGCTTTTGTCTTCGATAGTCCCTGAAGGTTGGAAAGTCATTTGGGTGGAGGCACCACCTAGATCCATGGCACCGACCATCTGAGCTTGTTTGGGACGGAACCAGCTCTGTATATAAGAATACTGCTCCAAGGAAAAAAGGAGCAGGTCAAGAAATCAGGAGTGACTTGATGGAATGGAGGAATGGATTTCACTACTGACCTGTATGAAGGTGCCCAGAAGATAGTTGACAGTGACCCAACCTAGCGATCCTTCTTCTTTACCATCTAATATTCGAGCTCCCTGAAAGTTCACCGGATACTCACGGAGAGTTTTAGAAACTTCATGAAAGATTTGCTGAGTTTTGGTCTCATTCTGCAACCTATGAACATTATCAAATTATTGCAGTCAATTAAAAGACAATTGTAACTTTTCTATAGTAAATATTTAATCATGGCTTTTATAAGCAATATAATACCTCTTAAAGGAACACTACCTAATCAATAATTCCTCAGCTACTCAGAGGTTTCTATCAATGATGAGTTGGGCAGAGCGATTTGACCTCTGTTTTGCAATAATGAAACACTTTAAAAATTGATTTCTGACTTGTCTTTCGGTACAAGATGATCTATTTTTTTGCTTACAATGCTTGAAAACAGAAAAAAGGGGGTCAAGTGGAGTTAAGGTACCTTCACACTGAGCGACTTAACAACGAGAACGACAGCGATCCGTGACGTTGCAGCGTCCTGGATAGCGATATCGTTGTGTTTGACACGCAGCAGTGACCAGGATCCTGCTGTGACATCGTTGGTCGGAGCTAGAAGGCCAGCACCTTATTTCGTCGCTGGATCACCCGCTGACATCGCTGGATCGGTGTGTGTGACACTGATCCAGCGATGTCTTCACTGGTAACCAGGGTAAACATCGGGTTACTAAGTGCAGGGCCGCCCTTAGTAACCCGATGTTTACCCTGGTTACCATTGTAAATGTAAAAAAAAAAAAAAACAGTACATACTTACATTCCGGTGCCTGTCCCCTCGCCGTCAGCTTCCCGCACTGACTGTGAGCGCCGGCCGGCCGTAAAGCACAGCGGTGACGTCACCGCTGTGCGCTGTGCTTTCCGGCCGGCGCTCACAGTCAGTGCAGGAAAGCACAGCGCCGGAGGACAGACACCGGAATGTAAGTATGTACTGTTTGGTTTTTTTTACATTTACACTGGTAACCAGGGTAGACATCGGGTTACTAAGGGCGGCCCTGCACTTAGTAACCCGATGTTTACCCTGGTTACCAGGGGACTTCGGCATCGTTGGTCGCTGGAGAGCTGTCTGTGTGACAGCTCTCCAGCGACCACACAGCGACGAAACAGCGACGCTGCAGCGATCGGCATCGTTGTCTATATCGCTGCAGCGTCGCTTAATGTGACGGTACCTTTACTATACCAAGGTCAACATCTTACCAAGGCCATTGCTTCATGCAAAAGTGAGATATGCAATGTAGGGATCAAAAGTGACACATTGATTATTCCATTAGTGAAATCATCAAGCTATGTAGATAATCAGCCGCAGTGTCATTGCTTTATGTCCAAGACGTGGTTTCATTTCTAATTATATCTTTATAGCATACAGGGCTTATTAAATTTTGATACAGATCTCCAAATCTTTTCCATTAACATTGTCCTATTTTTTTTCCACTTGCAGCCACCACTAGGGGGAGCTCACTGAATACAGATAATGTATTGAGCCCAATTATAACAATATGTAGTGACCTCCCTCTGTTGGTGGCTGTAGTAAGCCAGAGTTTGTTACCTGTCCTGGCTCCAGCTCCGTTTTGCGCCACTTGCCTCTCCTGTACCAACATAATCTGCTCGTGTGCCTCTCGTGTCACCCCTTTATGTTGATAGAGTATTCAGGTATTAGGACACACTGCAACCACGTGTTCACAATACTCTGACATTTATTAAACCCAGATCTGCTCTTGCCTGCCCCAGCTACTTTTATCCTAAATATTCCCTTGACAGACACTTAGCTTTACTGTCCTAAAGGTGCTGTGCGCACATTTGGCTCTACCACATCCAAGTGCTTCATTGCCGCCTCAGCTCTTCGATTCCAAGCTGCTGTCTGCACACTTAGATCTGCTACATCATTAGTCTCTGTTGTCAGGTGCCGTCTGCAAATTTGGTTCTGCTACACTAAGGTGAATATTTCTTACTATACCACTGCACGTGCCATCCTGCATACCCAGCTCTACTGGTGTTTGTCGTTCCTTCTGTTGTCAGGTCTAACACCACTGCCATCATCACTTTCAGTCCTGCTGCTCACCTTGACCTACATCTTAGGGAATCCTGCTCCCAAGATGAGCCCATAACCATAACATTTTATTAGTCACTTTCATGTGTTAAAGGGTTTGCCTAGTAAAGCGAAGTTATCTCTTACTTGTAAAGAAATAACAAAGAATGGTAAAATGGGGATTTTTTTTTTTTTTTGTAAGATATATTGTCAAATTTCTAAGCACAAAAGAGACCTGAGCGAGGTCTGTTACCCTCATTTTAGGGTCCATGAAGCCTGCACCCATAAATGCAGCAGCATCCGGGTTATAGATGGGGCAGTTCTGCATGTAAATGAGCCGGTGGCGCCCATTTGTGCACTATGATAAGGACGCCTCTCACCGCTGTTTGCACAATTACTCACACAATTCATGTACCATTTGATTAGTATGTTTGGTAAATGGTGATGTCAGGGGTTAACGGCGATAAGGATATAATCCGTTTATTATAACAATTCATGTTTATTACTGCATTTAAAGAGACACTCTGCTTTAGCCCTGTAATGTAACATTACTATTGGACTACAATGTGTTTTATGCAACATTTAATACTTTACTTGAGAAGCCTCATCCCGGCTGTCGCTCCCAGTAATGTCGTGGTCTCTTTGTGCTGCTTGGAGGGAATGATTTTCAGAACCTCGTCCATACAGGGTTTCAGGATCTCCCCAGCCTGGGAGGGATTATCAGCGTAAGAAGAAAGTCCTGACCCTAAAAATGTAACGACACAACACATATATATATATATATATATATATATATATATATATATATATATATATATATATATATATTTATTATATATACACATACATATATACATATATAACATATAGGTTGTCTGCAGTGGTAGGACGCCGAAACTGCTCATCAGTGGACATTTCCTTAAATTACTGTACAATAGACACGTTTAAATACTTGGGAATAAGTGTCAGCACCAAGCCTAAAGAATATGTAATATAGATTAGATAAATTTAGAACGAAAGTTAACACATGGTCCAAACTCTCGCTATCAGTTATAGGTAAAGGAAATCTTATCAAGATGATCCTTATGCCACAATTGTTATATGTCATAGCGCTCCTTGTTGGCTTCCTCCCTCCCATATTTTGTCAAGTACAAACCATGTTCCGGGAATTAATATGGTGTAATCAGCAGAATAACACTACAAACTCTGCCACATAAGGATGAGGGTGGTCCGGCCGTGCCTGACCCATGGCTGTATTTTATTGGACCCTAACTGCAACACCTCCATTGATGGGAATAGAGATGACACGGGCCTCACCCCTGTGACTTCTGGAGTCCGGGATTCTGGGAATCCTCTCCCCCACATTGGCGTTAGTGTATAAAGTGTGCGACAACGGAAAGAAACGGACAGGTGATTACGGATATGGAGCGCCCCCACTGTCGCAGGGCCGAGGGGTACCCGGTACCGGGCCTCTCTGTCTCGGTTCTGGGATTGTCACGGTGGCTAGACCCGGTCCGTGACCCTGCTAAGGGGCGTCCAGTAGAAGTTGAGAATGATGATGTGTGGTGCAGGGTGCGATGAATAACGAGGACACAGGGTTGCAGTCTCTTTACCTCTTTACTGAAGGCTTCAGGATCCTCAATCCAGAGTACGGTTAACAGGGCTGTCTGAGACCGGCCGGTCCGATGGCACCTCCAGAGTTCCCTTTACAGGTGGAAATCTGTGCCTTCCTTCTAGCGCTTGTGTGTTGTAGTCCTTCCGTGCTGAGCACCACGGGATAGTCCTCACAACTGTTGTGTCTGTTTCTGATGTTCCCTCACAACTGATTCTGATGTTCTTCTCCGTCCCCCAGATGATATGGCTAGGACGCACCCGTATGACGGGTAGGCCTGGAGTTCTTCCGGGACCCTAGAGTCGCCCCTCTCCCACTGTTGCCCCCTATGTCTGCTTAGGTGATTTAGGTGAGACACCCCGCCTATAACTGACTGTCCTGCCGTTGGTTTGAAGTATGGCTTGGAGCCAGAAAACCATTTTTTTTTTTCTTGAACCATTGCATATTGGACTATTATTCCCCTTGTCATTATTTGTCCCATATGTATCAAAATACTCTGGACAATTTTGGGGACTTTTTTCTGTGCACCTATTTTTTGTTGCTGTTCTCTCCACACTATATTTCATCTCTTTATATAAATTCATTGTTTTCCCACCTGTAGTGTTATAGGTGGTTGATAGGGTGAGCAGTGGATAGCCGCCGTTGAGTGGGGGCGCCAGAATCGACTCTATCAGGGTGCCAACCTCCACTGTGAGGTAGGGAGAGCAGCAAAGTGTAGGGATATTGTGAGGATAGGTGCACTTTTTTTATCCTGTTTTTTGATCCTGTTTGTTTTATGTCACAGGGATTTTTTGAATTTTTTAAGATATATTTAATAAAAAGTATTTTAAGGGATTACATGTTCACACAGTTAAAATATTCCCTAAACTCAGATATTGTTACTAATTTGGAGATAGTAATGCAGTTGTCCCTGGGTTGCAATCCTGGGCAGGTGTCCCTGCTGATTGCAGCTCTGACTGGGATATTTAGGTGTGCAGGATTCATTAGCCCTTGCCAGTTGTCCATTGTTCTTGGAGGTTTTGCATCTCTGTCTGGTTCCTCCAGCCCTGCTGCCAAATCAGCAAAGATAAGTGTCTGGTTTTGTTTCTACAGCACACATGCTGTGTGCTTTACAATTCAGTACTATTCAATGTTTTTTCTTGTCCAGCTTAGACTGTGTTTGGATATTTAAGTCAAGTTGGATTCTCAGGAGATGCAGATATACATTCCATGTCTTTAGTTAGATGGTGGAATTTTTGTATTATCTGCTGTGGATATTTTTAGGGTTTTAATACTGACCGCTTAGTATTCTGTCCTATCCTTTCCTATTTAGCTAGCGTGGCCTCTTTTGCTAAATCCTGATTTCTGCCTGCGTGTGTCTTTCCTCTAATACTCACAGTCAATATTTGTGGGGGGCTGCCTATCCTTTGGGGTTCTGCTCTGAGGCAAGATAGAATTCCCATTTCCATCTATAGGGGTATTTAGTCCTCCGGCTGTATCGAGGTGTCTAGGATGTGTTAGGTACACCCCACGGCTACTTCTAGTTGCGGTGACAGTTTAGGGTTTGCGGTCAGTACAGGTTCCACCTACTCCTGAGAAAGTCTCATGCGGCTCCAAGGTCACCGGATCATAACAGCAGGCGCGGTCTCGTAACGTTCTTTCTGTTCGCTAGGCCTCTGTCAGGATCCCACCCCTGACAGGGACCCCCCTGAATCTTCCCCTGCAACACCCTCTGCCACAGGATGTTGCCTGGTTCCAACCCAGTCAGCTTTCTCACTAACTTCCTATCTAACCCCCAGTTTTACCAGATTGTGAGGAGTGGCCTAATACATAGCACCCTTAGCTCCCCCTGGAGGCCAGACTATGAAGTGTATTGGTGTCTGTGATACCTGGTCAGGTGAACTCCTTCAGTGCCATCAGACGTACCACCACCCCCCTTAGCGGCGGAGCATGAGTACTGCAACGACCAGGACTCTGGGGCGCTGCACTTACACTAAATGCAGAACACTATAACGTAATCCCAGTTTGGGTGAAGTATCAAAGTTAAAGGGTTTTTCTGATTGGGACCAAAAAGGGATCTGAGCGATAGAACAATTATTTGCAATCTCTGTGCTTAGAAGTTTTCATCAGCTCCAAGAGCAATTCAATGTAACACTTTTTTACCAATAGCTACTAATCCGACATGTTCCCTCTGCTCAGTCAGGTCTCATGGACCTCAGCATACATCATCCCCTAATACTATTCCTTCTACAGGCCATACAAAGGCTTTAATCTCTGCCATATGTAAGTGCCTGTTGTCACCCCAACTAGATAATCACCCCGACAGCGGATGTTGGCCCTATATTGGTGGAGCAATGGAGAGCGATTCTAAAAACTTTTCCCAAATTATCTCCCTGTGAGGCACAAAAGATGTGAACTACAGAGTGGAAAAAATGTATTTAGTCAGCCACAAATTCTGCAAGTTCTCCCACTTAAAAAGATGAGAGGCTTGTAATTAACATCATAGGTAGACCACAACTATGAGTCAAAATGAAAAAACAAATCCAGAAAATCACCTTGTCTGATTTGGCAAGATTTATTTTCCAAATTATGGTGGAAAATAAGTATTTGGTCACCTAAAAACATGCAACATTTCTGTCTCTCACAGGCCTGTAAGTCTACGTTCACATTTGCGGTCTGTGCCGCAGCGTCGCCGCATGCGTCATGCGCCCCTATATTTAACATGGGGGCGCATGGACATGCGTTGCACTTGCGTTTTGCGACGCATGCGTCACTGTGGCGCACGCGTCTGGGCGCAGAGGACGCAGCAAGTTGCATTTTTGCTGCGTCCAAAATCAACCAAAAAAAGGACGCATGCGTCGCAAAACGCAGCGTTGTGCATGCGTTTTGCTGCGTTTTTGTTTGCGTTGTGCGTTGCGGCGCACAACGCAAATGTGAACGTAGCCTTACTTCTTTAAGAGGCTCCTCTGTCCTCCACTCATTACCTGTAGTAATGGCACCTGTTTGAACTTATCAGTATAAAAAACACCCGTCCACAACCTTTAACAGTCACACTCCAAACTCCACTATGGTGAAGACCAAAGAGCTGTCGAAGGACACCAGAATCAAAATTGTAGCCCTGCACCAGGCTGGGAAGACTGAATCTGCAATAGGCAAGGAGCTTCCCAGCCTCATCTACCTATGATGTCAATTACAGGCCTCTCTCATCTTTTAAAGTGGGAGAACTTGCACAATTGGTGGCTGACAATACTTTTTTCCCCACTGTATATGTAATTCAGAGTGTACAGAACGCCAGGTTTTCTACACAAGATAGGATCCCGCCATGATGGAAAATGCCGTAGGTGTGGGAAGGATGAGGCACATCTGATGTGGGAATACAGACAGATAGGACCATTTTGGAATGAGGGCATCTCCTTGATAGAAAGGCTGTATAGAGTTAAATTGGTAATAGATCCTCGTGTATGTTTATTGGCACTATTTGAAGCTGGATCCCGACTTTCCCTTATTCATAGGTATCTCTCGTATTCTATGTCAAGCACGTAAACGTCTAGTATTTCATTGGTTAGACACAGAACCTCCATCTATGGGAAAAACTACAACAAAGGATAAATAATATAATCTCTCTGGGAAGATGAGTCTATCATAAATGTAACTTGATTATCAAACTTGGAAAGATATGGAGTCCTTGGTCGGATACTCCACGGCTGCCCACAACTCTTCTAATTAAAGACAGAATATTTACCATGCTAGCCCTTAATTGTTATTCCCTTTTTTTCCCCTCGTTCTACGAATTTTATACTCAGTTATTCTAGAACTGCTCTGAAAATGAAAATGGTCCTCTCTAAAAAGGTGGAATTGAAGTTGAGGTACTTTGTCAATGTTTTATACTATGGCATTATTAGTATTACTTTTATGTTATTTGAAAGGTGGAAAATTTGCATTTGAAAGTTTTCAATGAAAATTATTTGATTAAAAAAATTATTACTGTACAATAACAGAGCATAACAATAACAGGTCCCACAGAGAAGGGACCCCATGCTGCTGGTCCGAGCTGTCAATCAGGAATGTATTGGAAAGTGGGAAGGGGGCAGAGGAGAGGTGAACGCCTGTTCAACAAAATGAGACAATCCCTTTAAAAAGCCCTTAAACAGTAGATGATGGATAGCCAAACCCTCCAATTTTAGCAGGACTGGCCCACCATCTTTTGTGTGAGGGGTATCCTGACTTTCCCCGCTGGCAGATGTTAAGGAAAAGAGAGACACATGGACAACATACCCAATGCTTTGTTCTTCTGCTTACATCAGAGATGTTGTTATCTTCCGTGAAAGGGCATTTTCAATATATCTGATCCCCTCTCTTCACCCCAAAATATAATTTATCGGGGGAGAGTCGGAAGGTGACCATGTAAGATCAGGTGGTCCTGATCTATTGTGTATGGCCACCTTTATACCCCCATAGACAGTGCAGCTGAGCTGGGGTCACTCACTGGAGTAAATAGCAGGTAAGTATACGGGCAGTGGACCCACTCAGGACGTCTACTTTAATAATGTAATGGCCCCTTTAAGAGTCCACCATGAGGTAGAGGAATTCCCTGGATGGCACAGAATGAATGTCAGGCATGGATTGCCCTGTCAATATTTGACTTTCCGAGACCTTTACACGTTATTGATTAATTACCTGAACTTGGCTCCATCACCAGAGGAGCACAATGGACGCCAGACACTTTCCTACCATAGGGAAGTTGTGTCCGACAGTCTCCCACTGGAGCGAGGGCTTCTCGAAGCCCCCAACAACCACATCACCCTATTTACTACATGGTAATCATGGAGTATTTGGCATCATCATATGTCTAATGTCAGTGAGCGTGTCCTGGTGATACACAACGTCATGGCGGCACAGCACCTAGAGACGCTCCTGCAATGCCCCCATAGACTTCAGTGTGAGTCACAGACGGCGGCCGGGACACAGGCATCTACAGACATGGCACACAAACGTACAATCAGCGAGTAACAGCCTAATTCACATTGTAACCTGTGCAAGACTAACATCCTCCACTACGTGTATCTAATCATATGTGATACGGTCTGCTGAGCCGTGTATCTAATCTCTTCCTGTGTGATACTGTCTGCTGAGCCGTGGATCTAATCCCGTCCTGTGTGATACTGTCTGCTAAGCCGTGTATCTAATCCTATCCTGTGTGATACTGTCTGCTGAGCCGTGTATCTAATCCTATCCTGTGTGATACTGTCTGCTGAGCTGTGTATCTAATCCTATCCTGTGTGATACTGTCTACTGAGCCGTGTATCTAACCCTATCTTGTGTGATACTGTCTGCTGAGCCGTGGATCTAATCTCGTCCTGTGTGATACTGTCTGCTAAGCCGTGCATCTAATCCTATCCTGTGTGTTACTGTCTGCTGAGCCGTGGATCTAATCCCGTCCTGTGTGATACTGTCTGCTAAGCCGTGTATCTAATCCTATCCTGTGTGATACTGTCTACTGAGCCGTGTATCTAACCCTATCTTGTGTGATACTGTCTGCTGAGCCGTGTATCTAACCCTATCTTGTGTGATACTGTCTGCTGAGTTGTGTATCTAATCCTATCCTGTGTGATACTGTCTGCTGAGCCGTGGATCTAATCCCGTCCTGTGTGATACTGTCTGCTGAGCCGTGTATCTAATTCTATCCTGTGTGATACTGTCTGCTGAGCCGTGTTTCTAATCCTATCCTGTGTGATACTGTCTGCTGAGCTGTGTATCTAATCCTATCCTGTGTGATACTGTCTGCTGAGCTGTGTATCTAATCCTATCCTGTGTGATACTGTCTGCTGAGCCGTGTTTCTAATCCTATCCTGTGTGATACTGTCTGCTGAGCTGTGTATCTAATTCTATCCTGTGTGATACTGTCTGCTGAGCCGTGTTTCTAATCCTATCCTGTGTGATACTGTCTGCTGAGCCGTGGATCTAATCCCGTCCTGTGTGATACTGTCTGCTGAGCTGTGTATCTAATCCTATCCTGTGTGATACTGTCTGCTGAGCTGTGTATCTAATCCCATCCTGTGTGATACTGTCTGCTGAGCCGTGGATCTAATCCCGTCCTGTGTGATACTGTCTGCTGAGCCGTGTATCTAATTCTATCCTGTGTGATACTGTCTGCTGAGCCATGTATCTAATCTCATCCTGTGTGATACTGTCTGCTGAGCCGTGGATTTAATTCCGTCCTGTGTGAACCTGTCTGTTGAGCTGTGTATCTAATCCTATCGTGTGTGATGCTTCTGCTGAGCCATGGATCTAATCCTGTCCTGCGTAATCCGGACCGCTGAGCTGTGTGTCTTATCCTTCCCTGTGTGATCCCGAGAAAGAAAAAAAAAAAAAAGAAAATGGACAGCACCTCCATAAATCATCTGTCACTACTAGGCAAACAAAAATAAATATAAATATATATATATATATATAAATATATATATATATATATATATATATATATATATATATATATATATATATATATATATATATATATATCTGTACATAAGGTTCTTAGTGTAAGTAATTCTATCCTGGGTGATACTGTCTGCTGTGCATCTAATGCTGTCGTGTGTGATGCTGGTGTATCTAATCCCATCCTGTGTAATGCTGGCTGCTGAACTGTGTATCTATTCACATCCTGGGTGACACTGGCTGCTGAGCTGCGTATCTAATCCCATCTTTGGTGATACTGGCTGCAGAGTTGTGTATCTAAGCCCATCCTGTGTGATACCATCAGATAACCTCTCCATTCTTTATGCTTGAACATAATAGCGGAGAACATTAGTTTGTGCATAGAAACCAATGTAGACATATCATGGTGGTGTTTGTCCATACCAACCAATCAGATCTCAGTTTTAATTTTTCCTGAACAGCTTACAAAAATAAAACAAGTGCTGTGATTGGCTGCTGTGGGTAGTGACCACCATTTTGTACAATCTTTCTTTTTTGCGAGTTTCTCAGACATTACCTGATTTAATATCCAGATAATATGTAAGATTGGCCAGGAAATAAAGAACTGGTGGCAACTAAGTCCAAGGAGAACCACTGCTGCTATTTATTCCTTCAAACACCGCAGCAACGTTGTGCTGAGGTAAGTTGTCGGCCATTTTGTAGAGGATTAGAAGATGTGAAGTGATAATGCCACTGATATTTAAATGTTATTGGCAACGAGTGTCTGCACAACTCAAAAAGAGTGATGAAGAGCAAGTGTAAATGAATATACTAAAGTTGTTTTTTTTTTACTAGTTTCCATCATTTGCGGCTACTTCATATTTTTTTATGTTTTTTTAAATGACCATGTAAGGGTACGTTCACACAGGACTTTTTTGCTGCTTTTTTTTGCTGCTTTTTTTAATGCTAATTTAGGTGCGTTTTTTTGGTGCGTTTTTGGTGCGTTTTTTGGGTACGTTCACACAGGACTTTTTTGCTGCAGATTTTTGCTGCTTTTTTGATGCCAATTTTCAGCTGCTAGGACACCTCACAATGGCTCTTCACACCTTACTACCAGGAACTCCCTCACAATAGATCACAATCAGAACACCTCACAATGGCTCTTCACACCTCACAATGGCTCACAATGGCTCTTCACACCTCACTACCAGGAACTCCCTCACAATAGATCACAAACAGGACACCTCACAATGGCTCTTCACACCTCACAATGGCTCACAATGGCTCTTCACACCTCACTAACCACACCCCTAAGCTCTTGGCTGTGAGATCCCTTCCTGCTGGCCATGATTTTCTGCACAAAAAACGCAGCAAATAATGCTACATGCGTTTTTTCAGCGTTTTTTCAGCGTTTTTTTCATCACCCATTCAAGTCAATGGGTGAAAAAACGCTGCAAAAACGCAGCAAAAACGCTGAAAGAAGTGACATGCCCTATGTCCAAAAAAAGCAGCAAAGCAGAAAAAACTGATCAAACAAAAAACCAACGTGTGTGCATGAGATTTCTGAAATCTCATAGGCTTTACTGGTACTGTAAAAAGCAGCTGAAAATTAGCATTAAAAAAAGCAGCAAAAAAAAGCAGCAAAAAAGTCCTGTGTGAACGTACCCTAAGACAGACCAGATTCAGGAGAACAGCAGCATTTACATCCGTTAAAAAAATTACACATTTATGGCAAGTGACCGTAAGGCCGGGCTACCCAGTAACTTTGGTCGCTACATTTGTTGCATGAGCAAATTTCGCTAGGTGTTGCTGATATATCGCAATGTGATACAAGTGAATGGGGTCACGTTGGGACCCTGAGGATACCCCGACAGACAAGTTGCAAGAAGTCCTACCGCGATGTATTTTTTGCGACTTCCTAGTCGCATTACCCTTGGTGGTCGCAATCTGACTCCATTCACTTGTATTCTGCTGCGATACCTAGCAAACCTTGGTCACACGACAGCTGTTGGCGGCCAAAGTTGCCATGTAGTCCCAGCCCCATGGATGTGGTACAGCTCTGTTTTACATGGTGCTTGCATACACCCCAAAGGGTTATTTAGTGTAAATACCGCTGTTCTCCTGAATCCGGTGTAGTTTTCCTTTTGTTCCTGCTCCTCTCTGTTCCTGAGAGATGAGCCTTTCTTTCCTTTTTATAAATCTAAACTTGTTAGGCAAGTGGGCATCATCCTTGTGGACACACCCACAGAAGTGTTGAAGATGACGCCCATTTGACTAATAAGACTAGAATTTTAGGTACAATGAAGAAAAGGTCATATCTTGGGAATGGAGAGGCGCAGGAAAAAAGCAAAACATTGTCTGATTCAACAGAACAGTGGCATTTACACCAGGTAACAAATTACATTCAATACTCTCTGGTGTTATATAATGGGAAAACTGTACCGTGAACCTCGCACATGTGGATCTGAGAAACTATCCCCGTATCATTCTCCTTGTGCGCCGGCCACTGGTATAGGTAGAGTGAAGTATGAGATGATCCGGCATCAAACACCAAGCCGTACTGCAAGACATGACACACAAAATATACGGTCATATAGTAACACAATCCAATAACAATATCTGAATATATAAATATATATAGCAAGTTATAAAAGGCCACAGAGGAGAAGATGCCTCATAATAAAGCATAATCCAGAAGTAACACTAATAAGTACTGACCATGGGCAATATAATGACATAACGCCTGGTGTAACACATGACGTAATACCGCATACTATGTGATTGTCATGTCGGACGCTATTCACACTAGGGTGTCCGACAGACAGCGGTAATTCCACATTTGTCCACTATACGCTCAGTGGCGCCGGCTAGATTTTATCCAGGTTGTCCGGGGTTAATCTAGCTGGTAATCTGGTTGGAGGCTGGGTCACGCCCGTGGCCTTTTAATAGTCATTCTGGACTTTGGGCGTCGCCGATTATAGCTTGTGTCTGGTGATCTCAGTCTGGAGTGGTGGTCTAGGAGAAGAAATATTGTATCTGGTGGTGTATTTTCCTTCATATTTCTCCTTCCTATATTTGTGTTTGTTTTGCCCTGTGCACATTATAGTGTTTTCCTGTGTGTCTGCGGCGTGGTGCGTTTTTTAGTTTTCCCTGTCTGTGCTTTCTGTGGAGGTTGGTGTGTGGTCTAATCACTGGGTGGCGGGTGGAGGTTTCAGCATAGGGCTGAAACAGGAGTCAGGGTCAGGCCTGGCGGCCCAGACAAGCACACCATCAGTGTAAATTCTGGGAGAGGGACAGACAGGGTTTTCCCTAGTCTGAGGGATATCGCAGGGGCCCAGGTAATCAGCTTTAGTCTACCCAGTACCCCCGTGACAGTGATGCACTATAAGGGCAGAGACAGACTGCCGTATTTCTGGTGCGAGAATCTCATCGTAAACCTCGTACTGTACTGGCTGTCGCTTCTCCTGACCTGAGCTTCACAGCTGCATAATAATCCATGATGATGTCTTGCTCAGGTCAGGAGAGGTGCCAGGCCAGTGCTTACAATGCCATGCGATTCTCGCACGAGAAATACGGCAGTCTGTCTCTGCCCTTAAGGCATCCACTGCTATAAAGTGACCATAAATACAAATGGGTGACAATGTGGTCGGTTGCAGCAATCTCTCTCTATTTCCTCCATTTAGCCCTCAGATGTTTTCTTGTAAATCATATACGAGAAGTGATAACTCGGAGGAGCCACTTTTACGACTATGACTTTATAAGCCTTTTTGTGTTTGTTTATACCCTGACACCACAGGGCGTGTGACGCCCGCGAGCTGCATATATCCTTCTCTATATAATATGTGCAAATAACCAGAAAGGGCGTGTGCTCCTCATCCAATAACGAGGCATTAATTAATATCAGATCTAATTAAGGCTCTATCCACAGTGCTGCAGTGGATTTAAGACCTGCCAGACAGCAGTGTGTTTAATAGCTGGTATGGACAGGCTGAACGCACTATTATGTGCACAGGACGATCATTCAAACAATCTTTCTGTGCCCATAAACTAGCATTGTTATTGGCAGTACATCACCTGTTTACCCAGTCCAATGTGCTACCAAGAACGACCTTGCTTAAAGGGATTGTTCAGTGAAAACCATTTATGGCTCATCCACGGGCTAGGTGATCATACTGTTGGGAGGGGATCCAGCTTATTTTTCACTGGAAAACCCCTCATCCCCCCCCCCCTCCTCCACTCCTACGAGTGAGCGTCTTCCCCATTGTCAGGTGTTTGCCTGCTGATGTAGTCAGGCTGCTAATCGGGAACAAGAGTTTTTATTAATCTGATTATCAGCCCGTCTATATAGGCCATTAAAAGCGCTTGCCTCTTAAGAAACATCCAAAGTACACCAAGATTTTTAAGTCAGAAAATGAAACCTACATTAGCTATCAGCAAGTGCAGAGTTGCACCAAAATTTGCACCATTTTCTGGATTAAAGGGTTTTTTGGGACTAAGATACTGATGACTCTTCTTTAGGATAGGTCATTATAATCAGATCAATGGCAGACTACCATTTGACACGTGAAACAAAGCTAGGTTTTTGGGACCCAAGAGCATAGATTTCATTTGAGCTCCTGGTGGTGCTAAGCACTCTCATCATTTTCTGTGGATGACGTTGCCCGACATACAAAGCTTAGATCAATTCTGGATCAGTGGGGGTCCAACACTACAAAACCCCACCAAACAGCTGTTTTCTACTCTGGTGGTGGCTAGTTATAAACAGCAGAGTTCCACATGATGTGGAGCTGAGCTGCAGTACCCAAGAACAGCAACCACAGTGTACGGCGCTGTTCTGTTCTACCTCCGCTGATGCGGATTTTTAGCCTTCCATTAAAAAGTATGGGCGGCTTCACAGCCTGACGAATGGGCCTCTCACTACTTCTATATGCCTGTTGTGTTTTTTTATCCTGAAAAAGTTAAAAATGCGCTCAAAAAAACAAGCATATGGACAGCAAGTCATTTTTACATAGATATGAATAGGAAGGATTCTTAAGCATTTTCTGAGTACTTTTTCAGATGTTTTTCAAAGCGAACCTGATAGAAAAACCTGAAAAAAAAAAAAAAATGGCCTTGTTAACATATTCTTTGACTACATTGCACACTCAAAGAAAAGTGCCTAAAAAAAGTTTGAAAGACTTCTATTCATCTCTATTGTAAAACATATTTGTTGTTCAGACATTTGGTATTTTTTTAACTTCTATTTCAGTTTTTGAAAAACACCTGGTGGGAAAAAAATAGTGCCTTATGCATCAGATGAAAGAGTTAAATTGACTCCAAAACGCGTTGTTTCAATAAACTTCTTTTTTACTGTCCTGTCACTGGATACTGGCAGCTCCCCAAAAACACATTGTTAATCTTTTCCTTCCACCAAACAAAAGCTTTGATAAAGATCGTGTGATTGAAACGCGTTGCCGTGTACTCCTCTTGCTCCAGGGTCTTGTCACCTTGTTCATGTGATTTTTATTTTTTGGATATCATTAAAGATTGAAAATTTTAAGGAGCTGGAACTCAACTTTTTTTTTCCTTACCAAGCAAAAGCGCCTGTCACTTCTGTGATGCGGCTCCTGAAGGAAAAAGGTCCAAACTAGGCGCTATCCAATCAGAAGGCTGTAGTTTAGTTTGTTTTTTGTTTTTTTGTTTTTTTTTTTCCAGGCGACTCAGGAAAGGAAACCACCTCAAGAAACCCTCCTTGTTTGGGAAGTTTTTTTGTTTCCTGAAGCCATTTTAACAGTTTAATTCCTTCTTTTCTTTTTCTAATTTTTAATTCAGCTTTATGATTGGACAGCGCTTAGTTTGTAGCATTTTTCCATTAGGAGCCGCTTCACAAAAATTACATTCCCCCCCCCCCCCCCTTTTTTTTTCTTTACACAAGGTGTTTTTCAAAACCTGAAACTGAAAAAAAACAAACACATTTTCATAATTTAAAGGTTACATTATATGCCAATAAGAGGCAGAAATAAATAAATAACTCAAGGCAAGGGATATGTAAAACTACACATGTGTGAAGATGGAAAAAAGGAAAAAATGTGCACATATACCCAAAACAATGGACATAATACCAGACAAATCGGAAATTCATATATAAACATAAAGAACAAAAACCGAACTGATGTCCATAAAATGATTAATTTTATTAAATATTAGTAACAAAAAATAACACTACATAAATTGGTAGGGGACGAGAAAGAAACCAAAGAAAGAAAGAAACCAAAAAACCCCCTGACGAAGGCTAGCGCCGAAACGCGCGTCGGGGACTGGCACATCCTGGATACAGCAGCATTGCAGGTACAAACTTGCCCTGGACGCTTTCCCTTGCTCCACTCTTTGCTCCCTCCTATTAGGATTGTTACACCTGTAAACATATTAATTATTTAAGGGGAGCAATTTGAGCTTGTCTTGGATTAGTGCCTAGACACTAGATGGCAGTCTCCTGCAGTTAATTGTTACCCGAGCAGCTTACCTCATCATATATTTTTTTGCACCTGTGCACTTTATTTATCTTTGCACTAGTGTTTGCACTTTTCTCACATATATACATATTTATTTATTATTAATTTTGGGGTATTGTATGCTAAGGAGTAAACAAACTTACATCTATATTTTTCAGTCTTCGATTATATGATACATATATATTTATTTATTTATTTATTTATTTATTCACATAGTACTGTTATATTTTAGACTGTGTATTTTATGCTGCTATATCCTTTTTGTGCCATACTTTTTTGGTTTCTTTCTCGTCCCCTACCAATTTATGTAGTGTTATTTTTTGTTACTAATATTTAATAAAATTAATCATTTTATGGACATCAGTTCGGTTTTTGTTCTTTATATTCAATAAGAGGCAGAGACTGGAGTCAGAGGGCTGCAGGAAGGACGTAATGGAAAGGAGGAAGTTTCTACCAGTCCCACAAGGTTGTAAATAAAGCTGTAACTCTTGTGGAGCAGATACAAATTTCACGTGTCACAATGCAGGAAATCCTTTAATTGCACGGAATAAGAAAGTGATCCCCCGTGGATGTGACAATAAATCCTAAAACAGGAATAAATATTTTCTGATGATATTTCTCTGCCTCATTCATACTTACACTGTGCTCTACGCTGAGCACTTGCATTTCCACTCAAGACCTCCAAATAGCCAGATAAACCGACCTTTTGTGTCTACTTAAAATTATGGAAACCAGGGAGAAGAGGCCAAACTGATTTCAAAGTACAGTTATGCTCAAATGTTTACATACCCCGGCAGTATTTTTGCTTTCTTGGCCTTTTTTTTTCAGAGAATATAATAATATTTTAATAATAATAATATTTTTTATTTATATAGCGCCAACATATTCCGCAGCGCTTTACAAATTATAGAGGGGACTTGTACAGACAATAGACATTACTGCATAACAGAAATCACAGTTTAAAATAGATACCAGGAGGAATGAGGGGCCTGCTCGCAAGCTTACAAACTGAGGAAAAGGGGAGACACGAGAGGTGAATGATAACACCTAAACTTTTTCTCCACTCATGGTTAGCGGTTGGGTGAAGTCATTTATTGTCAAACTACTATGTTTTCTCTTTTTAAATCATAATGACAACCCAAAAGATCAAAATGACCCTGATCAAAAGGTCACATACCCCATTTCTTAATACCATGTATTTCCTCCTCTAACATCAATGACAGTTTGAAGTCTTTTGTTGTAGTTGTGGATGAAGTTCTTTATTTTCTCAAATGTAAAGCTGCCACTCTTCTTGGCAAAAAGCCTCCAGTCCCTGTAAATTCCTGGGCTGTCTAGCTTGAACTGCGTGCTTGAGATCTCCCCAGTGTGGCTCAATGATATTGAGGTCCGGAGACTGAGATGGCCACTCCAGAATCTTCACTTTATTCTGCTGTAGCCAAGGACAGGTCGACTTGGCCTTGTGTTTTGGATCGTTGTCATGTTGTAACATCCAAGTACGTCCCTTGCGCAGCTTCCGGGCTGATGAGTGCAAATTTGCCTCCAGTATTTGATGATAATGCGCTGCATTAATCTTTCCTTCAATTTTGACCACGTTTCCTGTGCCTTTGTAGCTCACACATCCCCAAAACATCAGTGATCCACCTCTGTGCTTTACAGTAGGAATGGTGTTCCTTTCATCATTGGCCTTGTTGACCTCTCTGTAACGTAACGTTTATAGTTGTGGCCAAAAAGTTCAATTTTGGTCTCATCACTCCAAATTACCTAGTTCCAGAAGTTTTGAGGCTTGTCTCTGTGCTGTTTTGCGTATTGTAGGTGAGATACTTTGTGGCATTTACGCAGTAATGTCTTTCTTCTGGCGACTCGACCATGCAGCCCATTTTTCTTCAAGTGCCTCCTTATTGTGCATCTTGAAACAGCCACACCGCTAGTTTTCAGAGTAGAGTATTTCAGCTGATGTTATTTGTGGGTTTTTCTTTGCATCCCAATCAATTTTCCTGGCAGTTGTGGACGAGATCTTTGTTGGTCTACCTGACCGTGGTTTTCTTTTTACAGGGCCCCTGATTTTCCATTTATTAAACACAGTTTGAATGCTGCTGACTGGCATTATCCATTCCTTGGATATCCTTTTGTATCCCTTTCCTGTTTTATACAGTTAAACTACCTTTACCGTAGAACCATTGACAATTCTTTTGCTTTCCCCATGACTCACAATCCAGAAACGTCTGTGGCTGGATGAAAGATGCAAGAGTCTGTCTGGATCCCAGAAACTCGTTCAGCTTTTATGCACACACACTGATTACAAGCAAACAGGTCACAGGTGAGGATGTTACCTTTAGGGTACCGTCACACAGTGCAATTTTGATCGCTACGACGGTACGATTCGTGACGTTCTAGCGATATCGTTACGATATCGCAGTGTCTGACACGCAGCAGCGATCAGGGATCCTGCTGAGAATCGTACGTCGTAGCAGATCGTTTGGAACTTTCTTTCGTCGCTTGATCACCCACTGACATCGCTGGATCGTTGTGTGTGACAGCGATCCAGCGAAAAAAAAAACATACATGCTCACCATCTGATGTCCGTCCGGTCCCTTGCCGTCCGCTTCCCGCTTTGACTGTCTGCCGGCCGGAAAGTGAGAGCAGATCACAGCGGTGACATCACCGCTGCACTCTGCTCTCACTGTACGGCCGGATCTGTCAGAGCAGGAAGCGGACGGCAAGGGACCAGACGGACATCAGATGGTGAGCATGTACGGTTTGTTTTTTTTTACTTTTACGCTGGTAACCACGGTAAACATCGGGTTACTAAGCGCGGCCCTGCGCTTAGTAACCCGATGTTTACCCTGGTTACCCGGGGACTTCGGCATCGCTCCAGCGCCGTGATTGCAACGTGTGACCGCAGTCTACGACGCTGGAGCGATAATCATACGATCGCTGCGACGTCACGGATCGTGCCGTCGTAGCGATCAAAATTGCACTGTGTGACGGTACCCTTAGTAGCCATTCAAACCCATTTGTGTCAACTTCTGTGCATGTTATCAGACCGAAATCACCAGGGTATGTGAACTTTTGCTCACGTCATTTGGATGTTTTGGGTTGTCATTATGATTTAAAAAGAGAAAACGCAGTAGTTTGACAATAAATGGCTTTACCCATCCACTAACCATGAGTGGAGAAAAAGTTTTGGTGTTATCATTCATATTCTCTGAAAAAAGGCCAAGAAAGCAAAAAATCTGCTGGGGTATGTAAACTTTTTTGAGCACAATTGTATCTCCCAATAAACCTGGGTCTATCTGGATCATGTCTTTCAGAAGTTTTATAGGGATACCTACAAGGCAGTGTTCAGTGTAGAGGACAGGATAAGTGTGAATCCAGCCTTATTACATCAGCATAGTTGGCTTACTGTTCATTTCATTAGCTAAGCCAACCATCTTCAACCATGACAAAATAGGCGACTGGCTGATTGCTCAGTTCATTATTTGAGGCTGTTCTCAGTCATGATTGATGGGAGCTGGCTTAGCTTATGAAATAAGCACCCAGCCAGCCCCCTCCACCCACATCTAATGATGT
This sequence comes from Ranitomeya variabilis, assembly GCF_051348905.1. Taxonomy (NCBI): domain Eukaryota; kingdom Metazoa; phylum Chordata; class Amphibia; order Anura; family Dendrobatidae; genus Ranitomeya; species Ranitomeya variabilis. Next base: position 250,321,096 of record NC_135233.1, on the reverse strand, counting down.
GTCCAACACAGGAAACACTCTTCTATAACAAGCGAAGTGCGGGAAGAGAAGCTAGTAGGAATCAGGTCTAGCGGTGAGATGGAGCTTTGCTTATAATACGAAAGTATACATAATTGCACATTTTAATATACAGTACTATGCAAAAAAATTTAGGCCAGGCCGGTGTGGAAAAATGCTTGAAATTAAGAAGCTTTCAGTAACAGATGCGTTAATAGCTTATTATCAACAAAATACAATGTGAATGAAGGAAAGAGAAATGTAAATCCCATCAATATCAACCGCCTGTCGCTTCCATGACTTCTTCTCATCACTTGAATGCAGATTTTGAGGAAACTTGGCAGTAGGTTGTTCCAAACACCTTGGAGAACTGACCCCAGATCTTCTATGCATGAGGTGTGCGCAGATCCTTCTGTGTCTTCATATGACCCCAGATAGACTGGATTATGTGAGATCAGGGCTGTGGGGCCGGTTCATCACACCCAAGACTCCTCTTTCTGTGGTCAGTTCTCTGTGATGTTTTGAACAATCTCCCTGCTGAGCCCCTTCAAAAACTCTATTCTTTGTTATAAACAGTTACAAAAGGTTTTTTTGTCTGAGAAAACCAAATAAAATTTAAATGAAAGAAAAACTGTGAACTATACCAAAAAGGAGTAATGAAGGCGACGGGCGGTCACCAATTATTGATGGGATTTATATTTGTTTTGTTCACTCTGTTTGCATTAAACTACTTTTTTCTCAAAGCTTCTTTCTCTGCAGCCTTTATTCCACACCTGCCTAAGCCTTTCACAGTAATGTATGTTTATTTATTTGTTTTAAAGTGGACTGTCTCTTTAAAGATCTGCCTCTCTGGACCTGACCACACTTCCTTACTGACCAAAATCCCACACTGTCTGTCTGCTATTTCAGCTTTCTTTTCTGCTCTCTTTCTAAGGCCGGAGTCTCACTACAGCGAGATATGGCCGAGTCTCGCAGGTTAAAGCTAAGCTCTGGCACCGGCACTCCGGAGCGTGCGGCTCCATGTATTGCTGTACGGCTGGCTGCACGCTCTGCTCTGGAGTGCCGGCGCCAGAGCTGGGTTTTAACCTGCGAGACTCGGCCGTATCTCGCTGTGTGTGATCCTGGCCTAAGACTGAACATGGACAAATCAGAATTCATCATCTTTCCCCCATCTCCCTCTGCCCCTCCACGAGACCTGAATGACAATGTCTGCTAACTTTCCTCGGGGTGCCTCGGGGTGATCCTCGACTCTGCCCTCTCTTTCAAGCCACATATCCAAGCCCTTGCCTCCTCCTGCTGACTCAAACTCAAACGTATTTCCCGGATCCGTGCATTCCTTGACCATGAAACCACAAAAACACTAGTGCACGCCCTTATCATCTCCCGCCTCGACTACTGCAACCTCCTACTCTCTGGCCTCCCCTCTAGCACCTCTCCAATCCATCCTACACTCTGCTGCCCGATTAATCTAACTGTCTCCCCACTATTCCCCAGCGTCCCCTCTCTGCCAAGCCCTTCACTGGCTTCCTATCGCCCAGAGATTCCAGTTCAAAACCCTAACTATGACATACAAAACCATCCACAACCTGTCTCCTCCATACATCTGTGACATGGTCTCCAGGGACTTACCTGCACGCAACCTTCGATCCTCACAAGATCTCCTTCTCTACTCCCCTCTTATGTTTTCTTCCCACATCCGCATACAAGACTTCTCCCGTGCTTCCCCCATACTCTGGAACTCTCTACCCCAACACATCAGACTGTCGCCTACCATAGAAACCTTCAAAAAGAACCTGAAGACCCACCTTTTCTGACAAGCCTACAACCTAGAGTGATCCTTAGTCTACTGAACCCCCGCACAACCAGCTCTACCCTCTCCTAGTGTATCCTCACCCATCCCCTGTAGACTGTGAGCCCTCGCGGGCAGGGTCCTCTCTCCTTATGTACCGGTTAGTGTCTTGTTTTGCTCATGTTTATTGTACTTGTCTATAATTGCCCCTTCCACGTGTAAAGCGCCATGAAATAAATGGCGCTATAAAAATTAATAATAAATAATAATGAGCATTTCCACCACAAGTTCCTCTTTTTGTCTTTCAAGTTACTGTAAAATCTATAAGTTATATCTTTCTGGAGAGGTAAAATACCAACCAGTACGACTGCCTTTATAGCAGCCGCAGTGTAGAGATCCTGCCTAATCAATGATAAATCCCAATATCACAATTCTGGAAGGGCTGGGTGACATCGCTGCCAGCAATGGTTGATGGCTGGATCTTACCTTGTTAGGTGATGGCTGATATATGTTTCTGCTACCCACTACACTGAGTATAAGAGCAATAATCCCAGACACAATGGAGATGCAGATCAGACATCCTACCACCAGACCCTTGCGGTTTCTGCACATGACAGCATCGACCTGCAGAACAGTAGATGTAGGCTCAGAGTCTGAAGTATTAAGGACAACGGCTACTTTGTTTCTAAGCAAATACATAATATATCCAACATGAAACATAGTAATAATGGTAATAAGAATAATACCGAAGAGAGAATACGGAAAGACTGCCTGCCATCTGGAGCTCACAATGCACGTCTTTGGGATCAGGCAGTGCCAATAACTAGGAAGGAAGTTGTTTTAGTGGCTTCCCCGCTTACAAAACATATCCGAAAAGGGCACGTGACAAAAAGGGAGCCAGCACAATATCAGGAGCACAGGTGACAGTGACAAGAAGAACTGATCTGGGAACGAAGACGTTTGGGGTTGGAGAAGCCACGGAACCATGGTATAAAGCCATGAGTGGTGGGCAGAGAGGCAACGTACCTGTCCTTGTTAGTGACAGTCCGGAGAGAACTCCCGTCCTCTTCTCTTGGGTCAAGGTGCAATGCTTGTAGTGTCACTGTGTGTTTGATGCAGCAGGTTCACAACCCCTCCCTCCAAGCCAGCAGGCATCCAATCACCTGGGCAGGACTGGTGCCAACTTCTTCTAGCCTGGCACAAGGTTTCAAAACACTGACTTGCCAAGAGAAGCTGTTAGGCACAATTATAGTCCAATTGCAAATTTTCTATGTGCTGCAGTTAGCATTTTACTTCTTAGAATGTTGACTTTACAATATCTGAACACGGAGAACAGAAAGTATCATGCAGGATATGATTAGATACACGGCTCAGCAGACAGGATCACACAGGATAGGATTGGATACACAGCTCAGCAGACAGGATAACAAAGGATAGAATTAGATACAGTGCTCAACACACAGGATCACACAGGATAGGATTAGATGCACAGCTCAGCAATCAGTATCACACAGGATGGGATTAGATACGTGGCTCTGCAGACCATATCACATAGGATTAGATACACTGCTCAACGGACAGTATCACACAGTAGATTTACATACACTTTTTTTCTCAGTTAACTAAAAGTAAATGTAGCTCATGGATTCACCCAATGAATCTGGGATGAAGGATGATTATAAATTTGCAAAATTTAATTTTGTAATTTTTTCTGTCATTTCATCTGATACTAATCTACATTTAGGATTTAGTTGCTTCTCTACACACCACACCAATACTAAGGCGCTCCCTGTATACAGACCCATACAGCTGCCATTGAACTCAATGAGGAATCTATTTGCTCCTTAACGCCCCCTAGTGAATTTGCCAATCCTGGTGTTCTGTGGCAAATGCCAAGCCTCCTGCCCGGTGTTGGGCTGTGAGCACAACCCCCATCCGTGTACATCGGGCACTCAGACCATCCTCATGGAGTCGGTTTCTAACCATTTGTGCAGACACATGCACCTTTGTGGCCTGCTGGAGGTAATTTTGCAGGGCTCTGGCAGTACTCCTCCTGTTCCTCCTTGCACAAAGGCTGAGGTAGTGGTCCTGCTGCTGGGTTGTTGCCCTCCTATGGCCCCCTCCATGTCTCCTGGTGTACTGGCCTGTCTCCTGGTAGCGCCTTCAGCCTCTGGACACTACGCTGACAAACACCGCAAACCTTCTTGCCACAGCTCACATTGATGTGCCATCCTGGATGAGCTGCACTACCTGAGCCACTTGTGTGGGTTGTAGAGTCCGTCTCATGCTACCATGAGTGTGAAAGCACAACCAACATTCAAAAGTGATGAAAACCTCAGCCAGAAAGCATTGGTACTGAGATGTGGTCTGTGGTCCCCACCTGCAGAACCACTCCTTTATTGAGTGGGTCTTGATAATTGCCAATAACTTCCATCTGTTGTCTATTCCATTTGCACAACAGCATGTGAAATTGATTGTCAAATAAAGTTGCTTCCTAAGGGTATGTGTCCACGTTCAGGATTGCATCAGGATTTGGTCAGGATTTTCCATCAGTATTTGAAAGCCAAAACCAGGAGTGGAACAATTAGAGGAAAAGTATAATAGAAACACGTCACCACTTCTGTATTTATCACCCACTCCTGGTTTTGGCTTACAAACACTGACGTAAAATCCTGACCAAATCCTGAAGCAATCCTGAACGTGGACACATACCCTAAGTGGACAGTTTGATTTCACAGGAGTTTGATTTACTTGGAGTTATATTCTGTTGTTTAAGTGTTCCCTTGATTTTTTTGAGCAGTGTATGTTATTACCATTCCCAGGTTGTTACCAGAGAACAACTGATATTTACAGCTGCAGGTTAATGATGATAATGTAATTTTTGTCACTATATGTGACTATTGTGCTACATTTTATATGCTCAAAATAAACATGTCATACAGAGGAAAATGGACTCCTTACTAATAATGGAGATCTGTTCACCCGGACACCTTCTGTTTTCTTAAACTGAAGACGTTCAGTGCTCATACACAAAGTTCCATTTCTGTACTCTATGTATAACAGAGACACTTAAGGGCACACACCAATTATAAAAATATATATACAGTAATGTAAAATATATTATAGCGATAACCTCAAGTGCTCAGTGGTAAAGAGTGTAAACCACTCAAGAGAGAGAGATGAAAACCCCAAAAGAACGGACTATCATACAGATACCGGACAAGATATATTCAGTAAAAAATTGCCTTTATTAAATTAAATAGATGGTGGCAAACAGTAATACTAACTAAAAAGAGACATGTGCACGTATCTGGACCATTCATCAAACAAAGTGTGTGTATATATATATATATATATATATATATATATATATATATATATATATATAATGTATATTGTGATGACCATAAAATCATTAAAACAGATGCCGGACCTCAAAGATCACATAATATATATATATATATATATATATATATATATATATATATATATATATATCTCAATTGACACATTTGGAATTATATACTTAACAAAAGTGTGAAACAACTGAAAATATGTCTTATATTCTAGGTTCTTCAAAGTAGCCACCTTTTTGCCTTGATGACTGCTTTGCACACTCTTGGCATTCTCTGGATGAGCTTCAAGAGGTAGTCACAGGGAATGGTTTTCACTTCACAGGTGTGCCCTGTCAGGTTTAATAAGTGGGATTTCTTGCCTTTTAGGCTACTTTCACACTAGCTTCATACGACGAACGTCGCCATACGATGAACGTCGCAATGCGACGTACCGACGCATACTGTGAAAAAAAACACAACGAGGGCAGCGGATGCAGTTTTACAATGCATCCGCTGCCCCATTGTAATGTCCGGGGAGGAGGGGGCGGAGTTTCGGCCACGCATGTGTGGTCGGAAATGGCAGACACGACGCACAAAAAAAGTTACATGTAACTTTTTTTGTGCTGACGGTCCGCCACAACACGATGCATCCGTCACACAACGGATGCAACGTGTGGCAATCCGTTGCAATGCGTCGCTAATGCAAGTGTATGGAGAAAAAACGCATCCTGCAGGCAATTTTGCAGGATGCGTTTTTTCTCCAAAATGACGCATTGCGACGTGCGTCGTACGACACTAGTGTGAAAGCACCCTTAAATGGGGTTGGGACCATCAGTTGTGTTGTGCAGAAGTCTGGTGGATACACAGCTGATAGTCCTACTGAATAGACTGTTAGAATTTGTATTATGGCAAGAAAAAATCAGCTAAGTAAAGAAAAACAAGTGGCCATCATTACTTTAAGAAATGAAGGTCAGTCAGTCTGAAAAATTGGGCAAACTTTGAAAGTGTCCTCAAGTGCAGTGGCAAAACCCCTCAAGCGCTACAAAGAAACTGGCTCACATGAGGACCGCCCCAGGAAAGGAAGACCAAGAGTCACCTCTGCTTCTGAGGATAAGTTTATCCGAGTCCCCAGCCTCAGAAATCGCAGGTTATCAGCAGCTCAGATTAGAGACCAGGTCAATGCCACAGAGTTCTAGCAGCAGACACATCTCTACAACAACTGTTAAGAGGAGACTTTGTGCAGCAGGCCTTCATGGTATAATAGCTGCTAGGAAACCACTGCTAAGGACAGGCAACAAGCAGAAGAGACTTGTTTGGGCTAAAGAACACAAGGAATGGATATTAGACCAGTGGAAATCTGTTCTTTGGTCTGATGAGTCTAAATTTGAGATCTTTGGTTGCAACCACCGTGTCTTTGTGCGACGCAGAAAAGGTGAACGGATGGACTCTACATGCCTGGTTCCCACCGTGAAGCATGGAGGAGGAGGTGAGACGGTGTGGGGTGCTTTGCTGGTTACACTGTTGGGGATTTATTCAAAATTGAAGGCATACTGAACCAGCATGGCTACCACAGCATCTTGCAGTGGCATCCTATTCCATCTGGTTTGCGTTTAGTTGGACCATCATTTATTTTTCAACAGGACAATGACCCCAAACACACCTCCAGCCTGTGTTAGGGCTATTTGACCAAGAAGGAGAGTGATTGGGTGCTACGCCAGATGACCTGGCCTCCACAGTCACCAGACCTGAACCCAATCGAGATGGTTTGGGGTGAGCTGGACCGCAGAGTGAAGGCAAAAGGGCCAACAAGTGCTAAGCATCTCTGGGAACTCCTTCAAGATTGTTGGAAGACCATTTCCGGTGACTACCTCTTGAAGCGCATCAAGAGAATGCCAAGAGTGGGCAAAGCAGTCATCAAAGCAAAAGGTGGCTACTCTGAAGAGCCTAGAATATGACGTATTTTCAGTTGTTTCACACTTTTTTAAGTATATAATTCCACATGTGTTAATTCATAGTTTTGATGCCTTCAGTGTGAATGTACAATTTTCACATTTATACACAGTATGTATATATATATATATATATATATATATATATATATATATATATTGTGTGTGTGTGTATATGGATCGACCCCAGGCGCAGGGCATTGGGGTACTCGGCACCGGGTCCCTCGGTCTCGGTTCTGGGGATGTCATGGTGGCCCGACCCGGTCCATGGCCCTGCTGAGGGGCGTCCAATTAAATGTGTAAGTTTGTCTGATGTTCGTAATGCCACCTGTGGTATTTGGTCAGGGTGACCGACGCTGCTGGGGGTCCGCTGGGGTGATGGAATGGCAGCCAGATGGTATACCTTCCCACAGGTGAAGTATGTCCCCAGGGCTTCCCAAAGTGTGTGGATGATGATAGTGATTGTTGTGAGGCGCGATGAATAACAAGGACACAAAGGTTGCAGTCTCTTTACCTTTTACTGAACACTTCAGCGTCCGCAGTCCAGAGTACCGCTCACGGGGCTGGCTGAATCCGGCCGGTCCGAAGGCACATCCAGAGTCCCCTTAGCCAGGAGGAAATCAGTAGCCTTCCTTCTAGCGCCTGTGTGTTGTAGTACCTCCCTGCTGAGCACTACGGGAAACTCCTCACAACCTTTGTAGATATTTCTGATGTTCTCTCTCTCTGTCCCCCAGATGATATGGATAGGACAACCCGTATGGCGGGGTAGGCCTGGAGTTAATTTATAGGGACCCTAGAGACGCCCCTCTCCCACAATTGCCTCGTGTCTTCTTAGGTATTTAGGTTGGGCAGCCAACTTGGAATTGACTGTCCTGCCGTTGTCTGGAGTAATGCGTAGAGTCAGTACTCCCTCGGTGTTCCGGCCACCGGCTACGCGCCTCTGAAGGAGGATGCCGATCTCTGGGCAGGACTCCTCCCAGTATTATCTCCTTGTGCTGTGACTTTGGTTCTCACTCTCCACAATATACTTCGCTTCGTGTCCTTTCTTAGGATGCTGCCGCAATGATGTGCAGGTGCAGCTCCGTAACGTTCTATCTCTTGCTAGGCCTCTGTCAGGATCCCACCCCTGACAGGACCTCTCTGGGTCAAACCCAGGCTGCTTCTCCCTCGATGTTATCTGGTCGAAGCCCAGTCTGCTTCTCTCTCTAACTTCCTATCCAACCCACCAGTTTTACCCGTGTGTGAGGAGTGCCCTAGTAGATAGAAGGCATCACTCCTTTTCTTCAAGTGAAAAAGCCGGATTACTCACCGGTAATGCCCTTTTAATGAGCCACGACAGCACCCACTTTGAGAGAGGGACCCGCCCATAGGAACAGGAAACCTACAGAGATAAAAGGGCGGCCCCCCTCTCCTCCTCAGTTGTTTTTCAGAGTACAAGAGGAACCGCCATTGTTAAATTAGTATACATTCTTAATTATTAGTACATTTTATTATATCTATAATCACCCATGAGAATATTTTGTATTAATAACTATACATATCTACAAGGGTGGGAAGTGACAGGGTGCTGTCGTGGCTCATTAAAAGGGCATTACCGGTGAGTAATCCGGCTTTTTACCCTTCGCCACGACAGCACCCACTTTGAGAGACTTTCAGAGACCCTTCACCTGGGTGGGATTACCGTACTAAGGACGGCTCTCCCGAATGCCAAGTCAGAAGCGGAAGACAGATCAAGCCTATAGTGTCTATAGAAAGTTGAAGGCGACGACCAGGTTGCGGCCTTACATATGAGCTCGATGGGAATGTCTTTATTCTCCGCCCACGAGGATGATACGGCTCGAGCTGAATGCGCCTTTACTCCCTCTGGAGGACTTTCGCCTTTTGACAAGTATGCAAGATGGATAGCCTCTCTGATCCACCGGGACAAGGTAGCTTTCGTGACTCCATGGCCTTTTCGATGACCCTGAAAAGACACAAACAGAGCCCTACTCTGTCTGCAAGAGCGGGTTCTGTCTATGTAGCCCAGGACTGCTCTTTTAACATCAAGCATATGTAGTTTTTCCTCCTCTGAATTTGCTGGATTATCATAAAAGGAAGGTAGAAAAATCTCTTGGGCTCTATGGTATTTTGTAGCTACCTTAGGGAGGTATGAAGGATCAGGTTTGAGAACTATCCTATCCTGATATGTTATTAGGAATGGAGGGTCTATAGAGAGGGCCTGGATGTCACCCACTCTTCTGGCAGAAGTTAAGGCTATCAGTAAAGCTACCTTGTATGTGATGTTTTTAAGAGGGATAGAATATAAAGGTTCAAAGGGAGGACCAGATAAGGAGTCTAGGACTAGATTCAGGTCCCAGGGTGGCAGGCGTGGAACATGAACCGGTGTACACCTCTCGCATGCCCTAATAAATCTAGTTACCCATCTATTACTAGCAATGTTAGCACTATAGAGGGCTCCCAGGGCAGACACTTGAACTCTCAGAGTATTAACTGATAACCCCATCTCACGACCTTTCTGTAAAAATTCAAGGATTGGTTTAATAGGAACCTTAGAGAAGGGTTTTGTATAGAAGTTGAGGAATTTTCTCCATACTCTGCTATAGATTAGAGTTGTAGATTTTTTTCTGCTCAACAGTAATGTATTGATTAGTTCTTGAGAAAACCCTCTTAAAGTTAGTATCTGCCTCTCAAGTTCCACGCCGTGAGGTGGAGGCCCTTTACTTGTGGATGGTAGAATGGACCCTGAAAGAGTAGGTCTGTAGTCACTGGCAGAATCCACGGATCGCAAACTGACATCGCTCGAAGACAGGAGAACCAAGGCCTCTTTGGCCAAAATGGAGCTATCAGAATCACCTTTGATCTTTCTTCTCTTATTTTCTTGATCACCAAAGGAATTAGCATCATTGGTGGGAAGGCGTAGGCTAGATCGTAATTCCATGGATACTGGAGCGAGTCTACTAGATCTGGACGATCTGCCACATTCAGGGATGCAAACATTGGTACTTGCCTGTTGCTCCTGGTCGCAAATAAATCTATCTGCGGAAGACCCCAAATGTCCACTATGTTTTTGAATATGCGAGGATTGAGGGTCCATTCTCCCTGGCGGAGCGTGTGGCGACTTAGAAAGTCGGCCCTTGAGTTTTCTATACCTCTGATGTGGACCGCCGTGAGAGATAGAAAATTGGGTTCTGCTAGATCGAAGATGTCTGCCGCTGAACACATGAGACTTTCCGATCGCGTTCCGCCTTGCCGATTTAAATACGCGACGACAGTTGTGTTGTCCGACCGGATCTTGACATGAGAACCTCGAAGCTGAGGAAGGAAAGAATTTAAAGCATAATATACTGCATTTAACTCCTTCCAATTGGAAGACTGCTGAGTCTCTAAAGGAGTCCAGCAACCCTGGGCTATATTTTGACCCAGATGGGCTCCCCACCCCTCTGGGCCTGCGTCAGTAGTAAGTATTTTAGGGGACCTAAATGCCCATGAGACTCCTCTGGACAAATGGACTTTATTTAACCACCAACGAAGTGAATGAAGTACGTCTTCAGATAAGGTGATTTTTGAATTTAGATGTTCCTGGAAATGAGACTGAGCATGAAGCACCTGGTGTTGTAGGGTTCTGGTATGGTATTGGGCCCATTGAACCGCAGGAATGCAGGAGGAGAGAGAGCCCAAGAGAGACATGGCCTCTCTGAGGGACATACGAGGATTTGATCTTGCCGTAGCGACCTTTGAAACTATGATTAACTTTTTGGATTCTGGTAAAAGACATTTTTGACTTACAGAGTCCAAGACTAGTCCTAGGAAGGACTGACGAGTTTCTGGAAGAAGTCTGGATTTTTTGAAGTTTATAATCCAACCTAAGGCCTGCAATGATGAAACGGTATTAGACAAGCGTTTTTTACATTGAGATGCTGAATTACCAATTATTAAGAAATCATCTAAATAGGGTACAATTAATGTGTCTTGATGACGTAGATGGGCCATCACCTCTAGCATAAGTTTCGTGAAGATCCGAGGCGCCATAGATAGGCCGAATGGCATGGCCGTAAATTGGAAGTGACGGATCCGGCCTTGTAGAACTACTGCAACTCTGAGATATTGTTGGTGTTCTATATGAATTGGAAGATGATAGTACGCATCCTTCAAATCCAGACCTGCCATAAAGCACCTAGGGAACAAGAGTTTTATAGTAGATCTTATAGATTCCATCTTAAAGGTGTGTTCAACCAAAAAGGCATTTAGTCTTTTTAGATTAATTATAGTACGAAAAGTACCATCAGGTTTTGGAACCAAAAATAAAGAGGAATAAAACCCCCTCCCTTCCTGGTTTATTGGTACTTCGATGAGAACATTCTTTGCCAAAAGGCTCAGAATTTCTAACTGAAGCGCTTCCTGTTGTTCCGGCGCTTTTAGAGATGTTACTACAAAGTTGTCTTGTGGTAATTTAAAGAAATCTAATCTTAATCCAGATTTTATTAGCTGAAGGATCCATTGATTCGAGGTTATATTTTCCCATTGATGATAAAAGAATTTCAGTCTGCCACCTACTGGGTATTCATCACTGATGGTATCTCCCCCGCTTAGATGTTTCGGGATTACTATATAAGGCACCTTTCGGTCTGGTTTCTTTTGTTTCCCACCGATCTTTTTGGGCCTCATACGGCCTCCTCCTGTTAAATGGCCGTCTTCTAAACGCTCTCCTATAAGAAGGAAGAAACTGTTTAGGAAAGCCCTTCCTTCTTTCTCCTGCCTTGTTAAGTAGGTCATCCAGAACCTTCCCAAACAAGAACTCACCCTGGCATGGGATTGAACATAATCTGGTTTTTGATTGTGCGTCTCCCTTCCATCCTTTGAGCCAAAGGGCACGACGAGCTGCATTAACCAGACCTGCTGACCTGGCTGCTAAACGGAGGGAGTCCGCTGAAGCGTCAGCTAGAAATGCTGCGGCACTTTTAATCAGAGGCAAGGATTGAAGAATCTTATCCCTTGTGATCTTGCCTTTCACCTGTTGTTCAAGCTGGTCAACCCAGACTAATAGGGACCTGGCTGTACACGTGCCTGATATGGCCGGTTTAAAAGCTCCAGTGTTTGTCTCCCAGGACCTTTTTAGAAGAGCTTCTGTTTTGCGGTCTAAGGGATCTAATAGAATCCCTGCATCTTCCACAGGTAGAGATGCCGGTTTCGAAGTTGACGCCACCGCTGCATCCACCTTCGGGACTTTAGACCACACTGCCAATTCCTCATCGCTGAAGGGGTAGCGTCTTTTAGAAGAGGATGGGAGAAACCCCTTCCCCTGTTTGTCCCATTCCTTCTTTACAAGGTCTTTAACGGCAGAAACTACAGGAAAAGCTCGCCTCTTTTTATGACCCAGGCCTGCAAACATAATGTCCTGTGCAGATTTAACTCCCTTAGTGTCTGGACACCCCATAGTGTTCCTTACAAATTTTATAAGGTTGTCAATGCTCTCAACTGGAAAACACGCTCCACCTTCATCCTCAGAGGAACTAGGAGATGATCCTGAGGTGTTGGAGGATCGAATTAGGCCCTCTTCAGACTCTGAGCTAGAGATTGGAGATAGGTGCTTAGTGCCCTGCTTTTTCAAGGATTCTGACCCCAGGGACTGTATTTCTTGCCGTATTAAGGCTCTAATATCTGTGGCTGTAACAGCTGCCTCATCCTGTAAGGTCTGGCTGATACAGGATTGACACAGCCTTTTAGAATATGTGTCAGGTAAGGGCTGCCTGCATAGAGCACATTCTTTATGCTTGGATTTACTAGTCCTTTTAGCCTAGGGGAAAATCAGAGAAGGAAGGGATCAGCTTATGGGAAAAGGATTATAACACTCACCCAGTGAAGCTATTATATTCATCATTATACCGGATTAGGAGATGGAGACACTGTGTGGGGTCTGAGTACTGCATCCGTACTTCTTGATTTACTTCTGTGAGTGTCAGATCCATCCATGGAATGACCACTCCGTTTAGCCGCTGACTTTAAGCTTTTAGCGCTACTTTTGTCAGCGCTATCACGTTCCACAGCAAGTGGAAGCTCAGTATCTGCCGGGGACGACATATTGAGCAACTAGCCCTGTGCCCCGGCGTTTTTGAATCGCGCGGTCCCAGGCAGCGTGCCGCGCCCCCCGCGAACCGGAAGTGCACCAACACTTCCGGTTCAATGAAGCAGCGCAGACTTACCCGCGCACCAGAGCCGGCGCTGCCGCTTTCTGGAATCGGCGCCCCGTACACACAGGCTCCCTCCATAGGCCGGGCCTTCCATGCCCGGAACCTGCCGGATAGTGCCCAGACGAGGGGGGAGGCTGCATGCAGTGGCTCCCCCGCCGCTGCTTCCGATGCCGCAGCCCCTGCTGTCACCGAGAGAACCACGCAGGCGGATGTACCGGCTCGGGTAAGAAAAAGTGGAGGCGCTCCAACCACCTCCATCTGTAGGTAATCCAGAGAGTTCCGATAGGAACAGGAAACCAACTGAGGAGGAGAGGGGGGCCGCCCTTTTATCTCTGTAGGTTTCCTGTTCCTATGGGCGGGTCCCTCTCTCAAAGTGGGTGCTGTCGTGGCGAAGGGTAAAATCTATTTATAGTGTGCTGTTTCACTATGTGTATATATATATATGTGTATATATATATATATATATATATATATATATATATATATATATTACATAAAAACACATATATATTTGTGATCATATAGGGAGCCCCCAAGAAGGGTGAACACAGAAAAATATTTTATATAAAAATAACACAAGTGCCAAGGTTATTGAATAAAGTAGCCACAAGTGAATTACAAGTGCCAAAATGTGAGTATATTATAATAAAAATGGGCATAAATTGGTTATTAAAAAAAAAAAAAAAAACTCACTCTATTTAGAAGGCTTACCAAGTGTAACAAAAACAAAGCTAATAAGTGCAGATCCATGCCGGATTTCTCACAGTGCAAAATGTGCAAATAAGGAGGAAGAGATAGTGAAAAGGATTTGGGGGCAATATACCTTTAAGGTCTGGGATCATAGACACGCGCACACCCCGACGCGCGTATCGGAATTGATTCCTTCGTCATTCCCTATAGCTACACCCCTACAAGTAGGTTTGTTGCCTCAATAGCGGGACCGAGTATTTTTGGGGTATTTTTAATTAGCAGACTGGAGATATCGTACATAGGAAAAAATAAATTTTGCCTGGCAAGGCTGGTATTGCCATGGTATTCTTGTGCCTGGTAATTTGTTAAGTATCTTCATTTCTCCCTCTCCCAGTACACACAGCACAGACAATGGCAGAATTGTCACAACCTTATTATGGTGCAAACAAAATCACTGGGCCTCCCATTACATTTCACCCACTTCATCTGCAGAAACTTTATTCCTCTGGGTACTGACTCATCTGAGGAAGTCCTGCACTAATGTTGATTTTATGGCACAAGGAGGTTATTATTAAAAGGATAATTTTTTCCTTTTTTTTTTTACATATACTCCTCCCCTGGAACTTTTTCTTTTAGCTTAACTTAACCACATAAAGGAACTTCACTTGTTAGAGTGAATGGTGCGATTCAAAGCTACAGCTATCATATAATGTTCTGAAAAATCCAAGTTGGGTGAAATAGTGAAGAAAAACAAAATACAATTCTGTCATTGTTTTGGGGTTCAGATCTTACAGCGTTCATTGTGCAGTAAAAATTGCCTGGCAATAGGTCAGTATAATTACAGCGTTAGCAGATTAAATGCTAGTATTTGCAACAGCGTTATCAAACCTTGGAGTTTTGGGGTTTTTTTACGGTTAAAAAATTTTCAAGACTTTGTAGAAGAAAAAAATTGTTTTGTGCCCCATTTTTTTGAGACCCTTTTTTATTTTCCCATTTATATAGCTGTATGAGGGCTTGCTTTTTTTGGTTTTGGTGATCTGGAGTTTTTATCGGTACTGTTATGGAGTACATACAATGTTCTAATGACTTTTTGTTGCAATGTTTTGAAAGAATATGGTAACTAGGAATGAGTGGACCCGTGGAAAAAACTTTCTTTCCAAACGAACTGTAAGGCTACGTTCACATTTGCGTTGTGCGCCGCAGCGTCGGCGACGCAACGCACAACGCAAACAAAAACGCAACAAAACGCACGCTAAAACGCTGCGTTTTGCAACGCATGCTGTCATGATTCTCAATGGCGAGAGAACATAGCCCAGCATATATGAGAACTAGCTCTTGGAAGATGGAAACTATACTGACCATGAACTAAACCTGCCGCACAACTAGAAGTGGCCGGGTAGCATGCCTACGTTTTTTTATCCCTAGATGCCCAGCGCCAGCCGGAGAACTACCTAATCCTAGCAGAGGAAAAGACAGTCCTGGCTCACCTCTAGAGAAATTTTCCCAAAAGGCAGACAGAGGCCCCCACATATATTGGCGGTGATTTAAGATGAAATGACAAACGTAGTATGAAAATAGGTTTAGCAAAATCGAGGTCTGCTTACTAGATAGCATGAAGACAGAAAGGGCACTTTCATGGTCAGCAGAAAACCCTATCAAAACACCATCCAGAAATTACTTTAAGACTCTAGCATTAACTCATAACACCAGAGTGGCAATTTCCGCTCACAAGAGCTTTCCAGACACAGTAAAGAAACAGCAGCTGTGAACAGGAACAAAATGCAAAAACACACAAGGACAAAAGTCCAACTTAGCTGGGAGTTGTCTAGTAGCAGGAACAAGCACAGAAAGGTTACTGATTACATTGTTGACCGGCATGAAACTGACAGAGGAGCAAGGTTATATAGCGACTCCCACATCCTGATAGGAGCAGGTGAACAGAGGGGATGATGCACACAAGTTAAATTCCACAAGTGGCCACCGGGGGAGCCCAGAATCCAATTTCACAACAGTACCCCCCCCTCAAGGAGGGGGCACCGAACCCTCACCAGAACCACCAGGGCGATCAGGATGAGCCCTATGAAAGGCACGGACAAGATCGGAGGCATGAACATCAGAGGCAGTGACCCAAGAATTATCCTCCTGACCGTATCCCTTCCATTTGACCAGATACTGGAGTTTCCGTCTGGAAACACGAGAGTCCAAGATCTTTTCCACAACGTACTCCAACTCACCCTCAACCAACACCGGAGCAGGAGGCTCAACGGAAGGCACAGCTGGTACCTCATACCTGCGCAACAATGACCGATGAAAAACATTATGAATCGAAAAGGATGCAGGGAGGTCCAAACGGAAGGACACAGGGTTAAGAATCTCCAATATCTTGTACGGGCCGATGAACCGAGGCTTAAACTTAGGAGAAGAAACCCTCATAGGGACAAAACGAGAAGACAACCACACCAAGTCCCCAACACAAAGCCGAGGACCAACACGACGACGGCGGTTGGCAAAAAGCTGAGTCTTCTCCTGGGACAACTTCAAATTGTCCACCACCTGCCCCCAAATCTGATGCAACCTCTCCACCACAGCATCCATTCCAGGACAATCCGAAGATTCCACTTGACCGGAGGAAAATCGAGGATGAAACCCCGAATTACAGAAAAACGGGGACACCAAGGTGGCAGAGCTGGCCCGATTATTGAGGGCGAACTCCGCCAAAGGCAAAAAAGCAACCCAATCATCCTGATCCGCAGACACAAAACACCTCAAATATGTCTCCAAGGTCTGATTAGTCCGCTCGGTCTGGCCATTAGTCTGAGGATGGAAAGCAGACGAAAAAGACAAATCTATGCCCATCCTAGCACAGAATGCCCGCCAAAATCTAGACACGAATTGGGTCCCTCTGTCAGAAACGATATTCTCCGGAATACCATGCAAACGAACAACATTTTGAAAAAACAGAGGAACCAACTCGGAAGAAGAAGGCAACTTAGGCAAGGGAACCAGATGGACCATCTTAGAGAAACGGTCACACACCACCCAGATGACAGACATCTTCTGAGAAACAGGCAGATCCGAAATAAAATCCATCGAGATGTGCGTCCAAGGCCTCTTCGGGATAGGCAAGGGTAACAACAATCCACTAGCCCGAGAACAACAAGGCTTGGCCCGAGCACAAACGTCACAAGACTGCACAAAGCCTCGCACATCTCGTGACAGGGAAGGCCACCAGAAGGACCTTGCCACCAAATCCCTGGTACCAAAGATTCCAGGATGACCTGCCAACGCAGAAGAATGAACCTCAGAGATGACTCTACTGGTCCAATCATCAGGAACAAACAGTCTACCAGGTGGGCAACGATCAGGTCTATCCGCCTGAAACTCCTGCAAGGCCCGCCGCAGGTCTGGAGAAACGGCAGACAATATCACTCCATCTTTAAGGATACCTGTGGGCTCAGAATTACCAGGGGAGTCAGGCTCAAAACTCCTAGAAAGGGCATCCGCCTTAACATTCTTAGAACCCGGTAGGTAAGACACCACAAAATTAAACCGAGAGAAAAACAACGACCAGCGCGCTTGTCTAGGATTCAGGCGCCTGGCAGACTCAAGGTAAATTAAATTTTTGTGGTCAGTCAAAACCACCACCTGATGTCTGGCCCCCTCAAGCCAGTGACGCCACTCCTCAAAAGCCCACTTCATGGCCAAAAGCTCCCGATTCCCAATATCATAATTCCGCTCGGCGGGCGAAAATTTACGGGAAAAAAAAGCACAAGGTCTCATCACGGAGCAGTCGGAACTTCTCTGCGACAACACCGCCCCAGCTCCGATTTCAGAAGCGTCGACCTCAACCTGAAAAGGAAGAGCAACATCAGGCTGACGCAACACTGGGGCGGAAGAAAAGCGGCGCTTGAGCTCCCGAAAGGCCTCCACAGCATCAGGGGACCAATCAGCAACATCAGCACCCTTCTTAGTCAAATCAGTCAATGGTTTTACAACATCAGAAAAACCAGCAATAAATCGACGATAAAAGTTAGCAAAGCCCAAAAATTTCTGAAGACTCTTAAGAGAAGAGGGTTGCGTCCAATCACCAATAGCCTGAACCTTGACAGGATCCATCTCGATGGAAGAGGGGGAAAAAATGTATCCCAAGAAGGAAATCTTCTGAACCCCAAAAACACACTTAGAACCCTTCACACACAAGGAATTAGACCGCAAAACCTGAAAAACCCTCCTGACCTGCTGGACATGAGAGTCCCAGTCATCCGAAAAAATCAGAATATCATCCAGATACACAATCATAAATTTATCCAAATAATCGCGGAAAATGTCATGCATAAAGGACTGGAAGACTGAAGGGGCATTTGAAAGACCAAAAGGCATCACCAAATACTCAAAATGGCCCTCGGGCGTATTAAATGCGGTTTTCCACTCATCCCCCTGCTTGATTCGCACCAAATTATACGCCCCACGGAGATCAATCTTAGAGAACCACTTGGCCCCCTTTATACGAGCAAACAAATCAGTAAGCAGTGGTAACGGATATTGATATTTAACCGTGATTTTATTCAAAAGTCGATAATCAATACACGGCCTCAAAGAGCCGTCTTTCTTAGATACAAAGAAAAAACCGGCTCCTAAGGGAGATGACGAAGGACGAATATGTCCCTTTTTTGGGCCGGTCAAACTGTCATGATTCTCAATGGCGAGAGAACATAGCCCAGCATATATGAGAACTAGCTCTTGGAAGATGGAAACTATACTGACCATGAACTAAACCTGCCGCACAACTAGAAGTGGCCGGGTAGCATGCCTACGTTTTTTTATCCCTAGATGCCCAGCGCCAGCCGGAGAACTACCTAATCCTAGCAGAGGAAAAGACAGTCCTGGCTCACCTCTAGAGAAATTTTCCCAAAAGGCAGACAGAGGCCCCCACATATATTGGCGGTGATTTAAGATGAAATGACAAACGTAGTATGAAAATAGGTTTAGCAAAATCGAGGTCTGCTTACTAGATAGCATGAAGACAGAAAGGGCACTTTCATGGTCAGCAGAAAACCCTATCAAAACACCATCCAGAAATTACTTTAAGACTCTAGCATTAACTCATAACACCAGAGTGGCAATTTCCGCTCACAAGAGCTTTCCAGACACAGTAAAGAAACAGCAGCTGTGAACAGGAACAAAATGCAAAAACACACAAGGACAAAAGTCCAACTTAGCTGGGAGTTGTCTAGTAGCAGGAACAAGCACAGAAAGGCTACTGATTACATTGTTGACCGGCATGAAACTGACAGAGGAGCAAGGTTATATAGCGACTCCCACATCCTGATAGGAGCAGGTGAACAGAGGGGATGATGCACACAAGTTACATTCCACAAGTGGCCACCGGGGGAGCCCAGAATCCAATTTCACAACAGCATGCGTCCTTTTTGGCCGAAAGTTGGACGCATGCGTCGCAAAACGCAGCACAACGCATGTCCATGCGCCCCCATGTTAAATATAGGGGCGCATGACGCATGCGGCGACGCTGCGGCGCTGAACGCTAATGTGAACGTAGACTTAATCAGACTTCCAGGAGTAGAGTCCCTGTTCAGAGTTCAGCACCTAGTGACCGGGACAAACCACAAACTTTACAGTTCTGGTTCGCTTCTCTAATAGTAACCAAAAATTGGCAATTCTGATCTGTTTTATTTGTTTTTTTTTCTTTATAACGTTTACCTTGTGCGTTGAATATGGAGTTTGGCACAGCGATACTAAATACATTTATTTGTTTATTTTTGAATTGGGAAAAGGTGGGGATTTAGGCTTCTATTATTTTTCTATAATTTCTAAAAACATTTTTCTTTATTAATATCGCTTTGTTTTTTATTAGTCCCTAGTCACCAAAACTTGCAGGCCCCAGGAACTGAACCATTTAAATGCTGCCGTCAGTGATTAACATAGCAAAAACGATTAAACTGCAGCGATTAGAGCCCACTCCATACGCCTGCACCCTGATGCTGATGTACAGTGGGTATGGAAAGTATTCATACCCCTTTACATTTTTCACTCTGTTTCATTGCATCCATTTGGTAAATTAAAAAAAAGTTCATTTTTTTCTCATTAACCCCTTTCTACCATTGGACGTACTATTCCGTCCACGTGGGGTGGGCCCTACTTGCCATGGACGGAATAGTATGTCCAGCGTGATCAGCCGCGCTCTCGGGGGGAGCGCGGCCAATCGCGGCCGGGTGTCAGCTGACTATCGCAGCTGACTTCCGACACTATGTGCCAGGAGCGGCCACGGACCGCTCCTGGCACATTAATCCCCGGCACACTGCGATCAAAGATGATCGCAGCGTTCCGGCGGCATAGGGAAGCATCGCACAGGGAGGGGGCTCCCTGTGTTCTTCCCTGAGACCCTCGGAGCAACGCGATGTGATCGTGTTGCTCCGAGGGTCTCCTACCTCCTCTTCCCTGCAGACCCGGATCCAAAATGGCCGCAGGGGGCCGTCCGGGTCCTGCAGGGAGGTGGCTTTCAAGTGCCTGCTCAGAGCAGGCGGCGGGAATCCTCCTTGCAGTGCCTGTGTGATCGATGATCTGACACAGTGCATTGCAAAGTGTCAGATCAGCGATCTGTCACTATAATGTGATGTCCCCCTTGGGGCAATGTAAAAAAGTAAAAAAAAAAATAAAATAAAAATATTCACGTGTAAAAAAAAATAAAAAAATAAAAAAATAAGAAATAAATAGAAAAAAAATCCTAAATAAAGAAAAAAAATATTGTTCCAATAAATAAATTTCTTTATCTAAACAAAAAAACAATAAAAGTGCACATATTTAGTATCGCCGCGTCCGTAACGACCCGACCTAAAAAATGTCCCACAAGATAACCCCTTCAGTGAACACCGTAAAAAAAAAAAAAAAAGGCAAAAATCATATCATACCACCATACAAAAAGTGGAATAACACGCGATCAGTCCGCAAAAAAACAAGCCGCCATACACCGTCATCAACGAAAAAATAAAAAAGTTATAGTCCTCAGAATAAAGCGTTGCAAAAATAATTATTTTTTATATAAAAAAGTTTTTATTCTTATGGAGAAAGGTGAGATTCAAATGCGGCCTACAGTCCAAACTGTCCCCACTCACTCCCCTATTTCATAATCCTATGTTCACCCCGGGATTGGAAATAGCACATTTTACCTGGTGGGTCCTAAGGGATATCTCCACGCTGAAACATCTCTGCTCTCCATTCAATTTATTACTTACCGGACAAGAATTTGTCCAGAGATATGAGCCACCACCCAAGGAAGCCCTTCGTATAAACCAGATCCTCCATTTCGCCAGACAGCATTCACCCTGTGGAGTTCCATTCAGTCCAACCAATTTTGAACAGAGGTGCATTGACGATCCTTTGGGTAATGGAATTATATCCCTTCTATATTCTCTGCTTAACAAACCACATGTAGAAGGTAAGCAAAAATATATGCTGCAGTGGGAGAGGGATCTGGGATTTACTATGCCCATAGAGACTTGGCACACTTGTTGTGACACGCTGTCTCGGGGTTGTCATCAGACATCTCTGACCGAGACATCACTTAAAGTTTTGCACCGAACATATTATGTTCCAACAAAGCTCCATGCCATGTTTCCACATATATCTGAGAGCTGCTTTAGGGGTTGTGCGGTCCCGGGAGACCTTTTACACATTTGGTGGGGATGTCCGGTGGTTGAGGCCTTATGGAGGGAAGTTAAGCTACTTATTGAACAATTATATGGTAAAACCATCCCGATGGATCCCACCGTTTTCCTGTTGGGCAAGAGTCTCCCTGGGTTCTCAAATTGTTTGCAGAAACTGGTGACCACTTTATGTATGGCGACCAAAATTCATATCGCTGCCAAGTGGAGATCCCACTCATTGTCTATATCTTTGGTCAGGGATAGAATGGATGAGATCCTATTATGTGAGCGAATCCAGGCCACCAGAAATGACGAATGGGAAGTCTTCTTCAAGACCTGGAGCTCTTGGATGGATCTGGACCCGGGCTCTCCTCTTGCTCAGGCCCTCTCGCTTTCTCCGTAAATTCTTATAAAAACTGGGATATATATTAACCTTGTTATTCCGTTCATCTTGACCCTCTAGACCTGGCCACACTTTCTTTTTTTTTTTTTTTTTTTTTTTTATTGTATATCTTTCATACAGCTCATGAAGTCTGTCCGCTTGATACATGATTATGTTTAAATTTGGGGCCATATTATCTGGTTTCTTTATATACCTTCTGTAGGGATGTTTACAGTTAAGAAGCTCATAGTCCTCTTGTTCTTTCCCCCAGTCTGTCTTGTCTTGTACCTTCCTTATTTTGTATTGATATCTTATGTTTTAGTTATTTTACCCGATGTACGATAGTCTCCTCTATTTTACAGATTTTGTACTTTATGTGTGTTGCCTCTCTCCTATGTTTGGAGGAGCATCTGCATTTGGTTTTTGTTATATTGAAAATTTCAAATAAACAAATTGAAACTAAAAAAGTTTTTATCGTATAAAAGCGCCAAAACATAAAAAAATGATATAAATGAGGTATCGCTGTAATCGTTTTGACCCGAAGAATAAAACTGCTTTATCAATTTTACCAAACGCGGAACGGTATAAACGCCTCCTCAAAAGAAATTCATGAATAGCTGTTTTTTGTTCACTCTACCTCACAAAAATCAGAATAAAAAGCAATCAAAAAATGTCACGTGCCCGAAAATGGTACCAATAAAAACGTCAACTCGTCCCGCAAAAAATAAGACCTCACATGACTCTGTGGACCAAAATATGGAAAAATTATAGCTCTCAAAATGTGGAGCCCCAAAAACTATTTTTTGCAATAAAAAGCGTCTTTCAGTGTGTGATGGCTGCCAATCATAAAAATCTGCTAAAAAACCCCGCTATAAAATTAAATCAAACCCCCCATCATCACCCCCTTAGTTAGGGAAAAATAATACAATTTAAAAAAATTTATTTCCATTTTCCCATTAGGGTTAGGGTTGGGGCTAAAGTTAGGGTTTGGATTACATTTACGGTTGGGATTAGGGTTAGGGGTGTGTTTGGGTTAAGGTTTCAGTTAGAATTGGGGGGTTTCCACTGTTTAGGCACATCAGGGGCTCTCCAAACGTGACATGGCGTCCTATCTCAATTTCAGCCAATTCTGCGTTGAAAAAGTAAATGTGTTCCTTCCTTTCCGAGCTCACCCGTGCGCCCAAACAGGGGTATACCCCAACATATGGGGTATCGGCGTACTCAGGACAAATTGCACAACAAATTTTGTTGTCCAGTTTCTCCTGTTACCCTTGGTAAAATAAAACAAATTGGAGCTAAAGTAAATTTTGTGTGAAAAAAAAAGTTAAATGTTAATTTTTTGTTAAACATTCCAAAAATTCCTGTGAAATACCTGAAGGGTTAATAAACTTCTTGAATGTGGTTTTAAGCACCTTGGTGGGTGCAGTTTTTAGAATGGTGTCACACTTGGGTATTTTCTATCATATAGACCCCTCAAAGTGACTTCAAATGTGATGTAGTCCCTAAAAAAAAAATAGTGTTGTAAAAATGAGAAATTGCTGGTCAACATTTAACCCTTATAACTCCCTAACAAAAAAAATTTTGGTTCCAAAATTGTGCTGATGTAAAGTAGACATGTAGGAAATGTTACTTATTAAGTATTTTGTGTGACATAACTCTGTGATTTAAGGGCATAAAAATTCAAAGTTGGAAGTTTTCACAATTTTCGCCAAATTTCCATTTTTTTCACAAATAAACGCAGGTAATATCAAAGAAATTTTACCACTAACATGAAGTACAATATGTCATGAGAAAAGAATGTAAAAATCACTGGGATCCGTTGAAGCGTTACAGAGTTATAACCTCATAAAGGGACAGTGGTCAAAACTGTAAAAATTGGCCCGGTCATTAACGTGCAAACCACCCTTGGGGGTAAAGGGGTTAATGTACACTCGTCACCCCATCTTGACTGAAAAAAAAACCCAGAAATGTAGAATAATTTAGCAAATTTATTAAAAAAGAAAAACTGAAATATCCAGTCATAAGTATTCAGACCCTTTGCTCAGTATTGAGTAGAAGCACCTTTTGAGCTAGTGCAGCCATGAGTTTTCTTGGGAATGATGCAACAAGTTTTTCATACCTGGATTTAGTGTTCCTCTGCCATTCTTCCTTGCAGATCCTCTCCAGTTCCGTCAGGTTGGATGGTGAACGTTGGTGGACAGCCATTTTCAGGTGTCTCCAGAGATGCTGAATTGGGTTTAGGTCAGGGCTCTGGCTGGGCCAGTCGAGTGGTCACAGAGTTGTTCTGAAGCCACTCCTTTGTTATTTTAGCTGTGTGCTTAGGGTCATTGTCTTGTTTGAAGGTGAACCTTCTGCCAAGTCTGTGGTCCAAAGCACTCTGGAAGAGATTTTCATGCAGGATATCTCTGTACTTGGCCGCATTCATGTTTCCTTCAATGTCAACCAGTCGTCCTGTCCCTGCAGCTGAAAAACACCCCCATAGCATGATGGTGCCACCACGTTTCACTGTTGGGATTGTATTGGGCAGGGGATGAGCAGTGCCTGATTTTCTCCACACATACCGCTTAGAATTATCATCAAAAAGTTCTATCTTCGTCTCATTAGACCAGAGAATCTTATTTCTCATAGTCTGGGAGTCCTTCATGTGTTTTTTAGCAAACTCTGTGTGGGCTTTCATATGTCTTGCACTGAGGAGAGGCTTCTGTCGAGCCACTCAGCCGTAAAGGTCCGACTGGTAGAGAGCTGCAGTGATAGTTGACTTTGTGGAACTTTCTCCCACCTGCATCTCTAGAGCTCAGCCACAGTGATCTTGGGGTTCTTCTTTACTTCTCTCACCAAAGCTCTTCTCCCACGATTGCTCAGTTTGGCTAGATGGCCAGGTCTAGGAAGACTTCTGGTGGTCTCAAACTTCTTCCATTTAAGGATTATGGAGGCCACTGTGCTCTTAGGAACCTTGAGTACTGCAGAAATTCTGTTGTAATCTTGGCCAGATCTGTGCCTTGCCACAATTCTGTCTCTGAGCTCCTTGGCCAGATCCTTTGACCTCATGATTCTCATTTGGTCTGACATGCACTGTGAGCTGTGAGGTCTTATATAGACAGGTGTGGGCCTTTCCAAAACAAGTCCTATCAGTTTAATTAAACACAGCTGGACTCCAGTAAAGGAGTAGAACCATCCCAAGGAGGATCACAAGGAAATGGACAGCATGTGAGTTATATATGAGTGTCTGAGCAAAGGGTCTGAATACTTATGACTGTGATATTTCAGTTTTTCTTTTTTATTAAATTTGCAAAAATGTCTCCATTTCTGTTTTTTTTTTTTTCCTGTCAAGATGGGGTGCAGAGTGTACATGAATGTATGTAGAATGTTTGTATGTAATGTATGTAGAAAAAAATGAACTTTATTTGAATTTACCAAATGGCTGCAATGAAAGAGTGAAAAATTTAAAGGGGTCTGAATACTTTCCGTACCCACTGTACATGTACAGTAGGGTGTACAAACGGGTTAAATATAAGCAATATAATGTTTTCTGGCAGCCTGTAATCCTCCTGCATTGCCATGGTTTGGAGGAATCTGGTGTTGTAGTTTCTGAATATCCTCAAATATCCATGACATTTTCTTGTTCTAAAATCCTGATTGCTAGAAGTAATTTGTGCCTTGACACGTTTCTGAAATAACAAGCACTTTTCACCTATTGTGTCCCCCGATTTCCTTGTAGACTGTAAGCTTGCGAGTAGGGACCTCACTATTAATGTCACTGTTTAAATTGTCTTAACTTGTATTGAATTTATTGTCTCTACATGTCCCTGCTTAATTGTAAAGTGCTGCGGAATATGTTGGCGCTATATAAATAAAAAAATTATTATTATTAAAATTATTCTGCAGCATAGCCCTAGTTCTACTACATTCATGCAGGGGACTGCTATGCCACCTGCTGGCACTTTATGATTACTACAGGTATAAAATTATATAGTTAAAGGCATTGGATTGGCTGTTAGATTAAATGATCAGTGTTGTTTATTCAGACTTTGTAACAATCGTTCAAGCAAATGTAAGAAAATTAGTGATGTTATTTTAGAAAAAAGCCTCTCTTTCCACTCCAGCCATGAATTCATAGACATTAATAATAAGCAATTAATTGCCACTCAATTTCTAATACGGTAATTAATTTGAAGGCCACTCTGACTTTTATGACCTGGCAGTAGAGATGAGCTGATTGCATTGCACAACCTCGGTCGAGTTCAATGCTCTCTGGCCACGAACAGGAGCTGTTCCAATTTCCTGAGCTTCCGGGTTCCTTAGCTCAACATTTGTCGGATTGACGTGACATCATCTGTACAGCATACGGTGCACAGGTTGCGTCTCACCAGCCCACATAATTATAAAAAGAGCCTGCGATACAGGAGGGTTTCACATTGCGTTCAGGCCCTTGTTCGGTGACCCTATTGGGGCTTATGTCTGAACCAGGGGTGCACATATCATTGCTGCAACCTGTGCAGGTGCAAAATGGTCCATTCACCACGCCCCCCGAGGAAGCACAATAGCAAAACGCGCTTTGGGGTTTGTCTTGCACGTCCGATATTAAGGTTGGTTGTTATGGGTGTTTCTATTGTTACCACCTACTGTATGTTACTATGTTATGGTCTATTGATTTGTAATGCGCTGTCAGAAGATCTGATTAATTTGCCTCATTTGCAGCTATGAGAATGGTTCGGCCTTTCATTATATAAGTATTTTTACTTACCCATAAGCACTATGCACTTGCCACTTTGTGCTGCTATATTGGGAATGGGACCCCTATGAATTGACTGCTGCTACCATCAGTATTTTTGCATTTGTTTACATATTTCTCATCTATTTTGCTGCTTACCTTGTGAATTGTATGCTCATACTTATACATTTGTGGTTTACCTGAGCCCTCTTTATTATACCAACTGCGTTTGCATGTGTCACTAAGGTGTCACTTAACCCTTTTCTCTCTGTTTTAACTTTGTCTATGTATTTATTTATTTATTTATTTAATTATTCATTTTTATGAAGATATAAATAAAATTTCTATTTTATTATTGCTCCGCAATCCATTTTTTCTTTGGTTTACTAATAATTATAAAAAGAGCCTGCGATACAGGAGGGTTTCACATTGCATTCAGGCCCTCGTTCGGTGGCCCTATATGGGCTTATGTCTGAACCAGGGGTGCACATATCATTGCTGCAACCTGTGCAGGTGCAAAATGGTCTATTTACACTTCCAAAGCAGCTATTAGACTGCAAAGGGACCATATATTGTTCTTGCACAGGGGCCCTCATCTGTCTGTGTCTGCCAATGGTCTGAACCCCCTTGCAAAACGTAAGCCCGACAGGGCCACTGAACGGGTGCCTGAACGCAATGTGAAAGCACCCTAAGGAAATTTGCGCAGCTACTGTCCACAGCCAGAGAGCACTGACTTAGAATTTGCTTACTTAAAGCAATCCGCTCATCTCTATCTGGCAGCATCATGATGACTATTATGTAGGACCCTGCCATCATTAGGCTACTTTCACACTAGCGTCGTGCACTGCACGTCGCTATGCGTCATTTTGTAGAAAAAAGCATCCTGCAAAAGTGCTTGCAGGATGCGTTTTTTCTCCATAGACTAGCATTAGCGATGCAGTGCGACGCATTGCCACACGTCGCAACCGTCGTGCGACGGTTGCGTCGTGTTGCTTTGGTCCATCGCCACCAAAAAACGTTGCATGTAACGTTTTTTGGTGCGTCGAGACCGGAACGTCGCCCCTGCCTCCCCGCACATCACAATGGGGCAGCCGATGCGTTGAAAAACAGCATCCGCTGCCCCCGTTGTGCGGCGCTTTCACTGCTTGCGTCGGTACATCGCAGCGACACAATTCGTCGTGTTTCGTACGACGCTAGTGTGAAAGTAGCCTTCAGGAGAAAACCTTTCATCTAGCTTAGGAATCAGCTTATCTGCTGCCCTTAGATGTTTATGAAGAGGAAATAAGGAAGCAGCCACAAAGAGAGGTAGAGAGGCACACCACTGCGTGTTTTATCTCAACACTGAGCTGAATTCACAGCTACATTGCTCAGTACTACTGTATAACCTCCTCCATGCTGCTGTTGCTTTTGAGAGTGTGCTACATAAAAACAGGAGAGCAGGAATCTCTCATGTGTCAGTTTACTGGGTATGGGAGACATCATAGCAGCAGTCTTCACCTACAAGCTAAGAAACAATTGAAAATGAGAGAGCCATATAATGACCAAAAGTATTGTTATTCCTCATGTACACAGACAGGAGATCATTCTGAAAATCCACCTAAAATGACAGATAAGCTACAAGATTGGGTTTGCAGGTGGCGCAGCGATTAGCTGATCCATTGGCAAGTGAATGAGCTAACCCATACAACATCTCATTACCACCTGAAAACAGATTGTCCATTATAATGACTTAAAACTGAATGGTCATCCACTAGTATATGTTGACATTAAGGGAGACCCTAAGTAGGGAAGTCCTTCTAGTGTGGACCAATAAGGCAAGTGAAACAGCATTGTACATGGTAGAAACCATGTATGAACCGCTATGAACTCTTACAGTGGTCTTTTCACCAGATTCCACAGTATAAACTGCGTAAATTAATAACTGTCTTAGACCTGATGAGTCTGGTGTACTCGCTTTCAAAATTCATGTCAGAGTGGCTATATTCTTATATTAAAATGAGCATTTTATGAGCCCAGCTAACGAGGGAGAGAACTTGTGAGTTCAAGTGTATTCAGTCTCCACCCAATCCAGCCTGACTGACAGCTGCAGCTTGTACTGAGCAGTGTGAGATGTCCGCAGCGGCAGAGAGGAAGGATTCAGAGGAGCTGTCAAAAAGGCTAGGTGGGCAGTGGTTGAGTTTAATTTTTCACAGTAAGTAAATCAGCCTCTTCAGGTTTGTGAGATGTTTGTATTGTGAAATCTGATGATAAATTATGATGAAAATTTCCTAAGAAATTGTTTTACTCCCATAAAAATGGTTCCTCCTCGCTCCTGGGAAGGTCTGTGGACATGAAGAACTCTGCACTTGTGTGAAATGTTTACAAGTGTTATAAAACAAAACTGAAAAGTTACACAACACATTACACTGATGAGATCTTGCAGCATTTGACCTCTGATCGAGCAGCTGACTTCAAGATGGAAATGCCATACCACTGGAGGGCTAGCGACAAGAGCCAGATTACAACAAAAGACAAGGAAATTCTATTCAGCCTGGATATAATGAGAAAAAATGGACATTTTTATGTTTTTGTGTCAAATTTGGAGGACATGACTCCCTATCACCATCTGACATCTGTTGCTTTCTTGTATCAGCAGCGTGAAGCGGGGGGGGGGGGGGGATAGGTGGACTGTAATGACGTTTTATGGGATGATTGACAGGAAATGCAATATACATTCTATCCTCACGATCTCTCTATCTTACATCACAAATCTCCAGTGATAAGATGTGAACTTTAGGTTTTTATAACTCTATAAAATGTGCAGAACAGAATATATTATATTTGTAGGGTTCTGAATTTTGTCACCCATGCCAATCAACAGTTTGCATGGGGCTACGGCATTCCTGTGGGTCTTCATTGTTTACATCAGTCTGGGACTATAATGAATGGCCCCCATAATAAAGCAAATCAGTGGAGATTGCCTATAATCGCCCAGATCTAAAAATGATGATCTATCCTAAATTTCTGAATTCTCCCCGTTTTCACACTACAAATCTTTGGACACGTTTCTGTTCATATATTGCAGCTGCCAGAACGCGCAGTCACTTCCATATAAGAGTCGTAGAGGCAGTGATGCAAATAGAAAACAGTGAAAATGTATTTATTGCCGCTCGGTTCATTGTAAACATCTGCCATCACTGGAGAGGAGCAGTCGTCTTGTACATTCAAGTAATGCGATCAATTTGTAA
This sequence comes from Ranitomeya variabilis, assembly GCF_051348905.1. Classification (NCBI taxonomy): domain Eukaryota; kingdom Metazoa; phylum Chordata; class Amphibia; order Anura; family Dendrobatidae; genus Ranitomeya; species Ranitomeya variabilis. The sequence continues at coordinate 250,291,167 of NC_135233.1, read as the reverse complement.
AACTAGCTTAAAAAAACACCATAAAAGTTACTTAGAGGTAATTTAGTGATGTAAAGCACAAAGCGAAAACTGAAACAATCTGCACTTCTATGGCAAGTAGAATAAGCAAAAAAGTCAGTGAGGAGAAACTCTCAATGCCATTTGTTGACAGGGTACCCATAAAGTCATCCTCCTGTGGCACCTATGGGCGGTGCAATTCTGCTCCAACATGATGACCCTGGGCTGGGAGTACTGGGAGTAGAGCTCTGTTCAGACCTCATTTTCTTGTTACATTTGGGGTATGTGTCTGGAACACCTTTGGTGCACATGCCAAATGCATCTGTAGACTCCAAAAAAATGTCCTTGTGACATATGCCAAACCAGCATAACATTTTTTCTTGCATTTTTTTTTTTAAAACAAATTGCATCAAAATCCCCCTGTGAATAATAAAATTCTGCTAGCTAACCACTAGAGGGAGCATAGGAGCATACTGTAAAACAGTATGCAGTGAGCGTCTAAGATCCCCCTAGTGGTGATTGCAATAAAATATTGCAATAGTTTTTTATGCAATCCAGGGAAAATGAATAATTAAAAAAAATTAAATAGTGTCCTTGTTAAAGTATTAATTCAGGATGATTTTTTTTTGTGAATTTGATTTTGTGGTGGAATACAAATAAAGGGGTGCAAGTACCATATAGGTAGCTTTAAAATTCTATGAAAGGGTGCATCCAGTTCTGGGTGATGAAATTCCCCCTTTCCACGTCCTCTTGTGCACAACTTACCCATGTACCACAATTTTAGCAAACAAGAAAAGAGGGTAATTGTGTTCCTCCCCTGAATGGAATAGCAGGGATGTACAAGCACAAAGTCCTTCTGGACCAGAACTGAGGGCCATCCAGTGGCTCTGAAGATACCAATTGTCTATGTATGACCTGCAAATCTTTCGTGTTACCATTTGTTTCTTTCATCACAGTTGTATATATAGTCACATCAACTTCCATCTCTGTTTCTCATTTCTTTCCAGTTTGATGGAGTCTGTTTAAGCTCCAAGATGATGATTCAGGAACTTGAAGCTTTTGTCCTTGGAAAGGTGACAGTTCATGTCCTCAGACTGATCCAAGAATCAGTCATTGAGAGCCAGAAGTCCTGACATTGAGAACTGCTTGGGGCCATCCGGATCAGATTATGTAAGTTTCTACTCCATTCTGTTTCAAAGGATCCACAGGGAGTAAAGGAAATTCAGGTGGTCATATCCGTACTGACAATGAGGGGTAGATTGTAAAGAGATTTTGCACCCAACTTTGGTTTCTATAGATGGAGTATATAACTTGGCTACACCTGGCTTGCTTCCAATATCGGTGATTTAAAGGCCATTAGATTTTGGCTTCAGCATAACTAAATATATAAGTCAATGATGTGGTGTGTATCTCAGTTCATCCTTCACGTTCCGTTAATTATGTGGAAGATCTCCGCTATTGAAAATGTAACAACAGCATGATCAACACTAGAGCCAGACTGAAGACAATGAAGAACACAGCCGCCACCCAGACATCGTATGTCTGTACTCTCATGGTGGACGGGGCTTCAGATGGGATCATATTGGTCAGGTTCAGCATGTAGCCCAACGTCCAGCCAATGTCTGTGTTCGCAGCCTATAAAAGTGGAAAGTTACACATGAGTGACAGCAGAAAACTTGTCAGGCTATATTTATTCTAGGACCAATGGTCCCTATACACTGTCATATTTCTGCCCATAAATGAGCACCGATTTGCCATATACACAATCACATGCATGGGCAGAGATATTGGTGCAATCTGTGAAAATCAGGTGCCTAAGTGATAAGGGGCCACTATCACCACTAAGGTGGACTGCAAAGGGCCCATATACTATTCTTGCACAGGGGCCTCTACTGCCTGTGTCCGCTCCTGGCCACATGGGCTGATACAACCTGTACGGACAGAATGAACATTTCACAATTGTTCTGTCCCCATACAGCATGCAGGGGGCCAGAATCACATCCCCTATTTACAAGGAGCAATGTGCTGCAGACAACAATGATTTTTCTGCCAGCATTTTGTTTTTTGCCGATCTGCGGTACTTTTTATTCGGCACCCCAGGATACTGGTCGTCGCAGTGGTATTGCTTTCCTCTCGGGGAGAGTGATATTACGTTTGGAGGCAAAGAAGGATAACTGCATCCAGGTATCACAAACATGCAACACATTTCACACTCCAGACCACCAGGGGGAGCTCCTGACCCTATTTATTAGGTCACTCTCTCTCTCTCTTTATATATATATATATATATATATATATATATATATATATATATATATATATACTGGTAGTCTGTAGGGAAAGTTAGAAAGTTCCAGACAGTAGTCTGAGGTGGACAGCGGGTCTAAGGAGCTGTGCATGCCCTCAGAGCTGCAGCTCCCAGAAAGAGACATTGAAAGGCAGAACTGTATTGCAGCGAGCGTGAAGGGAGTCACAGCAAAGGAGAGGATACCAGAAGGGGACCAGCCCTGCTCAAGCTGTCTCCTTCTGAGGCGCAACATCCCAGTAGCCGGAACACCGAGGGAGTAAGGACCTCTATGCCTTATTCCAGAGACCGGCAGGACAGCTAATTGCAAGTTACCTGTCCGCACTTACAGCCAGGAGGCACGGTGACATCTACAGAGCCGGTTTATCTAAGAAACCCTATAAACAGGCTCAAGTCACCAGTCATACAGGTTTTGTCCTATCCTATATGGGGGACAGAGAGAGCGAAACATCGCATTTGTGAGACCCTTATGTGAAGCCATAGGCAGTAAGGGACTACACCACTGCAGCGCAAAGGAAGGCTACTGATTTCCACCTGGACAAGGGATCTCTGGACTTGCCTCCAAACCGGCCGGACTCTGCCTGCCCTGTGATCTGGTGCCCTGGACTGTGGATGCTGAAGTCTTCAGTAAAGGTAAAGAGACTGCAACCTTGTGTCCTCGTTCTTCTCTGCGCCTCTCACCATCCACCATCTACACACCGGGAAGCCCTCGGGATATACTTCAACTGTGGGAAGGTATACCTCTAGCTGCCATAACATCACCCCAGCGGACCCCTTAAAGCAGCGTCAGTCACTCTGATCGAATACCACAGGAGGCGTCACAAACATTCCCCTTAAAGACATTTCCCTTTTACACGGACGTCCCAGGGCCACGGGGCGGGTCAGCCACCGTGACATCCCCCTGTGAACCGAAGGACCCGGTACCGAGTAACCCACGGCCCCATGGGGGCGCTCCATTTACATGGGATAATGATTGTGAATGAGAGTTCTTAAATGGATCTTTAGGAAGTTTGGCAGTAGCAAATGAATTGAGACCACCAGCATCAGCACTAGATATAGTAGGTTATGTATTTCAGCACATTTTCTGCTTATACGCACATTTTGTAGTTCCAGAAAAACAGCCGCAGCCTATTCTGTAAAACCATATATACATTACCTTCTCAACTACCCTTGGATAGATGCTTGGACCTGGAACGCAGTGCTGTAAACCAGTGAGCCACCATACGGCCCTGACTGCACTTCAAATGTCCCACCGCTTTCTCCAACACAGTCGTGTGGAATGAAGATCACCGAAAATGGCCTGCTTATGCATTAAAAAACCCTTCTTGACACCAGATCTGCGCTCACCTGTTTCATGAAGCTGATGGATGTCCAGGACTCCTCTCTGAATTTGTAGGCCTCCAGCAGCAGAGACAGGATATAGTTAGCATTAGCACAATAATCTCGAAGACGATCTTGTTTTTCCTTCGGGAAAGACGACTGAAGCTGTGAAGAAAGAAAAACGATATGATGAAGACGTGTGATACTTTTGTATGTGTCATGTCTCTATCGGAGGCTCACTTTACCTCGCTCCAATCTCGGGCACAGTAAGTCTCCACCGTATTCTGAACTGTAGATAAACTCTGTCCTGATGTCAAGTTGAGAAAGTCGAAAGTGTAGAAGAAAGCGGAGAAAGCCTGGTCGGAGGGAAACGCAAACACATGCCAATTAAAGAGCGTCATGATTACATTGTGAAGTAAGCACATCACCTTGTAGCGTAACCTGCTCTGAGAAGAAGCATACCTGTAGTTCCAAAATCCCTGGGCTGCTATTTAAGAAATGATCTTTTAAATTAGGTGGTAGGTCCACCATTTGTGTTCCAGAGCACCTTCATTTAGTTAATTTGGCCATTCAACTCCTCTCCCTTTCATTGATTGTCAGTGCTGCCCTACATGTATTCCTGCAGATGCACAGTTTCGCCCAGAATAGGCACAGAACAGCCTTTCTTCTGGAGAAGGCCAACTCTGTTACATTGTCTATCGGCGCAGGCATGAGCATTCAGTCAAGTGGATGGAATACAATTGTGTATGACATGTCAATTGCTCAGCCCTGTCACTGTGATGGTTATATAATTTCCGGGGATGTTCTCTATATACTGGAACATTTATTGTCTTTAATATATGATGTGATATTCCTGTTTACTGTAAACTGCAGAGTTACTTACGAAAAAGTTTCCCACGACCGGCGGCTGGAAGATTCCATCAAATGAACAAGACTGATTACCAGCACAGGAATCAAAATCATAGATGGTTTTGAGAATTTGATAGCACTCGTTAGCATTGCCGGTACCAGTAATATTGAATGTTTGCGTTAGCGACGTGGATGGGGCAGACTTGACGGTGCATGGACTGTTATACAGAGACTGCAGGCTGAGGGTCTCCTGATATCCCTTTGGATAGCAAGGGATGTTCACAGAATTGGCTAGGTCCTTTCCCTGGAAAAAAAGAAAGCATTTAACATTTTAGAATTTAACATCTATCTATCTATCTATATCTATATCTATCTATCTAGAAAGAAGAAAAAATAAAGGCAGTACTCCAATTGTTTCAGGTGGAAAAAGGTGAAAAAACTTTTATTCTGCCCCACTCATCCGGGGCAACATTTCGGGGCAGACCCTGTAGTATAAGGCAGCCCCCCCATAGGCGGATGCTAGTAAAAGACAGCACCCCATAGGCAGACCCTGTAGTATAAGGCAGCACCCCATAGGCAGACTCTAGTAAAAGGCAGTACCCCATAGGCAGACTCTGTAGTAAAAGGCAGTTCCCCTATAGGCAGTTCCTGAAGTATAAGGCAGCCCCCCTATAGGCAGATCCTGAAGTATAAGACAGCCCCCCTACCGACCTTACATAGTACACAGCAGGGGCACATTTATAAGATTATCTCAGCACAGAAATATTTTTTAAACACATCCAATTGTGGAAATTATTATTGTTCCAAGAACTATTGATTAAAATTAACTTTAAACTTAACTTTATTTTAGAAAAACTCCTTTATCTACCTTCATCCTTAAAACTATGAAACGTTTTACTTATAGTAAAGTTTTTAACCAATTACTTTTGAGGCCATGAAAAGAGACTTCGTAGAAAAATGGTTGCAGTTCCTCAGTGTTTCAGATATTTTTGTTCAATACCTTTAATTAAACCCAAAAGTCCACAATTCAATTGCATCTTAGTTGTTTAAATTTAAATAAAAATTAGTGGCCTGCAGAGCTGAAATCACGAAGATTCGGTGACTGTCCAAATATTTCTGGCCCTAACAGTGGCTATCTGCCTGCAGATATTTATTGTTATAGGTTTCCATTGCTCACTTTTGTCGCCTCCACCATCATCTTCTTCAGCGCCTGGTTTTGCCCGTAGCACAGGAAGCTGTGAGTGTAGATGGTGTATGGGAATCCGTATAGTTTGAACTCTGCTTTTTCCTTTGCGTCCTCGACTTTCACGTTTGGGATAAAGCTGATCTGTGTGGAAGCGCCACCAAGATCCAGAGCACCGTATATTTTGGAAGTGATTGGTCTTATCCAATGTCCACTGAAAGAATACTGTGGAGAAATAATGGCACAGAATACTATACCGTAATCAGAAAACAATGATACGAACAGAAATAGAGCCGTAATCACAGAAAAATGATTTCATAAAAATACATCTCTTCATAGTCATAGAAAATTAGACTCAAGGTTGGCGAGATCGGTAGGAACTGCTGCAAAAATATCTTGTCAATGGCTATCTCCCTACATTCACTCACCCAAGGAAGAATCCTGCTGAGAATCTGAAGGCCAAATCAAGCTGTTAATTTGTTATTGCATAAAAAATGAAACTTACTTTCATGAAGGACTCCAAGAGGTAGTTAATAGTGATCCAACCATAGGAGCCTTCTTCTTGTCCAGTGATGATCCGAGCACCACGAAAATCAATGGGGTAACGGCTTATGGTCTTAGACACCTCTGCAAGTACCTTATCTGATGCAGCCTTATTGTCCAGACTAGAAAGAGAGCAATAGTTATGTCATTGTCCGCACAGCATATACTGGATGTGCACGGATCCGGAAAGAACAACCTCGAATGGGAAATATATGGCGCTTTTAGTTGGTCACTGTATACTGGTACGTAGTTGAGCAGGCTATGTCAGCATAGTGTGGCTCTGCTACTTGGTATATCATTTGTACAGCGTATACTGGTGGCAGTAATACTTAGTATGGTTCTCTAAGGCAGCTTATTGTAAGAGACCGATAATACCAACCCACTAGTCTGTGTACCATATAATGTAGGGCTGACTCTAATTTTTGCCAGTCATAGTAAGACTTTTGTTTCCTGTGGCAAAGACTTAATTTGCTGCCCTAGACTTGTATCTTAAGGTACCTTCACACTAAGCGACGCTGCAGCGATATAGACAACGATGCCGATCGCTGCAGCGTCGCTGTGTGGTCGCTGGAGAGCTGTCACACAGACAGCTCTCCAGCGACCAACGATGCCGAAGTCCCCGGGTAACCAGGGTAAACATCGGGTTGCTAAGCGCAGGGCCGCGCTTAGTAACCCGATGTTTACCCTGGTTACCAGTGTAAATGTAAAAAAACAAACACTACATACTTACATTCGCGTCCCCCGGCGTCCGCTTCCCTGCACTGTGTAAGCGCCGGCAGTATCAGGGCACAGCGGTGACGTCACCGCTGTGCTTTGCTTTCCGGCCGGCACTGACACATTCAGTGCAGGAAGCTCTGAGCAGCAGCGCGGACGCCGGGGGACGTGACAGACATCAGACGGTGAGTATGTACTGTTTTTTTTTTTACTTTTACAATGGTAACCAGGGTAAATATCGGGTTACTAAGCGCAGCCCTGCGCTTAGTAACCCGATATTTACCCTGGTTACCATTGTAAAACATCGCTGGCATCGTTGCTTTTGCTGTCAAACACAACGATACACGCCGATCTGACGACCAAATAAAGTTCTGAACTTTCAGCAACGACCAGCGATATCACAGCAGGATCCAGATCGCTGCTGCGTGTCAAACACAACGATATCGCTATCCAGGACGCTGCAACGTGACAGATCACTGTCGTTATCGCTGCAAAGTCGGTTAGTGTGAAGGTACCTTTAGTGTGAAGGTACCTTTAGTATAATGGGCAAGTCAGATGACCTTCTACATATGCTGTCACACTGCCTGTGGCTATTTTTACAACAGCTTTGTATAAATACTTTAGCAGTAAACCATTCAATCATTTCTTAAGATAAAATGAATATAGGGAAGAAAAGTACAATGGAGTAAAATAAAATATTCCTTGTGCCCTGCCCTGTGCAACCAGACATACAGCTTCCCAAGGAATATTTATATCCAAAGATTAGGCATAAAAACCGTGATTACTTCCACTCGTCTACAAGTAGCATTTCTATTCATGGCCTGGGGCATGCAGCATAGGAGACGCACATTTTACCGTATTTGGTCAGCTGGCCATAGGACTATCTGTGATAGATTCTGAAAATAAAGTTGGTCAGAAGTGGTGCACTCTATATAAGAGACTGGTGCCCAAGGGAAAAAAGTATACAATATAGAATGATGACTTTCGGCACTCAATAAGTCAGGGAGATTTAAGTGTCAAGTGCTTTCCAATTTAATAAACAGCCGACATAGTAGGATATACAGACATCAATCCATACAACGTTTCAGCGTAAATGCCTTTATCAAGGGTGTCTATAGGTATATTAAAAAAAATAGAAAAATGATTAACATCATCAAATACGTTTGGTATACATACAACTGAAATAATATTCATACAGTTTGATAAAAACGTAGACAAAATCATATATTGATAATCAGCGGCTGTGTATTATCATATGAACAAGCTAACCACCAAAGAGGAAAGGAAATGAGGGGAACAGGCTAAACGTGTTCATAGCTGAAGCATAGAAGAATAGGGACAAGCTATCAACACGTTTAGGCTGTTCCCCTCATTTCCTTTCCTCTTTGGTGGTTAGCGTGTTCATATGATAATACACAGCCGCTGATTATCAATATATGATTTTGTGTACATTTATATCAAACTGTATGAAAATTATTTCAGTTGTATGTATACCAAACTTATTTGATGATGTTAATCATTTTTCTATTTTTGTTAATATACCTATAGACACCCTTGATAAAGGCATTTACACCGAAACGTTGGATAGATTGATGTCTGTATATCCTACTATGTCGGCTGTTTATTAAATTGGAAACCACTTGAAACTTAAATCTCTCTGTGACTTTAGAGTGCCGAAGGTCATCATTCTATATTAGATTCTGAAAATAATCGGGAATGAAAGCTGAAAGATTACCTACTGTACAACTATCAGGATGTTTAGACACCTCTAACAATCAGGGTCCAAATATACCACTGACCATCAGGATATCCTGTATATATATATATATATATATACAGTGTGTCCGTAAAGTCATGGTGCACTTTTATAGTTTACGTTTTGGCGCCCTTTCTCTGGCCCAATCATATCAGACCTGTTCATGAGGAGAGATAACAAGAACCAATCAAACAACACAAACTCATTTAAGCTGTTGCTGAGCCCCCAGTCAAATTAACCCCTGATAAACTGAACTCTGATTAATACACTGCCAGGTTTGTGACATCATGCAACCACAAGCTTATGCTATCGTTTGGATATGTGTAGGACAACAAATGGAGCCCACATCTAACTGCACTGAATAGGTATGAAACTGGAAGAGTTTTTTTTTATTTGGAGCAGATGTCACATTTCTATCATTTTTTGTTGCTTTCCAGTGACTTGTCAAAAGTGCACCATGACTTTACGGACACACTGTAGATACCTCTCTCCACTAGGATCAGACTACACCACTGACCAGCATGGTCTATGTACACCAATGACCATCAGGGTCTATGGATACCACTCTCCACCAGGATCTGACTATACCACTGAACATGAAGGCCTGATTATACCACCAACCACAAGCATCACACTACAACTCTGCCCATCAGGATCTCTAGATACCACTGACCACCAGTATCAGACTATCATTAACCATCTAAATGTGGCACTGACCGCCATGATCAGACTATACCACTGACCATCAGGATCCATATATATATATATATATATATATATATATATATATATATATATATATATATATATACCACGGACTATCAGGGTATGTAGATCCCTCTTTCCACCAGAATCAGACTACACCACTGACTATCGAGGTCTATATACACCACTGACTATATATACCATGGACTATCAGTGTCTATAGATACCGCTGACCGCCAGGATCTGAATATACCACTGATCATCAAGGGTCTTAAAATGCTGTTGACCAATTTAGCCATACCTACAGATAATACTTATTATAGGGGTACAGCCTTAGCAGACATAACAATTCCAACGAGGGTGGGAGGTTAACGGTGGTGTAGCATGTTAGTGGGTGAATGTGATGGTGGCAAACCACCCTGAGGAGATTTCCCATTCCTGTAGAGAATAAATAATATACTGACTTACTGCTAAAATTAGATAGCGGATCTGTGTTTTTTTTTATTTGCCTTGGGTAGACGGAGCTGAGCCCATGTAAGGTAAATTATTCTATTATTACAATGCATAATCCTAAGTATAAACGTTACATGACTAATTAAAGGCAGAAAGTCTTGATATAATGAGAAGAAATCCAAAGGCTAAAACAAGCCATACATTGTTTGCTGCAATACTCCTCAGGTATGACATCCCATAAACCACACAGAATTATTACACTCACACCCCGGTAAACAAGTCACAAAGGGGTTAAACAGATTTCCTGTAATCTGGCACCGCTGTGTAACTTGTATTCCCACGGACTATAAGTCTATCCCTGGTCCCAGAGAGGTGCACAGGGAATCGGGCCAGCCTCGCTGTTGGCCTCCATCCAAATAAGTATTTTAGTTTCTACTATTTAATTAAAAATCTCATGGAAAGTCTTAGGTCTTGTACAGGGGAAGACGTTCTGCTCCTACTCACTATACTACTGGGGGGGCTGAAAGAAGTAGTCAAGTGCGATTTACAATAATGCAAAATGTATTTTATGATGTTCCTCTATTGAGCTATATAGAAAAATGAATCATTTCCTCTCATTGGCGGCGGGCCATATGGGAAATTGAAAGTGACAACCACAAAACTGTGCTTAGAGGTACTGTTGGCATTTTATCAGCCCCAGGACAAGCATGTAGAAAAAAATAAATGAGACCCCCTTACTCCAGCAGTCTCATCCCAGCTGTGGCTCCAAGATAAGCAGGGGTCGCTTTCTGCTTTTCTGTAGGTATAATAGACATTGCTTCATCCAGGCAGTGAACCAGGGACTTGCCAGCACCAGGAGGGTCACTGGCATAACTGGAGATACCAGGACCTGCAAAACAATACATTAAAATACATGATCATACTGTCACCCACTGTCATATGGTTACTAGGTTTGGATATAACATCAAACTACAGTTAGGACCCGTCTTGGTGCCAACCATTGAGTTCAATGGGTATCAGCAATCAACCAGAGTAGGATCAGCTATGAACATGACTTAAATAGAGGGTTCCTGGAAACCCTTTTCCATTACTAAAGGGAGTTTTAAAGGAAATTTTCCATGCAACCTAAATTATTTTAATGAACAAATTAGAAACATATGAAGAACACACCAGGCAGGTGGAAGGTTGACTGTAGAGAGCTGGTCATATGGAGCTTATTACACCAGGCAATGGGCGGAAGTCTGCTCATTGTATTACTAGACTGCAGAGAATTGTCTCTAGGAAATCCAGATGTGTATATGGGGCAGAATCCGAATAGAGGAGATCAGGGAGTGATGAGAACAATGATGATCCTGCGCCTTACATAGAGCAGATGGACAAGACTTAGATCCTGGAATCTAGTCAATGACGCCTGAGCCGAAAACTAGAGGAATGAGCTGAGGTTTTGTGGAAAGATTTAAAGATAATTATAATTATATGAGATATATATATTATGAGAAAATGCTATTTTTAACATAATTAAAGGCTAACAAGAGGAATTCCTGAGAATCTAATACTAGTCTACACCAATCCTTAATTAGCCAAGTCAGGATGAATTTGCCATAATTGTCTGTTTTCTCTATATATTCTTTGCCTGGATGCGACTCTCTGCAGGAGGGACAGGGACTGGGGATCACATATTTTAGTGATTGGTGAAGGTACCTCATTATCAAACTATGGCAATGCTTATCACAGTACAGCATTATAATACAAGCTGCTAATATACATGTATACATGTCTCTGAGGGTCTCAGCACTGGATATATATGATTTAAAGTAGTGACCAAGGGGAAAAGGTATTACCGGTACTTAGCAACACACTAGATTACAAACTGATACACTGTAGCAAACAATGATAGAGGAGCTCATAGAGTATTGCCTGGATATCGCTGGATCCTCTTGTCAGCTCAGGACAGGACTAGCCATGAGATGATTTGCAGTTAGTCCTGTTCTGACAGCAAATGAATATTATAAAACCTAATTTTACATATCTTTTGGAGCAGACAAATCTCTGATGCTAACATCTCCCTTAAGATTCAATCATAGACATTAACAAACATGTAAAACTTTTACATGACTTAAGATCCATCATACGCACCATCCACATCGCACACATGAGTCTGGCTCACGATCCCAGTGTCGTTCTCCTTGTCTGTAGGCCATTGATAGATGAAAAGCGATGTGTGGGACGAACCGGCATCAAACACCATCCCATACTGGAAAAGACACAAGCGATATGTACAGTGTAACATTGGCATCACTAAAGGCAACTTATCAATATTATAGTAATTGATGGTGATATCACAATTTGTGATGCTGGATTATCAGAATATCACTGTATTCACATTCTTTGTAGGCCAGAGCTACATGATTCCAGTGACTGTTTAATCTCTGGGTGGTATCATACCCCATGTGCAATTTACAATTTGCAATTCTGCAGAAACCCACTCATACAATTTTATAAATATTAGTCCATGTGCTATGTCCTCCAAAGGCACATGACTTTCTGCGAGCTTGCCGATTTCCCACGGCCTGGAGACACCTCACTACCTACAGTCCATCTACACAGGCAAAAACTTGAGCACAGTTGTAAATCAAAGGAACGTCAACTTCTCCAACTTTATTATGTAATTCTTTTTTTGGTTACCGTATTTATATTGTTTGAACTTTGATTTTGACTGTCCTGACACATCTGCAATTATGTCGTATATCAAGTGACTCTAGACCACATGGGCAAGCTATAATACTGCAAGGGTACTTTCAGACATTTAAAGGGCATGCCCATAATAAGACATTAGTTATCCTATGCTAAACCTCATTTACAGTTTGCTTAGTACTCCAGAGCTTGGTTTTATAATTCTGCTAGTTACTGGAAACTGTCAGAAAGTTTCAGACGCACCCATAGTTCTTATAAAATCAGGTTACCATAAAGTATAAAGAAGAGCACAAGACACAGCGTCACTAGAAAAAGTTGTGTACAGACATCCAGTTAGTAGGGAGCATTGAGAGATTTCAGAGTTGCAGAATCTGGAGGATAATACAGACATTTTCTATATAATTAGGACAGCTTCATAATACAGCCTTATTATAGGCTATATTCTATTGTAAACAATAGAGGATCCATATATTAAGTGCTGAACTTCCCATGATAGTCCTTTCCACTTATGGTGGCCTTCTGTGGATTATAGCCCCCCTTCCCACTCAAATCTTAAAGAACTCTTTTACTTTACACTCTCTACAACTTTGGCTTTCTGTCCACTTTTCATTTACATTGTAAATGTCATTGTCACCTCTGTTGAATCTGTATCACAAGCTAATGTTTCCTCCATGTCTGTGTCATTTCAGTGGTGGGAAGCTACTCAACTTCTTAGGTTACATGACGTGTGGGGTACACTCGACTCACCAGCGCCTCTGATACTATCCCCTTATTCCCAAACTCCTAACCATACCACCCCCCACCCTATAATAACATCAGTTGTAACCCCAAAAATGACACTACACCTGTTTTTGGATTATATGGCCACAGCAGCCTTTTATTAACATACAATTACAAAATTAAATAAAAAACCCAAACTAGGAAGGGGTAGTCCTCGAAGCCACAACTTAAGGATTTTCCATGCTCCTTATATATATATATATATATATATATATATATATATATATATATATTCCTTTTGGACTCCAGGCTTAGTCTTACCCCCAGCCGCAAAGCACCAGCTCGGGGGCAGCTAATGACCAGCCCGGCCAAAACCAACCAATACCAATTCCCATGATTATCCATTCCACCAACTGATCGACCACATCTCCTCGTAAACTACTCCGGGGGAGTCCAGGACCAATAGAGATCCCCCCCCCCCCCCGCAAGCCGCCATCACCCTTTCCACCAACTTCGAGGACCTCCCTCCCCCGCCTTACTGCTATGACAAAAAATTAACATTCACTATTTGACGTAAAACATAAATACCATTAACAAACTTAACGAATCAAAAACAGATTCCGAAAAATAAGGGAGGGTGGGTGGGAGCTTCGCTTGCTGGCAGACCGCAGGTGACTGAATGCTCCAGCCGGATGCTGACGTGTCTTTTTGGCGGTTTTCCAATAACCGCCCTGGTCTCTCAGCCCAAAGCTCCTTCACTCCGCCCTTTTTGGTCCCTCCCCCTCACCAATTCAAAAAACTCCCCGCCGCCCACTTAACCCCACAAAGCCCATTAACCCCCTGTGGCTCTGATTTTCGCATGTGACCCCGTCATGGCGGCCTCCCTTGATGGCCCGGGGGCCAGTAGGCCTTTCTTGACGTGTGGGGTACACTCGACTCACCAGCGCCTCTGATACTATCCCCTTATTCCCAAACTCCTAACCATACCAGCCCCCACCCTGTAATAACATCAGTTGTAACCCCAAAAATGACATTACACCTGTTTTTGGATTATATGGTCACAGCAGCCTTTTATTAACATACAATTACAAAATTAAATAAAAAACCCAAACTAGGAAGGGGTGGTTCTCGAAGCCACAAATTAAGGATTTTCCATGCTCCTCTTATATATATATTCCTTTTGGCCTCCAGGCTTAGTCTTACCCCCAGCCGCAAAGCACCAGCTCAGGGGCAGCTAATGACCAGCCCGGTCAAAACCAACCAATACCAATTCCCATGATTATCCATTCCACCAACTGATCGACCACATCTCCTCGTAAACTACTCCGGGGGAGTCCAGGACCAATAGAGATCCCCCCCCCCCTGCAAGCCGACATCACCCTTTCCACCAACTTCGAGGACCTCCCTCCCCCGCCACCAACATAAATGTTCTGTCACCTCAAACATTTATGTCCCTCCAAACTCTGAGGCCAGTTTCGATGCCCTCTTCGATAGCCAGACACCACATGTCCGTCCCTACCGCGTTTAAATGAACCCCGTCTGACCTCCAACATTCCCCTTTTCCCGATTCTAAATTAACGTGCCGTACAACCATTGCTCCATTACGTGACATGAAGCGCCCAATTGCCCTGTTCACTTTGATTCTTGCCTTATTTATTCCCTCCACCGACCTCGCCCCGCGCCACACTTTTCGAGGAACAATGTCCGACCACACCACCATCAACTTTGGGAACGACGCTCACAACCACAGCATGTCAAATTTTATGTCCTTTATCAGTTCCCGGCATGGCCTTTTCCCCAAATCGTTCCCGCCCAAGTGAACCACCACCAAATCCGGGGCTCGATCTAAGCATACGAATCGGTGAAATTCCGGCAAGAATTGACTCCAGACCATCCCGCGCTTCCCGATCCATCGCAATGTCGCGGAATCTCTCTGGAACCCCAGCTGACGCCCATCCGGCCGAACCTCTGCCCTTAGCGCCGCCCAGAACACGAATGAATGGCCTAAAATCCAGACCAAACGGGATGTACCGCCTGAAATAAATAACAAAACCGTAAGTAAGAAAAAACCTTCACGAAACATACAAAAACTAATCCACTAAATACGGGCGGATGTAGGATCTGAATCTAATCGATTCCCATCGACCAATTCTCTTAACCATGTCTTCACCTAAGCCTC
The DNA here is from genome assembly GCF_051348905.1 of Ranitomeya variabilis. Taxonomy (NCBI): domain Eukaryota; kingdom Metazoa; phylum Chordata; class Amphibia; order Anura; family Dendrobatidae; genus Ranitomeya; species Ranitomeya variabilis. Next base: position 250,275,749 of record NC_135233.1, on the reverse strand, counting down.
TTCTTGCCGCCTCCGTTGCCGCCCCAATCCTAAATGAGTGTCCACTGTAATATGTAGGCGAAACACCCCCAGCTGTCAAACACCGTTTGAACACCGCGATGAACTGGAATCGCGATAAGAAAGACTCATCTTCGTGATTCAAAAAGGGGTTGAATAACGCCCCACCATGTCTAATGAAATTATTCGCGCACAACACTGGACACATGATAGAACCCGGACCCGCAAACAACGTTATTTTGCAACCCTTCCCGCGGACATCGGTCTTAGAGGACCTCAGTAATATCTCGACTCTGTCGCCGAACACATTAATATCCTCCCTCCGTACCCCCCCTTTCTTCCATTTGGAGGGGCTAACCAACTCCCCAAGGCGAAAAGCACCAAAAAAGGCTAAAGCGAATGCCACTTTGAAAAGGTCAATCTCCCATTGCGATACACAAACCGTCAACAACTGTACGCCTAAAACCAACAACACCTCGTACGAAACCGGGCGTCTTAAATCCTGAACTTTCCAACCCTTTCTCCATCCTTTTAACACCTGACCCACCAAAAACGATTTTGTGACATCTTTTGAACCACGGACCTTAAAACCAAAAGCTAACCTTGCTAGCAGCTTGTTCAACTTAGGTCATCTAAAAGAAAAAGGTTGGTCTGTTTCTATCAACAAAAGCAATCTGGGTTCATCTTGTAAATACTCCCCTAAACAACCTTTCCACTCCTCCCAAACGCTCCATGCATGATCGTATTGTTTCCAGGACCTATCGGATAGGGAGTTCACCAATAAACCCTCTAAAGCCCGCCAGGAAGATTCCACAAATCCGCCGGACACTCCATGCCTGCTGAGTCTGCTTGAGGCACCAGCTCTCGAAAACGGTCCTCCTGGAGATGAGAAAGAGCGACAACCACTGAGTTACTCTCCATCAACCTGACTTCGCCCACAATCCACAAGTTATACGATAAACCCAAGAAAACCAGACGTTGCAAAATTTTTACCACTAATGGGGAATCCGCTGACAATGAATTCAACACCCTCGCCTCGCTTTCTGACCTGCATGGAAAACGTATCTTTTTGTTCATGATAACCTTGCCCCATAACGACAAGGCCACCAAAATGGGAAACAGGTACGTCAACACCCGATTCGCTGTCCAACCTTGCTCCTTCCAAAATTCCGGCCAGTCCGCCAACAACCAAGCTCCTTGAAAAAACAATCCGAAACCGCGTCCGTCAACTACTGCGACAAAAAGACCCAAAGCATCCGCATCTATCAACGTCTCGATCCAGATGCCCCTACCGTTGTACTCCTCCAAAAATTTAGCCCAAACTGCCAAATCATCCCGTAACTCTTTTCTCAATCTAATAAAATGAACGGGAGATTTTACACCTGCTGTTGACAGTGATAGCCTCCTGCAAAATGCTCGGCCCATCGGCATGATCCGACAAGCGAAGTTCAACTTGCCCAACAACGACTGCACTTCACGTAATCTCAGTTTCTTAGCCCTGTGTGCCTTAAATACTTCAACTCTCAGCGCGCCAACTTTTTCCTCCGGTAATCTGCAAACCATTTCCATCGTGTCACCTTCAATACCTAAAAAACTTAAAACAGTAACTGGGCCCACTGTCTTATCCGCCGCTAACGGGACACCAAAACTCTTAGCAATCTTCTCCATTGAATGCAATAATATTGAACAGTCTGCAGTCTGAGCCGCCCCTATGAACAAGAAATCATCAAGATAATGTATGCATGCATTTAAACCTGACACGTCTTTTACCACCCATTCCAAAAAAGTGCTGAATGCTTTCAAAATACGCACAAGATAGGGAGCACCCCATGGGAAGACAACGGTCAATAAAATAACCTCCATTCCAATAACAACCCAGCAAATGCATACTATCAGGATGGACAGGTAAAAGCCTGAAAGCTGCTTCGATATCTGTCTTTGCTAACTTGGCACCTTGTCCACACACCCGCACCCAATGCATAGCAGCATCAAAAGAAGTATACACCACCGAGCACAACTGCGGATCAATGCCATCATTTACAGACGACCCCCTGGGAAATGACAGATGATGTATCATCCTAAATTTATTGGGTTCCTTCTTGGGAACTATACCTAATGGCGATACCCTTAAATTCCGCAAAGGGGGACAAGCAAACGGACCTGCCATTCTACCCAGAGTGACTTCCTTCTCTAACTTTTCCGACACAACCTCAGGAAATTGCTGCGCCGATTTCAATTTTTTTTTAGACAATTTTACTTCCGTATCAACTGACGGGATTCTAAAACCATCCCTGAAACCATCTTCCAACAACCTAGCCACCATTCTATCTGGGTACCTATTTAAGTAGTGTACCATCTCTCCCAGCCGAATTGGCGTCACCCCTTTTTTCAGATCCCTCTGCTCATCTCTGTCTGTTTCCCCTGAAACATTTAGATGATCCGTGTGATCCTCCACAGATTGTACACTCATGCTTAAATTTGCATTTTGCGCCAAATCTACACGCCCCTTCGTTAAATGCGAAGCACAAGCCTTTCTGCATGGCAGTTGGATGTCCTGATTGACTATAGCTCCCTGCGCTCCCGGGAAAGGACTGATTGCTAGGCGCCGCTCTGGATGGGACCATCACCCGCATCCACAGAGCGATATCCTTATGATCCCACCGAATGTTAGGTTTAACTGCCTTCCTCTGACGAAATTGCTCGTCATATCTCAAGCACCCCTGACCCCCGTAAACGCGATAAGCCTCCCCTATAGCGTCCATATAACAGAATAATCCTGAACAATTTTCAGGAGCCTTTTCGCCTATAACACTGGCCAAAATGGCAAATGCCTGCAGCCAATTTGCAAAAGTTCTCGGAATCAATCTATACCTCCTCCTCTCCTCGTCCTCTTTCTTAGTCATCTCTCCTCACTCTATCTAAATTAAACCGTTCTAGGGGCAATAAAGAAAAAATTTCCACATACTCCCCTTTCCATATTTTTTCCCTAGTTTCGTTTTTAAGATGAGCTCCTAAAGGGCCCTCAAAACACACGTATACCTCTCCACGTGCTGTATCGTCTAACCTCACTGTATCTTCCTTCTCCTTTTCCGTGTCTCCTACCTGACTGGCCACTGACACTGTAGCGGAAGAAACGGCTGCACCGGCCCCCCGCTCTCATTCCTTAAACTCTCTGCTGATATATCCCTAGCCTGCACATTATATCTCACCAAACATGCCCCCTTGCCTTGCCTACCTGAACACCCCAGCCATGCAGTAGATGGTGGAGCAACAGGCTGACCACCCCCCCACAGAAGAGCTAAATCTCTTAGCCCGTGCATAAGCATATTTAATCGCCCGCTAACCCCCCCTGGGACCCCCTCGTGACCACCCCTACCAGACGAGGTTAACAAAGGGGGATAATGTAAAAAAGAGCTGTTCTCACCAAGCTGCCCGAGCGCTGTGGACCCGGCAGCCGACGATCCAGTAGCCTGATGTTGTCTTCCCTCTTCCGTCCTCCTGTCATGTTCTGGTGCAGCGTGGTCCGTGCGGGAGTTGCTCTGCGACGCTCTCCTTGGTGTTACCGGAAGATCCGCGGAAGTCTGTGCTGGGGACTGGGAGCCTGCGCTATCCGGGGACCATTGCCGCTGGTGATCCCTGTGTCCGGGAGTGGGGGATGGAGCCTGCGCAGCGCCGACCGCCGGCCCAAGGACTCGCGCCACTCTCGACCCCCTGCTGCTCTGCGCTGTGCTTGGTAAGGCGGCGCTGCTAGGGCCAGCTGTCAGCCGGCCGCGTTGCGCCCCCCGTTGAGGCACCTGTGGATCAGGCCCCCGTATATGATCTCTCCTGCCTGTCACATGCTGAGCCGGCTCACCTGCCACGGTGGCTACGGCCGTTCCTGCTCCCGACACCCTGTGTGGTCTGGATGCTGAGGAGGAGGCCGCCGCCTCCCCCTGTTGCAGGCCCCGCCGTGTGACAGGATTCCTCCCAGCTCGCCCTCGAGACCCAGCAATCCCGCGGCGCGCGCCCCTAGCTGGAGGGTCCCCGGAGGGGCTCCTAATTCGGCGTTGGGCCCGGGGGGGACATCAGGGCTTAAGCGTGCCGGCGGCCGGGACAGCCGCAGCTGGCGCCCTCCGGTGGGGACCTGGGGAGATCCGCTTGTCACCCCCTGGAGAAGGCTGCTTACATTCTGTTGCAGCCACGCAGTCCCCTGCATGCTGGCCGCATCCCGGAGGCTCTGCAGAAGCGCTTCCACCTCCATGCTAAAGGCAGACCGGAGCTTCACTTGCTGGCAGACCGCAGGTGACTGAATGCTCCAGCCGGATGCTGACGTGTCTTTTTGGCGGTTTTCCAATAACCGCCCTGGTCTCTCAGCCCAAAGCTCCTTCACTCCACCCTTTTTGGTCCCTCCCCCTCACCAATTCAAAAAACTCCCCGCCACCCACTTAACCCCACAAAGCCCATTAAACCCCTGTGGCTCTGATTTTCGCATGTGACCCCGTCATGGCGGCCTCCCTTGATGGCCCGGGGGCCAGTACGGCCTTTCTTAAGTTCTGCTGTTTTACCACCTGAGACCCTCAGAAATTCTCTCTTCCTCATCAAGAATCCTTCCATTTATTACAAAGTCACCAGACTACCGAGCTTGTGTGCAAACCCAAACCCCTGCAATTTTAAATGCTGAGCAAAAAGGATCCCTCCTCCAAGGCGCATATGGTGGACCTGCTCGTTAGTAAAAGATTTTTGGAATTGGCTTCTTGACATGATAGATAAAATGTTTGACAAACGGTCCTATTCAATGTCCAATTTCTTATGCTGGATTTACACTGTCTGATTAGGATGCTTTCAAGCTGTGCTTTAGCACCCATTCGTTAATCCTGTTGGGGTTTACATCCAAACCACCAGCAAAATGGGTTTCGGGTGTATGCGCTGACGGGACAATAGATTATAATGGTACCGACAGAGTGAACATGTGCATTTTCGGGTGTGCACGCCTACTGAAGGTAAACACTTAGACATAGTAGAGTACATCTGGCTGCCCGCCTCCAGTAGGCGTATGCACCAGAAAAACGATGCATGACATGGTGCAGCTTCACTCTGTTGGCACCACGATAGTCTATGGTCCTGTCAGCACATACGCCTAAATTTCGTTTTGCATTGGTTCGGATGTAAACCCTGACAGAGCCAATTAACAGGTGCCAAAACGCAGTTTGAAAGCAACCTTATAAAAGCACATCCATAGTGCACCAATCTCAATATTTTCTTTACAAGGGTTCAAAGATAATAGTAAAAAAAAAAAAGAAAAGGGTATACGGAAGAATAATGCCAGATTTAGACTACCTGCTCGCTGCACACAGGATCACACAGCAATAGATGCTCTCTATACATAGGAGAGAGATTTGGGTGCACACACACACTGACATTGTGCGTGTTCTCATTATTATTATTATTATTATTATTATTATTCATTTTTATAGCGCCATTTATTCCATGGCGCTTTACATGTGAAATACGGGGCAAATATAGACAAATACATTAGACATGAGCAAAAAAAACAAACAAAAAAAAAAACAAGGCACACGGGTACATAAGGAGGGAGGACCCTGCCCGCGAGGGCTCACAATCTGCAGGGGATGGGTGATGATACACTAGGAGAGGGCAGAGCTGGTTGTGCGGCGGTTCAGTAGGTTCAGGATCACTGCAGGCTGTAGGCTTGTCGGAAGAGGTGAGTCTTCAGGTTCCTTTTGAAAGTTTCTATGGTAGGCGAGAGTCTGATGTGCTGGGGTAGAGAGTTCCAGAGTATGGGGGAAGCACGGGAGAAGTCTTGGATGCGGTTGTGGGAAGAAGAGATGAGAGGGGAGTAGAGAAGGAGGTCTTGAGAGGATCGGAGGTTGCGTGTTGGTAGGTACCGGGAGATCATGTCAGAGATGTATGGAGGAGATAGGTTGTGGATGGCTTTGTAGGTCATTGTGAGGGTTTTGAACTGGAGTCTCTGGGCAATAGGAAGCCAGTGAAGGGCTTGGCATAGGGGAGAGGCTGGGGAATAGCGGGGAGACAGGTATATTAGTCGAGCAGCAGAGTGTAGGATGGATTGGAGTGGTGCCAGAGTGCTAGAGGGGAGTCCAGAGAGTAGGAGGTTGCAGTAGTCGAGGCGGGAGATGATAAGGGCATGCACTAGTGTTTTTGTGGTGTCACGGTCAAGGAATGCGCGGATCCGGGAAATGTTTTTGAGTTTGAGGCGGCAGGAGGAGGCAAGGGCTTGGATATGTGGCTTGAAAGAGAGGGCAGAGTCGAGGATCACCCCGAGGCACCGGGCGTGTGGGACTGGGGAAAGTGAGCAGCCATTGACATTGATGGATAGGTCTGGTGGAGGGGTAGAGTGAGATGGGGGAAAGATGATTAATTCTGTTTTGTCCATGTTCAGTTGTAGAAAGCGAGCAGAAAAGAAGGCTGAAATAGCAGACAGACAGTGCGGGATTTTGGTAAGTAAGGAGGTGAGATCAGGTCCGGATAGGTAGATCTGCGTGTCATCAGCATAGAGATGGTACTGCATACCGTGGGATTCTATGAGCTGTCCCAGACCGAAGGTGTAGATGGAGAAGAGTAGGGGTCCTAGAACAGAGCCTTGAGGAACACCGACTGACAAGGGGCGAGGTGAGGAGGTGGTGTGGCGGAGGGAGACACTGAATGTCCGATCTGTCAGATATGATGAGATCCAGGAAAGGGCCAAGTCTGTGATGCCAAGAGATGAGAGGATTTGTAGCAGAAGGGAGTGGTCCACAGTGTCAAAGGCAGAAGACAGGTCCAGGAGAAGGAGGACAGAGGAGTGTCGCTTGTTCCTGGCAGTTAGTAGGTCATTGGTGACTTTAGTTAGGGCAGTTTCAGTTGAGTGATGGGAACTCATTTCCCTGTAGTGTCACCACCGACCTCCCACTGCTTTGTGATCCTGTGTGCAGTGAGTGGCCACTACATACAGGAGAGGGGGATGACAACCCGGACCCTACAGTGTCAGTCTGTGAAGGGCTATGGATCTTTATCAGGCAGTGCTCCAAAGTGAGCTCTGTCAATCATCATAAGGGGTGAGGATAGTAACTGAGAGGGCAGAATTTTGCACCAACCTCTTGGCCATGCCAAGGATGCCCTGAATCCCCCTCATTTACATATGTGATTAAATTCTCTTTAGATTCTAGAAATATATTAAAAACTACAGTACTAGCATGATTTATATATGAAGGTCTAAATAGTTCAATTTGTTATTAAATTAAACAAATAGCTGAACTGTGGACATTTAATGCCACAGGTCGAGTGATCTAAACCCAGCATTACTCTTGCTTTCTCTGCTAGGTTTCTTCTGGATAACTTCTCCTTTCTTTTCTTTCTTTTGTACTATTATCTTTGATCTCCCTGCACAGGGAATGCTGAGATTGGCACACTGCATTCTGACGTTATTGTTGACCATTTTCTCCTGAAATAATGAACAATAACACTTTTGAAGCTAAAATGTGCATTTTATGAGTCCAGCTAGAACTTTAGCTGGACTCATAAAACGTTAATTTTATGAGCTACGATTTTATGAGTAACCAGATGCTGTTCTGGAGTCATGGCAGAAAAAAACGGCTTGAAGGAGTTTATGGAACACTGTGTAGTTCTCAACTGGTAATTACCTTGATTCCAGGGGGAACAGGGACTTCACCACTTTTTACCAGGGACAAAATAAGGGCAATTATTACAGATACGACCAACACTGCCAAAAGCACCAGGATGCCGATCTGCTTGGCGTCTAATCCCATCCTGCACGAGATAAAGGGAGGAGATTATATATAGTCATTATAAAGGCTAAAACCATAAACCCCAGAGGGGCCCCAGAGTAAAGGGTGATTTGACGAATAAAGCAAATCATAATAACAACTCTTAAGGTACCTTCACACTAAACAACTTTCCAACGAGAACGACAACGATCCGTGACGTTGCAGCGTCCTGGATAGTGATCTCGTTGCGTTTGACACGCAGCAGCGATCTGGATCCCGCTGTGATATCGCTGGTCGGAGCTAGAAGTCCAGAACTTTATTTGGTCGTCAGATCGCCGTGTATCGTCGTGTTTGACAGCAAAAGCAACGATGTCTGCAATGTTTCTTCATGGAGCGAACTGGAGCGAACAACCAGCGAGAACGATAAGTACATCACTGGATCGCTCCTGCATCGTTCTGCTGTTGCCGGTGTCTGACGTCTCCTAGCGACCTAAACAGCGACGCTGCAGCGATCGGCTCGTTGTCTATATCGCTGCAGCGTCGCTTAATGTGACGGTACCCTTAAGGTTTGCTGTGAATTAAATCCTAAACGATTGCACTTAGTATAGGGATACTCTGTGCAATTAGTGCATTTCTGTAATGTTTCCCATTCCTTGCGCTGTCTGTGAAGCACTAGACGTGGGTGCATTCATCAGCTGGAGTTTGTTTTTCCAAACAATTTTATTAACATTTTCAACCAAAACAAGACATAGAGAGAGCAAGGTTAACAGAAATGCAATGGCATGAAACATTAATGAAGCATAAAAGTAAAAATAGAATAAAATAAAATAACAAAACAATAAATGCAGTAAATTCTTATGGAAATATTTCCAGCCAGCGAGACCATTTTGTCAAAAAGGAAGGAAAGTAGCCATTCAGTAACGCCAATTTTTGTTTATAGGATTTATGCAAAGCCAGTTTGTCAATAATTTCTTGTGAACAGGGTATTTTAGAAGATTTCCAAAAAAAAGCAATAGCATTCTTAGAAACTAAAAACAGATGTATAACAAGTTTCCTAAAAGGTGGAGTCAATTGATCTGCATTCAACGAAAGCAGGGCCAACGGAGACAGAGAAAAATCCGAACGTTTTAATATAATAGAAATAAGAGAAGAGATTTCATCCCAAAAAGGTCTAATACGTGGAAAAAAAACAAAACAAATGGGAAAGGCTACCATAATGTCCACAATCCCTTCAGCAGAGACGGGAATTGGAAGGATTAATAAATGCTAAGCGAGACGGTGAATAATAACACCTAGAGATAAGCTTAAAATAAGACTCAAGAAGAGCCATGGACATTTTGGCAGAATAAGTCAAGGACATGGCCAGTTCCCAATCATCTAGAGCTACAGAAAGATTCAAAGTAGATTCCCATTTGCTCATGTATGGGGATTTTATAATTTTGAAATCGTTAATAAACCACTGGTAGATATATTGAGTAGACAAAATATGCTATGACCGGAGTTGCATAAAATATTAATCGCCGGCTCCGATAAAGGAGGGCGACCAGTCACCCATCAGCTGGAGTTTGCATCCAAGACCTTTTAATCTTCCATTAAACTCCAGCTGTTTACAGTAGTAATCTGAGACCGCGTCTGACCCGCTCCCAAATACCTCACTCACGTTATGTTTTCATATGGGGATCATACATCAAGGTGAATTTTACCACATCTACTCTATGACTTCAGGACGAGAAGGGAAACCGCAAATCACATGACATTACTGAAAAAATGTCCCTTTTATACTGACTGCTCAGATATTTATTCATATCACACCTAATTTTTTGGGCTTCCATGCACATTGGAGTACTATGAGCTGAACCCGCTGATAGCGACAGGTTTGACCGATGGTCTAATGTGTATAGGGTCACCGCTGACCACTGCTTGGGAGAGATGTTGATCGTGCATGTCTGATGTAGGACTGCCGTTCACATTGTTCAAAGATAAGCTGTCAGCCGACATGCCAGTGGCTTTCTCATTGAGAACATAGGAGCACTTGGCCAAGCGAGCACTCCAGTGTATGGGAGAGTCTGCTCAGCCAAACAATCAATTGAAGCTTCCTTCAGCTGACAGCCATCTAACGTGTATAGCCAGCCTTAGTTTCCATCTGGGATGGACAACTGCCAGTGACTTAAGGCCTCTTTCACATGTCCAGATAATTCCGGTACTGACAAATCAGTATCGGAGTTATCCGTGTACATGTGTCCATGTGCTCACGTGGCACATCAGTGTGGCACACGAGCGGTATCCGTGTGCCGCCCGTGTGCCGCCTGAGGACCACACGGACCGTGCAGTAGAGACAGCGCTACACTAAGCGCTGTCCCCCCTGGGTGGTGCTGAAGGTGGCATTCATCTCTTCTCCCTCGCAGGAGAGAAGAGATGAAAGATCAAGTTTTTGTTATTTTTTGTGAAAAATAAAGTTTGCATGTGACCCCCGCCTCCCACCCCCAGTGCGCCGCCCGGCCCCTTGCAGAAGAAATACTCACCCAGCTCCCGCGATGTCTCCACTCTCCTCTCAGCGCCGGCAGCCTGTCCTGTGTGAGCGGTCACGTGGGACCGCTCATTACAGTGAGGAATATGCACCACAGCGGAGGGGACAGCGCTTACTGTAGCGCTGTCTCTCCTGCGGGCGGTACGTGCACACGGAGGAGAGTGCACACTGTTCTCCGTGTGCACGTGTGCAGGATGTATTGCTGTATGTGCTGCCGGAAAAAAATGGACATGTCTACGTGTTTTGCACATGGACATACGGTCCGTGTGAAAACACGCACATGTGCAGAAACACATAGATTCTAATGTGTCTACGTGTGTCAGTGTCTCCGGTACGTGAGAAAACTGTCACTACACGTACCGGAGACACTGACGTGTGAAAGAGGCCTAAAACTGGGATTGATACTTAACCTCTTCATGACATGCGGCATACTAGTACAGTGCATGTCATGTCTCCCCCTCTCAGCGCACGAGCCCACATCTTTCCCGGCACATGTCAGCTGTTTTGAACAGCTGACATGTGCCTCTAACAGCCACGGGTGGAATTGTGATCCACCCGCGGCTGTTATCCACCACCAGAGCTGCCGCACCCCCGACCTTCTGTCTCTTCCCCATTATCCCATAGAATGTAAGTACACAAGGACAGGGTCCTCTCCGCTCTGTACCAGTCTGTCATTGTAAATTTGTTTACTGTAAACAATATCTATAACTCTGTAACTCCTTTCTCATGTACAGCACCATGGAATTAATGGTGCTATATAAATAATAATAATAATAAATAATAAATGCCGCTGTCAATCTGTGACTGCGGCATTTAATGCGCGCTTCCGGCAAACACGTCAGAAATCCCGCCTATCGGTGACCCCCGTCATATGACTGCAGGTCAGCAATGGGTTGGCATGACAACCAGAGGTCTCCTAGCTATGGTTGTCACTGCCGGATTGCTATCGGTGCTCATAGGAAGTCAACAATTTTGCTACATACAGGCGATCTGATCATCGCCTGTTTGTAGCAGAGCCGATCGGGTGATGGCAGCTTATAGTCTCCCATGGAGACTATTGAAGCATACCAAAAGTAAGAAAAAAATATTTTTTTAAAATGTTAAAAAAATTTAAATCACCCCCCCTTTCGCCCCATTCAATATAAAACAATAAAAAAAAAATCAAACATACAACTTTTGGAATCACCCGATCTATCAAGCTATAAAAAGAATTAATCCGATCGATAGACGGCGTAGCAAAAAAAAAATCAAAACGCCAGAATTATGTTTTTTTACCTCGCCGCAACATTGCATTAAAATGAAATAACGGGCAATCAAAAGATTGTATCCGCATCAAAATGGTATCATTAAAAATGTCAGCTCGGCACGCAAAAAGTAAGCCCTCACCCAACCCGAGAGCAAGAAAAATGGAGACTCTACGGGGCAAAGGAAAATTACGCAATTTTTTTTGATTTTTAACAAATTTTAAATTTTTTTTACCACTTAGATAAGAAAGAACCTAGCCATGTTTGGTGTCTATGAACTCATAATGACCTGGAGAATCATCATCTAAGGTCCGTTTTAGCATTTGATGAACATAGTAAAAAAAAAAAAAAAATCCAAAAAACAGTTGTGGAATTGCACTTTGTTTTACAATTTCACTGCAGTTGGGTTTTTTTCCCGTTTTTGAGTACATGATATGGTAAAACCAATGGTGTCGTTCAAAAGTACAACTTGTCCCACAAAAAACAAGCCCTCACATGGCCATATTGATGGAAAACGTTATGGCTCTGGGAAGAAGGGGAGCGAAAAACAGAAACGTAAAAACGAAAAAGGGCTCCGTCATGTAGGGGTTAAAGGGTTTACTTACTTTATTTAAAGTCAGTAACATAAGAACTACAAAAGCGGCTGAGCTTATATGTCCCTACTTGATTTCTGATGAGCTCAGAGGGCTTGAGATGAGGCAGAAACACTCATTCCTGTGATAAAACAGGCAGTGAAATGTATTACTTAAAACAGTACCAGCTGTGAGCCCCTGTTTTTTTGTATGTGCGCTCATCACAATTGACTTATGCTTCCCCACCCGACCTTAAGTTGTTGTATGTGCTGACCATGAACTGGAGCCGCTCTGCATGGAGGCAAAAATCATGCCTGCCTGCAGGGGCTACTAAGTGCACAAGTGTGGAGTAAAACTAAGGTATTGCCAGCACCAGGATATTGGGTGAGATCTTGGTTTAGCGTGTAATTAATTAGTTAATCGTGCCCATGATATTCTATGACAACAGCTGTTTGACCCAGAAACCCCACAGCTGACTGTATTTGCAGTGGCGGTACAGCTGATTCTTAAATTTTGCAGACAACTGTGCAATTTTCTAATTTACTTGGTCAAGATCTCTGCCTACTGGAATTAGAGAAATTCTTTACTGGTCTCTGCAAAAGGATACAATTCTGTCCTGGTCATTGGATGATCGTCTCCACACCTCATAATAATATTCAGTAAACCATGAACTTGTGCTATCGTCACAACATGGCCAGGACAGATTTTCACCTATTCGCTGACCACAAGCAGCGGTCATGAAAAATCATTAGGAATATACAGAGTATGTGACAAAATTGAGCAACTTTACATAACAGATTGAACCAGCGTTATTTGCTGAAACTGGAAAACTAAAATTAGCCTTTCCACATTTAGTATCCTGATTCTTAGCATATTGCAAAGAAGTAACAGAAGGAAGTGAGATTAACGCTGCGTAATTCAGAAATAAGCCATGTAAATACCAGATCCAGTACACCCACCCAGCACAGACAGCATTTGCAAGTGAGATAAAAGTACTAGGAAGATTTTGCAAACAGCTGCTGTCGGGGGACAAAAACTTTAATGGCTTCTATGAGGCAGATCCAGGAAAATGTATCAGTTCTTAAGATGCTTCAGTAAATAAGTATTGTGTGTGGACCTCCCTGGACAATCTCTCTCCTCCTTGGGAAATAGACTTTTATTTTTTTACAATATATAATAAAGTAATTGGCCATTTTTTTTGTAATGTTGTGTCTACAACGCCTTTTGAAGACTACGCATCTCCATGGTAACAGACATCAAGCAAACTTTTTATAGTCAGATGTTGCAGTCATGTTACCTTCTATCTTTCCTCTAGTTATTATTATTATTTATTGTTATAGCGCCATTTATTCCATGGCGCTTTACATGTGAGGAGGGGTATACATAATAAAAACAAGTACAATAATCTTAAACAATACAAGTCATAACTGGTACAGGAGGAGTGAGGAGTGAGTTAGCTATGGCTAATCAACCCAATGTATGACTATAAGGCCGCCGTCACACTAGCGAGTTTTACGGACGTAAGAGCGCATAAAATACGTCCGTAAAACACGCCTAACAAACGGCCCAATTCTTTCCAATGGGTCAGGTCCTATCAGTCGTATATAACGCATCCATATTATACGGCTTTCTACGGCCGTACAAAATCGCAGCATGCTGCGTTTGTCAGCGTATTGCGCAAAAAATACGCCAATGCAAGTCTATGGGGGAGCGTAAAATACTGAATGCATACGGACCATGCGTGTGACTTGCGAGAAATACGCTACTCACTGGCAGATGTCCTGAAATGTCCAAAGGCCTCAATCAGGCAGGTGAGACATGCTAATTAGCTCAAAAAGCCAGACAGTGAACCCGGAAGTCTGCTGCACGCCTCCACGGAGTGAGATTCACCATGTCTCACATTATCAATGTGGACATGCTTATAATTTTGGTCCAAGAAAGGCCTGTAATTTGGGACCAAAGAAATCCAAACTACGCCAACAGGGCCCAAAAAGAGGCAGCATGGAGGAGTGTGTGTGGGTCCCTATTCCCACATTATGAGCAGCAGCCACGTGAGGCACAGAGACAAATAAGTACACTCATGTTTGTAATGTAATTTTCTTGTGAAACAGCAGTACCTTACTACTTTGAATTTATAAACATGAATTTATTAATTAATACAGAACTTAATTGAAAGCACACCAGTACGTACATGGTGCTGTACGTGATAAACGGATTACAATAATGGTTTTAACATTTGTCCCTTAACAATGTTTTTCAAAAATTTATCTTTCGGGGATAGAGGGTAGCGGACTCTGTCCTTGTGGCCTTACATTAAAATTGTCTTATTTGAACAAAGTTCCTAATAAATGTATTCGTATGCTACACTAAAATCTCTGTAGGCAATTACACCTTGTGTGACCACTGTGCCTAATGGGCTAATCAATTTGTTTAATGTTTTTTTTTCCAGTGGGTGATGTTACAACAAGATGGCGGAGCATCCGCGATCAGTATAGGAGGGAGAGGCAGCATCGTGAGAGGAATGGGGCAGGCGCACCTCCGAAAAAAAAAAATATATATCTATTTTGATAGATTAACTTTCTTGAACCCCAGCATGGACCTCAGGCCGTAAGTACAAACCTCACAACACATTTTCTACCTTTAAAAAAAAAAAAAAAAAAAAACTTTCATAAAAAACAATTTTGTACTCAAAATCTTTTTAAATTACAGAACACAGTCTAACCTCACTGACAGGGAGACAGGGTCAGATTCGGAGTTGGTCATAGACCCAGTTGGGGAAGGAGAAGAGGTGGCTGGACCATCTTCTGATCCCTCAGGCTCAATCCCTCCAGGATCCTCCTCATCTGCCCAGCCAGCTCCAGAAGCACCAGCCCAAGAAGAAGAGGCACCACCGTCTACATCAGCAGCAGCAGCACCACCTAGCCAGGATGAGCATGCAAACAGCAGCAGCCCTACTGTTGCCCTGGAGCGCTCACCACAGGCTGCATTGTTTTCACAGCGTGCTCGCCACAGGAGAGAGCTACTCCAAAGTAGGAGAAATGTCGATGCTGGGGTGTTGAACTACCTGGCAAGGGTTCGTGAGGATGATGGTGAGGAGGGCTTTACAAGGAGCCTGGCACGGTATTTAAGGCCCATAGAGCGTGAGTTGAGGCTTCGTGTGAGAGGGTGCTTTCAGATCCTTATTGATGCATGCACCCCCCCAAATAACCCATACCAGCTTATGGAGATGATTGAACAGTGGCAGATTTCACCACAAAATATCCTGCGGCCTCAAAGATTGCAACAGGTGCATGCTCAACAGGGATCTGAAGCACCCCCTCCACGTGAGCCGACACCTCAACCACAACCCACACACAACCCACCATGGCAACCTCAGTACCATATGGTCGGATATCATCAACCATCCCAATATGGCCACTTGTCCACACCCAGTGCTGGAGGCTGGTCCCAACCTGGGTTTGGACAACATGGCCATTTTGGTTTGGGGTATGATTCCAGGCCATATGTTCGTGAACATCAGGGGTTGCCTCAAAATCCATTTGCAAATTTGCCAACTGCCCATCATCGTACCAGGCCTAATGTTCCTCCAGCCAATACCACATCCTCACAGGGTGAAGGACAATTGGGCCTACAAAGGCCACCTGATGAGGACCCTGACCTACCCACATCTCCACCACCTACCTATCAAGATTTGTGATTTTTTTTTTTTTTAAGTTTTTAAAATTTTGTTTATAAATTTTGCTTATTTTTTTGGTTAGGTTCTTGTAAAAATCTTGATGATGTTTGTGCTGACCTAGCACTTTGTTATGCTGATCTTGTTTGTAGCTTATATTGCCAATTCAAAATTTTGCTCTAAAAGAGTTTTTCAAAAAAAGGAGATTATAAAAAAGTAACATCCAAAAAAACAAAAAATAAAAACTACGCTTTAAAAAACAAAATTATGGATGTCAAACAATCATTATTACATCACACACACATGCTAGGCTCATAACCATATGTAAATTTATTAAATACAACAGACAGATTTTTTGTACTTAAAAAAAAACACATTTATAATTAATCAAAATTACACATGCAAAATTGCATATTCTTGCCAGGGAGTCGCACCTTGAGGAGTCAAAAAATAATTGGTGAATACATCACGAACTTTGAGCCCAGAAAGGGGACGCCGCAGAGGAGGGACATATGGGGTAGGCCTAACCACATTGTTCATCAAGTGATCACCAATATTAGCTGAGGAACAATCATGTATGCGGGTAAAATTGTGCAAAATAACACAGGCTTTGATTACTTCACTGATTGTAGCCTCAATGAGCTGAATGGCAGACTGGAGAACACGCCATTTGGCAACAAGAATCCCAAAGGCGCACTCCACCAGTCTCCGCGCCCTGGAAAGTCTCAGATTAAAGACCCTCCGCCGGTGGTCCAGGTTGCGCCTGGGATAAGGCCTCATGACGTGCCTCGTCAGTTGGAAAGCCTCATCTCCAACCAAAACAAAAGGCACTGCTTCTGCATTGGAGCCTGGGAGTTGTTGTGGTGGTGGGATGTTTAACTGGTTGTCACGTAGCCGACGACCCATTATGGACGAATCGAAGACCCTAGAGTCTCCAGTTCGCCCATAGGCCCCAATGTCTACAATTCTACAATTACAAACCTGTAGTTACTGTCAGCAACAGCTAACAGAACTACAGAGAAAAACTGCTTATAATATAATTGTAGAATTGGGAACCAGAGTTCGGCGGCTTACGCACCCTGATATGTTTCCCATCCACAGCTCCAATGCAGTTAGGGAAGTCACAAGTGTTCTGGAATCCACTGGCGATTGAGCCAATCATCCTGTTTGGGCTCAGGCATAACAAGTTCATGAAGTTTCGCCCATATTTGAAAACAGGTTGAACGAACAATGCCAGAAATTGTGGACCGCCCAAGCAGAAACTCAAGGTGTAGTCCCGCATAGGACAAGCCTGTGGACAGGAAGCTGAAAGACAAAATAAAGATCATATTAGTTTTTTAAAATGAGGACAAAGAAAACATGAAGAAGCACACGTGCATAGTATATTTACATTGACATTATTTACAATCTAAAATTTTCCATTTCCCTTGGTTACTTTACTTGAACATTAAGCACAGTTTTGTTGATGTGCTTGTGCCATAATGTCCAACTATACTTTCAAAAACATGCTAGAACACAACACATAAAAAAAAATATCATCAACATACAGTATGTGAGAATGTATAATACATACCGTAAGGTTAGGAGAAGACGCTCCTCAGCAGATATGGCTTTTCGCATCCTTGTGTCCTGATACGTGATACCTGGACGTATGATCTCCAACAACATGTCAAAGGTCCTGATGGTCATGCGACTATACAGATAGAACTTGTCAGGATGTGACCTCAAAGCTGTATAGAGCCTATGAAAATGTCCTTTACTCAGGCGTTGGGTCAATAGAGGATGCACCCACAATCTTCGTCTCCTCCTTCGCGAATCAACATTCACCGGATATGGCTGACCAAAGCAATGCGACAACAGCCAGTGAAACAACACCCGCTGAGTTGTGCTTAAAAACACATGGTCAGACATGTTTGGAAGGTAAAACCAACTCAGCCAAAATAAGCTCCACAAATAAATGGGCAGATGGGAGGGTTCCACCTGTTGTAGAGGGCTTAAATAGTGTTGTTAATGATGATTTAAATGATTTGCAGGCCTGAAAACCGTTAAATGTCCATTTTGTCATGGTGCGTAAAAAAAACGCCATACGGATCACATACGGATTACACACGCAACAGTACATGCGCAAAATACGCGACCACACCTAGGCAACGCATTAACTACGGAACTAGATTTCCGGGACATTTTGGCGTATTACGCGCGTATTACGGCCGTAAAAAACAGACCGTATTGTCTTACGCCTAGTGTGACGGCGGCCTAAGACTGCAGGATTAGGCTGGAGTCACACTAGTGTATGGCATCCAATGCAAAAGCATCTGATATGCTAATGACAATCGGCTCCAGCTCTGCCAGAAGCGTGATCCGAGTGTCAGTGCTCTATGCTCCGATCACATGCGAGAATTGGAGCACAGGTATGGAGGAGACTGAGAAAGTAATTTCTCCATCTACTCCATTGCTGGAGTCTGCAGAAATCGCACTGCACTCGGGTGACATCAGAGTGGCCTGCGATGTTTTACATGTACTCGAAGACTTTTATCGGTGGTGCAATCCAATTCTCGGATGCAATCTCAGCATGCTGCAAAAGTTTTCACATGCTGAATTGGCATGAGAAAATAATCGCAGATGTGAGCTGCGCCATAGAGAAACCTTGGTCTGTGTGCCATCCATTTTTTTCTTGCACCCATTGACACTTGCATTGGTGAGTGTTGTGAATTCTGTTTGTGGGCTCCCCCGGTGGTGTTTTATGGTAGTGCCACTTATTTGCCTTCTTCTATCCTTGATCACCTGTTGACACCCATTAGGGGAGTTTCCTATTTAAGGCTGCTTGGCTGCTGGTCTGATGCCGGCCAACAATGTATCAGTAGCATTCTGTTGCATTCTCCTGCCTCAAGATCCTGTTCAGCTAAGTTGAATTTTGTTTCTAGTTTATTCTATTTTTGTCCAGCTATTTGCAATGTGACTCTCTGTAGCTGGAAGCTCTCGTGGACTGGAATTGCCTCTCCAGTGGCATGAGTTGTCACTGGAGTTTTAAAGTAATTTCAGGATGGTGTTTTTGAGTAGTGTTTTGAAGTTGACCGTGAAGTGACTCTTTCCTGTACTTCTGCTATCTAGTAAGCGGATCTCACTGTGCTAAATCTGCTGTTCATCCTACGTATGTCTTTTCCTCTTGACTCACCGTCAATATCTGTGGGGGGCTGCTATCTCCTTTTGGGGTTCATCTCTGGAGGTAAGGCAGGCCTGTATATTCCTCTGATAGGGGTAGTTAGATCTCCGGCTGGCGCGTGGTGTCTAGGGCATCGTAGGAAACACTCCCCGGCTACTTCCAGTGTCGTGTCAGGTTCAGGTCACGGTCACTTTAGTTCCCATCACCCGAGAGCTAGTCCGTTGTTATTTTGATTTCCCTGCCATTGGGAAAATCATAACAGTTTGGCCGGCCCACATGTGTTAAAACTATGCACTAAAGCAGGAAAGGATATGAAAAGGTTTTTTTTCCCTTCTGTGTTTGGAAAGTGCACCTTAGTGCTTATTTGTACTCCTTGCTTAAACTGCAGTCTTCAGCCTTTTTTTTTTTCCTCTCCTCTTAATCTCTGAATGGCTTTGGTTACACCTGTTTGAATCATGGATCCACAGAGTTTGGTTGCAGGTCTGAATAACCTGGCTACAAAGGTCCAGAACTTACAAGATTTTGTTATACGTGCTCCAATGTCTGAACCTAAGATCCCTATGCCTGAATTTTTTACCGGAGACAGATCCCGTTTTTTGAATTTCAGAGAGAATTGTAAATTGTTTTTGTCTCTGAAATCTCACTCTGCTGGTGATCCTGCGCAACAGGTTAAAATTGTTATTTCTCTATTGCGGGGTGACCCACAAAGTTGGGCATTTGCATTGTCGCCAGGGGATCCTGCGTTATTAAATGTAGATACGTTTTTTCTGGCTTTGGGGTTGCTTTATGAAGAACCTAATTTAGAGATTTTGGCTGAGAAAGCCTTGATAGCTCTTTCTCAAGGGCAAGATGAAGCTGAGATATACTGCCAAAAATTTCGTAAATGGTCGGTGCTTACTAAATGGAATGAGTGCGCTCTAGCAGCTAATTTCAGAGAAGGTCTCTCTGATGCCGTGAAGGATGTCATGGTGGGGTTCCCTGTGCCTACAGGTCTGAATGATGCCATGAAATTGGCTATCCAGATTGATCGGCGTTTACGGGAGCGCAAATCTGTGCACCATATGGCGGTATCTTCTGAGCAAAAATCTGTGCACCATATGGCGGTATCTTTTGAGCAAAAACCTGTGCACCATATGGCGGTATCTTCTGAGCAAAAACCTGTGCACCATATGGCGGTATCTTCTGAGCAAAAACCTGTGCATCATTTGGCGGTGACCTCTGAAAAGGCACCAGAGCATATGCAATGCGATAGTGTATTGTCTAGAGGCGAACGACAGAATTACAGGCGCAAAAATGGGTTGTGCTTCTATTGTGGAGATCCAGCTCATGTTATATCAGCATGCTCTAAACGCATAAAGAAGGTTGATAAAAAGGTTGATAAATCTTTTTCTATGGGTACCTTGCAGTCTAAATTTCTTTTGTCCGTGACATTGATTTGTACTTTATCATCTGTTACTGTGGATGCTTATGTGGATTCTGGCGCCGCTCTGAGTCTCATGGATTGGTCCTTTGCCAAGCGTTGTGGGTTTGATTTAGAGCCTCTGGAGGTTTCTATTCCCTTAAAGGGTATTGATTCTATACCTTTGGCTAGCAATAAACCACAATATTGGACACAAGTGACTATGCATCTGTCCCCAGACCATCAGGAGATTATTCGTTTCCTTGTGTTATATAATCTACATGACGTATTAGTACTTGGATTACCATGGTTACAAATTCATAATCCAGTCTTGGACTGGAGATCAATGTCTGTGCTGAGCTGGGGATGTCAGGGGATTCATGGGGGCGCACCTTTGGTTCCCATTTCTTCATCTACTCCCTCTGAGATCCCAGCATTTCTGTCAGATTTTTATGATGCCTTTCAGGAGCCTAAAACTGATTCTCTCCCTCCTCACAGAGAGTGTGACTGCGCTATTGAGTTGATTCCCGGTAGTAAATTTCCTAAGGGTCGCTTGTTTAATTTGTCTGTACCTGAACATACTGCTATGCGGGAGTATATCAGAGAATCTTTGGAAAAGGGTCATATTCGCCCCTCTTTGTCTCCACTGGGGGCAGGGTTTTTCTTTGTGGGTAAAAAGGATGGTTCATTGAGACCTTGTATCGACTATCGACTTCTGAATAAGATTACAGTTAAATACCAGTATCCGTTACCTTTACTAACTGATCTTTTTGCTCGCATAAAGGGGGCGAAGTGGTTCACTAAGATCGATCTACGTGGTGCGTATAATTTGGTGCGGATTAAGCAGGGGGATGAGTGGAAGACCGCATTTAATACGCCTGAAGGCCATTTTGAGTATTTGGTAATGCCTTTCGGTCTCGCGAATGCCCCTTCCGTTTTTCAGTCCTTTATGCACGATATTTTCCGTGAATATCTGGATAAATTTATGATTGTGTATTTGGATGATATTTTGATTTTTTCGGAGGACTGGGAATCTCATGTTCAACAGGTCAGGAGAGTTTTTCAGGTTTTACGAGCTAATTCTCTATTTGTGAAGGGCTCAAAGTGTATTTTTGGGGTTCAGAGAATTTCCTTTTTGGGATATATTTTTTCCCCTTCATCTATGGAGATGGACCCTGTTAAGGTTCAGGCTATTTGTGATTGGGTACAACCTACTTCTCTAAAGAGTCTTCAGAAATTCTTGGGATTTGCTAATTTCTATCGCCGATTCATAGCGGGTTTTTCTGCCATTGCTAAACCTTTGACTGATTTGACCAAGAAGGGTGCTGATGTTGCTAATTGGTCCTCTGCGGCTGTGGAGGCCTTTCGGGAGCTTAAGCGCCGCTTTTCTTCTGCTCCTGTGTTGCGCCAGCCTGATGTTTCGCTCCCGTTCCAGGTTGAAGTAGATGCTTCCGAGATCGGAGCAGGTGCAGTTTTGTCGCAGAAAGGTCCTGACTGCTCAGTGATGAGACCATGTGCGTTTTTCTCTCGAAAGTTTTCGCCCGCTGAGCGAAATTATGATGTTGGAAATCGGGAGCTCTTGGCCATGAAGTGGGCATTTGAGGAGTGGCGTCATTGGCTTGAGGGTGCTAGACACCAGGTGGTGGTCTTGACTGACCACAAAAATCTAATTTATCTTGAGTCAGCCAGGCGTCTGAATCCTAGACAGGCGCGCTGGTCGTTGTTTTTCTCTCGATTTAACTTTGTGGTTTCATATCTGCCTGGGTCTAAGAATGTGAGGGCGGATGCCCTCTCTAGGAGTTTTGAGCCTGACTCGCCTGGTGATTCCGAACCTACTGGCATCCTGAAGGATGGGGTGATATTGTCAGCTGTCTCCCCAGACCTGCGGCGCTCTTTGCAGGAGTTTCAGGTGGATAGGCCTGATCGCTGTCCGCCTGGTAGATTGTTTGTCCCTGATGACTGGACCAGTAGAGTTATTTCGGAGGTTCACTCTTCCGCGTTGGCAGGTCATCCTGGAATTTTTGGCACCAGGGATCTGGTGTCTAGGTCCTTCTGGTGGCCTTCCTTGTCTCGAGATGTACGTATTTTTGTGCAGTCTTGTGATGTTTGTGCTCGGGCTTAGCCCTGCTGTTCCCGGGCCAGCGGGTTGTTGTTGCCCTTGCCTATTCCTAAGAGGCCTTGGACGCACATCTCTATGGACTTTATTTCTGACCTTCCTGTTTCTCGTAGGATGTCCGTCATCTGGGTGGTGTGTGACCGTTTTTCCAAGATGGTTCACTTGGTACCTTTGCCCAAATTGCCCTCCTCCTCTGAGCTGGTCCCTCTATTTTTTCAGAATGTTGTGCGTTTGCATGGTATTCCTGAGAATATAGTGTCTGACAGGGGTACTCAGTTTGTGTCTAGATTTTGGCGGGCGTTCTGTGCCAGGATGGGCATCGACTTGTCTTTTTCGTCTGCATTCCATCCTCAGACTAATGGCCAGACTGAGCGTACTAATCAGACCTTGGAGACTTACTTGAGGTGTTTTGTGTCCGCTGATCAGGACGATTGGCTTGATTTTTTGCCATTGGCAGAGTTTGCCCTTAACAATCGGGCCAGTTCTGCCACTTTGGTTTCTCCATTTTTTTGTAATTCAGGGTTTCACCCTCGCTTTTCGTCCGGTCTATTGGAGTCTTCGGATTGTCCTGGAGTAGATGCTGTGGTTGATAGAATGCATCAGATTTGGGGACAGGTTGTGGACAATCTGAAGTTGTCCCAGGAGAAGACTCAACAGTTCACTAATCATCATCGGCGTGTCGGTCCTCGTCTTTGTGTTGGGGACCTGGTTTGGTTGTCTTCTCGATTTGTTCCTATGAAGGTCTCGTCTCCTAAGTTTAAGCCTCGGTTTATCGGCCCTTATAGGATTCTGGAGGTTCTCAATCCTGTGTCCTTTCGTTTGGACCTCCCCAGCATCTTTTACTATTCATAATGTTTTTCATCGGTCATTGTTGCGGAGGTATGAGGTGCCGGTTGTTCCGTCTGCTGATCCTCCTGCTCCTGTGCTGGTTGAGGGTGAGTTGGAGTATGTGGTGGAAAAGATCTTGGACTCCCGTGTTTCCAGACGGAAACTTCAGTATCTGGTTAAGTGGAAAGGCTATGGTCAGGAGGATAATTCTTGGGTGACAGCATCTGATGTTCATGCTCCTGATTTGGTTCGTGCATTTCATAGTGCTCATCCAGATCGCCCTGGTGGTTCTGGTGAGGGTTCGGTGCCCCCTCCTTAAGGGGGGGGTACTGTTGTGAATTCTGTTTGTGGGCTCCCCCGGTGGTGTTTTATGGTAGTGCCACTTATTTGCCTTCTTCTATCCTTGATCACCTGTTGACACCCATTAGGGGAGTTTCCTATTTAAGGCTGCTTGGCTGCTGGTCTGATGCCGGCCAACAATGTATCAGTAGCATTCTGTTGCATTCTCCTGCCTCAAGATCCTGTTCAGCTAAGTTGAATTTTGTTTCTAGTTTATTCTATTTTTGTCCAGCTATTTGCAATGTGACTCTCTGTAGCTGGAAGCTCTCGTGGACTGGAATTGCCACTCCAGTGGCATGAGTTGTCACTGGAGTTTTAAAGTAATTTCAGGATGGTGTTTTTGAGTAGTGTTTTGAAGTTGACCGTGAAGTGACTCTTTCCTGTACTTCTGCTATCTAGTAAGCGGATCTCACTGTGCTAAATCTGCTGTTCATCCTACGTATGTCTTTTCCTCTTGACTCACCGTCAATATCTGTGGGGGGCTGCTATCTCCTTTTGGGGTTCATCTCTGGAGGTAAGGCAGGCCTGTATATTCCTCTGATAGGGGTAGTTAGATCTCCGGCTGGCGCGTGGTGTCTAGGGCATCGTAGGAAACACTCCCCGGCTACTTCCAGTGTCGTGTCAGGTTCAGGTCACGGTCACTTTAGTTCCCATCACCCGAGAGCTAGTCCGTTGTTATTTTGATTTCCCTGCCATTGGGAAAATCATAACAGGTGAGTCTCATCCGATATACACAGTCACTTGCAGTATGCTGCAATTTTTTTTTCTTATGCGATTCCAGGTGACAAAGAAATCACAGATCAGCACTATAACACTATTGAATAACATTGGTACAAGTGCAATCCAATTCTTTTTATCGGATTGTACTCGTCCGGTTTAAACGCAGATGAGTATGAGCCCTAAGCCTTATAAACCAAGCCCACATTACAGTATGTGTAGCCATACCATGTACATGTCGTAATCAATCCACTGAAATTTATGAGATTCCAGGGCAGGTATTTCTGCTACACGTGGCGAATTTGCACGTGCCTGTGAGCGCTGCAAAGTGTGACCTATTTACAAGTCTGTGTTGTTTGGTTGGGACGAATAGAGGTGTTACCATGTAGCTGGAACAAGATTAATCAATCTTATATAGAAAAGAAATAACTTCTGACTGCAGCAATACTAAACAAGACAAAATATACATCCTATACATAACCATAATAAGCACAGACAAAGTATCAGCAGGAGTAGAACTATCCATACAATGAAATAAGCACCATGCAGGTATAACCTGGGCATCATCTCTATATAACTCTATATGTAAAGCTGGTATAACCTGGGCATCTTCTGTATATAATTGTATACAGTGGCTGGAGAAAGTATTCACCCCCATGGCATTTTTTCGTGTTTTGCTACCTCACAACCTGGAATTTCACAGTTTTTTGTTTGTTTGTTTGTTTGTTTTGTTTTGAAGGTTTGCATCAGTTCACGTAAAGAACATGCCTGTAACTGTGAACATTTGGTTTTCTTATTGTGAAGCAAACCACAAATAGGACAAAATAACTGAAAACTTCAGTGTGCATAACTATTTCCCCTTCCATCCCCCCCATCTAAAGTCAGTACTTTGCAGAGCCTCCTTTTGTGTCATTTACAGCTGCAGTTCATTTTGGATAAGTCTCTATGAGCTTTCCACATCTTGCCACTGGGATTTTTGCCCATTCATCAAGGGTAAGCTGTTCCAGCTCATTCAAGGTTATGGTTTCCTCTAGTGAACAGCAATATTCAAGTCTCATCACAGATTCTCAATTGGACTAAGGTCTGGGCTTTGACTAGGCCACTCAAGAAGATTTACACGTTTCCCCTTAAATCACTTCAGTGTGCCTTTAGCAGTATGCTTTCGGTCATTGACTTGTTGGAAGGTGAACCTCCATCCCAGTCTCAAATCACTGACAGACGGAAACAGGTGTTGCTCAAGAATATCCCTGCATTTTGCACCATTCATCCTCCCCTCAACTCGGACCATTTTCCTTGTCCCTGCTGCCGAAAAACTTCCCCACAGCATGATGCTGCCACCACCATGTTTCACTGTGGGGATGGTGTTCTTGGGGTGATGAACTGTGTTGGTTTGGCAACAGACATAACATTTACCTTTGTAGCCAAAAAGTAAAATTTTGGTCTCATCTGACCACAGCACCTTCCTCCGTACATTTGGGGAGTCTCCCACATGTCTTTTGGCAAGCTCAAAATGAGCCTTACATTTTTTGTGTGTAAGTAAACGGTTTTTTTCTGTCCACTCTTGCACATAGGCCAACTCTATGGAGTGTATGGCTTATTGTGGTCGTAACGACACATTACTCCAGTTTCTGCTTTGGAACTCTGCAGCTCCTTCAGGGTTACCTTTGGTCTCTGTGCTGCCTCTCTAATTAATGCCCACCTTGCCCGGGCTGAGAGTTTTGATGGGTGACCCTCTCTTGGTAGGTTCAGAGACTGGAATTTCCTTTTATAACTCAACCCTGTACTTCTCAGCAACTCTGTCCGTGACTTGTTTGGAGATCTCCTTGGTCTTCATGGTGTTAGTGGTTAGTGCTTAAAGGTGTTCAGAAAAGGTAAAGTGTATATATTGACAGACATGTGACACAGATTGCTCACAGGGATGTCCTGTCACTAAGCATGGGACTATGAAGGTAATTACTTGCACCAGAAATTTATCGGCCAAATTTTAATTATTTGATCCCATAAATGTAATTTATGTCTATTTTTCTCACTTCACAAACTTAGACTATTTAGTGCTGATGCATCACACACAAATCGGATTACAAAAATATTTAACCACAGGTTGTAATGCAATACAAAAATGTAGTAGATTTACTCGCATTGCTATGCGCGCCAACCACAGGGTGGCGCTCACAGCAATCCGGCATCAACAATCATAGAGGTCTTCAATAGACGTTTGGTTGTCATGCCGACGCATTGCTGACCCCTGATCACGAGACGGGGGACAGCGATGGCAGGAAGCGCTTGTTAAATGCTGCTGTCAGCGTTTGACAGCGGTATTTAACTAGTTAATAGCAGCGGGTGGATTGCGATTCCACCCACCGCTATTGCGGGAACATGTCAGCTGTACAAAATAGCTGACATGTCCCGGCTTTGATGCGGGATCACCACCGGAGCGCGCATCAAAGCTGGGGGTTCTGACCTCGGACATACTATCCCGTCCGAGGTCAGAAACGGGTTAAAAATGGGTCATGGCTGGGTCTTCCAGCAAGACAATGACCCAAAACATATAGCCAAGGCAACAAAAGAGGGGCCAGTCTCCAAATCTTAATCCCATAGAAAACTTATGGACGGAGTTATAGCTCCGAGTTTCCAAGCGACAGACTCAAAATCTTAATGATTTAGAGATGATCTGCAAAGAGGAGTGGACCAAAATTCCCCCTGACATGTGCAAACCTCATCAACTACAAAAAGCGTCTGACTGCTGTGCTTGTGCTGTGCTTGTGCTGTGCAAATAAATTTATATATTTTATGCAATGTGATTTTCTGGATTTTATTTTTGATATTCTATCTCTCAATGGTAAAATTAACCTACCCTTAAAATGATAGACTGTTCATGTCTTTGTCAGGGGCAAACCTACAAAATCAGCAAGGGATCAAACACCAGTACTTATTTTCCCTAGAGTATACAGTATGTACAGCCAGTATAACCTGGGCATGTCCTGTATATAATTATATATGTACAGCTGGTATAACCTCGGCATCGTCTATATATAATTATATATGTACAGCTGATATAACCTGGGCATCGCCTGTATATAATTATATATGTACAGTAGGTATAACCTGGGCATTTCCTGTATATAATTATATATGTACAGCTGGTATAACCTGGGCATCTCCCATATATAATTATATATGTACAGCTGGTATAACCTGGGCATGTCCTTTGTATAATTATATATGTACAGCTGATATAACCTTGTGACTTCTGTGTATAATTATATATGTACAGCTGGTATAACCTGGGCATTTCCTGTATATAATTATATATGTACAGCTGGTATAACCTGGGCATTTCCTGTATATAATTATATATGTACAGCTGGTATAACCTGGGCATGTCCTATATATAATTATATATGTACAGCTGGTATAACCTTGTGACGTCTGTGTATAATTATATATGTACAGCTGGTATAACCTGGGCATCTCCTGTATATAATTATACATTTACAGTTGATTTAACCTGGGCATCTCCTGTATATAATTATATATGTACAGCTGGTATAACCTGGGTAGCTTTTGTATATAATTATATATGTATAGCTGGTATAACCTGGGCATCTCCTATATATAATTATGTATGTACAGTTGGTTTAACCTGGGCATCTCCTATATATAATTATATATGTACAGTTGGTATATCCTGGGCATCTCCTGTATATAATTATATATGTACAGCTGGTATAACCTGGGCATCCCCTGTATATAATTATATATCTACAGCTGGTATAACCTGGGCATCTCCTGTATATAATTATATATGTACAGTTGGTTTAACCTGGTGGCTTCTGTATATAATTATATGTGCACAGCTGGTCTGTCATACATCCTATTGTATACAGTGACATGGAGCATGCTAGTATAACCTGGGTATCTTCTGTACAGCTGGTATAAGCTTTATATATCTTCTTGTATCTAGTGATATGGAGCATGCTGGTGTAACCTGGGTATCTTCTGTAAAGTATCGTATTTACTAATATACAGATTATCATGCACACAGCTCTGTCATGGCCACTTCCACATGGTTAACACAGGGCTGCAGTCTGGTAGAACAGGACTTTTCCATGGGAATCCAAGCACCTGTAAACGTCACTAACACAATATTTGCACTATGAAACATTGTATCTCATAAAGCACATAACCATCACATAAATGTATCAGAATTACTATGGGAAAGAATCCATTAAGTTAAACTTAATTTTCTAACAAGACTGAGACAAATACTGTACATCCTCTGGGACTCCCTATTATTTATTGTGTAGGACCAGAAACAGAACTTCTTCATATTATATATGGATTTTTGTGTAGTGAGTCTGACAGCAAGCCTTTCAGCAGCATGGAGTGGTTTTACATAAAATGTATAATCCAATAACATTAATAGTAAGGTAATAGAAGTTATGGTATAAAACTTATTTGTCTCTCAAAACATGATCCACCAGGTTCCGAAGTTAAAATCCAGACCATTGTTATATCTTTATGGAGTTTTTTTTTTTTTCCTATTGTGAGTTTCTTACCAGTCTCAACACATTGATAACCTTGGACTAATGTGAAACATTACAGCTCACATGGGAAATTAGACTGTAAGCTCTGCTGGCACAGGAACCCATGGGGCGACTTTTTTTAGTGAAGCAGTGTAAGATATACTGATGCCTTATTAAGAAAGTAATGAAATGCAGCTTCAATGGTAAAGTTTCCAGTCCCTAAGACAATATTATTATTATTGAGGAGGGAGGTAAATAATATTGCACCCATATTACTTCCCCTTTGCTACATAGCTGAGAAAATAAGCTATAATCGCAAGAATAATTCTGAGATCCAACAAGGAGTGTTTGTAGATCTCATTACCACATACCTCTGGAACCTGGAACCAACCCAGAGTCGCTCCTTCCTGAGATGCTGAGGAGGCTAGAAGACAAGTGAGAGGCTGGTTCTCCAAATCTCAATTTAAATTCTCCACTTCCCCTCCCACTTTGCACAGTGAAAGTTTAGCCATACCTAGTGCTGTTCAGTCACTACAAGTGGGATTTCACTTAGGTAAAGACTGTTAACTCCTTTCTTCCCTGTTTCATTTTAGCCTTTTAAAAACACAGGTTGCAAAAGGGTGAGAGGCCCCAGCCTGTGCTATCTCTCACAGGCAGATACTGCAAGGAGCAGTTTTACTAGCATTTCTTATTTTGATATTGCCATAAGGAGTGTAATTCCTCTATTATTTATTTCTGTTGCATATACAGTACAGACCAAAAGTTTGGACACACCTTCTCATTTAAAGATTTTTCTGTATTTTCATGACTATGAAAATTGTACATTCACACTGAAGGCATCAAAACTATTAACACATGTGGAATTATATACTTAACAAAAGTGTGAAACGCAAGGACAGGGTTCTCTCCCCTCTGTACCAGTGTGTCACTGTAAACCTGTTTACTGTAAATGATAGCTATAACCCTGTATGTAACCCCTTTCTCATGTACAGCACCATGGAATTAATGGTGCTATATAAATAAATAATAATAATAATAATATTCT
Organism: Ranitomeya variabilis; assembly: GCF_051348905.1. NCBI lineage: Eukaryota > Metazoa > Chordata > Amphibia > Anura > Dendrobatidae > Ranitomeya > Ranitomeya variabilis. The sequence continues at coordinate 250,245,879 of NC_135233.1, read as the reverse complement.
AGGTTATTCAAAGTAGCCACCTTTTGCTTTGATGACTGCTTTGCACACTCTTGATGAGCTTCAAGAGGTAGTCACCAGGAATGGTCTTCCAACTATCTTGAAGGAGTTCCCAGAGATGCTTAGCACTTGTTGGCCCTTTTGCCTTCACTCTGCGGTCCAGCTCACCCCAAACCATCTCGATTGGGTTCAGGTCTAGTGACTGTGGAGGCCAGGTCATCTGGCGTAGCACCCCATCACTCTCCTTCTTGGTCAAATAGCCCTTACACAGCCTGGAGGTGTGTTTGGGGTCATTGTCCTGTTGAAAAATAAATGATGGTCCAACTAAACGCAAACCAGATGGAATAGCATGCCGCTGCAAGATGCTGTGGCAGCCATGCTGGTTCAGTATGCCTTCAATTTTGAATAAATCCCCAACAGTGTCACCAGCAAAGCACCCCCACACCATCACACCTCCTCCTCCATGCTTCACGGTGGGAACCAGGCATGTAGAGTCCATCCGTTCACCTTTTCTGCGTCGCACAAAGACACGGTGGTTGGAACCAAAGATCTGAAATTTGGACTCATCAGACCAAAGCACAGATTTCCACTGGTCTAATGTCCATTCCTTGTGTTCTTTGGCCCAAACAAGTCTCTTCTGCTTGTTGCCTGTCCTTAGCAGTGGTTTCCTAGCAGCTATTTTACCATGAAGGCCTGCTGCACAAAGTCTCCTCTTAACAGTTGTTATAGAGATGTGTCAGCTGCTAGAACTCTATGTGGCATTGACCTGGTCTCTAATCTGAGCTGCTGTTAACCTGCGATTTCTGAGGCTGGTGACTCAGATAAACTTATCCTCAGAAGCAGAGGTGACTCTTGGTCTTCATTTCCTGGGGCGGTCCTCATGTGAGCCAGTTTCTTTGTAGCGCTTGATGGTTTGTGCCACTGCACTTGGGGACACTTTCAAAGTTTTCACAATTTTTCGGACTGACTAACCTTCATTTCTTAAAGTAATGATGGCCACTTGTTTTTCTTTACTTAGCTGTTTTTTTTCTTGCCATAATACAAATTCTAACAGTCTATTCAGTAGGACTATCAGCTGTGTATCCACCAGACTTCTGCACAGCACAACTGATGGTCTCAACCCCATTTATAAGGCAAGAAATCCCACTTATTAAACCTGACAGGGCACACCTGTGAAGTGAAAACCATTCCCGGTGACTACCTCTTGAAGCTCATCAAGAGAATGCCAAGAGTGTGCAAAGCAGTCATCAAAGCAAAAGGTGGCTACTTTGAAGAACCTAGAATATAAGACATAATTTCAGTTGTTTCACACTTTTTTAAGTATATAATTCCACATGTGTTAATTCATAGTTTTGATGCCTTCAGTGTGAATGTACAATTTTCATAGTCATGAAAATACAGAAAAATCTTTAAATGAGAAGGTGTGTCCAAACGTTTGGTCTGTACTGCATAACAACAATATTTTTTGCAGCATTTTACATAGATGTGATCACTAACTTTCTCTGGTGGGCCCCACAACAATCCAATTTTTAGTGGGAGTGGAGAACCTGGAGGAAACCCACACAAACAGGGAGCAAATATGCAAACTCTATGCATGGTAACTGGGTGTAACTTTAGCGGGGGCAGGGGTTGCAGCCACACTGGATCCTGGAGCACAGTTCAGACCAAAAGTTCTCTTTAGCCCATAGGAGAAGCACAATGCTATTAAAATCCTGTGGTAATTAGGGGCCTTGTTGTAGATTTTGCATTGGGGCACACAAGCCTCAGATTATGCCCTGCTAACCACTAAGCCCCTATGTTGCCCATGTTTGGATACCCCTGTCAGTAAGATGTACCTCAATGGCAGCTAATAACTCTTATGTTGGCCATGTACACAGTTGCAGACACATTACTTCCGGTGTCTGCAAAACATTTGTTCCATCTCTCCTTCTCCCCCTTACACATGAACTCTCAGTTTGGCAATTGTGTGTTTTGTGACACTGCTGACAGTGGCTCATCTCACCTGAAAACAAAATGATCAGTTGTTGAAATTGCAACTCCCTGATCCTTCTCTCCCTCTTTAATCATCTGTCAGGAAAGAGTCGGAAGCACGCCGTACACTTACTGTACATATTACACAGTTTGTCAGTCCTGTAAAAAATCGTAGGGTTCAGACTATTTTCATCTAATGTGCAAGTGTGAACCTTGAAGGAAATCTGTCAGTAGGATTAACCTTCTTGAGCCTTCTATATGGCCATATAGGTCATAGGAAGCTGAATAAATACCTTGATATGTGCGATCAAATGTCTTATCTATGGCATTTTTCTGGGCTGTATTGTGCATAAATATGTGATTCTTCAAAATTTCTATTAGTCTATGTCTGATGAAGGGACCTGAGTAGTCTCGAAAGCTTGCAATTTGTTACCATCTTTTCAGTTAGCCATTAAAAGGTATCAACCACTGAGGACTCTCAAAATCAACCACTGAGGACTCTCAATTCTAAATATTTTTTTATTCCAGATAAATTTTCTTATATACAGCTATTAAGATCTATGGGCTGGGCATAGATCTCCCCAAGAATCAAGGTATAATTTTATTAAACTTTCTATGACCTGCGTGGCCAAATAGAAGGCTTAGAAGGGTTGATTTTACTGACAGATTCTTTTAAGACATCATACACATGACTGAGCTGTACACTTAGAGGCTGTATTTAGGCAAACGGAGTCCCTGCCATTCTGTACTGGGTGCTGTAAGCATTTATGTGTCGCTGTATGGGACTGCTATACAGCAACACTTCCATAATACACTATTCAACAGAGCATGCCGCCTGAATCCAACTCTAAAGGCCCCGTCTCACTAAGCGATTTACCAACGATCACGACCAGCGATACGACCTGGCCGTGATCGTTGGTAAGTCGCTGTGTGGTCGCTGGGGAGCTGTCACACAGACAGCTCTCTCCAGCGACCAACGATCAGGGGAACGACTTCGGCATCGTTGAAACTGTCTTCAACGATGCCGAAGTCCCCCTGCAGCACCCGGGTAACCAGGGTAAACATCGGGTTACTAAGCGCAGGGCCGCGCTTAGTAACCCGATGTTTACCCTGGTTACCAAAAAAAACAAACAGTACATACTCGCCTTTCGGTGTCCAGGTCCCTTGCCGTCTGCTTCCTGCTCTGACTGAGATCCGGCCGTACAGTGAGAAGTGAGAGCAGCAGTGACGTCACCGCTGTGCTCTCACTTCTCACTGTACGGCGGCTCAGTCAGAGCAGGAAGCAGACGGCAAGGGACCTGGACACCGAAAGGCGAGTATGTACTGTTTGTTTTTTTTGGTAACCAGGGTAAACATCGGGTTACTAAGCGCGGCCCTGCGCTTAGTAACCCGATGTTTACCCTGGTTACCAGTGAAGACATCGCTGGATCGGTGTCACACACACCGATTCAGCGATGTCAGCGGGGCCTCAACGACCAAAAAAAGGTCCAGGCCATTCCGACACGACCAGCGATCTCGCAGCAGGGGCCTGATCGCTGGTACGTGTCACACATAGCGAGATCGCTATGGAGGTCGCTGTTGCGTCACAAAACTTGTGACTCAGCAGCGATCTCGCTAGCGATCTCGCTATGTGAGACGGGGCCTTAACTCTGAACACAAAATAAGATCTATCTTATTTAAAGTTTTCTGTGTGGTTTAATGCAATCTATTTCTATTTGTTATCAGCAATTTCAGCCTGGGGAGAGGTTCACAGTAGTGCTCCCCACCCTGCCATGAACACCAATTCTTGTCACATATCACCAGTCCTAAGAGCCTCCAGAAATGCTGACATCCCTATGTGACTGATATAAGCTCCTCTTGTTATGCTATTGCACTATTATAAGTTAATGGCATTTTTACAGTTGCAATTACCGTAAGTCTTTTTATACATAAATTTCAGTTCCCCCCAAGTAATCCCTTTGTTGTAAAATAGCAAAGCCTCCATCCATATAACAAGGGGTATGTTGTCTGTATAGGATACTTGGAGCCATTCCAGAGGTACATTTATAATCTCGTCCCGTCTGGACTCCTAACTTGTTTTATTATGCTCTTTACCCCATGTCTCTATTAGAAGCTTGTGTTTATTATTTAATGTCATTAATCGAGTGTTGCAGGAAATTTATTGCGATAGAATGACTTTTAGAGGCGGGAGACAGAAAGTTCTAAATGATTTCAATGAATTCAATGGGAAGGTCAGGAACAACCCAAGTTCAGGTTGTGGAATTCTGAGCTGTAATTTCTCCTTGCTAAGCTATCAGATTGCTCCTCAAGGCTCCAAATATTCAGCCATCTCCTATAATCTGTAGATTCCAGAGATTATTGTTTATTTTTGTCCCTGAAATTCCAAACAAACCGTTATCCCTCCAGCCATCTCTATAGCTGCCTGGAGAAGTGTCAGTAGCTTTGCCAATATAATGAAACATCAAAGCAATATGGAAGCGTGTGCATTAGTGATGAGCGAACGTGCTTGGATAACGCGTTATCCGCATATCTTGGATGTGTTCGTATATTATGTTTGAGTCGGGTCCCTACGGCTGCGTGATTTGCGGCTGTTAGGTTATGTGCAGACAATCAGTAAACGCTGCGGCTTGGACAACCCACAGCGTCCAGCTGTTACAGCATAATGGATGGGATTTTAGACAGACATATGGCGCCTCTCTCCAGACCGCAGCATGTCAATTTCTTTTGCGTCTCCGCAAGATAAATTTCACCCATAGAATGTATTGCACGCAGTGAATCCGCATGGTTCAGTGAACACATGTGTTGAGGCTGTCTAACAGCTGTGAGACATGCAGCCACAGGAACTTGAACATAATATACAAGCACGCCCAAGATACTCGGATAACACCAGGGCATGCTCGGATAATACGTTATCCGAGCACATGTGCTCATCACTAGTGTGCATCTATGTCACAGAGATAAACCATAGCACAAGCAATGGCTATATAAGCACCAAGCACTGGTGCCAACCCCAGGCATATCACAAGTATCGGACACAAATGCACAATGCCCTAAAGATTATACTTTTAACTTTATGCTCAAAGTGATTCACACTTGGTGTCAACAGGATGTGGTCTATGGCAAACTCTCTGATTGCAAGGAAAAGGTCCCTGCAGGGGCACAGCTATAGATGTAGAAGTTGCTTTCACCTATATGGGTGTATTGGGGCCTGATAACAGATTTTTTTTTATTGGGGCTGAGAAGACATGAGTTTTACCCCTGGACCCTGTCTCCAAACTGTTAGAGGGCCAGAATTAGAGGCAAATACTAGCACCCCTTTGATGAAGTTTTGATGAAGTTCAAGGAGTATTTCCACATCCAGATTTCTGCTATTTTTTTGACTGTCTCATCAAAATTATCCTCCAGAAACAGAAGCCCCAGAGGTTGCAGGAGAGTGAAGACATAAACACACAAATAGTACATTGCACACAAAAAAAAAAAAGTAATATTGTAAGCCATGGCCCAGTCCTTTATTGAATACTATAAAAGATTCCAGACACAGGCCAAAAAAAATGAAGGTGATCAAAGCTAAAGTGAAATGTGCACAAATGTGCCTTACTAAACAGTAGATTCCCTTTGTCCCACTGTGATTTTCAGGAATGCAAAAAGTAATGACTTCTACACATTGCACTAACAAAATCTTAATTGTAATAGCATACTGCTATACACCCACCGATCCTAAGAATGAAGGGGCCAAGGCCTGGTATAGTGCTGTAACCCCCTTTTAAGTTCTACCATTGTGGTGGCGTCACCAACTTTGCAGGTAGCAAAAGGTCGCTAGGATTTCTGCAAAGAAAAAGCAATTAATGGGACAAAGTGCTGAAGCATTACAACAGCCCCTGATTCTCAGAATCAGTGGGGGTCTAAGCATCTTGCCATCACTTTATAGAATGCCAACTATATCAAGTCCAATCATGCAGCCAACCATTTTTAGGGCTATGTACGGTAAACTATAACCTTCTGTTAATGCTGCATGGCTTGAAAAGCTTGTGGAATAGATGGTGCTGATGGAAGAGTTTGCACATTGACACCATATTACATTTTTTTGCTTTCACTTTTACTCAGTTCATTGCAAAAACTGAGGTTATCCTATTGCCATATGTCTTGTGCAAGAAGGGAAAGGGGAGCATGTATTTAAGAGAATAAAAACTTTGAAGGGAGTGCTTCTTTAATATATTGCAATCATAGTATATGGCACTGTGTACTTACAATTGCTCATTTTGCCTTTCTGCGCAGCTAATTCTTCTCTTTTCTCCGCTTTATGTAGGAAAAGGAAGTCTCTTTACCCTGTATTTATCATCCCCCTCTTCAACTCCTAACCCAGCTGCTCCGCTCCTCCCTCCCAGGGAGTTTTGCTGTGACTTATGACTCATACAAGGAAGCTTCTCCTCCTGTTTCTACATAGAAGGATTCAGCTGGTCAGTTTATAATCACATGATGTCATTGACCTAATGAAACAGAGAATTACTGGGTAGAAAGGCAAAATGAGCAATTGTAAGTACACAGTGCTATATAATGTGTAATATATTAAGAGGATAAACATTTTGATGATTGTGCTTCTTTAATGAATGTATTTGTGCCCAATAACCTGATCTAATGGGACCTGTGCTGGTGTTTGAAACATACCGTATATATTCATCAGAAGGACCCCAGATCCCAAGGTCTCATTTAGTTCATGTTGTACAAGAATACTTCAGTAACGACACATATTAATAGTGCCGCAGACATTTTGTAATAGGATGTTCTATTAGCCACACGTTATACTGAAATCAATGCCAATTATTGCCTAAGAGTAAATTCATCTGCCATGAATCTCAGTGTCTGTAAGCATTGCCAGGATGCACTCAGGAGACCCAGAAGTACAGGGTGTTGGCCACAGGTATGATTACCTGGTAAAAACAATATGTGCTTATCCGTTTGCGACGTGGTCAAGGCAGTCCCCTGTTTAGTTAGTAGAACTGGCTCCCTCTTTAGTAGACTAGACCTTGCTATATATTACATGCACGGTGACATATTCATGGGGGCCATATGATAGTAATGAAAGTATGGGATTAGGGCAGTACACACAATGGTGCCTTCTGTCAACTATTTATTATGACCGTTAGGAATTGCCCCTACCACTAGATAGCCTGACAAACTAAACTAAGGGCGCAGTTAGGGTACTGTCTCACAGTGGCACTTTGGTCGCTACGACGGCACGATCCGTGACGCTCCAGCGTCGCTCCATTATCGCTCCAGCGTCGTAGACTGCGGTCACACTTTGCATTGCACGGCGCTGGAGCGATAATTTCATGACGTATTTGCGATGTAGAAGCCGTTGGTTATTGTGCGCACATCGTATACAACCTTTGTTACACGATGCGATCATGCCGCCACAGCGGGACACTTGACGACGAAAGAAAGTTTCAAACGATCTGCTACGACGTACGATTCTCAGCGGGGTCCCTGATCGCAGTAGCGTGTCAGACACAGCGAGATCGTAACTATATCGCTGGAACACAATTGGTTCTGAGCCTCCTATATAAGTAGGCTTTACCCTGTCATTAGCCATAAGCAAGTGTTCACATTAGGCATTCAGCTCAGATACCATAGGTAAGTGTTCACACCAGACAGTCAGTGTAGTTACCCATTCGATCTGAGATTACCTTGACGTTTTGGTGAATGGGCTCACAACGTTTGCAAATCTTGTGCTAAAAATCTCATGTGTTTGTTCATAAAGTTCATAAGCCAGTATGCTATTCATATTTCACATATTTCACATTTCCTTGTTTTTTAGCACAGATAAGTTTGGCCATTGATCTATTGTATATATCGCTGGAACGTCACGGATCGTGCCGTCGTAGCGACCAAAGTGCCACTGTGAGACAGTACCCTTACACACCTGAATTTACATGTTGTCCTCCTCTGTAACACCTCTGCCATTCAGCTGTCTACATAACCTACATTTAAGGGGTATTCCTGTTTTCAAGGGCTCAAATCTTCTCGCCTCCTGTGACTACTTTAACACTGTACAAACCTAAAATATATTGTAAATGGTTCCTAGCTTCGTGATCTTCAATCTCCAGCTGTTAGACATGATGGGAGTAGTAGTTTGCTACTCTTGGAGTCAACCATTGACACTTCCACCTCAGCCACCTCTAAACTTTTAATGCTCACTGCCTCCTTTGGTCTCACTCAATGGTCATCCGCAGCCACCCATAAAGATGGCCACACACTGGACCTCATCTTCACCCGCCTCTGTTATCTTACTAATCTCACTAACTCACCCCTCCCCCTGTCTGGCCACAACCTACTGACATTTTCTTCCCTTTCCTCTCCTAGTGCGCAACCCCCCCTCCACAAACTCACTCATCCTCGCAGAAATCTCAAACAGCTCAATTTACACTCACTCTGAGTCCCTTCTCCCTCTTACAGACATAGCTTCCTTCCATGACACAGATGCTGCTACCACTTTTTATAACACCACAATAACAGCTATACTTGATTTGGCTGCCCCCTCACACATAGCAAAACTCGTACAATCAACAGGCAGCCCTCGCTGATCAGCCTGACCAAAGAACTGAGACGGGCTTCCAGGGTCGCTGAGCGGAGATGGAAGAGATCTCGTCCTGCTGAGCACTTTATCGCATGTAAACAGTCCCTCACCAGCTTCCAAGTCCACTCTCACTGACGCAAAACAAACCTACTTCTCAACTCTCATATTCTCCCTGACTCACAACCCTAAACAGCTCTTCAACACTTTCAATTCTCTACTCTGTCCCCAGCACCTCCTCCCTCTCCTCTCATTTCTGCTGAAGACTTTGCCTCTTTCTTTAAGCAGACGATTGATATCATCAGACAAAGCTTTGGCTCGCAGCCTTCTATGCCTCTCCTCTTGACTTCTCAGCCCTGTTGTTCCAAAGCCAGTTCTCCACCATGACAGACGATCAGCTCTCCACCCTTCTGTCAAGATCACATCTCACCACTTGCACGCTTGACCAGCTCCCATCCCACCTCCTCCCTAACCTCGCAAAAGTCTTCATCCCAACCCTAACACAAGTCTTCAACCTCTCACTTACAAACGGTGTCTTTCCCTCATCCTTCAGACATGCATCAATCACACCTATCCTCAAAAAAAACTCCCTCAACCCATCCTCTGTGTCCTGCTATCACCTGATATCACTTCTTCCTTTTGCCTCAAAACTACTGGAACAGCATGTCCATCTTGAAGTGTCCTCCCACCTCTCCTCGTGCTCCCTCCTTGACCGGTTACAATCTGGCTTCCGACCACATCACTCAACTGAAACTGCCCTAACTAAAGTGACCAACGACCTACTAACCGCCAAGAGCAAGTGACACTACTCTGTCCTCCTCCTCCTGGACCTGTCTTCTGCATTCGACACTGTGGACCACTCCCTCCTGTTACAAATTCTCTCATCTCTCGGCATCACAGACTTGGCCTAGCCTGGATCTCATCATATCTAACAGACCGAACATTCAGTGTCTCCCTCTCCCACACCACCTCCTTATCTCACCCCCTGTCTGTCGGTGTTCCTTAAGGCTCAGTTCTAGGACCACTGCTGTTCTCCATCTACACCTTCGGCCTGGGACAGCTCATAGAATCCCACGGTTTACAATATCTCTACGCTGATGATACGCAGATCTACCTATCTTGACCTGACCTCACTTCCTTACCAAAATCCCACAATGTCTGTCTGCTATTTCATCTTTCTTTTCTGCTCGCTTTCTAAAACTGAACATGGACAAAACAGAATTCATCATCTTTCCCCCACCTCACTCTACTCCTCCACCCGATCTATCCATCAATGTCAATGGCTGCTCACTTTCCCCGGTCCCGCACGCTCGGTGCCTCGGGGTGATCCTTGACTCTACCCTCTCTTTCAAGCCACATATCCAAGCCCTTGCCTCCTCCTGCCGATTCCAACTAAAAAACATTTCCCGGATCCGTGCATTCCTTGACCATGAAACCACAAAAACACTCGTACATGCCCTTATCATCTCCCGCCTCAACTACTGCAACCTCCTACTCTCTGGCCTCCCCTCTAGCACTCTGGTACCACTCCAATCCATCCTAAACTCTGCTGTCCAATCCACCTGTCTCCCCGTTATTCCTCTCCTCTCTGCCAGGCCCTTCAATGGCTTCCTATTGCCCAGAGGCTCCAGTTCAAAACACTAATAATGACATACAAAGCCATCCACAACCTGTCTCCTCCATACATCTGTGACATGATCTCCCAGTACCTACCTACAAGCAACCTCTGATCCTCTCAGATCTCCTTCTCTACTCCTCTCTCATCTCTTCCTCCCACAACCACATCCAAGACTTCTCCCGTGCTTCCCCCATACTCTGAAACTCTCTACCCCAACACATTAGGCTCTCGCCTACCACGGAAACCTTCAAAAGGAACCTGAAGACTCACCTCTTCCGACAAGCCTACAGCCTGCAGTGATCCTCAACCTAATGAACCATCGCACGACCAGCTCTACCCTCTCCTAGTGTATCCTCACCCATCCCCTGTAGACTGTGAACCCTCGCGGGCAGGGTCCTCCCTCCTTATGTACTTGTGTGTGTCTTGTTTTACTCATGTTTATTGTACTTGTCTATATTTGCCCCATTCACATGTAAAGCGCCATGGAATAAATGGCGCTATAAAATTTTTATTATTAGTATTAATAATAATAATAATAATAATAATAATAATAATAATAATAATAACCACTATAACTGATTTGTAAATTAAAGAGCAGCAGTTGTTTTAAAAAAAAAAATCATAAATAATAGTGCATATGAAAAGAAGTAACTTTGCAATATATCTTATTAGAGAGAAATCCACTTTATCTCCTCCTGGACTGATCATTCATTCACAACATATTAGATTCTAGTGTGAAATCTGTCATCAGTGAATGCAGACTTTCCCATTACTTAGATAGGAGATGACAGTTGGTGCTCACAAACTTCTATGGAGAACTGTAACTGTCGGAGAACTTGTAGCAGCATGTCTGTGTCTGCCTATTGCTCCTCCCTCCTTCCCTCTGCATTGAACATTATAAGCACCAAATGTATCCTCCTCTGTAAAGGGAAAGTCTGTATTTACTGAAGTCAGATTTTATTCCTGAATTGAGAGAGGTTGGAGCAAGAAGCCATTTTCTCTGATAACATAAATTACAAAGCTGCTTATTTTCATGTGTTCTATTGATTTAGGATCTAAAAATTAAAATTACGGTTACTCTTTAATTAATTATCTTGCAATGCCAAAAGGTCAAAATCTATGCAGCACTATTCAGCAGGGGTCCTGGGCAATAAGTCAAGTAGTGACCCCATACTCAGCCTTTTTGGATACTAGGGTAAATGTAAATTCCTTGTAGTCTATGGTAGTAAAGAGATTAATTTTATAGTCCCTGGTAGTCTTGGGCAGTAAAGGGCTCCCATCGTCAGGGTACAGTCTGAGAAATGGCATCTCTCAAATCCAGCCCCTCGGAACATAAAAAATGATAAGAAGCACACTTACTCCTTAAGGGTCTCAGACCAAGTGTGAGCCTCCTGAGGAATCCGGACGTCTCTTCCACATAGTTGTTTATCTTTCTATAAGAAATCCTCTGAGTGAGCAGGGAGCGGCCGAGCAACCTGCCCACATCTACAGTGCAAGAATGGTTATGACCTTGGCTTCCTTCACTATTAAAATCTATAATCTTCTTTTTGTGTATAACCAGCGAGTGTGACACTTCCTTACACATGCACACAATATCTTCATATAAACTGTGCCCAGACTTGGTTGGTCCGATGCTAAATAACTTGTGCAGGACTCGCCAATGTAAACAAGGGCTTTGTGGTGGGTATGAAACCCCAGCAACAGTATGGCGGGTCTGTTCTGATCCATGCTATGGGACTTTCTCCATTTACTCTGCTTCCAACTAAAAAATATATATTTCATACAAAACATTTTTTAGTGGCTCCACACCTAGTGGTAAATGTGGCATAGGACCCATGTAGAGTGGGTACACCACTCCATGTTGGCTCCTTAGGTGTGGTTCTTAGATCTCCCATTTCCAGATGTCCCGCAGGGTGATGAAGTAAGATAGCTGTCTAACAAATGCTCGATGGACTAACCCGATTTCTGGACCAGTGTGTATTCCTTTTGTATGATGTGACCTCTGGCACCGGCTTACCTCCTGTGAGAGAAGATTGGTCATATTGAAATCCAACATATCTGATCCTCCTATCCCCTAACTTGCTGTCAAGCTATAGTTGGGATACCCCATAAATATAAAATGGTTGTCTGTTGCTGCTGAAATACACCGACGTGCATCTAATGTGTCTGGCCGTCTTAAGACCAACCGTAGGTTCACTATAAAATATTTTATATACAGCTCTAATATATCTATTATACAAAGATTGGTGACTCTTGTATTCTTTCAGTTTGGGTGGATGTTGCCATATTCGCAGACCGTGACGCCCAAATAGATTGTTAGTAATTGCATCTATTGTGTTTCCTGGCATTAGGTATTGAGTATACAGAGCCAAGTCATTGTAATGTAGGAGTAATGACAGTGAAATAAATACTTTGCAGTCCCCGGTAGGGCAGCAAATGTGCGGTCCAATGTGGGGAGGGATTTATTTACCTTGGACTCTTTCTACGTCAGAAATGTTCTCAGCAATGGGGTCATCTGTGGCTCATCAGCATCAGGCAGGCTTTCCTTCACATTCCTAGAATACAGCTGCATAGTGCCTATGGAGCACCTTCACACATGCACGTTTTCCTCTGCAGATTATCAACTGTTGATTTTGCTGCAAATCTGCAACAAAATCAGCAAGTGTTCTTACATGCACATTAAGTGCAGATTTTGATGTGTGTCTGTCTAAATTTCACCCTCTGCATCAAAGGGTGAAGACTGCCATCCATGCCATCAGCATAAATTGAAAGGCTGCAGGTTTAAAATTTGCAACATATCAATTTGTGCTGCACTGTAGATGTCATACTTTGTGATGACAAAATCATGGAACAAATTGGTAACATCTAATCCGCTTTATCTCTGGAGAGAAAATCCGCCACTTATCCACCATATGTGAACTTGCCCTTAGGCTTTGGTCACACACTTGTACAAATTAGTTATTTGGCACACACATTTGTGCAATGGATTCTTTAAAAAAAAAAAAATTCTGTTCTTACTTTTGTAAAATGTCTTTTTGTTCCAGCTTTTATAGCATTTCTTTTAAGTGTAATAGTAAAAAAAAGACAGGAAAAAAATGTAATATGTAAACCATTCTGCATCTCTAAGAAAGCATGAATAACCCAAAAAATGCAACATAAAGACAAAAACGAAAAGACACCACAAACAGAAAAATTAAATACTGCGGTGAGACAGACAAGAATTGTCTGTCAAGGATTACATGACTACAATCGCATTGATTACTCGGAATAGATGTTGTAATCTCACATACATTCTTTTAGATTAAATATCCATAGCCGCTCCCTTCCACTACTTTATTTAAATATTGTTGTGGGGTTTTTTTTGCATGTTTTTCCCCCTGATGTTTCACATCATTAGGTATTTTCATTATATTTATGTATATTCCTTTTTAGACTATGCATGGAGGACCTTATTGAGTACTCCTCTTGTTGGGGTTACTATTTGAGTGATAATTACTTGACTTTTCATCAAGTTTTGCACTTTTTAACCCCTTTCTGACATCTGACGTACTATCCCGTCGAGGTGGGGTGGGCCCGTATGACCACCGACGGGATAGTACGTCATACGCGATCGGCCGCGCTCACGGGGGGAGCGCGGCCGATCGCGGCCGGGTGTCAGCTGCATATCGCAGCTGACATCCGGCACTATGTGCCAGGAGCGGTCACGGACTGCCCCCGGCACATTAACCCCCCGCACACCGCGATCAAACATGATCGCGGTGTACCGGCGGTATAGGGAAGCATCGCGCAGGGAGGGGGCTCCCTGCGTGCTTCCCTGAGACCCCCGGAGCAACGCGATGTGATCGCGTTGCTCCGAGGGTCTCCTACCTCCCTCCTCGCCGCAGGTCCCGGATCCAAGATGGCCGCGGCATCCGGGTCCTGCAGGGAGGGAGGTGGCTTACCGAGTGCCTGCTCAGAGCAGACGCTTGGTAAGCCTGCAGCCCTGCACAGCAGATCGTCGATCTGACAGAGTGCTGTGCACACTGTCAGATCAATGATCTGTAATGTCCCCCCCTGGGACAAGATAAAAAAAAAATTCCCCACATGTGTAAAAAAAAAAAAAAAAAAAAAAAAAAATATCCTAAATAAAGAAAAAAAAAATATTATTCCCATAAATATATTTCTTTAGCTAAATAAAATAAAAAAAACAATAAAAGTACACATATTTAGTATCGCCGCGTCCGTAACGACCCAACCTATAAAACTGCCCCACTAGTTAACCCCTTCAGTAAACACCGTAAGAAAAAAAAAAACGAGGCAAAAAACAACGCTTTATTATCATACCGCCGAACAAAAAGTGGAATAACACGCGATCAAAAAGACTGATATGAATAACCATGGTACCGCTGAAAACGTCATCTTGTCCCGCAAAAAACGAGCTGCCACACAGCATCATCAGCAAAAAACTAAAAAAGTTATAGTCCTGAGAATAAAGCGATACCAAAATAATTATTTTTTCTATAAAATAGTTTTTATCGTATAAAAGCGCCAAAACATAAAAAAAATGATATAAATGAGATATCGCTGAAATCGTACTGACCCGACGAATAAAACTGCTTTATCAATTTTACCAAACGCGGAACGGTATAAACGCCTCCCCCAAAAGAAATTCATGAATAGCTGGTTTTTGATCACTCTGCCTCACAAAAATCGGAATAAAAAGCGATCAAAAAATGTCACGTGTCCGAAAATTTTACCAATAAAAATGTCAACTCGTCCCGCAAAAAACAAGATCTCACATGACTCTGTGGACTCAAGTATGGAAAAATTACAGCTTTCAAAATGTGGTAATGCAAAAAATATTTTTTGCAATGAAAAGCGTCTTTCAGTGTGTGACGGCTGCCAATCATAAAAATCCGCTAAAAAACCCGCTATAAAAGTAAATCAAACCCCCCTTCATCACCCCCTTAGTTAGGGAAAAATAAAAAAATTAAAAAATGTATTTATTTCCATTTTCCCATTAGGGTTAGGGGTAGAGTTAGGACTAGAGTTAGGGCTAGGGTTAGGGTTAGGGTTAGGGCAAGGGTTAGGGCTAGGGTTAGGGTTAGGGCTAGGGTTAGGGCTAGGGTTGGGGCTAGGGTTAGGGTTAGGGCTAGGGTTAGGGCTAGGGTTAGGGCTAGTGTTAGGGCTAGTGATAGGGCTAGGGTTATTGCTAGGGTTAGGGCTAGGGTTAGGGCTAGGGTTGGGGCTAGGGTTGGGGCAACAGTTAGGGTTGGGGCTAAAGATAGGGTTAGGGTTTGGATTACATTTACGGTTGGGAATAGGGTTGGGTGTGTCTGGGTTAGAGGAGGGGTTAGGGTTACTGTTGGGATTAGGGTAAGGGGTGTGTTTGGATTAGGGTTTCAGTTATAATTGGGGGGTTTCCACTGTTTAGGCACATCAGGGGCTCTCCAAACGGGACATGGCATCCGATCTGAATTCCAGCCAATTCTGCGTTGAAAAAGGAAAACAGTGCTCCTTCCCTTCAGAGCTCTCCCGTGTGCCCAAACAGGGGTTTACCCCAACATATGGGGTATCAGCGTACTCAGGACAAATTGGACATCATCTTTTGGGGTCCAATTTCTCCTGCTGCCCTTGGGAAAATACAAAACTGGGGACCAAAAAATAAGTTTTGTGGGAAAAAAAAGATTTTTTATTTTCACGGCTCTGCGTTGTAAACTGTAGTGAAACACTTGGGGGTTCAAAGTTCTCACAACACATCTAGATAAGTTCCTTGGGGGGTTTAGTTTCCAATATGGGGTCACTTGTGGGGGGTTTGTACTGTTTGGGTACATCAGGGGCTCTGCAAATGCAATGTGACGCCTGCAGACCAATCCATTTAAGTCTGCATTCCAAATGGCGCTACTTCCCTTCCGAGCTCTGTCATGTGCCCAAACAGTGGTTCCCCCCCACATATGGGGTATCAGCGTACTCAGGACAAATTGGACAACAACTTTTGCGATCCAATTTATCCTGATACCCTTGTAAAAATACAAAACTGGGGGCTAAAAAATAATTTTTGTGAAAAAAAAAAGAATTTTTATTTTCACGGCTCTGCGTTATAAACTGTAGTGAAACACTTGGGGGTTCAAAGCTCTCAAAACACATCTAGATAAGTTCCTTAGGGGGTCTACTTTCCAAAATGGTGTCACTTGTGGGGGTTTTTAATGTTTAGGCACATCAGGGGCTCTCCAAATGCAACATGGCATCCCATCTTAATTCCAGTCAATTTTGCATTGAAAAGTAAAATAGCGCTCCTTCCCTTCCGAGCTCTGCTATGCGCCCAAACAGTGGTTTACCCCCACATATGGGGTATCGTCGTACTCAGGACAAATTGCACAACAACTTTTGTGGTCTAATTTCTTCTCTTACCCATGGGGAAATAAAAAAATGGGGGCAAAAAGATCATTTTTGTGAAAAAATATGATTTTTTATTTTTACGGCTCTGCATTATAAACTTCTGTGAAGCACTTGTTGGGTCAAAGTGCTCAACACACATGTAGATAAGTTCCTTAAGGGGTCTACTTTCCAAAATGGTGTCACTTGTGGGGGGTTTCAATGTTTAGGCACATCAGGGGCTCTCCAAACGCAACATGGCGTCCCATCTCAATTCCAGTCAATTTTGCATTGAAAAGTCAAATGGCGCTCCTTCCCTTCCGAGCTCTGCCCTGCGCCCAAACAATGGTTTACACCCACATATGGGGTATCAGCGTACTCAGGACAAATTGCTCAACAATTTTTGGGGTCCAATTTCTTCTCTTACCCTTGGGAAAATAAAAAATTGGGGGCGAAAAGATCATTTTTGTGAAAAAATATGATTTTTTATTTTTACGGCTCTGCATTATAAACTTCTGTGAAGCACTTGTTGGGTCAAAGTGCTCACCACACATCTAGATAAGATCCTTAGGGGGTCTACTTTCCAAAATGGTGTCACTTGTGGGGGGTTTCAATGTTTAGGCACATCAGGGGCTCTCCAAATGCAACATGGCGTCCCATCTCAATTCCAGTCAATTTTGCATTGAAAAGTCAAATGGCGCTCCTTTCCTTCCGAGCTCTGCCATGCGCCCAAACAGTGGTTTACCCCCACATATGGGGTATCAGCGTACTCAGGACAAATTGTACAACACATTTTGGGGTCTATTTTCTCCTGTTACCCTTGGTAAAATAAAACAAATTGGAGCTGAAATAAATTTTGTGTGAAAAAAAGTTAAATGTTCATTTTTATTTAAACATTCCAAAAATTCCTGTGAAACACCTGAAGGGTTAATAAACTTCTTGAATGTGGTTTTGAGCACCTTGAGGGGTGCATTTTTTAGAATGGTGTCACACTTGGGTATTTTCTGTCATATAGACCCCTCAAAATGACTTCAAATGAGATGTGGTCCCTAAAAAAAAATGGTGTTGTAAAAATGAGAAATTGCTGGTCAACTTTTAACCCTTATAACTCCGTCACAAAAAAAAATTTTGGTTCCAAAATTGTGCTGATGTAAAGTAGGCATGTGGGAAATGTTACTTATTAAGTATTTTGCGTGACATATGTCTGTGATTTAAGGGCATAAAAATTCAAAGTTGGAAAATTGCGAAATTTTCAAAATTTTCGCCAAATATTCGTTTTTTTCACAAATAATCGCAAGTTATATCGAAGAAATTTTACCACTATCATGAAGTACAATATGTCATGAGAAAATAATGTCAGAATCGCCAAGATCCGTTGAAGCGTTCCAGAGTTATAACCTCATAAAGGCACAGTGGTCAGAATTGTAAAAATTGGCCCGGTCATTAACATGCAAACCACCCTTGGGGGTGAAGGGGTTAAACTGATTTGTCGCCTTCTATTATTCCATCTTGTTTATTAGGTCTTTTTATGCATCGTGAATTATCAATTTTATTTATCATTAGCTAATTCTGATTTATTTCTTTAAATCATGAATATAATGGATTTTGAATATTATCCAATGACTCATTTATTCTCATGTTAATATACTGTATACTAAACGTAAGTTTTAATTAGGTGTAACGGGCTGGCTGTGCCAAAGCCCAAGGAAGACCTGGAGGGGCGGGATTAGGAGCCTCACCCAATCTGACCACGGACCTGCATCAGCTAATGACACAGAGGTCTGTGGTGAGACAAGGGAGGTGATCCAGGTGCTACTCCAGGACTGACCTTGGGTAGATGGCAGCTGACCCCTAGGAACGGAAGCAATGCTCCTCCAAGCAAGTACTGCCACTGCTCCAGAGCCAGCTTAATCGCGAGCAGTTCTCTATCACCAATAGAATAATTACTTTCTGGTGCCGAGAAGAGTTTAGAGAAAAATCAGCAGTGTACCATGAGGTGAATCCAGACGTCTCTTATCTACGTGTCTTTTCATCCATTTGGAGGATTTTTACCAAAGACGCTTTGGTGTCCTCCCAAATCTTAGAAAAGTTTATGACGAGGGAATCGACAGCAGGAATATCGGAGGTGACAGCCACAGGGAACGGCACTGCCACTCCTCCAGAGCCAGCATAATCGTGAGCAGTTCTCTATCGCCAATAGAGTAATTACTTTCTGGTGCCGAGAAGAGTATAGAGAAAAATCCACAGTGTACCATGAGGTGAATCCAGACGTCTCTTATCTACGTGTCTTTTCATCCATTTGGAGGATTTTTACCAACGACGCTTTGGTGTCCTCCCAAATCTTAGAAAAGTTTTATGACGAGGGAATCGACAGCAGGAATATCGGAGGTGACAGCCACACGGAACGGCACTTTGGGTGTTGACCGTAGACCACAAAAAAAAGAGATTTGGCTGAAGACTCGCTCTCGTCGTTTTTGTAAGAGAATTCGGCCCAAGGAAGGAGCTCAGCCCATTCACTGTGATGAGCATTGACAAAATGCCGGAGAAAATTAGTCAGGATCTGATTGACTCGTTCCACTTGGCCATTGTACTGAGGATGGTAAGAAGATGAGAAATCCAAAGTAACATCCTGTATCTTACAGGTGGCCCTCCAGAAATGAGAGGTAAACTGAACACCTCTATCGGAGACTATGTGAAGTGGTAGACCATGGAGATGAAAAATCTGAAGAATGAATTATTTTGCCAGTACTGGCACAAATGGAACACCAGATAGCGGGATGAAATGAGCCATCTTGGAAAAACGATCCACCACCACCCAGATAACAGTACATCCAGCCGACACTGGCAGATCCGTGATGTAATCCATGGAGACATACTGCCATGGAGCAGACGGCACAGGCAAGGGAAGCAACCGACCAGTCAGAAGCTGTTTGTGAGTCTTATTTCGGGCACACGAAGGACAAGCAGAAATGAAATTCGCAACATCTCTGCTCAGTCGGCCACCAGTAGTGTCGAGAGATAAGCAGAGTAGTCTTTTTCTGTACGGCATGGCCTGCCACCTTAGAAGAATGTCCCCAGAGAAGAACCCGCTTCCGGTCAGTTTCTCCCACGAAAGTCTTACTGGAGGGTAGACGAGATAAGTCTAGCGGAGCAACTGTGATTATTTTGAAGGGTTCGATGATATGTTTAAGCTCCTCCTCCTGGTCAGAGGCCTGGAAGGACCTGGAGAGCGCGTCTGCCTTAACGTTTTTATCAGCTGGCCGAAAGTGGAGTGTGAAGTTGAAGCGAGTGAAGAACAAAGACCACCTGGCTTGATGGGGTTAAGCCACTGAGCAGATTGCAGATAAGCCAGATTCTTGTGGTCAGTGTAAATTACTACAAGAAGCAATGCTCCTCCAAGCAAGTGCTGCCACTCCTCCAGAGCAGGCTTAATCGCGAGCAGTTCTCTATCGCCAATAGAGTAATTACTTTCTGGTGTCGAGAAGAGTTTAGAGAAAAATCCGCAGTGTACCATATGACTGGATGAAGACTTCTGAGTCAGGACGGCTCCGGCCCCTGTGGAAGATGCATCCACTTTATTATGGTTTGGGCAATGCAGCACTGGAGCCAAGGAGAATGCCTGCTTGAGGGATACAAAGGTGTCTTCTGGTTCAGGAGTCCATTCCTTAGGATTGGCTCCTTTGGGGGTCAGGGCAGAAATAGGAGCAGTCCTGGAAGAAAAATGCGAAATAAATTGGCGATAATAATTTGCTGGATAGCCTTAAGACCGTCTGGACGGGGCCACTTCATGACAGTGGATACCTTCTCAGGATCCATCTTCAGACCAGTCTCAGAAACGATGTACCCCAGAAACAGAAGGCAGGATTGATCGATGACGCACTTTTCATTTTTGGCGTATAGACGGTTCGTTCTTAACCTTAGTAGAACCTGGCGAACATCCCTCCTGTGTCGGCAGATCAGGAGAGAATACCAAGATGTTGTCCAGGTATACTACCTCACACGTATAGAGCAGGTCCCAGAAGATGTCGTTCACCAGTTCTTGGAAGACAGATGGGGCATTGCAGAGTTCAAACAGCATAAGAGAAATGGCCATTGTGAGTGTTTAAAGCCATCTTCCACTCATCTCCCTGGCGAATTCGAACCAGGTTGTATGCTCCTCATAGGCCAAGCTTCATGAAGACTCTGCAACCCTTCAGATTATCAAACAGCTCAGCAATCAGGGGTAGGGGTACTTATTTTTTACCATGATTTAGTTAAGGCCCCTGTAATCAATGCAAGGTTGGAGAGAGCTGTCCTACTTCTTCATAAAGACAAACCCCAGCTCCAGCCGGAGATGAGGATTTCCAGATAAATCCCCTAGCGAGGTTCTCTTCTATATACTCGGACATAGCACGAGTCTTGGCTTGGGACAGGGGGTAGATTTGGCCTCATGGAGGTGAGGTACCCGGCAGGAGGTCAATTGTGCAATCATACGGCCTATGAGGTGGCAAGGTCTCGGCCTCCTTCTTGTCCAAGACTTCTCCATACATCCAATAAGCAGGGGGTAGGCCAGGCAAATTAGGAGGAGAAGTAGGAGACCGGACAAGGTGAACAGGAGCAGTGCACATTTCGTGATATCCTGAGCCCCAACGGAGTGCTTCTCCAGGCCTCCAGTCCAGAATAGGTTTGTGTTTTTGCAGCCATGGGAGACCTAGAAGTAGGGGATAAGATAGACCAAACAGCATATGAAGAGAAATCTTCTCCAAATGCAGCATCCCTACCTGAAGCTCTACAGGCTCCATGATGAATTGGATGGTCTCTGGAAGAGGCTTTCCATCCACTGAAGAAGTCACCAATGGATCCAGAAGATGTAGGACCGGAATCTTATACCGCTCGACCACAGCCTGTTGAACAACGTTACCCGTGGCGCCGGATTCCAGGTGGACCAATTCAACAAAAGACCCTTTGCCGCAGGAGACAGATACAGTCGGGGTCAACGATGGAGAGGTAGAAGTCTTGCCCAGGGTAGCCTCTCCTACCGACCCTAGGCACTGGCGTTTCCTGGTCTCTTGGGGCAGGAACGAATCAGGTGTTCGGAGATGCCACTGTAGAAGCCTGTCCCTTCGGCCCGATGAACCTCTTGGCGGCACTTGGATAGCTTCACCTGGTCAATCTGCATCGGTTCAAGCGAAGACGTCGCAGCAGGAACTTGCTTAATGATCAGTCACTGAAAGGTGGGAGCCAGGATGTTATGTTTGGCTGGTGGTTAGGAGCACTAGAAATGACCAGATGAGCAAACTAGCAATACGGGACGAGCTCTGGGAAGTGGGAGCTCTGCTGACCGCAACCCCTAATCCTATCACAACAACTAGAAATAGCCGTGGAGCGTTCCTGACTCTGCCTAGACGCCTCTTCACAGCCTAAGAGCTAACTACCCCTAAGATAGAAAATACAGCCTACCTTGCCTCAGAGAAATTCCCCAAAGAAATAGGCAGCCCCCACATATATTGACTGTGAGTTAAGATGGAAGTCACAAACACAGGAATGAAATAGATTTCAGCATAGGAGGCCAGACTGACTAAACAGACAGAGGATAAAAAAGGTATCTTTGCAGTCAGCATAAAAAACTAACAAAAAACCACGCAGAGTGTGCAAAAGAAACCACCGCACCGACTCACGGCGCGGTGGTGCCACTCTGCATCCCAGAGCTTCCAGCTAACAAGATTAAATCATAATAGCAAGCTGGACAAAAACACAGTGGTAACAAATAAGCTAGCAGGGACTTAGCTTTTGCTAAAAGATCCAAGAGAACTGAACCAGTACTAGGACATTGACAGCTGGCATCAAGTAAAGATCTGAGTGGAGTTAAATAGAGCAGCCAGCCAAGGCCTGAACGAGATCAGCTGGAGAAGGAATCTCAGAACCAGCAGCTCCACTCACAGCCACCAGAGGGAGTCCATGAACTGAACTCACCGAAGTACCATTCATAACCACAGGAGGGAGCTCGAGAACAGAATTCACAACACCAGGCGTACCGAGCTTCTCTCAAGGTTCACCTCTTTGGTCCGTTCCTGGAACCTAATGTCAATTTGTTTTGCGAGAGACACCAGGTCATCCAGAGAAGTAGGTATCTCCCGGCCAGCCTGTTCGTCCTTGATTCGCCTGGAGAGACCTTCCCAGAAGGTTGCCACCAGAGCCTCATTGTTCAAAGCGAGTTCTGAAGACAAGGTACGGAAGCAGACTGCATACTGGCCCATGGAGAGGTTACCTTGGAGTAACCAGAGCAGAGAAGAGGCTGCAGAAGAAACACAACCGAGCTGTCATGTCGGACGCTATTCACACTAGGGCGTCCGACAGACAGCGGTAATTCCACATTCGTCCACTATACGCTCAGTGGCGCCGGCTAGACTTTATCCAGGCCGTCCGGGGTTAATCTAGCTGGTAATCGGGTTAAAGAATGGGTCACGCCCGTGGCCTTTAAATAGTCATTCTGGACTTTGGGTGTCGCCGATTATAACTTGTGTCTTGTGCCTGGTGATCTCGGTCTGGAGTGGTGGTCTAGGAGAAGAAATAACGTATCTAGTGGTGTATTATTGAGCTTCTCTCAAGGTTCACCTCTTTGGTCCGTTCCTGGAACCTAATGTCAATTTGTTTTGCGAGAGACACCAGGTCATCCAGAGAAGTAGGTATCTCCCGGCCAGCCTGTTCGTCCTTGATTCGCCTGGAGAGACCTTCCCAGAAGGTTGCCACCAGAGCCTCATTGTTCAAAGCGAGTTCTGAAGACAAGGTACGGAAGCGGACTGCATACTGGCCCATGGAGAGGTTACCTTGGAGTAACCAGAGCAGAGAAGAGGCTGCAGAAGAAACACAACCGAGCTGTCATGTCGGACGCTATTCACACTAGGGCGTCCGACAGACAGCGGTAATTCCACATTCGTCCACTATACGCTCAGTGGCGCCGGCTAGACTTTATCCAGGCCGTCCGGGGTTAATCTAGCTGGTAATCGGGTTGGAGAATGGGTCACGCCCGTGGCCTTTAAATAGTCATTCTGGACTTTGGGTGTCGCCGATTATAACTTGTGTCTTGTGCCTGGTGATCTCGGTCTGGAGTGGTGGTCTAGGAGAAGAAATAACGTATCTAGTGGTGTATTATCCTTTGTCATATTTCTCCTTCCTATATTTGTATTTGTTTTGCCCTGTGCACATTATAGTGTTTTCCTGTGAGTCTGCGGCGTGGTGCGTTTTTAGTTTTCCCTGTCTGTGCTTTCTGTAGGAGTTGGTGTGTGGTCTAATCACTGGGTGGCGGGTGGAGGTTTCAGCACAGGACTGAAACAGGAGTCAGGGTCAGGCCTGGCGGCCCAGACAAGCACACCATCAGTGTAAATTCTGGGAGAGGGACAGACTGGGTTATCCCTAGTCTGAGGGATATCGCAGGGGCCCGGGTAATCAGCTGTAGTCTACCCAGTACCCGCATGACATTATAATCGGCCAAAATAAATTTTGGATGCCATGGATCCCATGATTTCCATAACCCACCAGTTGGAGGCGCTGTCCTTACAGGTCACTGAGTTGAAGGGGGCAGTTCAGCAACAGGGTCTTGTAGTATCTAATGTGCAAGCTGAAAATGCCGGTAGAGTTGCAGAGCCAAAGATTCCTTTACCTGAGAGGTTTGCTGGGGAACAAAGTAAATTTGTTGTTTTTCGTGAGGCTTGCAAATTATATTTTCATATGCGCCCGGTTTCCTCAGGTAATGAGGTTCAGCTTGTGGGCCTGGTATTGTCATTACTGAACGGAGACCCCCAAGCATGGGCATTCTCATTACCATCTGATTCAGCTGCATTTAACTCAGTGGAGATTTTTTTTTCTGCTCTTGGGCTCATATATGATGATCCTGACAGATTGGCTCTAGCAGAATCTAAAATACGCGCTCTCCGCCAGGGGGAGCGAATAGGCGGAGGATAACTGTTCTGAATTTTGCCGCTGGGCGGTGGACACACAATGGAATGACCCGGCGCTGCGGAGTCAGTTTGTACATGGGGTTTCAAGAAGGGTTAAACAAGCCCTCATGATGTATGAGACTCCTGCTTCTCTAGAGTCTGCTATGAGTTTTGTTGTCCGCATTGATCGCCGTTTGCATCAGGGGGTGCAAGAGACGCCGATTATGGGGGAGGGCGTAGGTGCACGTGAGGTTGCTGCAGGTGAGCCCACGGAGCCTATGCAAATCGCAGGGGTGTCACATCATCAAGCCCCCTCACTCAGGAAGCAGGGAGCCTGTTTTTGCTGTGGTAAAAAAGGGCATTATGTTAATGCTTGTCCTCTGTTTTCTAAGAAAAGCGCAACGGCGGAAAACTACAAAGCTCAGAGGGTGCGGAGGAGGCCAATCTGAGCTTATGCATATCCTCCATGGTGGTCTCTCAATGTATGCTTCCTGCCAGAGTTATGGTCGCTGGCAGAGAGCTGCCAATCACTGTTTTTGTGAATAGTGGGTCGGCCACTAATCTCATTGATGAGGCGTTTGCGCGCACGGCCGGGTTCACGGTCGAAAAACTGCCTCATCCTATCCGGGTGGTCACCATCAATGCTACTCCACTCCCACAGGGCGAGATTACTAAGTTTGTGGTTGAGGTTAAACTCCACATTGGGGTCCTACATTCTGAGCAAGTTACATGTAGGGTGCTCAGTAATCTTCCTGCACAAATGGTTCTGGGTTTTCCATGGTTGTCTATGCACAACCCGGTGATTGACTGGAAAACTCAGGACATAATTCAGTGGAGCGGATTCTGCCAGGAGAATCGCCTGGCCACATGTGTGTCCGCTGTGACTCCTAGCATTCCTGAGTCACTGCTGGATTTCGCAGAGGTGTTCTCTGAGAAGGGTTGCTCAGAATTGCCACCACATCGACCCTATGACTGTACTATTAGGTTTAAACCTGGGGCCAAATTGCCGAAAGCTAGGATGTTCAACATCTCTGGTCCTGAGAGGCAAGCTTTAAAAGACTACATTGCTGAGAGTTTGAGCAAAGGGCACATCAGCCCTTCGTCCTCGCCGGTGGCATCGGGATTCTTCTGCGTTAAGAAGAAAGATGTCGGACTACGCCCGTGTCTGGATTTCAGGGAGTTAAACCAGATTACGGTTCGTGATCCATACCCTATGCCACTGATACCTGATTTGTTCAACCAGGTGGCTGGTGCTAAGTGGTTTTCCAAGCTTGACCTCAGGGGGGCGTACAACCTCATAAGAGTCCGTCAAGGTGATGAGTGGAAGATGGCTTTTAATACTCCTGAGGGTCATTTTGAAAATTTGGTGATGCCATTTGGGTTGTCAAACGCGCCTGCTGTATTTTAACATTTCATAAATGATGTGTTCTCGCATGTACTGGGGAAATTCGTTATTGTGTACCTAGATGACATTCTCATTTATTCATGCGACCGTGATACTCATTTAGAGCATGTGAGGCAGGTGTTACAGCTACTCAGAAAATAAGCTCTATGCAAAACTGGAGAAATGTGGGTTTTTTTTCGGTTCAGGAGTTGCCTTTCTTGGGTTATATTGTGTCTGCTTCAGGGTTTAAAATGGACGCCGCTAAGGTGCAAGCGGTGCTGCATTGGGAACGGCCTGATAACCTAAAAGCACTCCAGCGGTTCCTTGGATTTTCTAATTATTATAGAAAATTTATCAAAGATTTTTCTACCATTGCTAAACCGCTTACTGACATGACGAAAAAGGGTACCAATTTCTCCGCCTGGCCTGAAGCTGCTGTGCGCGCATTCAAATTTCTGAAGAACAGTTTTGCTTCGGCCCCCATTCTGGTGCAACCGGACGTATCAAAACCGTTTACCGTGGAAGTCGATGCGTCTGAGGTTGGAGTGGGGGCGGTGCTGTCACAAGGCTCATCCTTGGGCGAGTTGCGTCCATGCGCCTACTTTTCCAAGAAGCTGTCGCCCGCCGAACGTAACTACGATATCGGCAACAGGGAGTTGTTGGCTATCAAGTTGGCTTTTGAGGAATGGCGACACTTCTTGGAGGGGTCGGTCCACCAGGTTACAGTTATCACCGACCATAAAAATCTGCTTTATTTAGAGTCAGCCAAGCGTCTGTCCCCCAGGCAGGCTCACTGGGCATTGTTTTTCACGCGATTCAACTTTTTTGTTACGTACCGACTGGGGTCTAAGAACACTAAGGCAGATGCTTTATCCAGGTGTTTTCCAGGGGCAGAACCTCGGGAAGATCCGGTACCCATCCTCCAAAAGGGTGTAGTGGTCTCGGCTCTCACGACAGAGGTTGAGGCTGAGATTGCCGAGGCTCAGGAGGAAGTACCACCAGAGCTTCCCATTAACAAATCATTTGTACCGCTCCTTCTTCGCCTAAAGGTGTTGGGTGAGCATCATGATTCTGTTCTGGCTGGCCATCCAGGGGTTAGGGGTACCTTGGAGTTGGTGTCACGTCAGTTTTGGTGGCCCAAAATCCGACAGGACGTGGTCTCGTACGTATCAGCATGTACCACGTGTGCTAGGGCTAAGAAGCCTCGCTCCCGTCCTGCTGGCTCGATACATCCTCTAGGGGTACCCAGTAGGCCATGGATGGAGATCTCCATGGATTTTATTACTGACCTACCCTCCTCAGCTGGGAACATGGTCATCTTGGTGGTTGTTGATCGGTTCTCAAAGATGTCGCACTTTGTGTCCTTGCCTTCGTTGCCTAACGTGAAGACTCTGGCTCAGGTTTTTGTGCAGGAGGTGGTCAGGCTTCACGGGGTCCCGTCTGACATAGTGTCGGGTAGGGGTACTCAGTTTGTGGCAAAGTTTTGGAAAGCATTTTGCTCACGGCTGGGGATCAAGTTGTCGCATTCTTCGGCGTTTCATCCTCAGTCAAATGGTCAGACCGAGCGTATGAACCAAAATTTGGAGCAGTATTTACGCTTCTTTGTTTCTGACAATCAGGAGGAGTGGTCGACGTTCCTTCCTTTGGCTGAGTTTGCCATTAATAATCACCGCCAAGAATCGTCTGAGGAGTCCCCGTTCTTACGGGTACCATCCTCAATTTTGTACTCTGCGTCAGGGTGGCTCTGCTGGCGTTCCGGAGGAGGACCAGCTAGGAGCACAACTGTCATCCATTTGGAGGAGAGTGAAACAGCGCTTGCTGAGCGTGGGTGCAAGGTACAAACGAGTGGCTGACAGTAGACGTGTGTCAGGTCCGGACCTGAGTGTGGGTGATTGGGTGTGGTTGTCCACAAAAAACATAAAACTCAAAGTACCATCCCTGAAATTGGGTCCAAGGTTTATTGGTCCATTTAGGGTCGCCGCCATCATTAACCCGGTAGCCTACCGATTGGAGCTTCCTACGGTTTATAAGATACACAACGTGTTTCACAGATCTCTTTTAAAGAAGGTGGTGGGTTCCGTGGACGCGGCGCCGATGCCACCTCCAGTCTTGGTAGATGGTAATTTGGAGTTTGAAGTCTCCAAGGTGGTTGACTCTTGTATAGTCAGTATGTTTCACCGCCGCCATCCGGACAAGCCGGGTCCTATAAGTCGTGAGGGCCCTGGGGTCCCTCGTAGAAGGCGGGGTACTGTCATGTCGGACGCTATTCACACTAGGGCGTCCGACAGACAGCGGTAATTCTACATTCGTCCACTATACGCTCAGTGGCGCCGGCTAGACTTTATCCAGGCCGTCCGGGGTTAATCTAGCTGGTAATCGGGTTGGAGGCTGGGTCACGCCCGTGGCCTTTAAATAGTCATTCTGGACTTTGGGCGTCGCCGAATATAGCTTGTGTCTTGTGCCTGGTGATCTCGGTCTGGAGTGGTGGTCTAGGAGAAGAAATATCGTATCTGGTGGTGTATTATCCTTTGTCATATTTCTCCTTCCTATATTTGTATTTGTTTTGCCCTGTGCACATTATAGTGTTTTCCTGTGAGTCTGCGGCGTGGTGCGTTTTTAGTTTTCCCTGTCTGTGCTTTCTGTAGGGGTTGGTGTGTGGTCTAATCAATGGGTGGCGGGTGGAGGTTTCAGCACAGGACTGAAACAGGAGTCAGGGTCAGGCCTGGCGGCCCAGACAAGCACACCATCAGTGTAAATTCTGGGAGAGGGACAGACAGGGTTTTCCCTAGTCTGAGGGATATCGCAGGGGCCCGGGTAATCAGCTGTAGTCTACCCAGTACCCGCATGACACGAGCTCGTCGAAGATCTTACAAAAGGCTTCCGAGAAGGACTGTCACTAACAGATCCCCTCTTTCCCACAGAGGATTGAGCCATGCTAGGGCCTCACCAGATAGATGTGACATGATGAAGGTCACTTTGGCTCGGTCTGAGATGAACTGATGAGCCAAGAGTTCAAAGTGCAGCGTGCACTGGTTAATGAACCCCCGACACAGGGTGGGATCTCTGGGTGAGATTTTGCATGGCATCTCAGATCGATGTCGATTGAGTCATTTTGTATTTCTTCCATTTTCTTACTATTGCAGCAACAGTTGTCTCCTTCTCACCCAGCACCTTACTTATGGTTTTTGTAGCCCATTCCAGCTTTGTGCAGGTCTATGATCTTGTCCCTGACATCCTTATAAAGCTCTTTGGTCTTGCCCACTTTGTAGAGGTTAGGGTATGTGTCCACGTTCAGGATTGCATCAGGATTTGGTCAGGATTTTTCATCAGTTTTTGTAAGCCAAAACCAGGAGTGGAACAATTAGAGGAAAAGTATAACAGAAACATATGCACCACTTCTGCATTTATCACCCACTCCTGGTTTTGGCTTACAAATACTGATGAAAAATCCTGACCAAATCCTGATGCAATCCTGAACGTGGACACATACCCTTAGAGTCTGACTGATTAATTGAGTCTGTGGACAGGAGTCTTTTACAAAGGTGACTATGTAAGACAGCTGTCCTTAATGCAGGTAACAAGTTGATTAGTAGCGTCTACCTGGTCTGTAGGAGCCAGAACTCTTAATGGTTGATAGGTCATCAAATACTTATTTCTGACTTCAAAATGCAAATAAATTTATATAATTTATACAATGTGATTTTCTGGATTTTATTTATTTTTTTATTCTATCTCTCAATGTTAACATTAACCTACCCTTTAAAATTATAGACTGTTCATGTCTGGTCAGTGGGCAGCTTACAAAATCAGCAAGGGATCAAACACTTATTTTCCCCACTGCATGTGTAAATGTCTTAGAGCAATTCTCCATGTAAAAGCTCATGTTAAAATTGCATTGCAATAGTTGTTTTTCAGACATATGGGTATGAGCCCTTAGCGTGCACACATAGACTTACAGTGCAAATATTTAATCAACGTCTCCCCATTTTATCTGGTTTCATGTGCGATATTCATATTGCCCACACCTGTTACTTGCCACAGGTGAGTTTGAACAAGCATCACGTGCTTGAAATAAAGTTGTCTAAACACAATTTTGGAAAGGTGCCAACAATTTTGCCCAGCCCGTCTTTGGGGTTTTGTGTGAAATAATGTCCAATTTGCCGTTTTTACTCTTTTTTTTTTTCTTTTCTTTTCTTTTTGTTTGTGTGTTGTTCCAATGTACAGAAAGGAAATAAACGTGTATAAAAAAAATGTGTAATTCGAAAAATTTTCTGGAACAATTTCAAGGGTGCCAAGGTTTCAACTCTGGTCTGATAGAAGAGACTCAGGGAACGCTAGGGGTATGTGTCCACGTTCAGGATTGCATCAGGATTTGGTCAGGATTTTTCATCAGTATTTGTAAGCCAAAACCAGGAGTGGGTGATAAATGTAGAAGTGGTGCATATGTTTCTATTATACTTTTCCTCTAATTGTTCCACTCCTGGTTTTGGCTTACAAATACTGATGGAAAATCCTGACCAAAT
The DNA here is from genome assembly GCF_051348905.1 of Ranitomeya variabilis. Classification (NCBI taxonomy): domain Eukaryota; kingdom Metazoa; phylum Chordata; class Amphibia; order Anura; family Dendrobatidae; genus Ranitomeya; species Ranitomeya variabilis. The sequence goes on along the minus strand of NC_135233.1, from coordinate 250,215,545 downwards.
CCTGATGCAATCCTGAACGTGGACACATACCCTAATGGTCCATGGGTTAGGGAACACAAAATGCATGTCTTGCCCCAGAAGTTGGCAAGCCACACTATGCCACTGGACTGGAATCTCCCATGGAATTTTTGTGGCAGTTTTTGATGCATTTTTTTGAGCCAACTCCAAAAGTGTGCCCCAAAAAGGAAAAGTATAAAAGAAAAAAACTTCTGTTTCCCCACTATTTTATATTAACATCTCTGTTTAGCTGCAAAAAACCCCAAACAACTGCATGTAAGCCTTGAAGTACATTCACTTGCAGAAGATTTTTTTCAGACATTTCTGGCACTTCCCATTCATCTGTTTTGCCAGACTCTGTCAGATGAATAGAGCAGTCAGAAATTTCAGCAATGAATTTTCAGCTTGTGAATATACTCTTACAGCAACTATGTCCCTGCATAAAGAAATATGCTGACATTTTGTAAGGAACAATAGTAGTAATGAAAGATGCAGCAATTTATTTTTCCTACAAAAATGTGTCATTGACAATTGTATCATTTTGTCTAATCTATTGTATCAGCAGCTTCAGCTGGTTACATTGAAGCCAGCTAATAAAGAACACAGGCTTTCCTGTAGTGCAGTGAACAGTGTGACTTTCCAGCTGTAGTCCCAATGGCTGTCAGGACATGCTGGGAGTTGTAGTCTCACTGGATAGAAGGCACTGTGCTGTATATATTAGGACATCTTGCAAAATCTTTGAGAACCTTTTTAAGACTCCTTTATGTCCAGTAAGAAAAGTCTTTAGGTTCTGAACTTCCTGCATTTTTTAACATGATGAATTGAATGTCTTTATATTATGGGGTCTGCAGAAATCATTAGCTATACAGACAGCTGGCTAACACGTGTGACTGGGAATCTCACGCATTATTTCCCTCCACTTTTATTGCATCTTGCTAATCCCAAAAGCACCTGGCCTGTACCGTAGTGTCGGGGGCAGTTCACGGTGTCTAGGTTCCACAACCACCACCTCCATTTACCATATTGAGGCATTAGGCTGCCGTCACACTAGCAGTATTTGGTCAGAATTTTACATCAGTATTTGTAAACCAAAACCACTGTGCGCTGTGAAGATTCTCTGGTGCCGGCACCAGGTGGTCTTGTGACTGCAAGCATGCGATATATATTCCCAGCCACTTTTCGACTAGACTGTTTTGGGCCTTGTTCAATACAGTTGCATTAGGCCATGCAAGTCTAGTCGGCATGTGACCGCATGTATGCAAATCACAAACTTACAGCCACACACCCGCCAAATGACCACAGCACTGCGAGCAATGTGGGAAGCACAAGTCTGCAGTCCATAGAATGACACAGAGTGAATGCACCAATGACACACACACGCACAGCCCCACTGTATAATGACAGGCACATGCACAGTCCCACTGTATAATGACAGACACACGCACAGCCCCACTGTATAATGACACACCCACACGCACAGCCCCACTGTATAATGACACACACACACAGCCCCACTGTATAATTGGAGCGCCCCCAGACGCAGGGCCGCGGGGTACTCAATACCGGGCCTCTCTGTCTCGGTCTTGGGGTTGACACGGTGGCTAGACCCGGTCCGTGACCCTGCTAAGGGGCGTCCAATGAAAGGTGTGATGGTGGTGCGTGGTGTAGGACGCGATGAATAACGAGGACACAGGGTTGCAGTCTCTTTACCTCTTTACTGAAGGCTTGAGGATCCTCAATCCAGAGTACTGCTAACAGGGCTGGCTGAGACCGGCCGGTCCGAAGGCACATCCAGAGCTTCCTTTGCAGGTGGAAATCAGTGCCTACCTTCTAGCGCCTGTGTGTTGTAGTACTTCCCTGCTGAGCACCACGGGATAGTCCTCACAACTGTTGTGTCTGTTTCTGATGTTCTTTCTCACAACTTGTATCTGTTCTGATGTTCTTGATGTTCTTGATGTATCTGATGATATGGCTAGGACGCACCCGTATGACGGGTAGGCCTGGAGTTCTTCCGGGACCCTAGTGACGCCCCTCTCCCACAGTTGCCCCCTATGTCTGCTTAGGTGATTCAGGTGAGACAGCCAACCTATAATAACTGTCCTGCCGTTGGTTTGAAGTAATGCTTGTGTAGCGCCCCCACTGCCGCAGGGCCGAGGGGTACCCGGTACCGGGCCTCTGAGTCTCTGCTCTGGGGTTGTCACGGTGGCTAGACCCGGTCCGTGACCCTGCTGAGGGGCGTACAATAATAGATGTGGATGGTGGTGGAGGTGCGGGGCAGTAAATAACGAAGACACCAGGTTGCAGTCTCTTTACCTCTTTACTGAAGGCTTCTGAGTCCTCAATCCGGAATACGGTTAACAGGGCTGCGCAAGTCCGGCCGGTCCGATGGCACCTCCAGAGTTCCCTTTGCAGGTGGAAATCTGTGCCTACCTTCCTGCGCTTGTGTTGTGGTCCTCCCCTGCTGTGCTTACGAGATAGTACCCCGCAACTGTTGTGTCTGTTTCTCGTGTTCCCTCACAACTCGATTCTGATGTTCTCCCTCTACGTCCCCCTGATCTTACGGTTAGGACGCACCCGTATGACGGGGAGGCTCGGAGCTCTTCCGGGACTCCAGCGTCGCCCCACTCCTGTTGTTACCCCCCTGTGTCTTCCTGGGTCTGGGTGAGACAGCCCGCCTGTAACTGACTGTCCTGCTGTGGGTTTGAAGTTTGGCTTGGAACACTATATTTCCTCGGCGTTCCGGCCGCCGGTTATGCGCCTCAATAGGATGTTGCCTCGTCTTACAGCACGACTCCTACTGGTATTCTCCTTGTTGCGTTGATCTCGTTTCTCACTCAGCACAATAAATCTCGCTTCTTATCCTTTCTTGGGGTACCGCCGCTATATCGTGCAGGCACGGTCCCGTAACGTTCTCTCTGTTCGCTAGGCCTCTGTCAGGATCCCACCCCTGACAGGGACCCCTCTGAATCTTCCCCTACAACACCCTCTGCCACAAGGTGTTGCCTGGTTCCAACCCAGCCAGCTTTCTCTCTAACTTCCTGCCTAACCCCCAGTTTTACCAGACTGTGAGGAGTGGCCTAATGCATAGTGCCCTTAGCTCCCCCTGGAGGCCAGACTGTGAAATGTATTGGTGTCTGTGATACCTGGTCAGATTAACTCCTTCAGTGCCATCAGACGTACCACAGCCCCCCTTAGTGGCGGAGCAACAGTACTGCAACGACCAGGACTCTGGGGCGCTGCACTCCCCCCCGGTTAAATCCAGTACTCCTGGACTGGGAAGAAAACAACAATACATGTCAGCAAAAAGACATACAATTTTGGAAATGCAAGTACAAGTAAACTTTTTAACAGAGCTTCCCTTTATGGGAGGTGAGGACACTTGAACGTTACAAACATGGTTAAATATTTAAGTAACATACTATAAATAACTTCTTTTACCCAACCGGGTATTCTGTTATGGTCCCAATGGCAGGGGACCTCAGAGATTACTACAAAGTCTGCAAAACATAAATACTCGCTCTTAGGGAAGTGGTAACTAGGCTGACCATATACCTGATCCTAGTGCAAACACTAACAGCAGCCGGGGAACGTGCCTACGTTGATCCTAGACGTCTCGCGCCAGCCGGAGAACTAACTAACTTTATCAGGGAAAATAAGACCTCTCTTGCCTCCAGAGAAAAGACCCCAAAGTAATACAAGCCCCCAACAAATAATAACGGTGAGGTAAGAAGAAAAGACAAACGTAAGAATGAACTAGATTTAGCAAAGAGAGGCCCACTGACTAATAGCAGAATATAGTAAGAAGACTTATATGGTCAGCAAAAAACCCTGCAAAATATCCACGCTGAATATCCAAGAACCCCCAAACCGACTGACGGTGTGGGGGGAGAATATCAGCCCCCTAGAGCTTCCAGCGATATCAGGAATCACATTTTGTACAAGCTGGACAAAAAATAAGAACAATGCAAATGATCAAAAGTACGAAAGCAGGACTTAGCTTATCTTGCAAAGAACCAGGACCTGAAGACAGGAGCAAACAGAAGTGAACTGATTACAACGATGCCAGGCACTGGACTGAGAATCCAGGAAGTTTAAATAGCAACACCCATGGTCTAACGCAGGGCAGTTTCTAGCCCAAAAATGACACAGGGCGAGAGTAGGAAATTTCTCCCCCCCCCCCCCCCCCCCGGCACCGAAAATAATAAACATTATTTTTGTGGGCTTGAGTAATAAATAGAGAGCAGGCTTGTATCTTCCCTTTTTTTAATAAATTATAATTTGCCTTTAACTTATATAGAACTTGGGGAAAAGGGACAAGTATGCTAATTATTAACGGTGAGAACAAAGTTGTAGGTAAATAATATCTATTAATTATTTTGGAAACAGATCCTAAAAATTGTAGGTTGCAGATTTATGAGAAACTGACTCTTCTAGATTTAGCCGCTGCAAAAGCATTAATAGCTTCCGAATAATTCAGCTTTTCTGCCAGTTCATTTTCTATTGATAAAATAGCAAGAGATGATAACCTCTCATCTGTCATTGTGGTACGAAGATATGTTTTTATCAGCTTCAGTTTGCTAAAGCTTCTCTCACTGCTTGCAACTGTAATCGGAATAGTTAGTAATATCCTCATGGCAATCCATATGTTTTTAAACAGGTCATGAGAGTGCGTGTAATTTATGTGCTTCAAAACCTCCAGTGGTGTTATATATATTGGGGGCATGTGAATGGCACAGTATATTTGGGCAGGTGAACGGCACGGTATATTGGGGGCATGTGAATGGCACAGTATATTGGGGCAGGTGAACGGCACGGTATATTGGGGGCAGGTGAACGGCACGGTATATTGGGGCAGGTGAATGGCACGGTATATTGGGGCAGGTGAATGGCACAGTATATTAGGGCATGTGAATGGCACAGTATATTAGGGCAGGTGAACGGCACGGTATATTGGGGGCATGTGAATGGCACAGTATATTGGGGCAGGTGAACGGCACGGTATATTGGGGGCAGGTGAACGTCACAGTATATTGGGGGTATGTGAATGGCACAGTATATTGGGGGCATGTGAATGGCACAGTATATTAGGGCAGGTGAACGGCACGGTATATTGGGGGCATGTGAATGGCACAGTATATTGGGGCAGGTGAACGGCACGGTATATTGGGGGCAGGTGAACGGCACGGTATATTGGGGCAGGTGAATGGCACGGTATATTGGGGGCAAGTGAATGGCACAGTATATTGGGGCAGGTGAATGGCACAGTATATTAGGGCAGGTGAACGGCACGGTATATTGGGGGCATGTGAATGGCACAGTATATTGGGGCAGGTGAACGGCACGGTATATTGGGGGCAGGTGAACGGCACGGTATATTGGGGGCAGGTGAACGGCACGGTATATTGGGGCAGGTGAATGGCACAGTAATTTGGGGGGCAGGTGAACAGCAAGGTATATTGGGGGCAGGTGAACGGCACGGTATATTGGGGGCAAGTGAATGGTACAGTATATTGGGGGGCATGTGAATGGCATAGTATATCGGGGCAGTCACTTTTGAGAGAAGAGGCAGATAACTGGGGCATGTCGCTGTCACTGACACCTTTGCATTGTCGCCTGGTGCCAAGTAGAAATCAGCAGGAGCTAAATGTTTCCACATACCAGCGCGGAGCGGAGGTGAGTGGCGGCGCCGAGGTGGCCGCAACCATTATGTGCGGTGCGGGGGGGGGGGCGCGGCGACGCGAGGCGATGATCTGACCGCTCAGCTGTCAGATTTGCAGCTGAGTTCGGGCAGGGCGCGCCCGCGCTCAGCACTGAGCGCGGCATCCGCGCCCCTGACAGCCCTTAAACAGCAGCAGCAGCGGGCAGGGGACCACCGGGGCCCGAGGCCTCTCCTGCGCCCCCCGGCCCCACGGCGCCCCGTGTGGCCGCCCTGCCCGCCCTGTTGAAGAAACGGCCCTGGTCTAACGAAGCAGGTGAGTACCAACCTGGTAAAAGACAATCCAAGTGCCAAATCACTAGTGACCACAAGAGGGAGCCAAAAGGTATAGTTCACAACAGTATTCTACTAAGTGCAAAATTTTGAACAATAATTTAACATTGCCTTTAAGGACATACTCGCTAAATCCACTAAAGACCTTCTTATATCACATATAAGGCTAATTAACTTTTATGCATTCTCCTACTTTACGTCTGCAGGACCGCCTGTCCTAACTGCTCCAGACCTACTGCCTCTCCTTTCTGTACAGGACCGCCCCTTTCCGCCCGGGCCTACTGTCCTTCCACAACTATACACAGTATAGAACATATCATTTTTCCTTCAGTTCAAGATCACTGAGCCATCTCTGTATGGCTCCTAGGAGGACTCACTAACTAACCCCGTACGGGTTCACTTCCTGTCCTCGTTCTTCTATCAACATCATTAAACATTTCTTACAATCAACTAGTTAGTTACATTCAACTTTCACATATCAGCATTAGTACTTTCTCTTTTAGAGCATCATCGTTCTCTAAGTACTATCAATGAACATCCCCTTTAAGAGGGGACCAAGTCTCTATGAGGTAGTGTAACTTCTCAAGCTGCAAGTCTGTTCGCAATAAGGACTCCAGTAATGTTTTCAAAAACAGTATCTTCGCAAAGTGTCCTTTCTTTATATAAAACCAGTAGAGAGCACCTTTAAGAAGGTGCAAACTATTTACAAAAAGTTTGTAATCATGCATTGTTCATGATTCAGCAGTTCTTTCAAGGATGAATAAACAGGAAACAAAAACAAAAAGCAAAAGAAGGGATCCCGGGTAAACAAAGGGATCCCTTTAAGAATAACCCTAGTCGGGTTTAAAGCAGCAAAGAGCAGGGAAACAAACAGTTAACTATTTACATATCCATGGCATCGAGGTTTACTCTCACTCTGCCAGCCGTAGCTCCGCATAGACCTCGCTCGGCAAGGTGATCGGTGAGATCGGGGCCTTTAAGAAGTGCTCCATACCCGTGGCCCGATCCCAGGGTGTAAGGCACCGGAGTCTATAGGTCCCAGGGAGAGGGGGTGCCGCGACGGGGCCTATCAGCAGGTCCTCTGCTGGCGGGGCAGGGTCGTTCTTCATACCTGCTTCAGATGCGGTCCCTCCGGTGCCGATTTGCTCCGTCTCCGCTGGGATCTGGAACGCTGGTTGCAGGGCCTTGCGCTGCGGCGTTGTCATCTCCGTTTGCAGCATCTCGCTTTCCGGCAGGGCCTTGCTTTCTGGCTTCGGAGCGCTGGAACTTCTTTCTTGCTCCGGACCAGACGAGGCTGCCAACAGATGTCTCTTGAGGCTCCCGATGATGGTCTTCTTCCACCCGGCCTCAGTGCTCAGCTGCGTCTGCAGGAGTTGGTCGCTAAGCTCATCCACTCCGGCCTGCAGGAAGTCAATATCAGCGGTGGAGGCCTGGTTGCGGTGCCTGTTGTGAATTAGACTTTTTTGGCTCCCTCTTGTGGTCACTAGTGATATGACTCTGGGATTGTCTTTCTTCAGTTTTGGCACCCACCTGGGTCGTTAGTCCAGGGGTGTTGCTATATAAACTTCTTGAATTCTCAGTCTGGTGCCTGGCATCGTTGTAATCAGTTCCTTTCTGTTTGCTCCTGTCTGCTGGTCCTGGATCTTGCAAAATTAAGCTAAGTCCTGCTTCTTTGTTTTTTGGTTATTTGCATTGCTCTTATTTTTTTGTCCAGCTTGTACTAAATGTGATTCCTGACTTTGCTGGAAGCTCTAGGGGGCTGGTATTCTCCCCCCGGGCCGTTAGACGGTTCGGGGGTTCTTGAATATCCAGCATGGGAATTTTGATAGGGTTTTTGCTGACCGTATAAGTCATCTTACTATATTCTGCTATTAGTCAGTGGGCCTCTCTTTGCTAAATATCTAGTTCATTCTTAGGTTTGTCTTTTCTCCTTACCTCACCGTTATTATTTGTTGGGGGCTTGTATCCAACTTTTGGGGTCTTTTCTCTGGAGGCAAGAAAGGTCTATCTTTTCCCTTCTAGGGTTAGTTAGTTCTCCGGCTGGCGCGAGGCGTCTAGAACCAACGTAGGCACGTTCCCCGGCTGCTGCTATTTGTGGTGCTAGGTTTAGATATACGGTCAGCCCAGTTACCACTGCCCTATGAGCTGGTTTTTTGTGTTTGCAGACTTGGTAATTACTTCTGAGACCCTCTGCCATTGGGGTCATAACAGTATGCCAGGCCAAAGTTGAATGTTTAATGCATTGCAGAAGTGGGATAATAAGAAAGGAAATTCTGAGTCTTTTTTTTTTTTTTTTTCCTCTCTTTCTTTCTCCCCTTTACCTCTGAGTGGCTTGAGCTTGCTGCAGACATGAATGTCCAGACCTTGATTACAAGTGTGGATCAGCTTGCTGCTCGTGTGCAGGGCATACAAGATTTTGTTACCAGTAGTCCAATGTCTGAACCTAAAATACCTATTCCTGAACTGTTCACTGGAGACCGATTTAAGTTTAGGAATTTCAGGAATAATTGTAAATTGTTTCTATCTCTGAGACCCCATTTATCTGGAGACTCAGCTCAGCAAGTTAAAATTGTTATCTCTTTCTTACGGGGCGACCCTCAGGATTGGGCCTTCTCGCTAGCGCCAGGAGATCCGGCATTGGCAAATATTGATGCGTTTTTTCTGGCGCTCGGATTGCTTTACGAGGAACCCAATCTTGAAATTCAGGCAGAAAAAGCCTTGCTGGCTATTTCTCAGGGCCAGGATGAAGCTGAAGTGTATTGCCAAAAATTTCGGAAATGGTCCGTGCTTACTCAATGGAATGAGTGTGCTCTGGCCGCAAATTTCAGAAATGGCCTTTCTGAAGCCATTAAGAATGTGATGGTGGGTTTCCCCATTCCTACAAGTCTGAATGATTCAATGGCGCTGGCTATTCAAATTGACCGGCGTTTGCGGGAGTGCAAAGCCGCTAATTCTCTGGTGGTGTTGTCTGAACAAACACCTGATTTAATGCAATGTGGTAGAATTCAGACTAGAAATGAACGGAAAAATCATAGACGTCAGAATGGGTTGTGTTTTTACTGTGGTGATTCAACACATGTTATATCACCATGCTCTAAACGCCCAACAAGGGTTGTTAGTCCTGTCGCCATTGGTAATTTGCAACCTAAATTTATTTTGTCTGTGACTTTAATTTGCTCATTGTCCTCCTACCCTGTTATGGCGTTTGTGGATTCAGGTGCTGCCCTGAGTCTTATGGATCTGTCATTTGCCAAGCGCTGTGGTTTTGTTCTTGAGCCGTTGGTAAATCCTATCCCTCTTAGAGGTATTGACGCTACGCCATTGGCGGAAAATAAACCGCAGTTTTGGACACAGGTAACCATGTGCATGACTCCTGAACATCGGGAGGTGATTCGTTTTCTTGTTCTGCATAAAATGCATGATTTGGTCGTTTTGGGTCTGCCATGGTTACAGACCCATAATCCAGTCTTGGATTGGAAGGCAATGTCTGTGTCAAGTTGGGGCTGTCAGGGAATACATGGTGATTCCCCACCGGTGTCTATTGCTTCCTCTACTCCTTCGGAAGTTCCTGAGTATTTGTCTGATTATCAGGATGTATTCAGCGAGTCCAGGTCCAGTGCTCTTCCTCCTCATAGGGACTGTGACTGTGCTATAGATTTGATTCCAGGTAGTAAATTTCCTAAGGGAAGATTATTTAGTCTGTCTGTACCTGAGCATACCGCAATGCGTTCGTATATCAAGGAATCTCTGGAGAAGGGGCATATCCGTCCATCCTCTTCCCCTCTTGGTGCGGGATTCTTTTTTGTGGCCAAGAAGGACGGATCTTTGAGACCTTGTATTGACTATCGGCTTCTGAATAAAATCACTGTTAAATTTCAGTATCCTTTGCCTCTGTTGTCGGACTTGTTTGCCCGGATTAAAGGTGCCAAGTGGTTCACCAAGATAGATCTTCGTGGTGCGTACAACCTTGTGCGCATTAAGCAAGGAGATGAATGGAAAACTGCATTTAATATGCCCGAAGGTCATTTTGAGTACTTGGTGATGCCTTTTGGGCTCTCTAATGCTCCTTCAGTGTTTCAGTCCTTTATGCATGATATTTTCCGGAAGTATCTGGATAAATTTATGATTGTTTATCTGGATGATATTCTGTTTTTTTCTGATGATTGGGACTCGCATGTAGAGCAGGTCAGGATGGTGTTTCAGGTTTTGCGTGAGAATGCTTTGTTTGTTAAGGGCTCAAAGTGTCTCTTTGGAGTACAGAAGGTTCCCTTTTTGGGTTTTATTTTTTCCCCTTCTGCGGTGGAGATGGACCCAGTCAAGGTCCAAGCTATTCATGATTGGACTCAACCCACGTCAGTTAAGAGTCTTCAGAAGTTCTTGGGTTTTGCTAACTTCTACCGTCGTTTTATCGCTAATTTTTCTAGCGTTGTTAAACCTTTGACGGATATGACCAAGAAAGGTTCTGATGTTGCTAACTGGGCTCCTGCAGCCGTGGAGGCTTTCCAGGAGTTGAAGCGCCGGTTTACTTCGGCGCCTGTTTTGTGCCAGCCTGATGCCTCACTTCCCTTTCAGGTTGAAGTGGATGCTTCTGAGATTGGGGCAGGGGCCGTTTTGTCGTAGAGAGGCCCTGGTTGCTCTGTAATGAGACCATGTGCTTTTTTCTCTAGGAAGTTTTCGCCTGCTGAGCGGAATTATGATGTTGGCAATCGGGAGTTGTTGGCCATGAAGTGGGCATTTGAGGAGTGGCGTCATTGGCTCGAGGGTGCTAAGCATCGTGTGGTGGTCTTGACTGATCACAAAAATCTGATGTATCTCGAGTCTGCTAAACGCCTGAATCCTAGACAGGCCCGTTGGTCATTGTTTTTCTCCCGTTTTGACTTTGTGGTCTCGTATTTACCAGGTTCAAAGAATATGAAGGCTGATGCTCTTTCAAGGAGCTTTGTGTCGGACTCTCCTGGAGTCGCAGAACCAGTTGGTATTCTTAAAGAGGGAGTTATCTTGTCAGCCATTTCTCCGGATTTGCGACGTGTGTTGCAGAGATTTCAGGCTGGTAGACCTGACTCTTGTCCACCTGACAGACTGTTTGTTCCTGATAAGTGGACCAGCAGAGTCATTTCCGAGGTTCATTCCTCGGTGTTGGCAGGGCATCTGGGAATTTTTGGCACCAGAGATTTGGTGGCTAGGTCCTTTTGGTGGCCTTCCTTGTCACGGGATGTGCGGTCATTTGTGCAGTCCTGTGGGACTTGTGCTCGAGCTAAGCCTTGCTGTTCTCGTGCCAGCGGGTTGCTCTTGCCCTTGCCTGTCCCGAAGAGGCCTTGGACACACATTTCCATGGATTTCATTTCAGATCTTCCGGTGTCTCAGGGCATGTCTGTCATCTGGGTGGTATGTGATCGCTTTTCCAAGATGGTCCATTTGGTATCTTTGCCTAAGCTGCCTTCCTCTTCCGATCTGGTTCCTTTGTTCTTTCAGAATGTGGTTCGTTTACACGGCATTCCTGAGAATATTGTGTCTGACAGAGGATCCCAGTTTGTTTCCAGGTTCTGGCGATCCTTTTGTGCTAAGATGGGCATTGATTTGTCGTTTTCGTCTGCCTTTCATCCTCAGACTAATGGACAAACGGAGCGAACTAATCAGACTCTGGAGGCTTATTTGAGGTGTTTTGTTTCTGCAGATCAGGATGATTGGGTGACCTTTTTGCCGTTGGCTGAGTTTGCCCTTAATAATCGGGCTAGTTCCGCTACTTTGGTTTCGCCATTTTTTTGCAACTCTGGTTTCCATCCTCGTTTTTCCTCGGGACATGTGGAGCCTTCTGACTGTCCTGGGGTGGATTCTGTGGTGGATAGGTTGCAGCAGATTTGGAATCATGTGGTGGACAACTTAAAGTTGTCACAGGAGAAGGCTCAGCGTTTTGCCAACCGCCGCCGCGGTGTGGGTCCCCAACTTCGTGTTGGGGATTTGGTATGGCTGTCTTCTCGATTTGTTCCTATGAAGGTCTCCTCTCCTAAATTTAAGCCTCGCTTCATCGGTCCTTACAAGATATTGGAAATCCTTAATCCTGTGTCCTTTCGCTTGGATCTTCCGGTGTCGTTTGCCATTCACAACGTGTTCCATAGGTCTTTGTTGCGGCGGTACGTTGTACCTGTGGTTCCTTCTGTTGAGCCTCCTGCTCCGGTGTTGGTTGAGGGCGAGTTGGAGTATGTAGTGGAGAAGATCTTGGATTCTCGTCTCTCCAGGCGGAGGCTTCAGTATCTGGTCAAGTGGAAGGGCTATGGTCAGGAGGATAATTCCTGGGTGGTTACCTCTGATGTGCATGCGGCCGATTTAGTTCGTGCCTTTCACGCTGCTCATCTTGATCGCCCTGGTGGTCTTGGTGAGGGTTCGGTGACCCCTCCTTAAAGGGGGGGTACTGTTGTGAATTAGACTTTTTTGGCTCCCTCTTGTGGTCACTAGTGATATGACTCTGGGATTGTCTTTCTTCAGTTTTGGCACCCACCTGGGTCATTAGTCCATGGGGGTTGCTATATAAACTTCTTGAATTCTCAGTCTGGTGCCTGGCATCGTTGTAATCAGTTCCTTTCTGTTTGCTCCTGTCTGCTGGTCCTGGATCTTGCAAAATTAAGCTAAGTCCTGCTTCTTTGTTTTTTGGTTATTTGCATTGCTCTTATTTTTTTGTCCAGCTTGTACTAAATGTGATTCCTGATTTTGCTGGAAGCTCTAGGGGGCTGGTATTCTCCCCCCGGGCCGTTAGACGGTTCGGGGGTTCTTGAATATCCAGCGTGGGAAGTTTGATAGGGTTTTTGCTGACCGTGTAAGTCATCTTACTATATTCTGCTATTAGTCAGTGGGCCTCTCTTTGCTAAATATCTAGTTCATTCTTACGTTTGTCTTTTCTCCTTACCTCACCGTTATTATTTGTTGGGGGCTTGTATCCAACTTTTGGGGTCTTTTCTCTGGAGGCAAGAAAGGTCTATCTTTTCCCTTCTAGGGTTAGTTAGTTCTCCGGCTGGCGCGAGACGTCTAGAACCAACGTAGGCACGTTCCCCGGCTGCTGCTATTTGTGGTGCTAGGTTTAGATATACGGTCAGCCCAGTTACCACTGCCCTATGAGCTGGTTTTTTGTGTTTGCAGACTTGGTAATTACTTCTGAGACCCTCTGCCATTGGGGTCATAACAGGTGCCCCTCTGGGTAGCTGGGGGAGTCTTCTGCTCCTACCCCACGCTCCGGCTCCGGGTGGCTGGCCATGGCGTCCTCCATGTCGCTGACTTCTCCTTCCTGGTCCTTTTCCCTCTCTCTCCTTCGTGGGCGGCTTCGCTTTCGTTGTCTCCGCCCCCCATTAAGGATTAGGAGGCGGATCTCGGCTGCTGACGGACACGTCCTCAAGGGACAGAAATACTTAGACTGGGCGGCCATTATCTTTCGCGCTCTTCAGCTTGTTTACGCCCACTTCCACGCCCTTCTTCTTCTCCTGCGCTCTCCTTAGCGCTGTAATGGCGGCGGTTTTGGCGGGAACTTTTGGCGGCAAGTGGCAATGCACAGTCTTTGCAATAAGTCACAGTCCAAGTATAATAAATCACAGTTCCAAGGCACACATGACCTGATTCTTCAGGCTTAAGTAGATCCTGTTCGTGACGCCAAGTTGTAGCGCCCCCACTGCCGCAGGGCCGAGGGGTACCCGGTACCGGGCCTCTGAGTCTCTGCTCTGGGGTTGTCACGGTGGCTAGACCCGGTCCGTGACCCTGCTGAGGGGCGTACAATAATAGATGTGGATGGTGGTGGAGGTGCTGTGCAGTAAATAACGAAGACACCAGGTTGCAGTCTCTTTACCTCTTTACTGAAGGCTTCTGAGTCCTCAATCCAGTATACGATTAACAGGGCTGCGCAAGTCCGGCCGGTCCGATGGCACCTCCAGAGTTCCCTTTGCAGGTGGAAATCTGTGCCTACCTTCCTGCGCTTGTGTTGTGGTCCTCCCCTGCTGTGCTTACGGGATAGTACCCCGCAACTGTTGTGTCTGTTTCTCGTGTTCCCTCACAACTCGATTCTGATGTTCTCCCTCTACGTCCCCCTGATCTTACGGTTCGGACGCACCCGTATGACGGGGAGGCTCGGAGCTCTTCCGGGACTCCAGCGTCGCCCCACTCCTGTTGTTACCCCCCCTGTGTCTTCCTGGGTCTGGGTGAGACAGCCCGCCTGTAACTGACTGTCCTGCCATGGGTTTGAAGTTTGGCTTGGAGCACTATACTTCCTCGGTGTTTCGGCCGCCGGTTATGCGCCTCAGTAGGATGTTGCCTCGTCTTACAGCACGACTCCTACTGGTATTCTCCTTGTTGCGTTGATCTCGTTTCTCACTCAGCACAATAAATCTCGCTTCTTATCCTTTCTTGGGGTACCGCCGCTATATCGTGCAGGCGCGGTCCCGTAACGTTCGCTAGGCCTCTGTCAGGATCCCACCCCTGACAGGGACCCCTCTGAATCTTCCCCTACAACACCCTCTGCCACAAGGTGTTGCCTGGTTCCAACCCAGCCAGCTTTCTCTCTAACTTCCTGCCTAACCCCCAGTTTTACCAGACTGTGAGGAGTGGCCTAATGCATAGTGCCCTTAGCTCCCCCTGGAGGCCAGACTGTGAAATGTATTGGTGTCTGTGATACCTGGTCAGATGAACTCCTTCAGTGCCATCAGACGTACCACAGCCCCCCTTAGTGGCGGAGCAACAGTACTGCAACGACCAGGACTCTGGGGCGCTGCACTTGGAGCCCAATACTTCCTCAGCGTTCTGGTGTTGTGATTCGGTTCGTGGGCTCCCCCGGTGGTCTCTTGTGGTACTGGTGTCCTGCAAGCTTTGCCTTCTCAGTTCACCTGTTCCTATCAGGATGTGGGAGTATCCTATTTAACCTTGCTCCTCAGTCATTCTAATGCTGGCCATCAATGTATCCAGAGTGATTCTGTTGCATGTTCCTGCTCCCAGATTTCTGCTCAGTTAAGTTGGACACTTTAGTCCTTAAGTCTATTTTTGTATGTTTTGTCCAGTTTGCACTTATGTGAATCTCTGCAGCTGGAAGCTCTTGTTGGGCTGAAATTACCACTCCAGTGGCATGAGTTGTCACATGAGTTAAGGTAATTTCAGGATGGTGTTTTGAAGGGTTTTGCAGCTGACCGCGAAGTCCTCTGTTGTATCTTTCTGCTATTTAGTTAGCGGGCCTCTCTGTGCTAAATCTGCTTTCATACTACGTGTGTCTTTTCATCTGCTCTCACCGTTATTATATGTGGGGGGCTGCTATCTCCTGTGGGGACATACTCTGGAGGCAAGCCAGGACTGTGTTTTCTTCTACCAGGGGTAGTTAGTTCTCCGGCTGGCGCGCGGCATCTAGAGACAACGCAGGAATGCCCCCTGGCTACTTCTAGTGTGGTGTGTAGGTTTAGCATCGCGGTCAGCTCTAGTTTCCATCACCCGAGAGCTTGTCCGTTTATTCTATGCTTCTGATGTTTTCTTGCCATTGGAAACCATAACAGTATGGCCAGCCAAAAATGTTTAATCTATAGGCTGAAGCAGGAGAGAAAAGGAACTGTGTGAAACCTTTTTTGTTTTTTTTTTTCCTCTGAAGTTGCACTCCAGCTCTAATTGCAGTCTCCTGTTTTCCTCTCCTCTTAACCCCTGAATGGTTCAGACTTTATCTGTTGAAATATGGATCTCCAGAGTCTGGCTACCAATTTGAATAATCTTGCCTCTAAAGTTCAGAATATACAAGATTTTTTGTTACATGCTCCTCGGTCTGAACCTAAAATTCCTATACCGGAGTTTTTTTTCTGGAGATCGATCTTGTTTTCTAAATTTTAAATACAATTGTAAATTGTTTCTTTCGCTGATATCTCATTCTGCTGGAGATCCTGCCCAGCAAGTAAAAATTGTTATTTCTCTACTGCGGGGTGACCCCCAAAATTGGGCATTTTCATTGGCACCAGGGGATCCTGCGTTGCTCAATGTGGATGCGTTTTTTCTGGCTTTGGGGTTGCTTTATGAGGAACCAAATTTGGAGATTCAGGCTGAGAAAGCCCTAATAGCCCTCTCTCAGGGGCAAGATGAAGCCGAAATATATTGCCAAAAATTTCGAAAATGGTCTGTGCTTACTCAGTGGAATGAGTGCGCTCTGGCGGCAATTTTCAGAGAAGGTCTCTCTGATGCTGTAAAAGACGTCATGGTGGGGTTTCCTGCGCCTACTGGTCTGAATGAGTCCATGACAATGGCAATTCAGATTGATCGGCGTTTACGAGAACGCAAACCTGTGCACCAGTTGGCGGTGTCTTCTGAAGAGGCACCACAGAGTATGCAATGTGATAGCTTTCTGTCCAGAAGCGAACGACAGATTTATAGGCGCAAAAATCATTTGTGCTTCTATTGTGGAAATTCTACTCATGTTATATCAGCATGCTCTAAACGAACAAAGAAAGTTGATAAATCCTCTGTTATTGGCACTTTGCAGTCCAAGTTTATTTTGTCTGTAACTCTAATTTGTTCGTTATCTTCTATTGTTGCGGATGCGTATGTGGATTCTGGCGCCGCTTTGAGTCTTATGGATTGGTCCTTTGCCAGGCGCTGTGGGTTTGATCTAGAGCCTCTGGAAGTTCCTATACCTTTAAAGGGTATTGATTCTACACCATTGGCTAGTAATAAACCACAATACTGGACACAAGTGACTATGCGTATGACTCCAGACCATCAAGAGGTGATTCGCTTCCTTGTACTGTATAATCTACATGATGTGTTGGTGCTGGGATTGCCATGGTTGCAAACTCATAACCCAGTCCTTGACTGGAAAACAATGTCTGTACTAAGCTGGGGATGTCAGGGAAATCATGGGGACACATCTTTGGTCTCCATTGCTTCATCTATTCCCTCTGAAATTCCTGAGTTTTTGTCTGATTATCGTGAGGTTTTTGAGGAATCTACTCTTAATTCTCTTCCTCCTCACAGAGATTGCGATTGCGCCATAGATTTGATCCCTGGCAGTAAATTTCCTAAGGGTCGTCTATTCAATCTGTCTGTGCCTGAACATGCTGCCATGCGAGAGTATATTAGGGAGTCCTTGGAAAAGGGACATATTCGTCCTTCTTCGTCTCCTCTTGGAGCGGGGTTCTTTTTCGTAGCTAAAAGCGATGGTTCTTTGAGACCTTGTATTGATTATAGACCCTTGAATAAGATCACAGTCAAGTATCAGTATCCTTTGCCATTGCTGACAGATTTATTTGCTCGCATTGAGGGGGCGAAGTGGTTCTCTAAGATTGATCTTCGCGGTGCGTATAATTTGGTGCGAATTAAGCAGGGGGATGAGTGGAAAACCGCATTTAATACGCCCGAGGGCCATTTTGAGTATTTGGAGATGCCTTTTGGTCTGTCAAATGCCCCTTCGGTCTTTCAGTCTTTTATGCACAATATTTTCCGTGAATATCTGGATAAATTTATGATTGTGTATTTGGACGATATCTTGATTTTTTCGGATGACTGGGAATCTCATGTTCAACAAGTTAGGAGGGTTTTTCAGGTTTTGCGGACCAATTCTCTGTTTGTTAAAGGTTCAAAGTGTGTTTTTGGGGTTCAGAAGATTTCTTTTTTGGGGTACATTTTTTCCCCCTCTTCTATTGAGATGGATCCTGTGAAGGTTCGGGCTATTTGTGACTGGACGCAACCGACTTCTCTTAAGGGCCTTCAGAAATTTTTGGGCTTTGCTAACTTTTATCGTCGATTCATAACTGGTTTTTCTAGCGTTGTCAGGCCTTTGACTGATTTGACTAAAAAGGGTGCTGATGTTGCAGATTGGTCTCCTGCTGCTGTGGAGGCCTTTCGGGAGCTTAAGCGCCGTTTTTCTTCTGCTCCGGTGTTGTGCCAGCCTGATGTTTCTCTTCCTTTTCAGGTGGAAGTTGATGCTTCCGAGATCGGAGCGGGGGCGGTTTTGTCGCAGAAAAGTTCAGATTGTTCAGTGATGAGACCTTGTGCGTTCTTTTCTCGAAAATTTTCGCCCGCCGAGCGAAATTATGACGTCGGTAATCGGGAGCTTTTGGCGATGAAGTGGGCATTCGAGGAGTGGCGTCATTGGCTTGAGGGTGCTAAACATCAGGTGGTGGTCTTGACTGATCACAAAAATTTGATTTATCTTGAGTCGGCCAGACGTCTGAATCCTAGACAGGCGCGCTGGTCGTTGTTTTTCTCCCGGTTTAATTTTGTGGTTTCGTATCTGCCAGGTACTAAGAATGTGAAGGCGGATGCCCTTTCTAGGAGTTTTGAACCTGATTCCCCTGGTGATTCTAAACCTACGGGTATACTTAAGGATGGGGTGATATTGTCTGCTGTCTTCCCAGACCTGCGACGTGCTTTACAAGAGTTTCAGGCGGATTGGCCTGATCGTTGTCCGCCTGGTAGATTGTTTGTGCCGGATGAGTGGACCAATAGAGTCATCTCGGAGGTTCATTCTTCTGCGTTGGCAGGTCATCCGGGAATTTTTGGTACCAGAGATTTGGTGGCTAGGTCCTTCTGGTGGCCTTCCCTGTCTCGGGACGTGCGTACTTTTGTGCAGTCTTGCGATGTTTGTGCTCGGGCCAAGCCTTGTTGTTCACGGGCTAGTGGGTTGTTGTTGCCCTTGCCTGTTCCTAAGAGGCCTTGGACACACATCTCTATGGATTTTATTTCTGATCTCCCTGTTTCTCAGAAGATGTCCGTCATTTGGGTGGTGTGTGACCGCTTTTCTAAGATGGTTCATTTGGTGCCCTTGCCCAAGCTGCCTTCCTCATCTGAGTTGGTGCCCCTGTTTTTTCAGAATGTGGTTCGGCTGCATGGTATTCCGGAGAATATCGTTTCCGACAGGGGATCCCAGTTTGTGTCCAGATTTTGGCGGGCGTTTTGTGCCAGGATGGGCATTGATTTGTCTTTTTTGTCTGCGTTTCATCCCCAGACAAATGGCCAGACGGAGCGTACTAATCAGACCTTGGAGACTTATTTGAGGTGTTTCGTGTCTGCTGATCAGGATGACTGGGTCTCCTTTTTGCCGTTGGCTGAGTTTGCCCTTAATAATCGGGCCAGTTCTGCCACTTTGGTCTCCCCTTTCTTTTGCAATTCAGGGTTCCATCCTCGTTTTTCATCTGGTCAGGTGGAGTCTTCGGATTGTCCTGGAGTGGATACCATGGTGGATAGGTTGCATCGTATTTGGGGGCAGGTGGTGGACAATTTGGAGTTGTCCCAGGAGAGGACTCAACGTTTTGCTAATCGCCATCGTCATGTTGGTCCTCGTCTTCGTGTTGGGGACTTGGTGTGGTTGTCCTCCCGTTTTGTCCCTATGAGGGTCTCTTCTCCTAAGTTTAAGCCTCGGTTCATCGGTCCTTATAAGATTTTGGAAGTTCTTAACCCTGTGACTTTTCGTTTGGACCTCCCAGCATCCTTTGCTATCCATAATGTCTTCCATCGGTCATTATTGCGGAGGTATGGGGTACCACTTGTGCCTTCTGTTGAGCCTCCTGCTCCTGTGCTGGTTGAGGGTGAATTGGAGTACGTGGTGGAGAAAATCTTGGACTCCCGTGTTTCCAGACGGAGACTTCAATATCTGGTGAAATGGAAGGGCTACGGTCAAGAGGATAATTCTTGGGTTACAGCTTCTGATGTTCATGCTTCTGATTTGGTCCGTGCCTTTCATAGGGCTCATCCAGATCGCCCTGGTGGTTCTTGTGAGGGTTCGGTGCCCCCTCCTTAAGGGGGGGGTACTGTTGTGATTCGGTTCGTGGGCTCCCCCGGTGGTCTCTTGTGGTACTGGTGTCCTGCAAGCTTTGCCTTCTCAGTTCACCTGTTCCTATCAGGATGTGGGAGTATCCTATTTAACCTTGCTCCTCAGTCATTCTAATGCTGGCCATCAATGTATCCAGAGTGATTCTGTTGCATGTTCCTGCTCCCAGATTTCTGCTCAGTTAAGTTGGACACTTTAGTCCTTAAGTCTATTTTTGTATGTTTTGTCCAGTTTGCACTTATGTGAATCTCTGCAGCTGGAAGCTCTTGTTGGGCTGAAATTACCACTCCAGTGGCATGAGTTGTCACATGAGTTAAGGTAATTTCAGGATGGTGTTTTGAAGGGTTTTGCAGCTGACCGCGAAGTCCTCTGTTGTATCTTTCTGCTATTTAGTTAGCGGGCCTCTCTGTGCTAAATCTGCTTTCATACTACGTGTGTCTTTTCATCTGCTCTCACCGTTATTATATGTGGGGGGCTGCTATCTCCTGTGGGGACATACTCTGGAGGCAAGCCAGGACTGTGTTTTCTTCTACCAGGGGTAGTTAGTTCTCCGGCTGGCGCGCGGCATCTAGAGACAACGCAGGAATGCCCCCTGGCTACTTCTAGTGTGGTGTGTAGGTTTAGCATCGCGGTCAGCTCTAGTTTCCATCACCCGAGAGCTTGTCCGTTTATTCTATGCTTCTGATGTTTTCTTGCCATTGGAAACCATAACATCCGGCCACCGGCTACGTGCCTCAGTAGGATGTTGCCTCGATCTTACGGCACGACTCCTACTGGTATTATCTCCTTTTTGCTGTGATCTAATTTCTCACTCTTCACAATAAACCTCGCTTCTTGTCTTTTCTTGAGATACCGCCGCAATGTAGTGCTGGCGCGGTTCCTTAATGCTCTGTCTTGTTCGCTAGGCCTCTGTCAGGATCCCACCCCTGACAGGGACCCCCTAAATCTTTCCCTGCAACACCCTCTGCCACAGGATGTTGCCTGGTTCCAACCCAGTCAGCTTCTCTCTAACTTCCTATCCAACCCCCAGTTTTACCAGATTGTGAGGAGTGGCCTAATACATAGTACCCTTTGCTCCCCCTGGAGGCCAGACTGTGAAGTGTATTGGTGTCTGTGATACCTGGTCAGGTGAACTCCTTAGGTGCCATCGGACATACCATCACTCCCCTTAGTGGCGGAGCAACAGTACTGCAACGACCAGGACTCTGGGGCGCTGCACTCCCCCCCGGTTAAATCCAGTACTCCTGGACTGGGAAGAAAACAACAATACATGTCAGCAAAAAGACATACAAATTTTGAAAATGCTATGAACAAATAATTATAACAGTGCTTCCCTTTATGGGAGGTGAGGACTCTTGAACATTACAAACAAAACATGGTTAAATACTTTTAATAACATACTATAAATAACTTCTATTACCCAGCCGGGTATTCTACTTAGTGCAAATTCTGAACAATAATTTAACTTTTCCTTTAAGGGCGTATAAGCTGAACCCACTAAAGGCTTACTATAAAACTTCTAAAATATAAATTAACTTTTTCTTTATTTTTCTCTTCTAAGTGCAATACTCTTCTTTTTACTTTCTGATTGTTCATATGCAGGACCGCCTGTCTATCTGCCCAGGCCTACTTCCTCTTTTCTTAGTACAGGATCACTGAGCCATCTCTCTATGGCTCCTAGGAGGACTCTCTCACTAACCCCTACGGGTCTACTTCCTGTCCTCAATCTCTAGCAACATTATCAAACATTTTCTATAACTAACTAGCTGGCTACATATAACTTGCTATGTAAAACATTATTACTATTCACTTTCTTTTAAGGCAACATTATACATTAAGTGCAACTGGTGAACATCCCCTTTAAGAGGGAACCAAGTCTCTTTGAGGTAGCGCAACTTCTCAAGTCGCAAGTCCGTTTACAGTAGGAAAGCAGGAACTCCTGTACTGTTTCCAGGAACAGTTTCTTCGCAAAGAGTTCCTCTTCTTGTAAAACCAGTAGGGGGCACCCTTAATAAGGTGTGAACTATTTACAATGCAGTTTGTGAACCATTCACCGTCCATGATTCGGCAGTCTTTATAACATGGGTGAACAAGGAGCAAAAAGGAAAATAAAAGCAAAAATAAAAGCAATAGGGATCCCAGGTATAACAGAATAACCCAGGTCGGGTATTAGCAGCAAAAAGCAAGGAAATAAACAGTTAACTATTTACATACTCGTGGTTCCGAGGTTTAGTTGGACGGCTTCCAGGGCTGCACCTGGCACTTAACCCTTCTTGGCCCGGGAAGGGTGAAGTCCAGGGTTGCTCCCAGTGCTGGATAAACGCCGTTAATCCGTCTTTCATGTACGGTTAAGTCATGCGCAGCGATGGAGGTCTGCGTAGCTTGAGTATGGGCATTTGCTGCAGCAGAGGTAGAGGCTGCTACAAGATCAGTCACCGGAACGGGGTCAGCAACTGTGGCACTAGCAGTCGCTGGGGTGGTGTCGGTCATCAGGGCAGAGTCGTTCTTCATACCTGCTTCAGATGCGGTCCCCCCGGTGCCGGTCTGCTCTGCCTCCGCTGGGGTCTGGAACGCTGGTTGCAGGGCCTTGTACTGCGACGTTGTCATCTCTGCTCGCAGCATCTCGCTTTCCGGCAGGTCCTTGCTTTCTGGCTTCGGAGCGCTGGAACTTCTTTCCTGCTCCGGACCAGATGAGGCTGCCGACAGGCGTCTGGTGAGGCTCCCGATGAAGATCCTCTTCCACCCGGCCTCAGTACTCAGCGGTGTCCGCCGGAGTCGGTTGCTGAGCTCTTCCACGCCGGCCTGCAGGAAATCAGCATCAGCGGTGGGGGCCTTGTTACGGTGCCCCTCCGGGTAGCTGGGGGAGTCCTCTGCTCCGACCCCACACTCCAGCTCCGGGTGGCTGGCCAGGGCGTCCTCCACGTGGCTGACTTCCTCTTTGTCCTTTTCCCGCTCTCTCCTTCGTGGGCGGTTTCGCTTTCTTTGTCTCCGCCCTCCATTGAGAATCAGGAGGCGGATCTCGGCTGCTGACGGACACGTCCTCAAGGGGCAAAAATACTTAGAATGGGCGGCCATTGTCTTTCGCGCTCTTCAGCTTGTTTACGCCCACTTCCATGCCCTTCTTCTTCTCCTGCGCTCCTCGTGGCGCTGCGATGGCGGCGGTTTTGGCGGGAACTTTTGGCGGCAAGGAACAATCCACAGTCTTTGCAATAAGTCACAGTTCAAGCACAATTCAGACACAGTTCCAAGGCTCACATGACCTGATTCTCAGGCTTAAGTAGATCCTGTTCGTGACGCCAAGTTTGGAGCACCCCCAGACGCAGGGCCGCGGGGTACTCGATACCGGGCCTCTCTGTCTCGGTCTTGGGGTTGTCACGGTGGCTAGACCCGGTCCGTGACCCTGCTAAGGGGCGTCCAATGAAAGGTGTGATGGTGGTGCGTAGTGTAGGTCGCGATGAATAACGAGGACACAGGGTTGCAGTCTCTTTTCCTCTTTACTGAAGGCTTCAGGATCCTCAATCCAGAGTACTGCTAACAGGGCTGGCTGAGACCGGCCGGTCCAAAGGCACAGCCAGAGCTTCCTTTGCAGGTGGAAATCAGTGCCTACCTTCTAGCACCTGTGTGTTGTAGTACTTCCCTGCTGAGCACCACGGGATAGTCCTCACAACTGTTGTGTCTGTTTCTGATGTTCTTTCTCACAACTTGTATCTGTTCTGATGTTCTTCTCCGTCCCCCAGATGATATGGCTAGGACGCACCCGTATGACGAGTAGGCCTGGAGTTCTTCCGGGACCCTAGTGACGCCCCTCTCCCACAGTTGCCCCCTATGTCTGCTTAGGTGATTTAGGTGAGACAGCCAACCTATAATAACTGTCCTGCCGTTGGTTTGAAGTAATGCTTGGAGCCCAATACTTCCTCGGCGTTCCGGCCACCGGCTACGCGCCTCAGTAGGATGTTGCCTCGATCTTACGGCACGACTCCTACTGGTATTAACTCCTTTTTGCTGTGATCTCGTTTCTCACTCTTCACAATAAACCTCGCTTCTTGTCCTTTCTTGAGATACCGCCGCAATGTAGTGCAGGCGTGGTTCCTTAACTCTCTGTCTTGTTCGCTAGGCCTCTGTCAGGATCCCACCCCTGACAGGGACCCCCCTGAATCTTTCCCCGCAACACCCTCTGCCACAGGATGTTGCCTGGTTCCAACCCAGTCAGCTTCTCTCTAACTTCCTATCCAACCCCCAGTTTTACCGGATTGTGAGGAGTGGCCTAATACATAGTACCCTTTGCTCCCCCTGGAGGCCAGACTGTGAAGTGTATTGGTGTCTGTGATACCTGGTCAGGTGAACTCCTTAGGTGCCATCGGACATACCATCACTCCCCTTAGTGGCGGAGCAACAGTACTGCAACGACCAGGACTCTGGGGCGCTGCACTATGACAGGCACATGCACAGCCCCACTGTATAATGACCCACACACACAGCCCCACTGCATAATGACCCACACACACAGCCCCACTGTATAATGACCCACACACACGCACAGCCCCACTGTATAATGACACACACACAGCCCCACTGTATAATGACAAGGCACATGCACAGCCCCACTGTATAATGACAGGCAGATGCACAGCCCCACTGTATAATGACAGGCATACGCACAGCCCCACTGTATAATAACACACACGCACCCACAGCCCCACTGTATAATGACACACACACAGCCCCACCGTATAATGACAGGCACATGCACAGCCCCACTGTATAATGACAGACACACGCACAGCCCCACTGCATAATGACAGACACACGCACAGCCCCACTGTATAATGACACACACACACGCACAGCCCCACTGTATAATGACACACACACACAGCCCCACTGTATAATGACAGGCACATGCACAGCCCCACTGTATAATGACCCACACACACGCACAGCCCCACTGTATAATGACACACACACACAGCCCCACTGTATAATGACAAGGCACATGCACAGCCCCACTGTATAATGACAGGCACATGCACAGCCCCACTGTATAATGACAGGCACACACCCAGCCCCACTGTATAATGACACACACACACAGCCCCACTGTATAATGACACACGCACAGCCCCACTGTATGACACACACACACGCCCAGCCCCACTGTATAATGACAGGCACATGCACAGCCCCACTGTATAATGACCCACACACACAGCCCCACTGTATAATGACCCACACGCACAGCCCCACTGTATAATGACAGGCAGATGCACAGCCCCACTGTATAATGACAGGCACATGCACAGCCCCACTGTATAATAACACACACGCACCCACAGCCCCACTGTATAATGACACACGCACAACCCCACTGTATAATGACATACACACACCCACAGCCCCACTGTATAATGACACACACACGCACAACCCCACTATATAATAACAGGCACACACATCCCCACTGTATAATGACACACACACGCACAGCCCCACTGCATAATGACACACACGCACAGCCCCACTGTATAATGACAGGCACACGCACAACCCCACTGTATAATGACACACACACGCACAGCCCCACTGTATAATGACACACACACATGCACAGCCCCACTGTATAATGACATACACACACAGCCCCACTGTATAATGGCAGGCACATGCACAGCCCCACTGTATAATGGCAGGCACATGCACAGCCCCACTGTATAATGACACACACGCACAGCCCCACTGTATGACAGGCACACGCACACCCCCACTGTATAATGACACATACGCACAGCCCTACTGTATAATGACACACACAGCCCCACTGTTTAATGACAGGCACACGCACAGCCCCACTGTATAATGACACATACGCACAGCCCTACTGTATAATGACATACCCACACAGCCCCACTGTATAATGACACACACGTACAGCCCCACTGTATAATGACACACACACACGCACAGCCCCACTGTATAATGACAGGCACACACACGGCCCCACTGTATAATGACAGGCACACACATGGCCCCACTGTATAATGACACACACATGAAGCTCACACACATGCACGCAGCTCACACACACATGCAGCTCACACACACACACGCAGCTCAAACACACGCAGCTCACACACACACGCAGCTCACACACACACGCAGCTCACACGCACGCAGCTCACACACACACAGCTCTCACACACACAGCTCTCACACACACAGCTCACACACACAGCTCACACACACAGCTCTCACACACACACACACACAGCTCACACACACAGCTCACACACACACGCAGCTCACACACACACGCAGCTCACACACACATGCAGCTCACACCCACACACAGCTCACACACACAGAGCTCACACACACGCAGCTCACACACACATGCAGCTCACACACACACGCACAGCCCCACTGTATAATGACATACCCACACAGCCCCACTGTATGACGCACATGTACAGCCCCACTGTATAATGACACACACACGCACAGCCCCACTGCATAATGACAAGCACACGCACGGCCCCACTATATAATGACACACACATGCAGCTCACACACACGCACGCGGCTCACACGCACGCAGCTCACACACACACAGCTCACACACACACAGCTCACACACACACGCAGCTCACACGCACATGCAGCTCACACCCACACGCATGCAGCTCACACACACGCAGCTCGCACACACACACAGCTCACACACACACAGCTCACACACACACACACAGCTCACACACATGCATGCAGCTCACACACAGCTCTCACACACAGCTCACACACACCAGTTACCTCATACACACATCACACACTCTCCTCTGTGGTGCAGGGGTGGCTGATGTCCATGTGCAGCTCTTCAGTTTCTCCTGCTCACAGCTCTGCACTGTCCCGGCACCTCCTCCCGTCTCTCCTTCTCTGCCGGGATAGCAGATAAGAGCAGGAGAAGCCGGAGCTCCGTGCACACACAGGCCGGTATGCTGACCTTTCATCTTGGCTGCTGGCGCATAGGAGCTTGCTCATCACATACCCCTGCAGCCTGCATGTCAGGGCTGCTGGCGGGATGACACCACCGCGCACTACAGCCAGGTGCGCTATGTATTACAGTCACTGCCAGTCCTCCAGCAGCCCTGTGCAGCTGCTTAGACACCGGCCTGGGGGGCATATGCATTTCTGCCACCCAGCCCAGCCTGCCCCTGGCAAACAGTATAACTGGATAAGATTAGATACACAGCTCAGCAGTCAGTATCACACAGGATGGGATTAGATACACAGCTCAGCAGACAATATCACATAGAATAGGATTAGATACACAGCTCAGCAGTCAGTATCACATAGGATGGGATTAGATACACAGCTCAGCAGACAATATCACATAGAATAGGATTAGATACACGGCTCAGCAGTCAGTATCAAACAGGATAAGATTAGATACACAGCTCAGCATAGACCAACACACAGGATAGGATTAGATACACATCTCAGCAGTCAGTATCACACAGGATAGGATTAGATGCACAGCTCAGCAGTCAGTATCACATAGGATGGGATTAGATACACAGCTCAACAGACAGTATCACACAGATCACACAGGATAGGATTAGATATACGGCTCAGCAGACAGTATCATACAGCATAGGATTAGATACATGGCTCAGCAGACAATATCATACAGGAGAGGATTAGATACAGAACTGTGTGGTTATATAGTACTTGTACTATATTTACGATAATTTTGTGGACAGATGCTGATAAATAAATGGGGCTGTGAACAGTGGCGGATTATAATGAGGTCAATCTGGGCGGTAGCCCAGGGCCCAGTGGTGTGGGGGGGACCCTGGGCAACCGCTCAGATTGACCTCAGCCACCATCAGGGCATTACAGCCCTGACTGGCGTATGAGCCCGGTGGGCAGAGGGGGCCCGTCTCATCTGCTCACCGGGCCCCCCCCCCTACAGGCGCTGCGGCAGTTTAAGGCTATTGACGTGTGGGCGCGCACCCGCACGTCAATAGTTAACAGCCGCCAGCCAATCGGAGGCTGGCAGCTGACATCAGCCACAGCGCGCACTTCGCCGGCGAGTGCGCGCTTCAGCTGCGAGGAGGGAGCTTCGCCGAAGGAGCGCGGACAGGTGAGGAGAACTCTTTTTTTTTTTTTTATTGTGAACGGCAATCCAGGGGGCCTGGGCCAGAATGCTGGACACTGGGGGCAGAGATGCTGGACACACTGGGGGCAGAGATGCTGGACACACTGGGGGCAATATGCTGGACACACTGGGGGCAATATGCTGGACACACTGGGGGCAGATTGCTGGACACACTGGGGGCAGATTGCTGGACACACTGGGGGCAGATTGCTGGACACACTGGGGGCAGATTGCTGCAGACACTGTGCAGATTGCTGGACACACTGGGGCAATATGCTGGACACACTGGGGGCAATATGCTGGAGACACTGGGGCAGATTGCTGGACACACTGGGGGCAGAATGCTGGACAAACTGGGGGCAATATGCTGGACACACTGGGGCAATATGCTGGACACACTGTGAGCAATATGCTGGACACACTGGGGCAGAATGCTGGATACACTGGGGGCAATATGCTAGAGACACTGGGGCAATATGCTGGGCACACTGGGGCAGAATGCTGGACACACTGGGAGCAATATGCTGGACACACTGGGGGCAGGATGCTGGACACACTGGGGGCAGAATGCTGGACTAACTGGGGGCAATATGCTGGAGACACTGGGGGCAATATGCTGGAGACACTGGGGGCAATATGCTGGACACACTGGGGGCAGGATGCTGGAAACACTGGGGCAGAATGCTGGACAAACTGGGGGCAATATGCTGGACACACTGAGGGCAATATGCTGGAGACACTGGGGCAGATTGCTGGACACACTGGGGGAAATATGCTGGAGACACTGGGGCAGATTGCTGGACACACTGGGGGCAGGATGCTGGACACACTGGGGGCAGGATGCTGGACACACTGGGGGCAGGATGCTGGACACATTGGGGGCAGGATGATGGACACACTGGGGGCAGGATGCTGGACACACTGGGGGCAGGATGCTGGACACATTGGGGGCAGAGATGCTGGACACACTGGGGGCAGAGATGCTGGACACATTGGGGGCAGAGATGCTGGACACACTGGGGGCAGAGATGCTGGACACACTGGGGGCAGAGATACTGGACATTGGGGCAGAGATGCTGGACACACTGGGGGCAGAGATGCTGGACACTGGGGGCAGAGATGCTGGACACACTGGGGGCAGAGATGCTGGACACACTGGGGGCAGAGATGCTGGACACACTGGGGGCAGAGATACTGGACACTGGGGGCAGAGATGCTGGACACACTGGGGGCAGGACTGGAGACATGGGCAGAATGTAGATATGGGTCATGATTGGAGACACGGGGCAGAATGAAAGATGGGGCAGGATTGGAGAAAGATCGTGCAGGATCATGGGGCAGGATGGATATGATAGAGACTGATGGGGCAGGATGGGGAGATCATATGGGGCAGGATGGATACTCATGAGGGCAGGATGGGAGAACATATGGCTGGAGCCAGGAATGAGATACATGGGGGATGGGGGATATTATTATTACCATAAGGGATATTATTACTGCAGTGATGTATTTATTTTATTTTTTGAGGACACTGTTTTAAATGGGGGGGCGGTCCTGTTACTGTGTAGAGTGACACTATGTTGCCTCTTTTTCTTCATGTGGTGTAATGTAGAAGTTGGGAAAAATTAAGTAATGTGTTCTGCAAGAGGAGCTCGAGATAACTGTGTTATTTCCTGCAGAGACGAGTCCTGGCTGGATGAAGTGATGGCGGTCTGTGCTGGATGAAAGATGAAGGACTTCACCTAGAGACGTCACTGGTGAGTCAGAGTTACCTATACACTGACACTATACACTGTATACTATATACTGAACTGAAAGGTAAATTGACTAGATCAATGGATTTTTGACAGGTTATAGTTTCACACAGCAACTATTTTTCTGGAGTAATCTGGTTCAGGTATATGATGACCCCGTCACATGACCCCATCACATGACCCCGTCACATGACCGGGGGGGCCCACAGTGTCTGAACAGCCCGGGGCCCTGGCTACCCTTAATCCACCCCTGGCTGTGAGTAGTAAATGTGCTGATTATTCTGTAACACAATGGTGTGTGAGTATTTGCTGGGAATTGTAGTCTTCCATAGCTCTTACACATACACTATATTGTGTTGCAGTGTGTAGTGTCATGGATGGTACATGCAATCCTGTAGCCTGCTGCAGGAACATATATTGCTGTACCTTACAATGAACTGTATTGTATAGCAGAGCGTGCAGATGCTATTTACTAGTACAACGTTTGCAATTCGCTTTTGTGCACTGCCTCCTACACAGTGTAGTAGTGTGAGGGGCCAAAGGAATAGTTGCATTCGGAGCCAAATTTTTCAGGGGTGCAAAATTTCCCCCTCACGTCAATATGATCCAGGATGGCAGGAATGTCCCTAAGAAAACTCCACCGTGCAGCCAGCAAGTACTGCTTCTACTAGCAGCACACCCAACCTCCAGCAAGCACCAGCTGCTTCCTTTAGGAAGCACACTTGCTGCAGAAACAGAATCCATGCAGAGCGTAGCAGTAGAAATTACTTTATCAACAGCTGTTGCTATCTGCATACGCAGCAACTAATATGATAATATGGTCATCAATATAAGAGCTTTGTCATCTCGGTGGTTGCCTATGCAGAGTGCAACAACATAATAAAGTCCTCTCAACTGCAGTGTGCTGCTGTGCAACTGTATAGGCAGCATTAGACATAATGAATTTGTCATCTGCTGCACTCTGCATAGGCAGCTCTAAATACAGTGACATGTAAAAGTTTGGGCACCCTGATCAAAATTGCTGTTATTGTGAACAGTTAAGCAAGCTGAAGATTAACAACTTCACCCCGAAGCCTGTTTTCACCTTCCCGACCAGGTTATAACTCTAGAATACTTCAAGGGATCCCGGTGATTCTAAGATTGATTTCTCGTGACATACTGTACGCTATGATAGTGGTAAAATTTCTTTGATATGACTTGCGTTTATTTGTAAAAAAAACGGAAATTTGGCGAAAATTTTGAAAATTTTCAAATTGTAATTTTTATGCCCTTAAATCAGAGAGTCATATTGCACAAAATAGTTAATAAATACCGTATATACTCGAGTATAAGCCGAGATTTTAAGCCCATTTTTTTGGGCTGAAAGTAACCCTCTCGGCTTATATTAGAGCCATACCCAGGGGTTGGCAGGGGAGGGGAGTCTAAATACTCACCTGCTCCCGGCGCGGTCCCTGCAGGTCCCTGGTTCTCCCGGCGCCGCAGCTTCTTCCTGTACTGAGCAGTCACATGGTACCACTCATTACAGTAATGAATATGGACCCGACTCCACTCCCATAGGGGTGGAGCCGCATATTCATTACTGTAATGAGCGGTAACGGTGACCGCTCAGTACAGGAAGAAGCTGCGGCACCGGGGAACAGACGTGCAGGGACCGCGCCAGGAGCAGGTGAGTATAATGGGGAGGGGGAGCGCTATGCGAGATTCACCTCTCCTCGTTCCGGGCACCGCTCCTTCTTCAGCATCTTCTGCGGTGACGCTCAGGTTAGAGGGCGCGATGACGTGGTTAGTGCGCGCCCTCTGCCTGAACGTCAGTGCAGAAGACGCTGAAGACGGAGCGGCGCCAGGACATCACACTGACATAACATACCAAGTGGTGTGTGACAGGGATCTGTGCAGTCTCCCGCCCTCCCCAACGCACGTTTCAGAAGTGAAGCACTTCCTTCCTCCCACTACTGACAGCGGCATCAGAGGGGATAAATGCCCACGATCGGTGCTAGCACCAATCGTGGGCATTGCTGTGGGATGTCAGCTGTCAAATACAGTTGACACTCACACCCAATCGCCGTGGCACTCAATGTGAGGACACGTGATCAATGAGCCGTACTAGTACTACTATTTGGGGCAACGCACCTCCCACAGAGCAGTACTAGTGCGGTGCATGTCGGGAAGGGATTAAATTATCTGTCTTAGTGACAGAGCCAATTTGGTACTTAATGACCAAGCCACTTTTTACAATTCTGACCACTGTCAGTTTATGAGGTTATAGCTCTGGAACGCTTCAACATATACCACTGATTCTGAGAATGTTTTTTTGTGACATATTGTACTTCATGTTAGTGGTAAAATTTATTCGATATAACTTGTGTTTATTTAAAAAAAATAGAAATTTGGCAAAAATGTTGAAAATTTTGCAATTTTCAAACTTTTAAATTTTGTACCCTTAAATCAGAGAGTGGTGTCACACAAAATATTTAATAAATAACATTTCCCACATGTCAACTTTACATCAGCACAATTTTGGAAGCATAATTTTTTTTTTGTTAGGACATTATAAGGGTTAAAAGTTGACCAGCGATTTCTCATTTTTCCAACAAAATTTACAAAACCATTTTTTTGTAGGGACCATCTCAAATTTGAACCGAGTTTGGGGGTCAATATAACAGAAAATACCACATTCAAGAAGTTTATTAACCCTTCTGGTGCTTCACGAGAACTAAAGGATGTGGAAGGAAAAAAATTTCCCTTTTTACTTTTTCACAAAAAAATTACTTTTGAACCAATTTTTTATTTTCACAAGGGTATCAGGAGAAAATGGACCACAAAATTTGTTATGCAATTTCTCCTGAGTACGCTGATACCCCACATGTGGGGAAAAGCCACTGTTTTGTGGCGTTGCAGGGCTCAGAAGGGAGGGAGCACCGTTTGACTTTTTGAATGCAAAATTTGCTGAAATCAATGGTGGTGCCATGTCACGTTTGGAGACCCCCTACCTAAACAGTGGAAACCCCCAAACTCTAACTCCAACTCTAACCTCAACACACCCCTAACCCTAATCCCAACCCTAACTACAACCCTATCCCCAACACACCCCTAACCCTAATCCCAACCCTAACCATAACCCTAACCACAAACCTAACCCTAACACACCCCTAACCCTAATCCCAACCCTAACTGTAATCCCAACCATAACCACAACCCTAACCCTAGCCCAACACTAACCCTAGCCCAACCCTAAACCTAGCCCAAGCCTAACCCTAACTTTAGCCCAATTAACTTTAGCCCAACTCTAACCCTAATGGAAAAATGGAAATAAATGCATTTTTTTTTAATTATTTTTAGCTAACTAAGGAGGTGATAAAGGGGGTTTGATTTACTATTTTGTTTTTATTTTGATCACTGTGATAGGGTCTATCACAGTGATCAAAATGAAACAATAGGAGAAATTTCCTATTGTTGCCGGGTGCCAGCTGGCAGGTCTCGGCGGGCTCACTGGGCATGCCCCCCTCCATTTTCTCCCGGAAGAAGATGCCGGTGGCCTGGGGGACTTCACGGGGATTGCAGGGTCAGCAGAGGTACCAGGGGGGATCTGGGGACCCTAGTTATCTCTCCTCTGACGTGCGATCACATCAGAGGAGAAAAATTAAATGGAAAATCGGATTTTTTTTGCAGTTGCCATTATACCGATAATAATGGCGATCGCAACACCAGGGTCAGTAAAACCTCACCTGAATCATATTATCTGGGGTCTTGGCTATCCCCGGTATCCAAGACCCCAGAGAAATTCTGACTCTGGGGGACGCTATACCCTTATTCCTCAGCACAATTAAAAAGCGACGCTGTGGCTTAAGTACCCTTAACTGCCGCCATTAAAAGGCGTATTGGCAGTCGTTAAGGGGTTTAAAGGGCTAAAGTTAAAAATGACAGATTTACTTTGTAATTTAGGCAAAAAAAATATATAGTGATTTCTTGTGTTTTAGAAATTACAAAAAGGAAAATGGATCAATTCAAAATTTTGAGCACCATTGGAGATTTATGTGCTCAGATAACTTTGTCCAAGGTTTCAGACCTTAATTAATCTGTTAGAGTTATGGCTTGTTCACTATCATTGTTCGGAAAGGCCAGGTGATACAAATTTCCCAGCTTTATAAAAAACCCAGCCTCCTCTAATCTTGTGGCAAAAAAAAACAGTAGCCATGGGTTCTTCTAAGCAGTTGCCTAGCACTGAAAATGGTGAAGGCCCACAAGGCAGAAGAAGGCTATAAAAAGATAGCAAAGCATTTTCAAGTTGCCCTTTCCACAGTTCAAAATGTAATTAAGAAATGGCAGTTAACAGGAACGGTGGAGGTGAAGATAAGGTCTGGATGACCAAGCAAAATTTCAGTGAGAGCTCGTCGTACGATTGCTAGAGAGGTAACTCTGAACCCCCACTTGACTGCTAAAGACCTTCAGAAGGAGTTGTTATATTGTTCTACTGTTCACAGACACCTGCACAA
Source organism: Ranitomeya variabilis (assembly GCF_051348905.1). Taxonomy (NCBI): domain Eukaryota; kingdom Metazoa; phylum Chordata; class Amphibia; order Anura; family Dendrobatidae; genus Ranitomeya; species Ranitomeya variabilis. Next base: position 250,181,395 of record NC_135233.1, on the reverse strand, counting down.
ATATGGCCTTCATGGACGAGTCATCAGAAGAAAATCTCTCCTACGTCCTCACCATAAAATTCTGTGTCAGAAGTGTTCAAAAGAACATCTAAACAAGCCTGATGCATTTTGGAAACAAGTCCTGTGGAGCGATGAGGATAAAATAGAACTATTTGATCACAATGATCAAACGTCAGGAAAATAACATCTCGCCAACCATTAAGCATGGGGGTGGATCAATCATGCTTTGGGGTTGTGAGCCAGCCAATGGCACGGAGAACATTTTACAGGTAGAGGGAAGAATGGATTAAATGAAATTTCAATACATTCTTGACACAAACCTAACATCATCTGTAAAAAAGATGAAGTTGAAAAGAGGATGGCTTCTACAAATGTATAACGATCCTAAACAGATCAAAATCCACAATAGATGACCTCAAAAGGTGCAAGCTGAAGGTTTTACAAAGGAATCTCACAGAACTGGAAGAATTTTCCAAGGAAGAATGGATGAAAATCCCTCAAACAAGAATTGAGAGACTCTTGTCTGGCTACAAAAAGAATTGATAAGCTGTGATACTTGCAAAAGGGGGTGCTACTAGATACGAACCATGCAGGGTGCCCAAACTTTTTCATCACCCCTTTTTTTTTCCTTTTTGGAAATTTTTAAAATGTAATAAAATGTACTATTTTTTGCCTAAAATACAAAGGAAATGTGTCATCTTTAACTTTAGCTCCTTTAGAGATAATTTGATTTGATAACAGTTTGCTTAACTGTTCACAATAACAGTAATTTTGAACAGAGGTGCCCAAACTTTTGCATGCCACTGTAAGTAGAGTTGAGCAAATTTGTCACAGTCACAGCACGTGCATGGAGAGCTCATCAAACAGGCTCTCCATGCATGGGCTGTGACTGTGACGCAGCCCCAACACATGCAGCTGCGGCGCCGATCAGCTGATCAGCCGACGCGGTCCAGGAACCTGGTTCCCTCTGCAGCTTATTCGGCAAGCAATATAGCTTGCAAAATAAGAGGGAACCCAAACAAATTTGCTCAGTTCTAACTGTAAGCAGCTGCTGAGATGACAAATCACTCATTCTACTGCCTATGCAGAGCACAGCAACCGATGACATTCATCTCAAGTGCTACATAGGTAGCAGTAGACATACTGCCAGACAGCCTGTACAGCCCTTTGCGAATAAAGACTTAAGATGCAGTTACACTGGCTGATTACCATAAATTAGCGTTCCTAGGAGTGCTTGTTTCCCGACAATAGACCAGTGTAAACAGGCTGCCAATAATTTGACATACGAGCAAACTGCTTGTTTGAAGGGTGAATTGATTTTTAAGCTTTCTTAAAAAAATCATCTATCTTGGTAGCACCTCATCCCCAAGCACAGTCCATTTCGTTCTGTGCATAGGGAATAAGGGGTTTACATACTGGACTTGTGGAAAGGGACTCAGGGAGTGTTAATGGTCCACGATTTAGGAGATGCAAAATACTTGCCATGCCCCGTGCGCTGGCAACCCACACCATGACTACTCCTGGATGTTACATACTGGGCAATTCTGTCCATTTTGGTATCCTGTTTTGGTGCAAGATGGCAACAGGTGCATCATGTATAGCAAGTGCAACATGTAGTCAAAGCTGCTGTCCAGGAATAGACCATGCAGAGCTAAGCTTCATCAACTAACATCTTTATTTTATTAACATACCATTAGTATTGGATCCATAGCGGGAGGTTTCCTGGTGACCTCTCCACATGCCAGTGTAAAATGCTGCCAAACAATCTACATCTAATAATGATCACCAAGACCATTAATATTTTGTATGAAAATGTTTTCTTTAACTCTTGACATACTGTGTATAGCGATATTTTACTTCCTTAAGATGACTAACCTCTAATCTATCGCACATATCTTACATTCCTGCCTGCCTGGCAGTGGTATACTCCCTTCTCCCCATTAGGAACACCTGCACACTTGTCTTGACAAATGTATATACATATCGGGAAGGTCGGAGAAACTGCTGTACATGAGCACGTCTATGGCACTGTAAAAGGTTTGCTCGAATTTAGCAAGATAGGTGATAAGTTGCTCAGTTCTGAGTGTCCCACTGGTGGTATTCCCACATATCTATAAGAATGTCTTTTAAGTGGCTTTGGTCTCTGAGATCTACTATTATGTTAGAGCCTGGGACCATTAGAAAATATTCTGGTACTTTGGTGGACTAGTTAAGCCCTCAAACCAGTAGATAAGTCTTACAAAAAAAAAGACTAAGGCCTCTTTCACACTTCCGTTTTTTACAATCAGTCACAATTAGTGTTGAGCATTCCGATACCGCAAGTATCGGGTATCGGCCGATACTTGCGGTATCGGAATTCCGATACCGAGTTCCGATACTTTTGTGGTATCGGGAATCGGTATCGGAACCATATTCATGTGTAAAATAAAGAATTAAAATAAAAAATATGGATATACTCACCTCTCCGGTGGCCCCTGGATCTTACCGCTGTAATCGGGAGCCTTTGTTCCTAAGAATGAGCGCGTGAAGGGCCTTCGATGACGTCGCGGCTTCTGATTGGTCGCGTGACCGCTCATGTGACCGCTCACGCGACCAATCAGAAGCCGCGACATCAGCCGCGACGTCATCGAAGGTCCTTCACGGGCTCATTCTTAGGAACGGAGGCTCCCGGTTACAGCGGTAAGGTCCAGGGGCCGCCGGAGAGGTGAGTATATGGATATATATGGATATACTCACCTCTCCGGTGGCCCCTGGATCTTACCGCTGTAACCGTGAGCCTCCGTTCCTAAGAATGAGCCCGTGAAGGACCTTCGATGACGTCGCGGCTGACGTCGCGGCTTCTGATTGGTCGCGTGAGCGGTCACATGAGCGGTCACGCGACCAATCAGAAGCCGCGAAGTCATCGAAGGCCCTTCACGCGCTCATTCTTAGGAACAAAGGCTCCCGGTTACAGCGGTAAGATCCAGGGGCCACCGGAGAGGTGAGTATATCCATATTTTTTATTTTAATTCTTTATTTTACAAATGAATATGGATCCCAGGGCCTGAAGGAGAGTTTCCTCTCCTTCAGACCCTGGGAACCATTCCGATACTTTGCGTCCCATTGAAATGCATTGGTATCGGGTATCTGTATCGGCGATATCCGATATTTTTCGGGTATCGGCCGATACTATCCGATACCGATACTTTCAAGTATCGGACGGTATCGCTCAACACTAGTCACAATCCGTCAAAATGTTGAAAAGACGGATCCTGTGCAGATTCTAAAAAGCTGAAGCACTGGATCCATTTTTTGACAGATCCGTTGAGGCAGTTGTTTCCAGAATTTAGGGCTATGTGCACACGTTGCATATGCGTCTTCGCTACGTTTTTTCGCTGCGAAAACACATACACAACACAATCCATGTTAAAATTAATTAAAAAAATTAAAAATCGTGATATTCTCACCTTCCGGTGTCCCCCGCAGCCCTCGCGATGTTCCCTGCAGCTCCCGTTCCCAGTGATGCCTTGCGGGACAATGACCTGTGATGATGTAGAGGTCTCGCAAGACCGCTACATCAAAAGGTTATTTTCGCAAGGCATCACTGGTAACGGGAGCTGCAGGGAGCATAGCGAGGGCTGCGGGGGACGCCGGAAGGTGAGAATATCACGATTTTTTATTCTTTTTATTATTTTTAACATTATATCTTTTTACTATTGATGCTGCATAGGCTGCATCAATAGTAAAAAGAGGGAGAGAGAGAGCGAGAGAGAATTTCCCTGACTGGAAATTCTTCCAGGCATGCTCAGTTTCAAAAGACGGCATCCGTCGCTGGATTTTGCTTTTGATGGTCAGCGATGGATCTTGCATCCATTGGCTTCCATTATAGCCAACGACGAACAGCGCAGGATCCGTTGTTGAGCGATTTTCCGACGTACACAAAAAACGTTTCTATGTGCGTTGTCTCCGCCCGATGGACAGCAATTTTATGATGGATCCAGCGCACGACGGGTGAAACGGAAGGCGATCCTGCACAATCCGCCGCTAATACAAGTCTATGAGAAAAAAACGGATCCAGCAGAAACATTTGCTGGATACTTTTTTTTCATAAAATGACGGATTTTGACGGAAACAAAAAGATGGAAGTGTGAAAGAGGCGTAAAAGGAAGAGGGCTTACAACGTGAGCTTACAGGCTAGAGAATTTTAGAGCAGTGATATATAGTCATGTACACAAGAGATAAGATTCTTATATTTAATGTAAGAATCATGTCGGTCTGGTAGTCGGGGGCAGGTATATCTCGCCCAGGTATTTGTCCTATGTGAATTAGGCCGCTCAGTATTTTCAGGATAATGATGGGTTAATGAGTGCAGGAATAAAGGATGACCAGCTGAGGGTTTCCAGCGTCAGCCTGGGGCACACAGATTGCCTGTCTGTGTGAGACAAACGTGAGTGAGAGCTGTGCTCAAGGACTGTGTGTGGTTAGCTGGGAGGGAGAAGCCCCTGTTAGTTAGTGCCGGACAGGCTAGGATTTATTTTTATGCTTTGTTTTTCCTATGTTACTTTCTCGTTAAAAAACCTGACCTAAAGTCAGCTTGCTAAAGAAACCTGCTGTACGCCTCAGATTCAATGCACAAACCACGTGACCTTTGACCCCAGCAAAGGCGATCCCGGAGTGTTTTGTCACATTAATTTGTTAAATGGAGTTTCCAATCTAATCATGTGATGGCATTTTACCGGGATCTGTCAAATTGGGGAAATCTCATGATTCTGAAGAGAGGGGATACCCAGAGCTAGTGGATAAGGCATAATAAATAAATATTAATAATGCTGCAGTTATCTGTACCAAGAGCTCCACTGTACAGAGAAAAGCTGTTTTCGATTATCAGGATTGGTGAGGTCCACACAGTTGGTTCCTAGCAATCTGCCATCAGTTTATAAAATGTGAAAATCCCTTTTATATTGTAACGGGAATGGAGAAACCACAGAGCCGTGGTCCGAGGAGAGCATAGAGGGGCGTGACTAGGTTAGCACCTGACTTTTCACTAGAGCCCCTGATGATGGGGTTAGGCTTGGCTCCTGATGTACACCAGGTACTACTCCAGGACAGACCACAGATGCACAGCAGCTGACCCCCAAGGACTGGTAGCCAGAACTGCCCGGAAGGATAGGACAGTTGATGCAGGCAGGCACTACAGGAACCACAGATACAGATGGGTCCGGCTGGTATACAGATAGGCAATGTCAAGTGCAGGCTGGTCTGGCTGGCATACAGATAATCACTGGCAGATGCGGGGTGGTCTGATTGGTATACTGATAGGCACTGGCAGGTGCAAAGTGAAACGGCTAGTATACAGATGCGCACTGGCAGGTGTGGGTTGTATAGGCTAGTATACAGATGAGCACTGGCAGGTGCAGGCAGGACCAACTGGTATACAGGTGAGTACTGGCGGGTGCAGAGTGGACCGGCTGCTGTACAGATGAGCCCTGGCAGTTTGGGCTGGACCCGCTGGTATACAGATGAGCACTGGCAAGTGCTGGCCAGTACAGCTGAAATACAGGGAGACAAGCAAGTGCGGGCAGACAGGTATGGAACAGGTGACTGACTGTTGGGCACGGGGGGCCTGTGCTCAGGCACTTCCATGCAGGAGAAGGTGCATTAAATAGTGTGTCCCTCAGCTATTGGCTGGGGACACTTTAAGATGTAGCATGGGGCCCCTTTAAGAGGTACACAGTGCCCGGGGATCTGTTCGTAGTGCCCTAGGCAGCTGCCGACAAGGAAGGAGGAGGAAGTGTGGGACGGGGGCTGCAATGGTGAGTGAGCCAGCGTCCCTGCCAGGGAAGAAGGGCAGCATGCAGGGATACTGGTGCTACATACAGTGGGGCAAAAAAGTATTTAGTCAGTCAGCAATAGTGCAAGTTCCACCACTTAAAAAGATGAGAGGCGTCTGTAATTTACATCATAGGTAGACCTCAACTATGGGAGACAAACTGAGAAAAAAAAATCCAGAAAATCACATTGTCTGTTTTTTTTATCATTTTATTTGCATTTTATGGTGGAAAATAAGTATTTGGTCAGAAACAAAATTTCATCTCAATACTTTGTAATATATCCTTTGTTGGCAATGACAGAGGTCAAACGTTTTCTGTAAGTCTTCACAAGGTTGCCACACACTGTTGTTGGTATGTTGGCCCATTCCTCCATGCAGATCTCCTCTAGAGCAGTGATGTTTTTGGCTTTTCGCTTGGCAACACGGACTTTCAACTCCCTCCAAAGGTTTTCTATAGGGTTAAGATCTGGAGACTGGCTAGGCCACTCCAGGACCTTGAAATGCTTCTTACGAAGCCACTCCTTTGTTGCCCTGGCGGTGTGCTTTGGATCATTGTCATGTTGAAAGACCCAGCCACGTTTCATCTTCAATGCCCTTGCTGATGGAAGGAGGTTTGCACTCAAAATCTCACGATACATGGCCCCATTCATTCTTTCATGTACCCGGATCAGTCGTCCTGGCCCCTTTGCAGAGAAACAGCCCCAAAGCATGATGTTTCCACCACCATGCTTTACAGTAGGTATGGTGTTTGATGGATGCAACTCAGTATTCTTTTTCCTCCAAACACGACAAGTTGTGTTTCTACCAAACAGTTCCAGTTTGGTTTCATCAGACCATAGGACATTCTCCCAAAACTCCTCTGGATCATCCAAATGCTCTCTAGCAAACTTCAGACGGGCCCGGACATGTACTTGCTTAAGCAGTGGGACACGTCTGGCACTGCAGGATCTGAGTCCATGGTGGCGTAGTGTGTTACTTATGGTAGGCCTTGTTACATTGGTCCCAGCTCTCTGCAGTTCATTCACTAGGTCCCCCCGCGTGGTTCTGGGATTTTTGCTCACCGTTCTTGTGATCATTCTGACCCCACGGGGTGGGATTTTGCGTGGAGCCCCAGATCGAGGGAGATTATCAGTGGTCTTGTATGTCTTCCATTTTCTAATTATTGCTCCCACTGTTGATTTCTTCACTCCAAGCTGGTTGGCTATTGCAGATTCAGTCTTCCCAGCCTGGTGCAGGGCTACAATTTTGTTTCTGGTGTCCTTTGACAGCTCTTTGGTCTTCACCATAGTGGAGTTTGGAGTCAGACTGTTTGAGGGTGTGCACAGGTGTCTTTTTATACTGATAACAAGTTTAAACAGGTGCCATTACTACAGGTAATGAGTGGAGGAAAGAGGAGACTCTTAAAGAAGAAGTTACAGGTCTGTGAGAGCCAGAAATCTTGATTGTTTGTTTCTGACCAAATACTTATTTTCCACCATAAAATGCAAATAAAATGATAAAAAAACAGACAATGTGATTTTCTGGATTTTTTTTTCTCAGTTTGTCTCCCATAGTTGAGGTCTACCTATGATGTAAATTACAGACGCCTCTCATCTTTTTAAGTGGTGGAACTTGCACTATTGCTGACTGACTAAATACTTTTTTGCCCCACTGTATATACAGCTCTAGAAAATATTAGGGGACAACTGCAAAATTGTGTGTTAAAGAAACTTTCCAATATCTGGAAGACATTCCAAAAAAATTGTAAAGGTAAAATCATAGGTTGTAAATTTAGAACAAGGCAAGACCCAGTGATTCATCTGTTTTACTTTAACCTTGTGTTCGGATCACCATAATGTAAAACTTCTGCATATACAATTTGAGATTTGTAACTTTACAATTAGCATCTAATTCTTTTGGGATTTTCTTACATTTTTCTTTTGATTCATGTTCACCTAGCATGTTTAAAAAAAAAAAAAAAAAAAAAAATGACCATGTTTAAATATATGGCCACACTCCATTTCTAATGAGGTCTACATTACCCCCAACTAATTCAACTTTCTGTAGAGCTTGCAAATTTGGCTCAGTGCATTGCAGGTGATCAAAGTGAAAGTATTTTAAGTATTTTCTATACACCCTCTAGCAGAATGCCTGTCCTTATGGCAACCTTCACCTAGCATTTTAAATAAAATGTTGCTCATGCTTAAATATATGGTCTTTTGACACTCCCCTTTTTGATATGGCACTGTAATGGGGTTTACATTAACCCCAATTATTTTGACTTTTCTGTACAACATTAACTAAACAAAAACAATATGTGTGTACTTTACAAACTAAGCTCAGTGTTTGCCCGGTGGTGATAGAAAAGGAAATATTGATGTTTTCAAGTATATGCTGTATAACACATAGCAGAATGCATGGCATTTGAACACATTCACCTACAATATCAGAGAGAAAAAATGCCCATGCTTAAACATATGGTCACTTGGCATTCCACCTTCAGATAGGGGACCATAGTTAGTTCAGCATTAATGCCAACACATTCAACATTTCCTGTACAATGACATTAATAACAATTACATTCAAAAAAATGCGTGTCAGTATTCATAAGTTGTCTTTTGTTCACAAAGTGATTAGACATATATCAGGAAAGTAAAGTCATTGTTTTATGTTGTGACTTTTATATACTAGGGTTGATACTTTATTACCATAGAACTTTGTGCTACCTGATTATTTTAAACAAAGATCAAAATTGTAATTTATATGTTTATCATATGTGGCCAAATGTCATAACAAGTGAAACTATAGGCCACATAAGCTTAGACGGGACCATAAACTCATTAAACTGTAATGAGCATATTTATTAGTTTTCATGGTTTCACCTCATTCTTCAAGAATCTACTTATAAAATGTAAAATCTTTTACCAGGTCTCAGAGCCATATCCAGATATTGTTTTTCTCATTGAATTTATATATGCGTTATTGAAATTCCAAGATTGGGTGTGTTGGAGGTTCAGGTTAGGGCTACGCCACCCTCTGTTCTTGAAGTTTGGCATGATGGTTTTTGGAAGACAAAAATGTATTTAATTATTTTATGTCCACTCCCTCCACATTACCCTTCCGCACCCTACAGTGGCCATACACCTTACGCGGCTTGCTCATAGCTCTCTCAAATCCCTCATACATGTAGATGCTTTTCTGAAAATGCATTTGACTTCGTGGGTGAAAGAGGAATAAGCTGTTGTCAGACACCTCTAGAGGCAGCTTATCTCTCATATGATTGGTTATGTTTAAATGCAATATGCCCAATGCTTTTTAGCCCAATATCTGAGGAAATTTGGGCGACATCCACACACATTTCATCCATAGTCAGCCAGTTGTGCCCAAATCATCTGCTTCAGCTGATTGACATTGACACCTGAACTTCGCTTCTCATCAGTATTAGAGTTCGCTGCCTCCTTTAGCATAACCATTAGCTTTGATACAGGCATATACAGTGGGGCAAAAAAGTATTTAGTCATTCAGCAATAGTGCAAGTTCCACCACTTAAAAAGATGAGAGGCGTCTGTAATTTACATCATAGGTAGACCTCAACTATGGGAGACAAACTGAGAAATAAAAATCGAGAAAATCACATTGTCTGTTTTTTTATCATTTTATTTGCATATTATGGTGGAAAATAAGTATTTTGGTCAGAAACAAACAATCAAGATTTCTGGCTCTCACAGACCTGTAACTTCTTCTTTAAGAGTCTCCTCTTTCCTCCACTCATTACCTGTAGTAATGGCACCTGTTTAAACTTGTTATCAGTATAAAAAGACACCTGTGCACACCCTCAAACAGTCTGACTCCAAACTCCACTATGGTGAAGACCAAAGAGCTGTCAAAGGACACCAGAAACAAAATTGTAGCCCTGCACCAGGCTGGGAAGACTGAATCTGCAATAGCCAACCAGCTTGGAGTGAAGAAATCAACAGTGGGAGCAATAATTAGAAAATGGAAGACATTCAAGACCACTGATAATCTCCCTCGATCTGGGGCTCCACGCAAAATCCCACCCCGTGGGGTCAGAATGATCACAAGAACGGTGAGCAAAAATCCCAGAACCACGCGGGGGGACCTAGTGAATGAACTGCAGAGAGCTGGGACCAATGTAACAAGGCCTACCATAAGTAACACACTACGCCACCATGGACTCAGATCCTGCAGTGCCAGACGTGTCCCACTGCTTAGGCCAGTACATGTCCGGGCCCGTCTGAAGTTTGCTAGAGAGCATTTGGATGATCCAGAGGAGTTTTGGGAGAATGTCCTATGGTCTGATGAAACCAAACTGGAACTGTTTGGTAGAAACACAACTTGTCGTGTTTGGAGGAAAAAGAATACTGAGTTGCATCCATCAAACACCATACCTACTGTAAAGCATGGTGGTGGAAACATCATGCTTTGGGGCTGTTTCTCTGCAAAGGGGCCAGGACAACTGATCCGGGTACATGAAAGAATGAATGGGGCCATGTATCGTGAGATTTTGAGTGCAAACCTCCTTCCATCAGCAAGGGCATTGAAGATGAAACGTGGCTGGGTCTTTCAACATGACAATGATCCAAAGCACACCGCCAGGGCAATGAAGGAGTGGCTTCGTAAGAAGCATTTCAAGGTCCTGGAGTGGCCTAGCCAGTCTCCAGATCTCAACCCTATAGAAAACCTTTGGAGGGAGTTGAAAGTCCGTGTTGCCAAGCGAAAAGCCAAAAACATCACTGCTCTAGAGGAGATCTGCATGGAGGAATGGGCCAACATACCAACAACAGTGTGTGGCAACCTTGTGAAGACTTACAGAAAACGTTTGACCTCTGTCATTGCCAACAAAGGATATATTACAAAGTATTGAGATGAAATTTTGTTTCTGACCAAATACTTATTTTCCACCATAATATGCAAATAAAATGATAAAAAAACAGACAATGTGATTTTCTGGATTTTTTTTTCTCAGTTTGTCTCCCATAGTTGAGGTCTACCTATGATGTAAATTACAGACGCCTCTCATCTTTTTAAGTGGTGGAACTTGCACTATTGCTGAATGACTAAATACTTTTTTGCCCCACTGTATACTAATAAATTGCAATCAAGGAATACATATATTCCAATGTTGTTACACATATTAAAATTTGAGGTACTCGTTTAAGAGTTTTTGATGAAAAGATGTTCAGCCATCTAACGATGACAAGGTTGACCTCATATGGATGGACCCCAGCCCACCTCACTCACATCTCTTTGTGCCCAAAGGCCTCACCTCAGAGGCATAGCTAGGGGTTTGGTTCGGGGGGGGGGTGAAACGTCTGACTGGGCCCCTAGCCAGGTAATCCTAATTACAACTATGGTGGGGCACCCCAGGGGCGGACTGGAACTGAAATTCAGCCCTGGCATATGAAATCACACAGGCCCTTGCTGTCTCCGCCCCTGAGCACCATATGAGAATATATCACTAATATTACCCTGCCAGGAGGAAATCAAGATTTACTGCAAGACCAATATTTACAATAATATTGCTATATAAGATTAACCCCTTAACGACTGCCGAAACGCCTTTGAACGGCGGCAGTTAAGGTTACTTATTTCTCAGCACCGCTTCTTAAGAGCACTGAGAAATAAGTGTATAGCGCTCCCCAGCGTCGGAAAATCTCCAGGGTCTCGGCTACCGGGAGTAGCTGAGACCCCAGAGAACATGATCCAAGTCAGTTTTTAAAGTCCCATTGCATGATCACCGTTATTCATGGTGATCACGTGAAGGGAATCATCAACCAATAGGCCTTTTTTCCTATTGGTTCATTTTGATCACTATGATAGACCCTATCACTGTGATCAAAATTTTATAAAATAGTAAATCAAGCCCCCCCCTTTATCACACCCTTAGATAAAAATAATAAAATATTTTTTACATTTTTTTTTCCATTATTGATTATTTTGGTTGGGGTCAGAGCTGTGTTAGGGTTGTGGTGGGGTTAGGGTTGTGGTTAGTGTTAGGGGTGTGTTGAGGTTTGGGTTGGGTTTAGGGCTGTGTTAGGGTTGGAGTTAGAATTGGGGATTTTTCACTGTTTAGGTACATCAGCAGTCTCAAAATGCGACATAGCACCCTCCATCGATATCAGTCAATTTTGTGTTCAAAAAGTGCTCCCTCCCTTCTGAGCCCTGCCATGCGCCCAAACAGTGGTTTTGCCCCAAGCATGTGGTATCGGTGTACTCAGGTGAAATTGCACAACTTTTGTGGTCTGGACCCCAAATAAAAGAGCCACCTTGACAGAATGCAGCATTAGTGCTGCACAAGGTGGCTCTTTTAGTTAAAAACGCCAGGGGGGGTGACAGGGTTCCCTTTAAAGGCATGCAATAATTGGGGGCCCCATTCAAGCTTTTGCTTTGGGCCCATGCTGTTCAAGTTATGCCACTGTATATAATAACCAACTCCTAGTGCCAGCAGTGGAGAATCCTCACAGCACACAAGCTCTGGATTCAGAAGTCTGCAGTCTCAGAGTCACTGCAGACTTTAGCTTCAAGTTGGATAACTACTTTAACCAAAAACACTGCACTATGTCTGATATTCCCACCATACAGTGACCATATAATGGTAATTACACCAGTGCTCTGCAGACCATATATGTGTATATTGTACAGGTTCTCACCAGTGACGTTCTCGCTGATTGTTGTCATTTATTTTTCCCATTTGCTTTGCTTTCCGTCCAGACCACCATGTCCTCTTCTTCCATCCATAACTCATCCCTGTAAAGTATAACACACAAACATCTTCGCTTTCCTGATTTCCAGGAATTCCCCTGTGACTCATTTATTATTACTCCCCTTGACCCCTTATAATAATGACCCTGCACTTGCTTATAACAATAAAAATATCCCCTATGCTTTCTTATATTAATATTAATAATAATAATAATAATAATAATAATAATGACGACTCCTTGCTTCCTATAAAATGATAACAATAACCCCCATTGTGCCTCCTTATAATAATGACTCTCAGTGTCTCTTTATTGTTATAAGGATCCTGAGCAGAGGCGTATAAAGAAATAACAGGTGCCCCATAGAAAAGGTCCTATTACCTCACAAAGAGCATATCTCCCAACTTTTTAAGAAACGGAGAAGGAAATATATTGCAGCACATATAGGCCATGCGCACACGTTGTGGATTTTCCCGCGGATCCGCAGCGTTTTTGATGCTGTGGATCTGCAGCAGTTTTCCATGCATTTAACAGTAGCATGTTAACCTATAGAAAACCAAATCCGCTGTGCACATGCTGCAGAAAAAAAACATGCTGGAACGCAGCGTTGTTTTTTCCGCAGCATGTCAATTCGTTGTGCGGATCTGCAGCCTTTCTGCACCCATAGACTTGCATTGAGTCGGGCACATCCGCAGCAAACCTGCAGATGTAAAAAAGATAGCTGTGGATTTGCTGCAGATGTGGGTGCTAGAAACGCTGCAGATGAGGAGGAGGGAAGTGTGTGGGCGGACGTGGTCTGCGGGCTGTCCGTGGGTCTGCGGGGCTGTCGGGGGTCTGTGCGGGGCTGTTGGGGGTCTGTGCGGGGCTGCCGGGGGTCTTTCGGGGCTGTCGGGGGTCTGTGCGGGGCTGTCAGGGGTCTGCCTGGGCTGTCGGGGATCTGGTCGGGGCTGTCAGGGGTCTTTGTGTGTGTGTGTGTGCGTGCAGGCATCGTCCGATGGGACTACAAGTTACAGTAACAGTGATTGACACATTAGCCAATGATGGGACAGTAGTTATTTAAAAAAACTGACCGTCACATCCAAACATAGACTAAGTGTGAACAGGTGCTGAACCTAGAGTCACCAACTTGTGTGCAGTCAAATAAATAAGGCAGCACACTGCGGCGCTAAAACATGCCAACATGAAACATGAAAATTGAACTGCATTACTGCACTAGAAATATGAAAAAATGACGGTCAGTGTTTTGAAATTTGTATTCATTAGCCTTCTGACTGAGCACTCCTTTACCTCTTAGCCACAGGTGTTTTAATTGCAGCAGGTCCATTACCCCTTCACAGATAGAGAGAAATTTAGTCTAAGAAGAGGATTTACAGGTTCCCATTCAGATGAAGACGTTTATTCTCAGCGAGGAAAGGAAAGTTTAGGACCTGGTATACGAGAGATGCCTTAATGGGGCTACCAGGTACACATGAATTGGCCAATTTATGCGCTAAACGCTCTCATTTTTTTCATATTTCTAGTGCAGTAATGCAGTTCAATTTTCATGTTTCATGTTTGCATGTTTTAGCGCCGCAGTGTGCTGCCTTATTTATTTGACTGTATACGAGTTGGTGACTCTAGGTTCAGCACCTGTTCACACTTAGTCTATGTTTGGATGTGACAGTCAGTTTTTTGAAATTTGTATTCATTAGCCTTCTGACTGAGCACTCCTTTACCTCTTAGCCACAGGTGTTTTAATTGCAGCAGGTCCATTACCCCTTCACAGATAGAGAGAAATTTAGTCTAAGAAGAGGATTTACAGGTTCCCATTCAGATGAAGACGTTTATTCTCAGCGAGGAAAGGAAAGTTTAGGACCTGGTATACGAGAGATGCCTTAATCTGGCTACCAGGTACACATGAATTGGCCAATTTATGCGCTAAACGCTCTCATTTTGTTCATATTTCTAGTGCAGTAATGCAGTTCAATTTTCATGTTTCATGTTTGCATGTTTTAACGCCGTAGTGTGCTGCCTTATTTATTTGACATTATACGAGTTGGTGACACTAGGTTCAGCACCTGTTCACACTTAGTCTATGTTTGGATGTGACGATCAGTTTTTTGAAATTTGTAATTTATAGCTTTGGTCTGGAGGTTAAGTTTCTAGACCAGCCCCTCAGGTTAATATCATAATTGCTTGTTTTTTTATTGGACCACGGCTGTGCCCCTCAATGAATATATTATTTTCTCTTGAGATCCTTTGTGTAAAAGTTCTCACAGAGATACTATCAGGCCGTAATTAACATCTCTCCTCCAACAGCTAGGAGGTGTCAAATGTTACCTTTCTTCTTGGTTTCCAGCAGGACCCCCTGGTGAGATTGGAGACAGAAGTCTACTTGTCTCGGGAAAATACATATTAACACCTGAGTGCGACCTGCAGCTTTTCAAGTCAGATGTTAAATTATTGCCAGTGACCCAATAAATATATACATAGTCCACTGCACACACACATATATATGTACACATATTTCACAACAAGTACACAACATACAACCGTACATACAACATACAACAGAACATACAACATATAGCACATACAACAGTACATACAACATATGACATACAGTACATACAACATACAACAGTACATACAACATATAGCACATACAACATACAACAGAACATACAACATATAGCACATACAACAGTACATACAACATATGACAAACAGTACATTCAACATACAACAGTACATACAACATACAGTACATACAACAGTACATACAACATGACATACAGTATATACAACATACAACCGTACATACAACATGCAACATATGACATACAGTACATACAATATACAACAGATCATACAACATATGACATACAGTACATACAAAATACAACAGAACATACAACATACAATATGACATACAACAGTACATACAACATACAGTACATACATAGAGTACATACAACACATGCATATAGACATACTGTTCATATACACAACACGTATAGTACATACAACATAGAGTACGTACTCACGATCACCTTGATCCCCGAAGCCATTGCTCACCTGTAAAAAATATTAAAATAATAAACAAACAATATACTCCCTGTGTCCGCAGATATCCAATTAATACGAGTGTCCCACGACGATCTCCCATAGAGAGCAGCCACATCAGCTGATGCGACCGCTCTCCACGGGCTCCAGGACACAATGACAGAAGGTATCCTTCCGCACTGTAGCCCTCCGCCTCTGTGAGAAATAGTTCCTACTCTCACTTGTGGCATTGCTGTGTGGGAAAATTCCCACGCAGCTTTGCCATAAAGTTAGACCAATGAACTCAGGTAACCTCTTCAGTGATGCACTGCAGGAACCATTGTCTCCTGTCAGTGTGTCACTGGAGGCCCTATAGAGCAGTGACATCACCCGATGTCACTGTTCTATAGGGGAGATCGTCGTGGGACACTCGTTATTAATTGGACTATGGTGAAAAGTGAGTATACGGTTGGTTTATTATTTTTAATTTTGTGCAGGCAATCGAGTATGGTAAGTATGGTGAAATTAAGAATATTAAAATTCTTTTTTCTGTCTGTCTTTTTTTTTTTTTAACTCTTTCACTACTATAGGATTAGTAATGGATAGGCGTCTTATTGACGCCTCTCCATTACTAACCGGGCTTAATGTCACCTTACATTAGCAAGGTGACAACCCCTTATTACCCCATATCCCACTGCTACAGGGGAGTGGGAAGAGAGGGGCTAAGTGCCGGAATTGGTGCATTTCATAGATGCACCATTTCTGGGGCGGCTGGTATTTGTAGCCGGGGGCGCCAATATCCATGGCCCCTCTCTAGGCTATGAATATCAGCCTGCAGCTGTCTGTGTAGCCTTTCTGGCTATAAAATATAGGGGTACCCCACATCATTTTATTGGGGGTCTGTTATGCACTGGTGGTTTAGGAGCAACATGGGACGAGCTCTGGGGAGATGGTATCTTTACTGACCGCAGTTCCTGAACCTAACACAACACTAGAAGTAGCCGTGGAATGTTCCTGTCACTCGCTAGACATCTCATCACAGCCGGAGAACTAGCTACCCCTAAAGATGGAAACAGGAAAGCTATCTTGCCTCAGAGAAAGCTCCCAAAGGACAGACAGCCCCCCACAAATATGGACTGTGAGTGGAGAGGGAAATGACATACACAGAATGAAAACAGGATTTAGCAAAGGAGGCCACTTCTAACTAGATAGACAGAATAGGAAAGGATACTGTGCGGTCAGTATTAAAAGCTAAAAAAATCCATCACAGAGTTTACAAAAAATCTCCACACCTGACTAACGGTGTGGAGGGCAAATCTGCTTCCCCAGAGCTTCCAGCTTAACTGAATATAGAATACTGACAAGCTGGACTAGAGCAAGCATAAAATTAGCTGAATGATTAAGTCCACAGCAAGAGGACAACAAATGAACATGCAAGGACTTATCTTTGCTGAACAGGACCGACTATCAAGGAAATCCAAGGAGAGATCTGAATCCAACCAAGAAACATTGACAGCTGGCACTGGCTGAAGATCAGAGCCAGGCTAAATAGCAGAGCAGGAGAGACGATCAGTGGAAGCAGCTGCTAAGCTAAATCCAAGGAGCAGCAGTTCCACTTAAAACCACCGGAGGGAGCCCAAGGGCAGAATTCACAAAAGTGCCATTTACAACCACCGGAGGGAGCCCAAGAACGGAATTCACAACAGGGGTCCCCCTATTTCAATAGCCAATAAAGGCTACGCAGACAGCTGCTGGCTGATATTCATAGCCTGGGAAGGGGCCATGGGTATTACCCCCTTCCCAGGCTACAAATATTGGCCCCCGGCCATCGGCTTTCCCCCTCTGGTGCAGAAATTTTTTTTCCGTTTTTTTTTTTATTAAACATGTTCATTAATCAATATCTGCCTTGCGATTATATATCTATGGATAAATCTATATATCTATAGATGGATATCTATGGATATATCTATAGATATATCTATAGATATAACTATGGATATATCTATAGATATAACTATGGATATATCTATAGATATAACTATGGATATATCTATCTATACACTATGTTCCAAATTATTATGCAAATGACATTTTTCTCGGATTTTCCTAAATGGTCAGTGCAAATGACAGTCAGTCTAATAAAAGTAATCACCCATTAGAGTATACATCGAATTTTATTGAAGAAACCTCCCAATGATAACAGTATAATCTCCAAAATGAATAAAAACTCAAAATGCACTGTTCCAAATTATTAGGCACAGTAGAATTTCTAAACATTTGATATGTTTTAAAGAACTGAAAATGCTCATTTGTGTAATTTGCAGCATTAGTAGGTCACATTCACTGAACAAAAAAGCTATTTAATTCCAAAACATCCTAACAGGCCAAGTTACATGTTAACATAGGAACCCTTCTTTGATATCACCTTCACAATTCTTGCATCCATTGAACTTGTGAGTTTATGGAGAGTTTATGCTTGTATTTCTTTGCATGAAGTCAGAATAGCCTCCCAGAGCTGCTATTTTGATGTGAACTGCCTCCCACCCTCATAGATCTTTTGCTTGATGATACTCCAAAGGTTCTCTATAGGGTTGAGGTCAGGGGAAGATGGTGGCCACACCATGAGTTTATCTCCTTTTATGCCCATAGCAGCCAATGACTCAGAGGTATTCATTGTCATGCATGAAGATGATTTTGTTCCTGAAGGCACGTTTCTGCTTTTTAGACCATGGAAGAAAGTTGTCAGTCAGAAACTCTATTTGCTTTGCTGAGGTCATTTTCACACCTTCAGGAACCTTAAAGGGCCCTACCAGCTGGTTCCCCATGATTCCAGCCCAAAACATGACTCCTCCACCTCCTTGCTGACGTCGCAGCCTTGTTGGGACATGGTGGCCATCCACCAACCATCCACTTCTCCATCCATCTGGACCGTCCAGAGTTGCTCGACACTCATCAGTAAACAAGACTGTTTGAAAATTAGTCTTCATGTATGTATGGGCCCACTGCAACCATTTCTGCTTGTGAACACTGTTTAGGAGTGGCCGAATAGTAGGTTTATGCACCACAGCAAGCCTTTGAAGGATCCTACACCTTGAGGTTCGAGGGACTCCAGACGCACCAGCAGCTTCAAATAACTGCTGGTTTGTAATGGTATTTTGGCAGCTGCTCTCTTAATCCAATGAATTTGTCTGCCAGAAAACTTCCTCATTATGCCTTTATTTGCATAAACTCTGTCTGTGCTCTGTTTCAGTCACAAATCTCATCAGAGTATGATGATCACTCTTAAATTTTCGTGAAATATCTAATTTTTTCATATCTTGTCCAAGGCATTGCACTATTTAACGCTTTTCAGCAGCAGAGAGATCCTTTTTATTTCCCATATTGCTTGAAACCTGTGACCTGCATAATAATGTGGAACATCATTTTTGAGTAGTTTTCCTTTAATTAGAATCACCTGGAAAACTAATCATCACATGTGTTTAAGATTGATTTCAGTGATTCATTGAGCCCTGAGACACAATACCATCCACGAGTTTATTTGAAAAACAAAACAATTAAATCTTTAAGACACTTAAATCCAATTTGCATAATAATTTGGAACACAGTGTAGATATATTTACAGATCGATATATCTATAGATACATAGATATATCTATCCATATATCTATCTGGCTACTTTCACGCATCAGGTTTTTGCCATCAGGCACAATCCGGCAAGTTTTGAAAGAAACGGATCCGTTTTTTTTCCGCCGGATCCGTTTTTTACTCATAGTTTTATTAGCGCCGGATTGTGCCTAATGGCCACACGTGTCATCCGTTTTTTGCCGGATCCGTCAAAAAAACTGTTTCCGGTGGACAGAGAAAATGTACAGAGGAACGTTTTTTCTGTCCGGCGAAAAAATGCCCAGCGACTGATGCGGTGAAAAATGTATGAAACTGAGACGTGAAATGATGAATCCGGCCTCCGAATCCGGGTTTTTCATGCATTTTTCCATTCAAATCATGCACATTTTCCGTTCTCTCTCTCTCTCAAAAAAATACCGGACCAGTTGCATCAGTTTTTCACTATTTGCAACGGATCAATTTTTTCAAAAATTCACCGGATCCTGCCTGACGGAAAAAAACTGATGTGTGAAAGTAGCCTAACTATCCATATATCTATCTACATCTATCCATAGATATATCTATCCATACATATATCTATAGATAGATATATAGATCTATCTATTCATATATCTATAGATCTATCTATATGTAGATCTATCTATCTATCTATCTATCTATCTATCTATCTATCTATCTATCTATCTATCTATCTATCTCATTCCTTCTATCGATCTATAGATAGATATTCGATAAATAGAAGGAATGGGATAGATAGATAGATAGATAGATAGATAGATAGATAGATAGATAGATAGATAGATAGAAGGAATGAGCTAGATAGAATCTATCTGTCTATCTATCTCATTCCTTCTAACTATAGATCTATCTATATTTCTATCTATCTATATATCTATCTATGTGTGTAATGGAGTGTGGGTTAGACAAATGTAAAAGAGGAGGTTGGACAAGAAATGACATCACAATTTTTTTTTGTTCAATAATACATTTTTATTTAGCTTTCAAAAACGCATACAAAAACGTATAAAAAAACGCATCAAAAACGCGCAAAAAAACGCATAAAAAATGCACCTGCATTTTCTGCCGAGAGATGCAGATTCAGTGCAGAAAAATCCGCAGGCAAATCTTCAACGTGTGCACATACCCATACAGTTATTTTGCCCCTACTGAAGCCCCTAAGTGGTCTTACTCACTATGATACCCCTTTCATGACCCCCGTAGAGTATTGTTCCCCTACAAAGTATGATGACCCCACACAGTATGATTGCCCCACAAACCTTACACAAAGTAAGATGCCCCACAGCACTCAACACAGCAAGATTGTCACCACAACCTCCCATGCAGTATGGTTTCCACTACAGCCCCAAATATACATTATGAGAGGCACCACAGACCCCCCCACACACACTATGATGTCTACCAGAGATCCCTACATAAAGGGTGATGTCCACCAAAGTTCCCGGTACAGTATGATGACCCCACAGCCCCCATACAATATGATGTTCCCCCATAACTCCATACAGTATGATAATTGTCACCACAGCCCCGCAACATAGTATAATGTACCACATAAACATCCACAGTGTATTATCCACCGCTGCCACCCCACATAGTATAATGTCCACCATAACCACCTTATACAGTTAGAACGGCCCCCCTCAGCCACCCCACACAGTATGACAGATCCCCCATACACTATGAAGATTCCCCATAGCTCCAATGCTATATGATGGTCCCCCACAGCCCCCTATATGGTGTAATGGTCCACATCACAGCCCCTTATATAGTATGATGGTCCATCTCAATGGTGGTACCCACAACACCCCTCATAGTATGATGGTCCACCCCACAACTCCTTATATATTATGATGGAACCCCCAACAGCCCCCCATATAGTATGATGGTATACCATATTGCCCCTATATAGTATGATGATCCACCTTACAGCCCCCTCTATAGTATGATGGTCCCTTCAACAGTCCCCCATACAGTATGATGATTCCCCCAAGAGCCCCCCATGTAGTATGATGGTCAACCCAACAGTACACTATATAGTGTGGTGTTCCACCACAAAGCCCCTTATTTGCTATGCTGGTCCAGCTCACAGTGCCCTATATAGCCTGATGGTACTCCACAGCCCCCCCCAAAAAAAAAAAAATAAAAAAAAAAATCTTGTACTCCCCTAATCCAGACTCCTCTTCTATCCATTATCGCAGTGGATGCTGGCGGCGTGATGCAGTGATGTCATTGCAATGGCAACGTTCCCTGCTTGGTGCTAGTCTCTGGCATGCCACAGACAGAAGGGACACCCACGGCCTGCCACGGAAAGTGATGGAGCCAGCGACTTTGTGCTCCATCACATATCGCATATCATTAACTGAACCATTAAAGAACCACAAGACTGATTTCCTCACCTCAGGTATCACTTTAATCAATGCAACAGTGCCAACCTGACAATGTGTCATGGATGTGTCAGATGCAACACAGTCGCTTGGTATCTGGCTGCAGAAGTTCTTTGCGTTTGGCATTGCAGACGCCTTCTTAATCCTTCTGACTTTTGGACCCAGTGGCAAGCTTCCTCCGGCTCTAATTGATACACCTGGACCTGGGTGTTTATAAACTCAGTCTGCTTCAGGGAGCCGCCGGTGATATTTACATTTTCCCTTGGAAAGGCTTGGAGCTATAGCAGTCGGCTTACTTCCTCTCTGGTGCTCTTGCAGGACATTTGGTGTTACCTCTCTGGAGTCTGCTCAAGCTACGTTTCTCCCCACTTGTTTGTCTCCCTTCTTGTCTTTAGTGTACAGTGGGGACCAACCAGTTCTCATCTCCCCTTTCCTATTCAGGGCCTAGCTCTAGGGATTCACAGGGCTTAGGTTTCCTGCTCGGTGATTGGTGTGGAACCAATGTAGGGATGGTAAGGTAGGCAGGATGCTATTAGATCTGCCTAGGTGGTCGCCACTCCTCCATTCCCTAGTGTTCGGGATTTCTTCCCCTCATGCCTTCGTGTTGCACTTAAGGTACCTTCACACTGACCAACTTTCCAACGATAACGATAGCGATCTGTGACGTTGCAGCGTCCTGGATAGCGATATCGTTGTGTTTGACACGCAGCAGCGATCTGGATCCTGCTGTGATATCGTTGGTCGGAGCTTAAAGTCCAGAACTTTATTTGGTCGTCAGATCGGCGTGTATCGTTGTGTTTGACAGCAAAAGCAATGATGCCAGCAATGTTTTACAATGGTAACCAGGGTAAATATCGGGTTACTAAGCGCAGGGCCGCGCTTAGTAACCCGATATTTACCCTGGTTACCATTGTAAAAGTAAAAAAAAAAAACACTACATACTCACCTTCTGATGTCTGTCACGTCCCCCGGCGTCCGCGCTGCTGCTCAGAGCTTCCTGCACTGAATGTGTCAGTGCCGGCCGTAAAGCAAAGCACAGCGGTGACGTCGCCGCTCTGCTTTAGGGCCGGCGCTTACACAGTGCAGGGAAGCGGACGCCGGGGAACCCGACAGACACCAGAATGTAAGTATGTAGTGTTTGTTTTTTTTTACATTTACACTGGTAACCAGGGTAAACATCGGGTTACTCAGCGCGGCCGTGCGCTAAGTAACCCGATGTTTACCCTGGTTACCCGGGGACTTCGGCATCGTTGGTCGCTGGAGAGCTGTCTGTGTGACAGCTCTCCAGCGACCACACAACGACGAAACAGCGACGCTGCAGCGATCGGCATCGTTGTCTATATCGCTGCAGCGTCGCTTAATGGGACGGTACCTTTAGTCTTCCCACACTGTGCGTGACACAATGCCTGTAGTTTACTTAGCAAATCCTGCTGACAGGTTCCCTTTAAGTGGCATCTACATATTAAAGAGCTGTAATTCCTACACCCTTATTCCAATTAGGATGTGAATACTCTCAAACTAAATATGAGTGTCTGCACTATAAGGCCATATTGATTCTATATAACTATATCTTGAATATGTTTTGCTTAACAGCTAAAATGCCAGAACTTGTCACTGTCCAAATATTTCTGGACTTAATTGTAACTAAGTAACATATTACTGAGGGTGGACCGGTTCCACAAACATGGTGGTATCTGTTGTATGAGGGTCATCAGACAGTCTGTTTCATCCTTTTTGCAGGACTGGTGCTTGTTTGCATTTCGCCACATTTCCTTGAACCCCAGACCTGACACCGGTATAGTCGAAGGCGCTCCGTGAATTAGTAAATAGCCCCTTTAATTCAACCAATTAATGTTTTTTTCCCCCTTTTTCCCCACCCCTTACCCCAGTTAACGACAGAGACCATAATTTTCGTTGGAATAGTATAGGCCACAGCGGCCTCTTTTATTAACATAAAACAGTTAACAATAAATGTAAAAAAAAGTAACATTTTTATTTAAAACTAGGAGAAGTCCTTGGAGCCCACACGAA
Organism: Ranitomeya variabilis; assembly: GCF_051348905.1. Lineage (NCBI taxonomy): Eukaryota > Metazoa > Chordata > Amphibia > Anura > Dendrobatidae > Ranitomeya > Ranitomeya variabilis. Next base: position 250,157,804 of record NC_135233.1, on the reverse strand, counting down.
TCTGGTGATTTAACAACCCATAACGTGAACCTAACTAAACCAATGATTTTACTCCCAGCCGTTGTAAACCTGGCTCGGGAGAACCAAAAACCCACAAGTGGGTTCGCTGTTCACGTTAATAATCTGGAGATCCGACCACCCCTGCCGGAACTCCCCACCACCATTCACCAGATCCGAAACATATTAAACACCAAATCAGGGGAGCCATATGCCAATGGACCCCCCAAACCAATTTCCACCAACTCCAAGGACTCCCCCCAGCCGCCTAGGCCACAATGACCCAAAATTAACAAACCTAAATAAGGACTAAGACTACCCACTCCCCACCAACCATGTCACCCCAGATAAAAACAATATTAGGGTGGGAGGGAGGGACGCTTCTGCAGAGGTGAGCGGGAAACTGACCAGCCCCCACCCCCCACCCCCTGCCCCTTACACTACCCCTCACGGCAAGCCCACCCCCCACATAATTATCCTAACAACGCCCACCTCCTCCTCTTCTAACCCATGTCATGATGGCCTTTGCTTAGGCCGCGGGGGGAGGGGGCGGCTCGCTCCGGCCTGTCCTTGACACTGGTATAGTTGAAGGCGCTCCGTGAATTAGTAAATAGCCCCTTTAATTCATCCAATTAGGGTATGTGTCCACTTTCAGGATTGCATCAGGATTTGGTCAGGATTTTTCATCAGTATTTGTAAGCCAAAACCAGGAGTGGAACAATTAGAGGAAAAGTATAATAGAAACATATGCTCCACTTTTGCATTTATCACCCACTCCTGGTTTTGGCTTACAAATACTGATGAAAAATCCTGACCAAATCCTGATGCAATCCTGAACGTGGACACATACCCTTAATGTTTTTGTCCCCCTTTTTAACCAACCATCATTTCCCCACCCCTTACCCCAATTAACGACAGAGACCATAATTTTCATTGGAATAGTATAGGCCACAGCAGCCTCTTTTATTAACATAAAACAGTTAACAATAAATGTAAAAAGACATTAACATTTTTATTTAAAACTAGGAGAAGTCCTTGGAGCCCACACGAATCTGGTGATTTAACAACCCATAACGTGAACCTAACTAAACCAATGATTTTACTCCCAGCCGTTGTAAACCTGGCTCGGGAGCACCAAAAACCCACAAGTGGGTTCACTGTTCACGTTAATAATCTGGAGATCCGACCACCCCTGCCGGAACTCACCACCACCATTCACCAGATCCGAAACATATTAAACACCAAAACAGGGGAGCCATATGCCAATGGACCCCCCAAACCAATTTCCACCAACTCCAAGGACTCCCCCCAGCCACCACAACGAAAGGCCTTTGAACCCCTTAAAGGCCCGAGACCCCACCAGAACGAAAAGCCATGGCCCATTCAATGCCCTCCTGCAAACCAAGAGACCAAAAATCCATCCCCACAGCATTCAAATGAACACCGTCAGCCAACCAATATTCACCTTTACCCGTTTCCAATCCGAAATGTCTCACCGCCACTCCCCCATTCCGAGACACAAAAGCGGACACCGTCCTGTTCACCTTTATACTGACCTTATCAAGTTTTACCAAAGACCGCATATGTTTCCAGCGTTTGCGTGGCACAATTTCAGACCAAACAATGGTCAAACCCGGGTACAACACCCATAACCGCAAGCAATCCTGCTTAATATCTTTTATCAGTTCCCGAAAAGGCCGAACCCCCAGATCATTACCCCCAACATGCAAAACCAAAACATCCGGGGCTTTATCCAAACTCACACTATTATGGATCTCCTGCAACACTCGGTTCCATACCATCCCCCGAAAACCCAACCACCGTATTACTGCAACGCTGCAGTCAAAACCGAGCTGTCTGCCCTCCATCCGCACATCCGCGCGCAGAGCTCCCCAATGCACATATGAGTGTCCGAGAATCCACACCAGTAATGCCCGGGAACCTGAAAAACAAAACACAATTCGAATCGTACCACGCATCGTAAAAAACGCCACCAACGCAACTCTTATAGAACCCCTTCGACCATGCCCTGTGGCCGCATATAACTACAAAATCTGCTCGAGCGCCACCTACCGATCCGCCGAATGGCAGAAGCCCCCAAACCACCAATTGCCGCCTCAGTCGCGGCCCCAATACGAAAAGAATGGGAAGCAAAACCGGCCCCATCCAAACCCAACAATGCAATAGCCTTTTTAAAAACTGCCGTGAATTGATAGCGAGACAAGCAAGAACCATCTTGATGGCATAGCAAAGACCTATCGCGCGTTGGTTGGAGACCCCAAAACTTGTGCAGACATGCAACAGGACACATAGCCGAACCCGCGACTGAGCCCAAAACGATTCTGCTACCCCGGCCCTCCTGATCCGATTTAGATCGCCGCAACCACATCTCCACGCACCCATCAGACAAAAATACATCCCTGGCCAACAGACCCCCCGACACCTGTTTACTGGGTGACACCAACTCGCCCACACGAAACGCCCCAAAAAAGGCAAGCGAAAAAGCCAGCCGAAACAAACCAAGCTCAAAAACTGAAAAACATACGGATGACAACACCTCACCCAACTTTTCTAACACTGAAAAAGAAACCGGCTGCCTAGAATCCAGTTTCTCCGGTTGCCGTCTAAAGCCTTTTACTGCCTGCTGCACCAAAAAGGACTTGGTGATATCACCCAGACCCCGCAATTTGAAACCAAATGCCAAAGCCGCCATGAGTCTTGACACTTTGGAAGAAGACCATCCACCCAATGCCCCACGACTCAACCATGACAGCAAGATACCCACCTGATCCTGCTGGCTAACCCCGCAAGACCCTGCTGGAAACAAATCCTCCCACTCCCGCCAAATTAACTGATAAGCCTCCCAAGTTCTAGGAGCCAACGACGCCTTAATCAACGCCTCTGCGTCCCGGATACCACCAGCCAAAGTTCCGCAGGGCACTCCAACCCGACCATCTGCGCCTCCGGGGCCAATAAGACCATCTGCGCCTCCGGGGCCAATAACCGAAAACGATCGAACTGTAAACGAGAAAGAGAGTCAGCGATGCCATTATGGACCCCGGGTACGTGCGACGCTGTGACGTGCGCATTCAAATTCAGACACAACAACACCAACTGCCGTAACACGCACACCACTGGAGGCGATAACGCGGACAAACTGTTAATCGCGCAAACCACCCCCATGTTATCGCAGTGGAAACGAACTCGCCTGTTTCGAAAAATCCCTTGCCACAAATGCACTGCTACCAAAATTGGAAAAATTTCCAAAAGCGCAATGTTACGAACTAGGCCCGAAGAAATCCCACTCGCTGGCCATTGTGCCGCACACCATTGGACCTGAAAATACGCTCCTAAACCCGACCCACCTGCGGCATCGGTAAACAACTCCAAAGACTCGTTGTCAATTACCCTCTCAACAATGACCTGCCATTAAAACTCTTCAAGAATTCACTCCACACCGCCAAATCATCCTTATGCTCAGCCGATAAGCGTACGAAATGATGAGGAGCCTTAACTCCCGCCGTAGCACTAGCCAACCTCCTAGAAAAAACTGTACCCATCGGCATGACACGACAAGCGAAATTCAGTTTTCCTAGCAATGATTGCAAATCTCGCAAAGGCAACTTGCGCAGGCGACCAGCCCGCCGCTCATCATCCCTAAGGCCCGCCAATTTGTCCTCAGGCAACCTGAACTCCCACAGAACAGTATCGATGACGATACCTAAAAAACATAAACACGTACTCGGACCCTCGGTCTTACCCGGGAGCCAGCGGAACGCCGAAACGAGAAGCCACCCATTTGATTGCTCTCAAAATCCTGGAACAACAGTCAGACCCAGCCGGGCCGACACACAAAAAATCGTCTAAATAATGCAAAACCGAATCATAACCAGAAACGTCCCGCACTACCCATTCCAAAAAGGAACTAAACACCTCAAACATGGCACAAGATAAAGAACAGCCGATGGGCAAACATCTATCAACAAAGAATCGGTCATCCCCAAAACAACCCAGAAGTCTAACGCTAGATGGATGAACCGGCAGCAAACGGAAAGCAGATTCTATGTCCGTCTTGGCAAGAAGGGCGCCTTTTCCGCATTTCTGCACCCAAACCACTGCCTCATCAAAAGATGCGTACACCACCGAACACAACTCGGGATCGATGCCATCATTTACCAACCGACCCTTGGGATACGACAAGTGCTGAATCAGGCGAAATTTTCCAACCTCCTTCTTAGGAACTACCCCCAAAGGGGAAACAACTAAATCCTCAAACAGAGCCTGTTCAAATGGACCCGCCATGCGCCCCAGCGCCACCTCCTTACTCAATTTGTCCGAAACCACGTCAGCATGTAACAAAGCTGAGCATAAATTTTTCTTAACACAGGGAACCGCAAAAGACGGAGCCGGAATAACAAAACCATCCGTAAAACCTGCCAACAACAAGGACGTCTTGTCCCTATCCGGATATTTATTTAAATAAGGGGCCATCCTTTCCACCATCACCGGTGTCTCCCCCATGGGAATTACCTGAACCGGTCTTTCCCTTACTCTTTTTAAAACATTTTGCGGCACCATGGGAGGAACCGCTACAGTGCGAGCACAAATGTTTAAACTTACAATTGACTCTGAATTTGCACTGTCCTTCATTAAATTGCCAGCACACGCCCAACTTCTGTCCGCATGCCTGTCCCACGCTACCTGAGGTACCTCCAGCACCGGACTGCGAACCATGGCCGGAACCCCCGGCCCCACCGGGAAAGGGATGGCCAAACTTGTATTGGGCCATGACCCGTAACCAGAGACCAATATCTTTCTGCTCCCACCTAATGGCCGCCCGAACAGCCTTTCTCTGTCTAAACTGCTCATCGTACCTGAGCCACGCTTGACCGCCATACACCCTGTGCGCTTCGCTGATAGAATCCATGTAACAAAATAACCCCAAACAATTCTCGGGAGCCTTCTCGCCTATAACACTGGCCAGGATGGTGAAAGCCTGAAGCCAGTTAGTAAAAGTCTGGGGAATCAAACGCCACCGCCGTTTTTCTTCCTCCTCCTTTTTAGTATCCTCCTTCTTCCCCTTATCAAGATTAAATTTTTCCAGCGGAAGCAATGAAAAAATTTCCATGTATTCATCTTTACTTATCTTTTCCCTAACCTCTTTCTTAAGATGGGCGCCCAACGGGCCCTCAAAACACACGTATACCTCCCCGTGCGCCCTATCATCCAACTGGATCCTGCACTCCTTCTCTTTTTCCGTCTGCACCGAAACGGAAACCGGTTCAGCGACCACAGCCTGCGCCGCCGCTGCACTACCCTGTCCAGGTTGCAAGCCTGACCAGGCTCCCAAATGTCCCTGCGGACCCACCCCACGATCCAATCTAGCTAGCAAGTTCTGCACATTAGCCAAAAGCTCCCGGACCCCTGCCGCTTCTCCGCCACCTGCAAACCCCGACCCAACTGCTCCGCCAGGCGCCCCCTGACCTCCACTAATTGCAGGTGACCACGCATCTGAAGGACAAGAACGAGACACAGACACAGACGCATACTCACCGGGCTGCGAGGAATCTGTGGTCCCTCCAGCCGGAGTGCTGGCATCCAGACGTCCACGTGCTGCCCAATCCGCCACCGGCCCGTCCACCGTGTGTCCCTGGTGTTGCCCATCCGACCTGCTCTGGAATGCAGCCGATACAGGATGCACCAGGTTCAGACTCCACGTGCCAGGGGATGCTGCTGTCTGAGCTGAGGAGCTGGAACCACGCCGCTCGATGTCCGCCGCGCTCACCGCCGCCACCGAAGGCCGTCCGGACCGTGGCCCTGGATCAGGGGAAGCCGCCGCTGAAAAGGCTAGCCCAGCGTAGTCCAGCCTCAGGCCGCCCGACCCTACGACCGCCACCGAACCTCCAGACCTAGTCGATATTGCCGAGGCCGGCCGCGCGGCAGGAACGTCTCCGCCGCGGCCTCCCGATGCTGCAGGCCCCAGACGCTGCCCGGCGCGTCTTGGCTCCTCCCCCACCGCACCACGAGGTGAGGGCCTCGCAACCGCCGCTGTGCCCCGTCTGGCGGTAGGATTCCTCCCAGGCCAGGGCCTGCTAACCGCTGCCCTTACCAGTGCCCGGCCGGGAGAGTCCCGGGAGGGGCTCCTGCACCTGCGGGGGGCACGTGGCCCGGAATCCGGCGACAGCCGCTCGGGGGGCCGCGACCGCCGAGCTCACCACTCCAAAGGGGGACCGCTGGCGAGGATCCTCCACCACCGCCGTCCACTAGGTGAGCCACCTGCGCTTCCAGCCACCCAGGAGGGCGCGAAGCTGCAGCCGCCCTCAGGCTCTCCAAGACGGCGTCCACGCTGGCCATGTCGCTTCTGCAGAGGTGAGCAGGAAACTGACCAGCCCCCACCCCCTGCCCCTTACACTACCCCTCACGGCAAGCACACCCCCCACATAATTATCCTAACAACGCCCACCTCCTCCTCTCCTAACCCATGTCATGATGGCCTTCGCTTAGGCCGCGGGGGGAGGGGGCGGCTCGCTCCGGCCTGTCCTAAAGCCATCTTCTTAGCATTGCAAATCTTTCCAACTAATTAGTCCTACCTGCATTTTCCTACAATGTGGCAGTCACTGTTACCATCAGGACATGAATGCACCGTCCAAGCCACATGCTGACAGCTACACCCCTAGAAAGCATGAAAAAAACCACAATTGTCAGGCAACGTCTGCGTCACTCGTTTGTGAACTCTGTCACAGGGCGACTTTTCTACCCATCAGCCATAGGGACCACTGCATTCTCATAAAGCCTGTGCTCCATTGTGGCATCTGGCTCTGGAAATATGAGGCTATTCAGAAAGTGCAACCAATAGGAACCAATCAAAGCTCACTGGAAACAATGGATTCATAAAGTATGTTTGCTACGGGCAACAGTGCTTCATCTTCTCTGATACATTTATTATGGCTGCTAGGGCTACATGGCCACTGATATTAACTTTGCATTACAAAATCACAACTAATGATTAGTGATGAGCGAATATACTCGTTATTCGAGATTTCCCGAGCACACTCGGGTGACCTCTGAGTATTTTTTAGTGCTTGGAGATGCAGTTTTCCTCGCCGCAGCTGAATGATTTACAGCTACTCTAAATGGGCAACCCTACAAAATCAGCAAGGGATCAAATAATTACTTTCGTCACTGTAGCACAGGGATGGTGCTGTATCCCCATACTATACAAGTGATCATCCTGCAAAAAATCCCACAGTGGCACAAAGTTAAAAAGCAAAAAAAAAAAAAAAAAATTTTTTTGTTTTTTTTTGGTTGTGTTTTTGAAGCAATTGTAAAAATATTTAAAATAATTTAAAAAATCAAAATATATTGTATTCACAAATAAATATTTGTATGAAAAAAAAATCTAAACAATAAAAGTACACATATTTGGTGTTGCCGCGTCCGGAACGATCCGACCTATAAAACGTTCCCACTATTTAACCCCTTTAGTGAACGCTAAAAAAAAATAAAAATAAAACAAGGCAAAAAAGAATGCTTTATCATCATACCGCCGAACTAAAAAATGGAATAAAACGCGATCAAAAAGATGGATATAAATAAACATGGTACCGCTGAAAACGTTATCTTGTCCCACAAAAAAAGCTGCCATACAGCTCCATCAGCGGAAAAATTATAGCTCTCAGAATAAAGTGCTGTAAAATTAATTTTTTGCAATAAAAAGCGTCTTTTAGTGTGTGACAGCAACCAAACATAAAAACCCAATATAAATCTAGTATCACTGTAATCGCACCGACCTAAAGAATAAAGACACCTATTCACTTATACTATATGAGAAACTTCTTAAAAAATAAATAAAACTAGTTCTTCACATGCTGTTGACTTTTTAATTCTGCCTCCCAAAGATCTCAGTAAGGCTCGGCTCACATTTATCCTGCTGTAAGGATTCCGGACTTCCCTTGTTCCTGTTCACCCTGATCCAAGATGGAGTCTTGGATCTCACCCTGTCATGGAACTTCCTGTCTGTTCTGATTATTTAAGTCCGAGTCATGTGGTGTTCTGCGCCTGAGTATTTTGTACTGCTGGCTCCTGAGCTTCTGCCTGTGGTCTGGTGAACTCCCTGCTTCAGCTGCTCACTACTCGGTGGTCTGCCTCACCCCTTTCAGCTGCATCTCTCCTCTGGAAGTGCTGTGACTGGCAGCACACCTGTGGAAGGATTTCCCTTGTTTGCTAAACTTTTCCCAGTGTTGTGCCTCTTTGCACAACCACACCAGGTGAGCAAGATTCTAGTGTTGCTTTTCTCACCAAGAGAGTTTTGTACTCATCTACTACGCTTAGATAACGCTCTCCCTCTTTTTCCCTTCATCCTCTTTCACCAGGACTTCATGCTCAATGCACCACCTGCATATTATTGAACTTCCACAAACAAGTGCTGTGCGCACGTGTGATCAAGTTTTGCTGGACTTCCTCGTTTAAGTACTGTGTGCATTTCTACTTAATTTCTCCTGGATTCCCAAGTTTAAGTTCTGTGTGCATTTCCTCTAATAACCTACTGGACTTCCTTGTCAAGAGTCTTGTTTGCCCCCTCGTCATATCCTTGCTGGACTGGTTCATATTAGCCGTCGCGTCCCGCTATTCACTGTGCTGTGATTACCATATTGTGCTGAGCACCTCGTTACAATTGCAGGAATATCTGTGTTAGTTCTGTTTGCATTTCTGTTTTGTTTAAATACATCTTTTACTGCAGCAAACTGATCCTTTGCTCCGGGTGCAGGAAAGGCTAGATACACCTCTGAGCGCTTGCATTGGGGTTTACGTGTAAATCTCTGAAATATGTTAATCAGACAGAACCTCTGGTGGAAGATTCCCTATAATGAGGCAGATGGATGCACTTTGGATGCCGTCTGACCTGTGATCCGGCTGTGTCCGTCTTTTTAGGATTGCATAGTGTCGTCTAAAACACAGTTTTGTGCACTTCTGGAAAAAAAAGGACACTGCTGAACAGAGGCCAGAGTAACTCTGCTGCCTCATTATAGTGAATGGATACCTCGGGGTTTTCATCTGAATCACATCACTCAGAGATTTAGATGGAAACCCAAAAGTGTTCAGCGTAGAGCGCCGGATAAATGTGATCCAAAACGTTATATAAACTGTTCCCAATAAAAGCTTCAACTCAATCCACAAAAAACAAGCCCTTACTCAGGTCCGTCATCTGTTAACGAAAATATAGGGGGCTTTCACATTACTGGTAGCACAAGGGCTCTGGAAAAGCAAAATGGCTCCTCACCCTCCAAAATAAATTGAGCAAATTGTGTGCTCCCAAATCCAAATGCCCCCCCTCCCTTCTGAGCCCCACAGTGTACTTAAACCAAATATAGTGTGCAGATGATTGGCATTTCTGAAGTGATGAAAGCCCGCCTAACTTATGGGTGGATGTCTCTAGAAGCATAGGCTGGGCTTAACGCATAGCTCCCAACCGTCCCTCATTGTGCGGGATTGTCCCGGATTTCATTCTTTGTCCTGCTGTCCAGCGCAGGACGCTGTGATCCCGGGAGACAGCAGGAGACCTCCCGTCACGCCCCCTTTTGGTAGGCCACGCCCCTTCCCCTGTATGTTCCTGAGTCTCCCAGCGTCACTGTTCAGAGAGGGAGAGAGGGGAGTGACTCACTTCTAGTTTCAGTTTGAGGTACGTAATTAGTAACACAGCCGAACACAGCCTGGGTGCCAGCGGCAATGTAAGCAGCAGACCAGAGTGTGAGTGGACTGCTGGAGTTGCTAATTATAATACCTGGCTAATAATAATCGTGCGGAATAAGAGTGGGGCTGAGCAGGGAGGGTCGGACACACTCACAGCCTCCCTCTGTTTGCCTCGGCTGCTCAGTGCTGCTCACTGCTGTGTTCTTATTGCAGAGCGCCCAGTGTGAGTGAGTAGTCGATGTCACAGATCGGTGACTCACTGACATGTCTGTCTCCAGTCAGTGGCATTTGAGGAGGAGCAGCTGCAGCTCCCACGGAGAGGGTGACGACACGACGTTATTGTGGCTGCTATTTCCCCACGCATAAAAGGGCTACCAAAGCCCCTGTGACAGTCTGACACTGTATCATCATGTGCTATGAGACAGCAAATCATGGCACAATTAATTCATTGCTCTACACAAAAATTACAAGCAGCTCCGCTCGGTACACACTCTGCTCCGCTCGGTACACAGTCTGCTCCGCTCGGTACACAGTCGGCTCCGCTTGGTACACTTCGTACACACACGCGGCTCTGCTCGATACACACACAACACACGCGGCTCCGCTCGGTACACCTCGTACACACACACAAGCGGCTCCGCTCGGTACACCTCGCTCACACACACACGCGGCTTCGCTCGGTTCACCTCGTACACACGCGGCTCCGCTTGGTACACCTCGTACACACACACGCGGCTTCGCTCGGTTCACCTCGTACACACACGCGGCTCTGCTTGGTACACCTCGTACACACACGCGGCTCCACTCGGTACACCTCGTACACACACACGCGCGGCTTCGCTCGGTTCACCTCGTACACACACGCGGCTCCGCTTGGTACACCTCGTACACACACACACGCGGCTCCGCTCGGTACACCTCGTACACACACACACGCGCGCGCGGCTTCGCTCGGTTCACCTCGTACACACACGCGGCTCCGCTCAGTACACCTCGTACACATACGCGGCTCCGCTGTATAGATCAGCTGAGATGCTCATGCAGCGCCCCAGAGTCCTGGTCGTTGCAGTACTGTGGCTCCGCCACTAAGGGGAGCCATGGTGCGTTCGATGGCACTGAAGGAGTTCCTCCAATCAGGTATCACAGACACCAATATGTTTCACAGCTGGGCCTCCGGGGGGAGCTAAGGGTGCTATTCATTAGGCCACTCCCCACCATAGTGGGTAAACTGGGGGTCAGGCAGGAAGTTAGTAGAGAAAGCTGACTGGATCGAACGAAGCAACACCTAGTGAGAGAGGGTGTTGTGGAGGAAGAGACAGTAGGGTCTCTGCCAGGGGTGGGATCCTGGCAGAGGCTTGGCATTGAAAAGAACGTAACGGGACCGTGCCTGCTCAGAATAGCGGCGGTGCCCTAAGAAAGGATTAGAAGCGAGATAGATTGTGCTGAGTGAGAAACGAAATCAAGCAGAAGGAGAATACCAGCAGGGGTTTTGTTGAAAGAGGCAGCACCTTGCTGAGGCGCATTACCGGTGGCCGGAACGCCGAGGGAGTGGAATAAGATACAGCTTTAAGCCATACTCCAAACAGCGGCAGGACAGTCAGTCTCAGGCGGGCTGTCTACCACATATCACCTATGAAGTCTTGGGGGGCAATTGCGGGAGAGGGGCGTCTCTAGGGTCCCGGAAGAACTCCAGGCCTACCTGACAAACGGGTGCCGTTCTTACTGTAACATCAGGAAGGGACGGAAGATTAGCAGAAGATCAGTTGTTGTGAATTTGGATTCTGGGCTCCCCCCGGTGGCCGCTTGTGGAATTGGACTTGTCATCCTCTTTCCTGTTTCACCTGATTCCATCAGTAGTGGGTGTCGCTATTTAAGCTCATTTCTCTGGTGGTTTCTTGCCGGTCAACAATGTTATCTGATGCCTCTCAGTGCTTGTTCCTGCTTCTAGACAACTACTAGATAAGTTGGACTTTTGTCCATGTTTTGTTTTGCCTATTTGTTCCAGTTCACAGCTGAAGTTTTGTTACTGTGTCTGGAAAGCTCTCGTTGATCAGGGATTGCTACTCTGGCGTTATGAGTTAATGCCAGAGTTTAAGGTAATCTCTGGATGGTGTTTTGTTAGTGTTTTTCTGCTGACCATGAAAGTATACTATCTGTCTTCTGCTATCTAGTAAGCGGACCTCAAATTTGCTAAGACTATTTTCCTGCTGCGTTTGTTGTTTCATCTGAACTCACCGTCATTATATGTGGGGGGCTACTGTCTTCTTTGGAATATTTCTCTAGAGGTGAGCCAGGTCTTATATTTCCCTCTGCTAGCTATTTAGGTCTTAGGCCAGAGCTGGGCATCTAGCGATAAATAGGAAATGCTACCTGGCTATTTCTAGTTGCGCTGCAGGCTTAGTTCATGGTCAGTATAGTTCCATCTTCCGAGAGCTTGTCCCTCTATAGGCTTGCTATGATCTCTGCCTGCAGAGATCATGACAGTTTGACCGGCCCATAAAGTGTTAAAGACCCAGGTTGAGAAAGGAGAGTTATAAGAAGTCTGCTGGAATTTTTTTTTTTTTTTTTTTTTTTTTCCTCCAGTCTGCCTTGCTGCAGTCTTTTTTCTCTCTCTCCTCCTAATCTCTGTATGCTCTGTGTGCACCTGACAATAATGGATCTCCAGAGTGTAACTGCGGGTTTGAATAATCTCATCACGAAAGTACAAAATTTACAAGATTTTGTGGTACATGCTCCGGTATCTGAGCCGAGAATTCCTTTGCCGGAGTTCTTCACAGGGAATAGAGATAGCTTCCAGAATTTCCGAAATAATTGTAAGCTTTATTTGTCCCTGAAGTCTCGTTCAGCTGGAGACCCTGCTCAGCAGGTTAGGATTGTGATTTCCTTGCTCAGGGGTGACCCTCAAGATTGGGCCTTCTCATTGCCAGCAGGGGATCCTGCGTTACGCGATGTGGATGCGTTTTTTCTGGCCTTGGGCTTGCTTTATGAGGAACCTCATTTGGAACTTCAGGCAGAAAAAACTTTGATGGCACTATCTCAGGGGCAAGACGAAGCTGAAGTTTTCTGCCAAAAATTCCGTAAATGGTCTGTGCTTACTCAGTGGAATGAGTGCGCCTTGGCGGCAACTTTCAGAGAAGGTCTCTCTGATGCCGTTAAGGATGTTATGGTGGGGTTCCCTTTGCCTGCAGGTCTGAATGAGTCCATGACAATGGCTATTCAGATTGATAGGCGTCTGCGGGAGCGCAAACCGGTGCACCATCTGGCGGTGTCTATGGAAAAGACGCCAGAAAGTATGCAGTGTGATAGAATTCTGTCCAGGAGCGAGCGACAGAATTTTAGACGGAAGAATGGATTGTGTTTCTATTGTGGGGATTCTACTCATGTTATATCGGCTTGCTCTAGGCGTACAAAGAAGCTTGATAAGTCTGTTTCCATTGGCACCATTCAGTCTAAGTTTATTTTGTCTGTAACCCTGATTTGCTCTTTGTCATCCATTGCCACGGACGCCTATGTTGACTCTGGCGCCGCTCTGAGTCTTATGGATTGGTCCTTTGCCAATCGTTGTGGTTTTGATTTAGAGCCTTTGGAGACTCTTATTCCTCTGAAGGGGATTGACTCCACCCCATTGGCTAATAATAAACCACAATACTGGACACAAGTAACCATGCGTATCAATCCGGATCACCAGGAGATTATTCGTTTCCTGGTGCTGTATAATTTACATGACGATTTGGTACTGGGATTGCCATGGTTGCAGTCTCACAACCCAGTCTTGGACTGGAGAGCAATGTCTGTGTTGAGCTGGGGATGTAAGGGTATTCATGGGGACGTACCTTTGGTTTCTATTTCGTCGTCCATTCCCTCTGAAGTCCCTGAGTTCCTCTCTGATTATCAAGACGTCTTTGACGAACCCAAGCTTGGGTCGTTACCTCCGCACCGTGAGTGCGATTGTGCCATAGATTTGATACCGGGTTGTAAATATCCAAAGGGTCGTTTGTTTAATTTGTCTGTGCCGGAACATGCTGCTATGCGGGAATATATAAAGGAGTCTTTGGAAAAGGGACATATTCGTCCATCTTCTTCTCCCTTGGGAGCTGGGTTTTTCTTTGTCTCAAAAAAAGACGGCTCTTTGAGACCATGTATTGATTATCGGCTTCTGAATAAGATCACTGTTAAGTATCAATACCCATTGCCATTGCTTACTGATTTGTTTGCTCGTATAGAGGGTGCTAAGTGGTTCTCTAAAATTGATCTTCGTGGGGCGTATAATTTGGTGCGGATCAGGCAGGGGGATGAGTGGAAGACCGCATTTAATACGCCCGAGGGCCACTTTGAGTATTTGGTCATGCCTTTTGGTCTTTCTAATGCCCCTTCAGTTTTCCAGTCTTTTATGCATGATATTTTCCGCGATTTTCTGGATAAATTTATGATAATATATCTGGATGATATTCTGATTTTTTCTGATGACTGGGACTCTCATGTCCAGCAGGTCAGGAGAGTTTTTCAGGTTCTGCGGTCTAATTCTTTATGTGTGAAGGGGTCTAAGTGCGTTTTTGGGGTCCAGAAAATTTCCTTTTTGGGGTATATTTTTTCTCCCTCTTCCATTGAGATGGATCCCGTCAAGGTGCAAGCTATTTGTGACTGGACTCAGCCCTCCTCTCTTAAGGGTCTTCAGAGATTTTTGGGCTTTGCCAACTTTTACCGCCGATTTATTGCTGGTTTTTCGGATGTCGTTAAACCACTGACTGATTTGACCAGACAGGGCGCTGATGTTGCTAATTGGTCCCCTCATGCTGTAGAGGCCTTTCAGGAGCTTAAGCGCCGTTTTGCCTCTGCCCCTGTGTTGCGTCAGCCTGATGTGAATCTGCCTTTTCAGGTTGAGGTTGACGCTTCGGAGATCGGAGCTGGGGCAGTGTTGTCGCAGAAAGGTTCCGACTGCTCCGTCATTAGGCCTTGTGCCTTCTTTTCTCGCAAATTTTCGCCCGCAGAGCGGAATTATGATGTTGGGAATCGGGAGCTTTTGGCCATGAAGTGGGCGTTTGAGGAGTGGCGCCATTGGCTCGAGGGGGCTAGGCATCAGGTGGTGGTATTGACTGACCACAAAAATTTGATTTATCTTGAGACTGCCAGACGCCTGAATCCTAGACAGGCGCGCTGGTCTTTATTTTTTTCTCGCTTTAATTTTGTGGTGTCATACCTACCGGGTTCTAAGAATGTTAAGGCAGATGCCCTTTCTAGGAGTTTTGACCCGGACTCTCCTGGTAATTCTGAACCCACAGGTATCCTTAGGGAGGGAGTAATTTTGTCGGCCGTTTCTCCTGATCTGCGGCGGTCCTTGCAAGAGTTTCAGGCGGATAGACCGGATCGTTGTCCGCCTGATAGACTGTTTGTTCCGGATGATTGGACCAGCAGAGTCATCTCTGAGGTACATTCTTCTGCATTGGCAGGTCATCCCGGAATTTTTGGTACCAGGGATTTGGTGGCAAGATCCTTCTGGTGGCCTTCTCTGTCACGAGATGTGCGAGTCTTTGTGCAGTCATGTGACGTTTGTGCTCGGGCCAAGTCTTGTAGTTCTCGGGCTAGCGGACTGCTGTTGCCCTTGCCTATTCCTAAGAGGCCTTGGACACACATCTCGATGGATTTTATTTCAGATCTGCCTGTTTCCCAGAAGATGTCTGTCATCTGGGTGGTCTGTGACCGTTTCTCTAAAATGGTCCATTTGGTTCCTCTGCCCAAGTTGCCTTCTTCTTCTGAGTTGGTTCCTCTGTTTTTTCAGAATGTTGTCCGATTGCACGGTATTCCTGAGAATATTGTTTCTGACAGAGGTACCCAATTTGTGTCTAGATTTTGGCGGGCATTCTGTGCTAGGATGGGCATAGATTTGTCTTTTTCATCTGCTTTTCACCCTCAGACTAATGGCCAGACCGAGCGGACTAATCAGACCCTTGAGACATATCTGAGGTGTTTTGTCTCTGCTGACCAGGATGATTGGGTTGCTTTTTTGCCATTGGCAGAGTTCGCCCTCAATAATCGGGCCAGTTCTTCCACCTTGGTGTCCCCGTTTTTCTGTAATTCGGGGTTTCACCCTCGATTTTCCTCCGGTCAGGTGGAATCCTCGGATTGTCCTGGAGTGGATGCGGTGGTGGAGAGATTGCATCACATCTGGGGGCAGGTTATGGACAATTTGAAGTTGTCCCAGGAGAAGACTCAGCGTTTTGCCAACCGTCATCGTCGTGTTGGTTCTCGGCTTTGTGTTGGAGATTTAGTGTGGTTGTCTTCTCGTTTTGTCCCTATGAGGGTCTCTTCTCCTAAGTTTAAACCTCGGTTCATCGGCCCTTATAGAATATTGGAGATTCTTAATCCTGTTTCTTTCCGTTTGGACCTCCCTGCGTCCTTTTCCATTCATAACGTTTTTCATCGGTCGTTATTGCGCAGGTATGAGGTACCTGTTGTACCTTCAGTTGAGCCTCCTGCTCCGGTGTTGGTTGAGGGTGAGTTGGAGTACGTTGTGGAGAAAATTTTGGACTCTCGTGTTTCCAGACGGAAACTCCAGTATCTGGTCAACTGGAAGGGTTACGGCCAGGAGGATAATTCTTGGGTCAATGCATCTGATGTTCATGCTTCTGATCTTGTTCGTGCCTTCCATAGGGCTCATCCTGGTCGCCCTGGTGGATCTGGTGAGGGTTCGGTGCCCCCTCCTTGAGGGGGGGGTACTGTTGTGAATTTGGATTCTGGGCTCCCCCCGGTGGCCGCTTGTGGAATTGGACTTGTCATCCTCTTTCCTGTTTCACCTGATTCCATCAGTAGTGGGTGTCGCTATTTAAGCTCATTTCTCTGGTGGTTTCTTGCCGGTCAACAATGTTATCTGATGCCTCTCAGTGCTTGTTCCTGCTTCTAGACAACTACTAGATAAGTTGGACTTTTGTCCATGTTTTGTTTTGCCTATTTGTTCCAGTTCACAGCTGAAGTTTTGTTACTGTGTCTGGAAAGCTCTCGTTGATCAGGGATTGCTACTCTGGCGTTATGAGTTAATGCCAGAGTTTAAGGTAATCTCTGGATGGTGTTTTGTTAGTGTTTTTCTGCTGACCATGAAAGTATACTATCTGTCTTCTGCTATCTAGTAAGCGGACCTCAAATTTGCTAAGACTATTTTCCTGCTGCGTTTGTTGTTTCATCTGAACTCACCGTCATTATATGTGGGGGGCTACTGTCTTCTTTGGAATATTTCTCTAGAGGTGAGCCAGGTCTTATATTTCCCTCTGCTAGCTATTTAGGTCTTAGGCCAGAGCTGGGCATCTAGCGATAAATAGGAAATGCTACCTGGCTATTTCTAGTTGCGCTGCAGGCTTAGTTCATGGTCAGTATAGTTCCATCTTCCGAGAGCTTGTCCCTCTATAGGCTTGCTATGATCTCTGCCTGCAGAGATCATGACAATCAGTTAATCGAGTTGTGAGGGAACTTAAGAAACAGACACAACAGTTGTGGGGTACTTTCCGTAAGCACAGCAGGGAAGGACTACAACACAAAGCGCTAAGAAGGAAGGCACTGATTTCCACTTGTGAGGAGAACTCTGGAAGTGCCATTGGACCGGCCGGACTTGCGCAGCCTGGTGGACCGGATTCTGGACTGAGGACCGAGAGATCTCCAGTAAAGAGGTAAAGAGACTGCAACCTGGTGTCCTCGTTATTTACCGCGACCTGCACCCCACAACTGCACCGCTATTCCACCGTTAACAGTACCTATTTGCAACGGACGTCCCCCACTGACAGACAGGGCCACGGACCGGGTCTAGCCACCGTGACAACCCCAGGACTGAGATCCCCGAGGCCCGGCTCCGGGTACCCCTCGGCCCTGCGGCGGTGTGGGGGCGCTCCACTCAGTTCAGAGCGGGCTCAGCGCCGGAGCCCGCGCTGAAACAGGGTTTATTACCTATGTCGTACTATTACGGCATAGGTAATACAGCAGTTAAAGAACAGCACCAGAATGGGGGGGGGGCATATACCAAGATAAGGGATATATATTACCAGGATGGGGATATATATACCAAGATGAGGCCCAGTATAAGGGACATATACCAGTGTGTGTATAGAGATAGACTACACTGTGTTCCAAATTATTAAGCACAAAGAGTTTAGGAGTGATAAGGTTAGAATTTTTTTGTTTGTCATTTAAACTCATTGATGGTGATGTGTGTCAGGGCTCTTTATATCACTGAAAGCAATTGCAGATACCTGTGCAAATTAGTTTGGCAGGTGTGTCCAAATAAAGGCAAGACTACTTAAGAAGGCTGTTCCACATTATTAAGCAGCCTACATTTTTTGCCAAAATGAGAAAGAAAAAAGATGTGTCGGCTGCTGCGAAGCAACAAATTGTGGAGTATTTAGGTCAAGGCATGACTACAATCAACATTGCCAAGACACTTCATCGTGATCATCGCACAATCAAGAAGTATGTAGCTGATTCCCAGCACACACGTGTGCGTGCTGATAAGGAAAAATTGAGGACTCTTTCCAACAGGCAATTGTGTAAGGTTAAAAGAGCAGCTGCAAAAATGCCTTGTCATAGCAGCAGACAAGTTTTTGAAGGTGCTGGTGCCTCCAACGTCCCCAGAACAACAAGATGCAGGGTCCTTCAGAGGTTTGCAGCTGTGCGTAAGCCATCCTGTTGACCACCTCTATCCACTGCAACAAGCAGAAACGACTCCAGTGGGCCAAACGATACATGAAGACTGACTTCCAAACTGTTTTGTTCACCGATGAGTGCCGTGCAACACTCGATGGTCCAGATGGATGGAGTGGAGGATGGACACCCCATGAAGACACGACTAAGGCGCCAACAAGGAGGAGGTAGAGTAAAGTTTTGGGCTGGATTCATGGGGAGAGAGATTGTCGGCCCCTTTATGATCCCTGAAGGGGTAAAGATGAACTCCATAATCTATGTGGAGTTTCTAAAACAACACTTCCTGCCATGGTTCAAGAGGAAGAACCGTGCTTTCCGCAGCAAGATCATTTTCATGCATGATAATGCACCGTCTCATGCTGCAAAAAACACATCTGCATCTCTGGCTGCTATTGGCATAAAAGAGGACAAACTTATGGTGTGGCCACCATCTTCCCCTGACCTCAACCCCATTGAGAACCTCTGGAGCATCAGCAAAAGGAGTGTCTATGATGGCGGGAGGCAGTTCACATCTAAGCAACAGCTCTGGGAGGGTATTCTGTCCACATGCAAAACAATTGAAGCAGAAACCATCCAAAAACTGACAAATTCAATGGACGAGAGAGTTCAGAAGCTTCTTTCGAACAAGGGGTCCTACGTGCAAATGTAACATCACCTAGAATAAAGTTTTCACTTGAAAACTGTTTGATTTCATTTTGTAATAAGCTGATAATGCTTGTAACTTCGCAATTGACCATTTTTTTGTTTAAAATTAAAAAAAAGGTTGAAAACTCTGCTGTGCTTAATAATTTGGAACATGCATTTTGAGTGTTTATTTTTTTTTAAAAAAGATACTGTTTTCATAGGCAGTTTTTTCCTAAACATTGCAATTATACTAGAATAGTAGATGACTGGAAAATAACAATGACTGCAATTCAGATAGGCAATTTAGAGAAAATATGAGGAAATATTATTTGCATAATAATTTGGAACACAGTGTAGCTATTGAACCCGTTCTACGCCCGGGTGGCGAGCATTTATATTGGTATATGGTCTCCATCCTGATATGTACTGCTTCCATCCTGCGTCCCAATCCTGTCATTTGCTCCCTTCCTGCGCCCCCATCCTGTCATGTGCTGTTCCCATCCTGCGCCCCCATCCTGTCATTTGCTCCCATTCTGCGCCCCTATTCTGTCATGTGCTGCTCCTATCCTGCGCCCCCATTCTGCCATTTGCTGCTCCCATCCTGCGCCCCCATCCTGTCATGTGCTGCTCCCATCCTGCGCCCCCATCCTGTCATTTGCTCCCATCCTGTGCCCCTATTCTGTCATGTGCTGCTCCTATCCTGCGCCCCCATTCTGTCATGTGCTGCTCCCATCCTGGCCCCCCATCCTGTCATGTGCTGCTCCTATCCTGCGCCCCCATTCTGTCATGTGCTGCTCCCATCCTGCGCCCCCATCCTGTCATGTGCTGCTCCCATCCTGTGCCCCCATCCTGTCATGCGCTGCTCCCATCCTGCGCCCCCATTCTGTCATGTGCTGCTCCCATCCTGCGCCCCCATTCTGTCATGTGCTGCTCCCATCCATATGCCCCGTATGCTGCTCCATGAAGGTTGATGGCCCCCATAAGATGCTCCATAGCATAATATGCCCCGTATGCTGCTGCGATAAAAAAAAAAATGGCTCAGGCCCCCGACACTTGCGAAATTCACCTGTCCCCGTTCCACCGCTGTGCTCCAGTCTGTCTTCCGGGTCTCTAGCTGTGACTGTTCAGTCAGATGGCGCGCACTAAGCACGTCATCGCGCCCTCTGACCTGAACGTCACAGCCAGAGGACGCGGAAGCCGTAGCCCAGTGGTTGAACGGGGACAGGGGAATATCGCATACTTGCCCTCCTGGCACGTCCGTGCTTCTCCGTCAGAGATCTCAGTATGCGTTCAGACTAGTGCTTACGCATACTGCGATCTCCTGGGCCACAATTCTCATCCCCGGATGCATAACTCTGTGGAGTCCAGACTGCGCAGGCGCTTGCTCAGTTTATAAAGGCTTCGGACACAGTGATGCTCCCAGTGTTATATTATAGATAGATATGATGCGGGGGTCCGGTTCAAATCTTGCACCACAACCCATCACACTCTATTTATGCCGCTGTTCTCGGTTGCTCTATGTGACTGTAGACATTTGAATCTTCACAGCGTTCACATCGCACGCTGTGAGGATTCTCCAGACACGGCAGCAGGCGGTTATATGACTTTGAGTATGTGACTTGCATACTCCTTTAAACATTCTCATACCTCCCAACCGTCCCGGATCCCGCGGGACTGTCCTGATTTTGACAGTCAGCCCCGGGATCCCGGACGGGACATTAGTTGCCCCGCATTACGTGCCTAGGGCGGGGACAATGCAGCAGGGGGCGGCATCTGAATAAGGTTTGTGTCTTTTTTTTTTTTTTTATAAAAGCTGGGTCTCACCTCCCGACCGACCCCGCACCCCCCCCCCCCCCGCCCCCTGTGCGGCGCTGCCACGCTGAGGGAGAGAGCCAGCAGCAATCAAGATGAAAGGTCAGCGACTCACTACCTCCTGTGTGTGCACGGAGCTCCGGCTTCTCCTGCTCTTATCTGCTATCCCGGCAGAGAAGGAGAGACGGGGGAGGTGCAGGGACAGTGCAGAGCTGTGAGCAGGAAAACTGAAGAGCTGCACATGGACATCAGCCGCCCCTGCACTACAGAGGAGATTGTGTGATGTGTGTGTGTGTGAGCTGTGTGATGCTGCATGTGTGTGTGTGTATGAGGTATCTGGTGAGTATGTGATGGCTGCGTGTGTGTGTGATGGCTGCGTGTGTGTGTGTGATGGCTGCGTGTGTGTGTGATGGCTGCGTGTGTGTGTGATGCCTGCGTGTGTCTGTGATGGCTGCGTGTGTGTCTGTGATGGCTGCGTGTGTGTCTGTGATGGCTGCGTGTGTGTCTGTGATGGCTGCGTGTGTGTCTGTGATGGCTGCGTGTGTGTCTGATGGCTGCGTGTGTGTCTGTGATGGCTGCGTGTGTGTGATGGCTGCGTGTGTGTGATGGCTGCGTGTGTGTGTGTGATGGCTGTGTAGCACCCCCACTGCCGCAGGGCCGAGGGGTACCCGGTACCGGGCCCCTGAGTCTCTGTTAGGGGGTTGTCACAATGGCTAGACCCGGTCCGTGACCCTGCTGAGGGGCGTACAATGAAGGTGGAGGTATGGTGATGATGTTGTGGTGGTGCGGTGCAGGTCGCGGTAAATAACGAGGACACCAGGTTGCAGTCTCTTTACCTCTTTACTGAAGGCTTCGAGATAGTCAATCCAGAGCACTGTTAACAGGGCTGTCTGAGACCGGCCGGTCCAAAGGCACATTAGGAGTTCCCTTGACAGGTGAGAATCAGCGTCTACCTGCTAGCGCTTACGTGTTGTAGTTCTTCCCTGCTGAGCACCCCGGGATATTCCTCACAACTGATTCTGTCTGCCTCTGATGTTCGTTCTCTCTCCGTCCCCCAGATGATATGGCTAGGACGCACCCGTATGACGGGGTAGGCCTGGAGTTCTTCCGGGACCCTAGAGTCGCCCCTCTCCCGCAGCTGCCTCCGTTGTCTGCTTAGGTGTTTAAGTGAGACAGCCAACCTATAATTGACTGTCCTGCCGTGGTTTGAAGTAATGCTTAAAGTCTCTTACTTTCTCGGCGTTCCGGCCACCGACTGTTTGCGCCTCAGAAGGATGTTGCCTCGATCTTACAGCACGACTCCTTCTGGTCCTATTGCCTCTTTACTGTATTCCCGTTGCTCACTTGTTGCGTTGTTCTCTTAGGAGTCTGCCAGGATCCCATCCCTGACAGGTCCTCTCTCTAGCTCTTCCCAGTTACTTCTCCCTGTCTTCCTGTCCAACCCCCAGTTTTACCAGAGTGTGAGGAGTGGCCTACTAGATAGAACCACTCCCCCTGGTGGCCGGAGTGTGAAGTGTAGTGTGAGTGTTACCTGGTCAGGTGAACTCCCCTAGTGCAATCAGACGCAACATCGCCCCCCTTAGTGGCAGAGCGACGTTACTGCAACGACCAGGACTCTGGGGCGCTGCACTCCCCCCCGGTTAAATCCAGTACTCCCGGACTGGGGATATAAGAACAACAATACTTGTTAACAGAAAACACACAAAATTCCGAAATATCATAAACAATTAAACATAACAGTGCTTCCCTTTATGGGAGGTGAGGACTCTTGAACGTTACAAAGGTTAGGTCATGCACAGTTTATGACTCTCAGTTCAGTGGTTGAAACAGCGGGGACCCCGGGTAAACAAAGGGGTCCCCTTCTAGAAGTTTTTGGAGCAATCACTGTCCATTACTCCGTTGTCCATTTTAAAACCTGTAACAAAAGATATGCACACAAACATTTTCAACTACATAGCAGCCCTCATTAATACCTCCAAGTTTTGTAGCGGAGGGGAGTTTGATTCTGAGTGCTGCGTTTGGACCTTCGCAGCGCAGGGGTCGCTATTGACCTAACAGGGCCCGCTATGCTTGCTACCACTGGTGTAGTGCCCTGTCTTCTAGCTACGCTTCTAGTGAGTCTGGGTAGCACTGGCAGGCTGGAGCTCTCAGAGCTGCTGTCACCAACAGTGGGTATGGCAAGTTCGCCGATAGCAGAGGGAGGATTTGCTAGTTCAACGGTCGGCATGGCATCTTCAGGTAGGGCTTGTTGAGGTTGCGGGGCCGGATGATCTGGTACCACCATTGGTTCTGGTGGGTTCGGCTGGTGGAACGTTAGAACAGGTACCACGATGGCCTGATTTATCTGAGTCCAGGACTGGGGAAAATCACCAAGGACAGTGTGGATCATCTCCTCCTTTTCTACAGGTGGGGAGGTTCCTGGATTCATTTCCCTCGCTCTCAGCTTATCAGGGCAGGCTTTAAGGTGGTCCCTGGATATCACCGTCGAGGTCTCCCCTCCATCCTTGCTGATGAGGCAAACCTTCGTGTTGTCGAAATCGGATGGCAGGACAGTATACGGTTCCGCTTCCCATTGGCCGTCGAGTTTGTGTAGCCTCCTCTTTCGTTTGAGTACGTGCTCACCAGGTGGCAAGGGAATTGCAGGGGCATGCTGGTTGTAGTCCCTTTCCTGTTTTTGCCTGGCCTGAGCAAGGCTTCTTTCCACGCACTCCTGTACCTTGCGGTACCTTTGCCGCCTCTCGGCATCCCAATCGGCATCCGGCGAGGTATCTTCGGGGGTTAGGACCCCCATGTCCAGATCAACGGGTAACTTGCTAGACCTTCCTCGCATCAGGTACGCTGGAGTGCAGTTGGTGGAATTTACTGGGATGTGATTATATATGTCCACCAAGTCAGGCAACTTCGTTGGCCACAGGCTCCGTTCCTCTACGGGCAAGGTCTTTAGTAAGTCGATCACCACCTGGTTCATCTTTTCGCACATCCCATTGGTTTGGGGATGGTACGGTGTGGTTCTGATCTTCTTACACCCGTACAATTGGCAGAACTCTTGGAACACTTCCGCTTCGAATGCTGGTCCCTGATCGGTCAGTACCTTCTCCGGGTAGCCATGGGGCCTACAAAAGTACTGCTGGAAAGCCTTGGCGGCCGTCCTGGCCGTTAGGTCCTTGACAGGCACAACCACCAAAAATCTGGAGTAGTGATCCACGATGGTAAGAGCGTAGACATAGCCTGATCGGCTAGGTGTCAGCTTCACATGATCCAGCGCGACCAGTTCGAGCGGCCGCTTGGTGATGATAGGCTGCAAGGGAGCCCGTTGGCTTCCACGGTCCCTCCTGCGTAGGCTACATGGACCGCACTCTCGACACCACTTCTCAATGGCTCTCTTCATGCCAATCCAATAGAACCTCCCTCGGAGTAGCCTTTCCAGCTTCTTCCATCCGAAGTGTCCGGCTCCATCGTGGTAGGCTCCCAGAACCATGGGCGCATCTCGCCTTGGCACTACTATCTGCCATACCAATTCGTGAGTACGTGGGTCGATGCTTCTCCGGCACAGCTTGCCATCATGGAGAAACAGTTTACTTCTCCCCTTCCACAGCTGTTGGGTCTCCTGTGGATCATCTGGGCCGGGATGCAACCCTGCCTGCGTCAAGAGCTCTTTCACCCGACGGACCGCGGGGTCACCATCCTGGGTCTCCGCCCATCCGTGGTGGGGCAGGGGATTCAGCATGGCATCCGGTTGGTTCTTGTGCCTGTTCTTCACATGATGGGAGTTCTGAGTGGCTTTGGGGCGATGGAATGCAGGCAGCTCCACCTCTTCAAGTGCCTCCGGGTCTTCTCCCGTTTCTGGCAAATTGGGCATTCGGGACAGGGCATCGGCATTTGCATTCTTGCGTCCTGCCCGGTACTTGATGGTGAAGTCGTAGTTGGACAGTCGGGCCATCCACCGCTGTTCCAAGGCCCCGAGTTTGGCGGTATCCAGATGCGTTAGCGGATTGTTATCCGTGAAGACGGTGAATTACGCTGAGGCCAGGTAGTGTTTGAACCTCTCTGTCACTGCCCAGACGATGGCAAGGAATTCCAGCTTAAAGGAACTGTAGTTGTCAGGGTTCCTTTCCGTGGGACGAAGCTTCCTGCTGGCGTAAGCGATTACCCTCTCCTGGCCTTTCTGGACCTGGGACAGCACGGCCCCCAATCCTACATTGCTGGCATCCGTGTACAGCACAAACGGTTGGTCGTATTCGGGGTAGGCCAGTACCTCCTCTCCCCTCAGTGCCGACTTTAAACAAGTGAAGGATCCCTCCAGCCCCTCGTTCCAATCAAATGGGGTGTTCCTCCCCTTAGTCTTCTTCGATTGGCCCACCAACAGGTCTTGTAAGGGCGCGGCCTTCTTGGTGAAGTCCTTAATGAACCTCCGGTAATAGCCTACCAGCCCGAGGAACTGCCGGACTTCGTGGAGGTTGCTGGGCTTTGGCCAGTCCTGGATCACCGTGATCTTGTCGGGGTCTGGGGCAACTCCTTCGGCGCTCACCACATGGCCCAGGTACTGCACTTTAGGTTTCAGCAGATGACATTTGGACGGTTTCACCTTTAAGCCAAAGTTGGACAGGGCTTCAAACACCTCAGCCAGGTGCTTCAGATGGTCTTCGTAGGTCTTAGAGAAGACAATGACATCATCCAAATACAGCAGTATGGTTTCAAAGTTCTTGTGCCCCAGGCAGCACTCCATCATCCTCTGGAACGTCCCCGGGGCATTGCACAATCCGAAGGGCATGTAGTTAAATTCGCAGAGACCCATCGGTGTCGTGAAGGCCGTCTTCTCTTTGTCCGCCTCCGCCACGGGAACCTGCCAGTACCCACTGGTGAGATCTAAGGTAGAGAAGTAGTTAGCAGATTTTAAGGCAGCCAGAGACTCCTCTATCCTGGGCAGTGGGTATGCGTCCTTATGTGTAATGCGATTCAACTGCCTGTAATCAACACACATCCTCATTGTACCATCCTTCTTTTTAACAAGGACTAATGGAGCTGCCCAGGGGCTACAACTGTCTCTCACCACCCCAGCCTCTTTCATTTCTCGCAACATGTCCTTGGCACACTGGTAATGAGCTGGGGGTACAGGGCGATATCTATCTTTTATGGGTCGGTGATCTCCCGTGGGGATGTGATGTTGGATCCCTTTCACCTGTCCAAAATCTAAGGGGTGTTTGCTGAATACTTGCTCGTACTCGTGAACCACCCTGAAGGCCCCCTGTTTCTGATGGGATGGGGTAGAGTCAGTGCCCACATGCAATTCCTGACACCAATCTTTCGAGTGCCCTGCAGAACCATTGTCCTCTGCCACGTTTGACGGGACCAAGGGTCCAAGTGTCTGTATCACACTATTATTGACAGCGAACAGTTTGGCGGGCGTGGCATACTTGGTGAGGTGGACCTCTTCCTCCCCACAATTGAGGACACGTACGGGCACCCTCCCCTGGCGGACGTCGACCACCCCCCGGGCTGTCAGGATAGTAGGCCTATTGTCTGAATATACGGGTTCTACCAAGGCCTGGTAGTCCTTACCCCTGAGGCCTATGGCTGCCCGACACCATATTAACATCTCACTCCTGGGGGGTATCGCGATGGGGTTTGAATCACTCACAGTGACACGACCAATCTCACCACCAGTCAGCTCTACCTGCTGTCTCTGCATCGGAGCTCTGATTTCTTTTTGCAGGGCGCGTTGTTCACTGTGGCCAGCGGTTTCTGCTACCTGTTGCAACAAAACAATAACTTCTGCAAGACAATTTTCTATAACATTAGTACCGATAGTCATCATGGGATTACATTCTCGTCGATCAATATCAACAATCACAATCCCTTGGGCTTTCAATTCCACCCGCCCCACCTTGATGGTGACCTCTTTATACCCCACTTGTGGCAACGGCTGACCATTACTGGCTATTATGGTGAAATCGTCATCGGGGCCACGAGTAATATCGGTGTCCTCCCAATACCGTTTATAAAGCACGTAAGGCATAGTTGTCACCTGAGAACCGGTGTCCAGCAAAGCGTTCATGGGGATACCATCAACCACTACAGGAAGAACTGGTCGCCCTCCAATGTATTTAGCTCTCCAATGCTGCGGGCCTGTCCGTCCTACTCCTGGGGGTTGGCCCTTTGCCCCAGGGGTTGCTCGTTTAAAGGACAGTACCTTGCAAGGTGGCCCACCTGGTGACAGCGGCGGCAGATGGGTCGTCCGTCCCGATGGAAACGATCGTCGTCCCGGCCTCTGGTTGGCGGAGTCCTCCTCTGTCGCATCCAGGGGACATCTTCTGGTCTGGAAGCCAGCTGGATCTTCTCCTTGGGGGCCTCGTGTACGGACTGCACCGTCCGGGCTAGGGCAGCAACGCTCTTGGTCAGCTCCTGCATCTGGAGGCGGAGTCCTGCAGGGGAGTCGTCCTCTAGGCTCTGGGCGTCGGCCTCGGCGGCGACTGGGGCATCCGACGCCACCTCCTGGTGGTATGTGAGAGCGGGACGCCTGGGTGATATTGTGCGGCTGGGTTGTCGCTCCTGCAGCGCCTGGATAGCTCTATCCTTGAATTGCGCAAAAGTCAAGTCTGGATTCTGCATGGCCAGGAAGTGTAATTGGCCCCTTTGGTGACTGCACAGGAGCCCCTCAATGAACCGCTCTTTCAGGAGTTTATCCTCATCTTGCATACTGCCGGGGTCACTCTGCTTAATGGCCCGCAGCGCCTCCTGGAGATTAAGGGCATAGTCCCGTAAACTATCCTGCGGTCTCTGTTTGCATCCATAGAAAGTCAATTTAATTTCTGTAGCAGTACGGGTATCGAAGGTGGCTTTAAGCTTTGCAAAAACCTGCTGTGCCGTTCCCTTATCCGCGGTGGGCCAGGACTTCACTTCTCTCAGAGCCGCCCCAAAGAGTTGGCCGATTATCATATGAACCTTCTGAGGCTCTGTCAGGGGATAGAACTCGAGCAGGCTGCAGATCCCTTCTTTAAAGTCAGTGAATGTATGCGACTCCCCGTGGTATCGTGGGAGCCAGGCCGCTCCGGGCAGGTACGGCATAGAGAAGGGCATTATGGCCTTTGTGGTAGTGGCAGCATCCGACTGGCTGAGGGGGGCAGCGGGTTCTGCGGCAACCAGTGGTGGTATTAGGGCCGCGGCTTCGTCCGCTGCGTGGACCGGAGCTGCCCCTGCGTCCACGGCTGCTCCGCCTCCGCTCCTCCCGACTCGGACATGGCTGTCCCTTCCTCCCACTAACCTGCTGGAGGTCGGAGTTCCTCTTCCGGGGCTGGCACTTTACCGCGCTTTCTCGTTCCGTGCTTCTTTTTGACCGGTTCAGCCCACGAAGCTAAGGCTCCTCCCTCCGTGCGCAGCAATGGCGAATTGTGGCGGGAACTCTTGGCGGCAATAACAATGCACAGTCTTTGCAATAAGTCACAGTCCAAGCACAATAAATCACAGTTCCAAGGCACACATGACCTGATTCTTCAGGCTTAAGTAGATCCTGTTCGTGACGCCAAGTTGTAGCCCCCCACTGCCGCAGGGCCGAGGGGTACCCGGTACCAGGCCCCTGAGTCTCTGTTCTGGGGTTGTCACGGTGGCTAGACCCGGTCCGTGACCCTGCTGAGGGGCGTACAATGAAGGTGGAGGTATGGTGATGATGTTGTGGTGGTGCGGTGCAGGTCGCGGTAAATAACGAGGACACCAGGTTGCAGTCTCTTTACCTCTTTACTGAAGGCTTCGAGATAGTCAATCCAGAGCACTGTTAACAGGGCTGTCTGAGACCGGCCGGTCCAAAGGCACATTAGGAGTTCCCTTGACAGGTGAGAATCAGCGTCTACCTGCTAGCGCCTACGTGTTGTAGTTCTTCCCTGCTGAGCACCCCGGGATAGTCCTCACAACTGATTCTGTCTGCCTCTGATGTTCGTTCTCTCTCCGTCCCCCAGATGATGTGGCTAGGACGCACCCGTATGACGGGGTAGGCCTGGAGTTCTTCCGGGACCCTAGAGTCGCCCCTCTCCCGCAGCTGCCTCCGTTGTCTGCTTAGGTGTTTAAGTGAGACAGCCAACCTATAATTGACTGTCCTGCCGTGGTTTGAAGTAATGCTTAAAGTCTCTTACTTTCTTGGCGTTCCGGCCACCGACTGTTTGCGCCTCAGAAGGATGTTGCCTCGATCTTACAGCACGACTCCTTCTGGTCCTATTGCCTCTTTGCTGTATTCCCGTTGCTCACTTGTTGCGTTGTTCTCTTAGGAGTCTGCCAGGATCCCATCCCTGACAGGTCCTCTCTCTAGCTCTTCCCAGTTACTTCTCCCTGTCTTCCTGTCCAACCCCCAGTTTTACCAGAGTGTGAGGAGTGGCCTACTAGATAGAACCACTCCCCCTGGTGGCCGGAGTGTGAAGTGTAGTGTGAGTGTTACCTGGTCAGGTGAACTCCCCTAGTGCAATCAGACGCAACATCGCCCCCCTTAGCGGCAGAGCGACGTTACTGCAACGACCAGGACTCTGGGGCGCTGCAGCTGCGTGTGTGTGTGTGATGGCTGCATGTGTGTGTGATGGCTGCGTGTGTGTGTGTGATGACTGCGTGTGTGTGTGTGATGGCTGCGTGTGTGTGTGTGATGGCTGCGTGTGTGATGCATTTGTGTCAAAGCTGCATGTGTTTGTGAGCTGCGTTTGTGATGCTGCATGTGTATGTGTGATACTGCGTGTGTGTGTGATGCTGCATGTGTGTGAGCTGCTTGCGTGTGTGAGCTGTGAGCTGTGTGTGTGAGCTGTGTGCGTGGGTGTGAGCTGCGTGC
The DNA here is from genome assembly GCF_051348905.1 of Ranitomeya variabilis. Taxonomy (NCBI): domain Eukaryota; kingdom Metazoa; phylum Chordata; class Amphibia; order Anura; family Dendrobatidae; genus Ranitomeya; species Ranitomeya variabilis. The sequence continues at coordinate 250,128,202 of NC_135233.1, read as the reverse complement.
CTGTGTGTGCTGCGTGTGTGTGAGCCGTGTGTGTGAGCTGTGTGCGTGTGTGTGAGCGTGGGTGTGAGCTGCGTGCCTGTATTTCATTATACAGTATGGAGAACTGTGGCCATTATACAGTATGGAGCATCATGTGCAGCCAGTATACAGTATGGAGCATCATGTGCAGTCATACAGTATGGAGCATCATGTGCGGTCATTATACAGTATGCAGCATCATGTGCGGACATTATACAGTATGCAGCATCATGTGCGGACATTATACAGTATGGAGCATCATGTGCAGTCATTATACAGTATGGAGCATCATGTGTGGTCATTATACAGTATGGAGCATCATGTGTGGTCATCGTACAGTATGGAGCATCATGTGTGGCCATTATACAGTATGGGGCACTGTGTGGCCATATTTTTTTGTTTATAATTATTGTATATGAAACAGTGTGATCGGCAGTGCTAAATGGGTGTGGTTGGGACGTGGATATGGGTGTGACTAATTATGAATGGGTGTGGTCAGAGGCGTGGCCTAAAATTTGCCGCACGCCGCAAACTTTGTCCCTCTGTCCCATCTTCAAAAGTTGGGAGGTATGCTTAACGTACTGGTGACTGCAATGTACTGGTCAGTACAACGTACTGGTCACTACAACTGCAGTTTGAAATTTTCACTTGGCAACATTAATTGCTGCTTGTTTTTGGAAAATACCCATTGTCACGCCCACGCCGTGACTGGGTGGTGTGAGCATAGGGATGATTGTGGCCCCACTGTACTACACACTAAACTACCCTGGAAGGGGTGTAACTAAGCAGCTACCTTGATGTTCACTGGAGCTTCTGATGGTGAGGTCAGGCTTGTTCGGCAGGTAGCTGCCAGGTACCACTCCAGGGTGGTGTCTGGCTGTGGCTGCTGTTCCCACCGGGTGACGGAATGCAAGGACAGGAGCAGGCAACGGTCTCGACTGGCAGGCGACCACATCTGAGGCACTAGCAGGCGGGCACAGCTGAGACATTGGCAGGACAAGTACTGACTTGGCAGGGACAGTACTACAGAAAGGTATATAGTAACAGGTAGGGGCCAGTTCCGACTGGAGGGTATATTTGAAACAAGTAGGGCCCTGTTCAGACTGTAGGAGCAGGGACTGACTCAAGGAGGACAGGAACACGGACAGGTGCGAGTGAAATATGGAAACGGATAGGGACCTTTTCAGACTGTACGGCAAAGACCCGCAAGGTGCAGAATGAGAGCGGCACAAAACTGCAAGTAGGGGAGCAGGGTAGAACCGCGAGGAGTGGAGCCGCAGAGCAAGAGCGGAGCCGCAGAGCGGAACCACAGAGTGAGAGCAGAGTGGAGCCACAGAGTGAGAGCAGAGCAGAGCCGCAGAGCGAGAGCAGAGCGGAACCGCAAAGCAAGAGCAGAGCGGAGCCGCAGAGCAAGAGCAGAGCGGAGCAGCAGAGTGGAACCGCAGAGCGAGAGCAGAGTGTAGCTGCAGAGCAAGAGCAGAGCCGCAAAGCGAGAGCAAAGTGGAGCTGCAGAGCAGAGCTGTAGAGTGAGAACGGAGCCGCAAAGCGAGAGCAGAGTGGAGTCGCAGAAGAGACGGAGAAGACACAAGGAACACACAGCAGGGAAAAGGTGACCACAGACAAGGAAACAGATATTGGTTAGGACTGAGTTTAGACAAGGTCAGGTACAGGGACACAGACAGGATCTAGGACACAAGACTAGGACACAGTACAGACAAGGACAGACATGAAAGAGATACTGGACAAGGACACAGGCCTGAGTATGCAGAACTCGGGGAGGTGGAAACATAGGACACAAAGCGCACAGTAACAGGTCTGGGAATGCAGCCCCCAGAGAAGGCTGAAACAAGACAAGACCAGGCACCTCAGCAGCAAGACACTGACTGAGGGAAATAATTGCTCAGGCATCCTCCAATGGGTGGGGACGCCTTAAGTACGTGAGGCCTCTTGGCAAATGGCAGGGGACACCTTAGGAAGTTGCACACAGTCTCAATAAGACTCAGGAGTTGCCGGCCCTGCCCCCCTATGCACACAGCCAGTAAGCATGCCCAGGCAGGAGGCATGAAGCACACAGCATGGCCCAGAGCAGTGAGTAAGTAGATGTGTAAAGCAGGTGGGGGATGGGAGGCCATGAAGTGATGCCAGCAGGGTTGTTACACACATGGAGTCAAAATCGTCACTAGACCTGTAGATAAATTCCCAAATGGGTATAATTTCCAAAATAGGGTCACTTGACGGGGGGATTCTGCTCTTCAAGGAATGATGGGCTCTGTATATGGAGTCCGCAAACTGTTCTAGGAAAATCTGTGCTCCAGAAAGCAAATGGTCCTCCATTACTTCCGAGTCTTTCCGTATGACTAAGTAGTACGGTATTGCCATATTCAGTAGAAATTGTGGGACAAATTATGGTGCCATTATTTACCCTCTTCTTGTGTGAAAATGTAAAATCTGTGGCTAAAACAAAATTTGGGTGGTAAAAATGTAATTTATTCTTTCTTCATTGCCTAATGGTTTAAAATTCTGTGACACACCCGTGGTGTCAGTGATCACTGCACCCCTAGATGAGTTCATAGCGAGGTGTAATTTGTAAAGTGGGGTCACTTGCAGGGGGGTCTTCCTTTCTGACACCTCATGGGCTCTTCCAGTGGGTCTTGGCACCTGTAAACCATAAGGCCATGTGTGTTATGATCCCAGTGGTAGAGGATCTCAGGAATTCTGGCAAGGTCAACAAAAACAAAAGAACTGCTCTAGGGAGGTGGAAACTGGGCTAACCGCATAACTGATCCTAACACAACAACTAGAAGTAGCCGGTGAACGTGCCTACGTTGATTCTAGACGTCTCGAGCCAGCCGGAGAACTGACTACCCCTAGAGGGAAAATAAGACCTCACTTGCCTCCAGAGAAATTGAACCCCAAAGATATAGAAAGCCCCCAACAAATAATAATGGTGAGGCAAGAGGAAAACACAAACGTAGAGATGAACTAGATTCAGCAAAGTGAGGCCCACTAGTCTAGATAGGCAGAAAATAGATAGTGAACTATGCGGTCAGCAGAAAACCCTGCAAAAACATCCACGCTGAATATTTCAAGAACCCCCACACCGACTGATGGTGCAGAGGGAGAATATCAGCACCCTAGAGCTACCAGCGAGCTAGAAAAACACATATTAAGCAAGCTGGACAAAAAACACTGAAAAATGCAAATGATCCAAAGTATTCAAAACGGACTTAGCTTTTCTTGCATGAGACAGACGGAAAGGAATCAGGAGGAGACCTTATAGGACTGGATACAACGATGCCAGGCAAGAGACTGAGTCCAGAGGAGACCTAAATAGGGAACACCCGCTGCTTAATGACACAGCTGGAGCCTAGGCCTGCAACAAGACATGCCTCACACAATACCATTAGTGACCACCAGAGGGAGCCCAGAAACACAGTTCACAACAGTACCCCCCCTTGAGGAGGGGTCACCGAACCCTCACTAAGACCCCCAGGGCGATCAGGATGAGCAGCGTGAAAGGCATGAACCAAATCAGCCGCATGAACATCAGAGGCGACAACCCAGGAATTATCCTCCTGACCATAGCCTTTCCACTTAACTAAATACTGAAGTCTCCGTCTAGAAATACGAGAATCCAAAATCTTCTCTGTCATGATTCTCAATGGCGAGAGAACATAGCCCAGCATATATGAGAACTAGCTCTTGGAAGATGGAAACTATACTGACCATGAACTAAACCTGCCGCACAACTAGAAGTGGCCGGGTAGCATGCCTACGTTTTTTTATCCCTAGATGCCCAGCGCCAGCCGGAGAACTACCTAATCCTAGCAGAGGAAAAGACAGTCCTGGCTCACCTCTAGAGAAATTTTCCCAAAAGGCAGACAGAGGCCCCCATATATATTGGCGGTGATTTAAGATGAAATGACAAACGTAGTATGAAAATAGGTTTAGCAAAATCGAGGTCCGCTTACTAGATAGCATGAAGACAGAAAGGGCACTTTCATGGTCAGCAGAAAACCCTATCAAAACACCATCCAGAAATTACTTTAAGACTCTAGCATTAACTCATAACACCAGAGTGGCAATTTCCGCTCACAAGAGCTTTCCAGACACAGTAACGAAACAGCAGCTGTGAACAGGAACAAAATGCAAAAACACACAAGGACAAAAGTCCAACTTAGCTGGGAGTTGTCTAGTAGCAGGAACATGCACAGAAAGGCTACTGATTACATTGTTGACCGGCATGAAACTGACAGAGGAGCAAGGTTATATAGCGACTCCCACATCCTGATAGGAGCAGGTGAACAGAGGGGATGATGCACACAAGTTAAATTCCACAAGTGGCCACCGGGGGAGCCCAGAATCCAATTTCACAACAGTACCCCCCCCTCAAGGAGGGGGCACCGAACCCTCACCAGAACCACCAGGGCGATCAGGATGAGCCCTATGAAAGGCACGGACAAGATCGGAGGCATGAACATCAGAGGCAGTGACCCAAGAATTATCCTCCTGACCGTATCCCTTCCATTTGACCAGATACTGGAGTTTCCGTCTGGAAACACGAGAGTCCAAGATCTTTTCCACAACGTACTCCAACTCACCCTCAACCAACACCGGAGCAGGAGGCTCAACGGAAGGCACAGCTGGTACCTCATACCTGCGCAACAATGACCGATGAAAAACATTATGAATCGAAAAGGATGCAGGGAGGTCCAAACGGAAGGACACAGGGTTAAGAATCTCCAATATCTTGTACGGGCCGATGAACCGAGGCTTAAACTTAGGAGAAGAAACCCTCATAGGGACAAAACGAGAAGACAACCACACCAAGTCCCCAACACAAAGCCGAGGACCAACACGACGACGGCGGTTGGCAAAAAGCTGAGTCTTCTCCTGGGACAACTTCAAATTGTCCACCACCTGCCCCCAAATCTGATGCAACCTCTCCACCACAGCATCCACTCCAGGACAATCCGAAGATTCCACTTGACCGGAGGAAAATCGAGGATGAAACCCCGAATTACAGAAAAACGGGGACACCAAAGTGGCAGAGCTGGCCCGATTATTGAGGGCGAACTCCGCCAAAGGCAAAAAAGCAACCCAATCATCCTGATCCGCAGACACAAAACACCTCAAATATGTCTCCAAGGTCTGATTAGTCCGCTCGGTCTGGCCATTAGTCTGAGGATGGAAAGCAGACGAAAAAGACAAATCTATGCCCATCCTAGCACAGAATGCCCGCCAAAATCTAGACACGAATTGGGTCCCTCTGTCAGAAACGATATTCTCCGGAATACCATGCAAACGAACAACATTTTGAAAAAACAGAGGAACCAACTCGGAAGAAGAAGGCAACTTAGGCAAGGGAACCAGATGGACCATCTTAGAGAAACGGTCACACACCACCCAGATGACAGACATCTTCTGAGAAACAGGCAGATCCGAAATAAAATCCATCGAGATGTGCGTCCAAGGCCTCTTCGGGATAGGCAAGGGTAACAACAATCCACTAGCCCGAGAACAACAAGGCTTGGCCCGAGCACAAACGTCACAAGACTGCACAAAGCCTCGCACATCTCGTGACAGGGAAGGCCACCAGAAGGACCTTGCCACCAAATCCCTGGTACCAAAGATTCCAGGATGACCTGCCAACGCAGAAGAATGAACCTCAGAGATGACTCTACTGGTCCAATCATCAGGAACAAACAGTCTACCAGGTGGGCAACGATCAGGTCTATCCGCCTGAAACTCCTGCAAGGCCCGCCGCAGGTCTGGAGAAACGGCAGACAATATCACTCCATCTTTAAGGATACCTGTGGGCTCAGAATTACCAGGGGAGTCAGGCTCAAAACTCCTAGAAAGGGCATCCGCCTTAACATTCTTAGAACCCGGTAGGTAAGACACCACAAAATTAAACCGAGAGAAAAACAACGACCAGCGCGCTTGTCTAGGATTCAGGCGCCTGGCAGACTCAAGGTAAATTAAATTTTTGTGGTCAGTCAATACCACCACCTGATGTCTGGCCCCCTCAAGCCAGTGACGCCACTCCTCAAAAGCCCACTTCATGGCCAAAAGCTCCCGATTCCCAATATCATAATTCCGCTCGGCGGGCGAAAATTTACGGGAAAAAAAAGCACAAGGTCTCATCACGGAGCAGTCGGAACTTCTCTGCGACAACACCGCCCCAGCTCCGATTTCAGAAGCGTCGACCTCAACCTGAAAAGGAAGAGCAACATCAGGCTGATTCAACACTGGGGCGGAAGAAAAGCGGCGCTTGAGCTCCCGAAAGGCCTCCACAGCATCAGGGGACCAATCAGCAACATCAGCACCCTTCTTAGTCAAATCAGTCAATGGTTTTACAACATCAGAAAAACCAGCAATAAATCGACGATAAAAGTTAGCAAAGCCCAAAAATTTCTGAAGACTCTTAAGAGAAGAGGGTTGCGTCCAATCACCAATAGCCTGAACCTTGACAGGATCCATCTCGATGGAAGAGGGGGAAAAAATGTATCCCAAGAAGGAAATCTTCTGAACCCCAAAAACACACTTAGAACCCTTCACACACAAGGAATTAGACCGCAAAACCTGAAAAACCCTCCTGACCTGCTGGACATGAGAGTCCCAGTCATCCAAAAAAATCAGAATATCATCCAGATACACAATCATAAATTTATCCAAATAATCGCGGAAAATGTCATGCATAAAGGACTGGAAGACTGAAGGGGCATTTGAAAGACCAAAAGGCATCACCAAATACTCAAAATGGCCCTCGGGCGTATTAAATGCGGTTTTCCACTCATCCCCCTGCTTGATTCGCACCAAATTATACGCCCCACGGAGATCAATCTTAGAGAACCACTTGGCCCCCTTTATACGAGCAAACAAATCAGTAAGCAGTGGTAACGGATATTGATATTTAACCGTGATTTTATTCAAAAGTCGATAATCAATACACGGCCTCAAAGAGCCGTCTTTCTTAGACACAAAGAAAAAACCGGCTCCTAAGGGAGATGACGAAGGACGAATATGTCCCTTTTCCAAGGACTCCTTTATATATTCTCGCATAGCAGCGTGTTCAGGCACAGACAGATTAAATAAACGACCCTTAGGGTATTTACTACCCGGGATCAAGTCTATGGCACAATCGCACTCCCGGTGCGGAGGTAGTGAACCAACCTTGGGTTCTTCAAAAACGTCACGAAAGTCAGACAAGAATTCAGGAATCTCAGAGGGAATAGATGATGAAATGGAAACCAAAGGTACGTCCCCATGAGTTCCTTTACATCCCCAGCTTAACACAGACATAGCTCTCCAGTCGAGGACTGGGTTATGAGATTGCAGCCATGGCAATCCCAGCACCAAAACATCATGTAGATTATACAGCACCAGAAAGCGAATAACCTCCTGGTGATCCGGATTAACACGCATAGTCACTTGTGTCCAGTATTGTGGTTTATTACTAGCCAATGGGGTGGAGTCAATCCCTTTCAGAGGTATCGGAGCCTCCAATGGCTCCAAATCATACCCACAGCGTTTGGCAAAGGACCAATCCATAAGACTCAAAGCAGCGCCAGAGTCGACATAGGCGTCCGCGGTAATAGATGACAAAGAACAAATCAGGGTCACAGATAGAATAAACTTAGACTGTAAAGTGCTAATTGAAACAGACTTGTCAGGCTTCTTAGTACGCTTAAAGCATGCTGATATAACATGAGTTGAATCACCACAATAGAAGCACAACCCATTTTTTCGTCTAAAATTCTGCCGCTCGCTTCTGGACAGAATTCTATCACATTGCATATTTTCTGGCGTTTTCTCAGTAGACACCGCCAAATGGTGCACAGGTTTGCGCTCCCGCAGACGCCTATCGATCTGAATAGCCATCGTCATGGACTCATTCAGACTCGCAGGCACAGGGAACCCCACCATGACATCCTTAATGGCATCAGAGAGACCTTCTCTGAAAATCGCCGCCAGGGCGCACTCATTCCACTGAGTAAGCACAGACCATTTGCGGAATTTTTGGCAGTATATTTCAGCTTCATCTTGCCCCTGAGACAAGGACATCAAGGCTTTTCCGCCTGAAGCTCTAAATGAGGTTCCTCATAAAGCAACCCCAAGGCCAGAAAAAACGCATCCACATTGAGCAACGCAGGATCCCCTGGTGCCAATGCAAAAGCCCAGTCTTGAGGGTCGCCCCGGAGCAAGGAAATTACAATCCTGACCTGCTGTGCAGGGTCTCCGGCAGAGCGAGACTTCAGGGACAAAAACAATTTGCAATTATTTTTAAAATTTTGAAAGTGAGATCTATTTCCCGAGAAGAATTCAGGCAAATATTCTAGGCTCAGACATAGGTGCATGAACAACAAAATCTTGCAAATTTTGTACCTTTGTGGCGAGATTATTCAAACCTGTAGCTACACTCTGAAGATCCATTTGAAACAGGTGAACACAGAGCCATTCAAGGATTAGAAGGAGAGGAAGAGGGGAAGGCTGCAGTCTAGGCAGACTAGCAAGTGATTCAATTAAGAGCACACTCAGAACTAGAGGGAAAAAAAAAAAAAAAAATTGTAGCAGACTTCTTTTTTCTCTCCTTTCTCAGCCAGTAATTTAACCCTTTTTTGGGCCGGTCAAACTGTCATGATTCTCAATGGCGAGAGAACATAGCCCAGCATATATGAGAACTAGCTCTTGGAAGATGGATGGAAACTATACTGACCATGAACTAAACCTGCCGCACAACTAGAAGTGGCCGGGTAGCATGCCTACGTTTTTTTATCCCTAGATGCCCAGCGCCAGCCGGAGAACTACCTAATCCTAGCAGAGGAAAAGACAGTCCTGGCTCACCTCTAGAGAAATTTTCCCAAAAGGCAGACAGAGGCCCCCATATATATTGGCGGTGATTTAAGATGAAATGACAAACGTAGTATGAAAATAGGTTTAGCAAAATCGAGGTCCGCTTACTAGATAGCATGAAGACAGAAAGGGCACTTTCATGGTCAGCAGAAAACCCTATCAAAACACCATCCAGAAATTACTTTAAGACTCTAGCATTAACTCATAACACCAGAGTGGCAATTTCCGCTCACAAGAGCTTTCCAGACACAGTAACGAAACAGCAGCTGTGAACAGGAACAAAATGCAAAAACACACAAGGACAAAAGTCCAACTTAGCTGGGAGTTGTCTAGTAGCAGGAACATGCACAGAAAGGCTACTGATTACATTGTTGACCGGCATGAAACTGACAGAGGAGCAAGGTTATATAGCGACTCCCACATCCTGATAGGAGCAGGTGAACAGAGGGGATGATGCACACAAGTTAAATTCCACAAGTGGCAACCGGGGGAGCCCAGAATCCAATTTCACAACACTTCTCCACCACGTACTCCAACTCGCCCTCAACCAAAACCGGGGCAGGAGGGTCAACAGCAGGAACCATAGGCACCACGTACCGCCGCAACAAGGACCTATGGAACACATTATGAATAGCAAATGACGCTGGAAGGTCCAAGCGAAAAGACACCGGGTTAAGGATTTCCAAAATCTTATAAGGACCGATAAAGCGAGGCTTGAACTTAGGAGAGGAGACCTTCAAAGGAACATGCCGAGAAGACAACCAAACCAAATCCCCAACACGAAGTCGGGGACCCACACCGCGGCGGCGGTTGGCAAAACGCTGGGCCTTCTCTTGTGACAATTTCAAATTGTCCACCACATGGTTCCAAATCCGCTGCAACCTATCCACCACAGAATCAACCCCAGGACAGTCAGAAGGTTCAACCTGGCCCGAGGAGAAACGAGGATGAAAACCAGAGTTGCAGAAAAAGGGTGAAACCAAAGTGGCAGAACTAGCCCGATTATTAAGGGCAAACTCGGCCAGTGGCAAAAAGGTAACCCAGTCGTCCTGATCAGCAGAAACAAAACATCTTAAATAAGTCTCCAACGTCTGATTAGTTCGCTCGGTCTGGCCATTAGTCTGAGGATGAAAAGCCGACGAAAAAGACAAATCAATACCCATCTTAGCACAAAAGGATCGCCAGAATCTGGACACAAACTGGGATCCTCTGTCAGACACAATATTCTCAGGGATGCCGTGCAAACAAACCACATTCTGAAAGAACAAAGGAACCAAATCAGAGGAGGAAGGCAACTTAGGCAAGGGCACCAAATGGACCATTTTAGAAAAACGATCGCACACCACCCAGATGACAGACATCTTCCGAGATACCGGAAGATCCGAAATGAAATCCATGGAAATGTGCGTCCAAGGCCTCTTCGGGATAGGCAAGGGTAAAAGCAACCCGCTGGCACGAGAACAGCAAGGCTTAGCCCGAGCACAAATCCCACAGGACTGCACAAAAGAACGCACATCCCGCGACAAGGAAGGCCACCAAAAGGACCTAGCCACCAAATCTCTGGTACCGAAAATCCCAGGATGCCTCACCAACACCGAAGAATGAACCTCAGAAATAACTCTGCTAGTCCATCTGTCAGGGACAAACAGTCTCTCTGGTGGGCAACGATCAGGCCTATCAGCCTGAAATTTCTGCAGCACTCGTCGCAAATCTGGGGAAATGGCAGACAAAATCACTCCCTCTCTGAGAATACCAGCCGGCTCCGAGACTCCCGGAGAGTCAGGCACAAAACTCCTAGAAAGTGCATCAGCCTTCACGTTCTTCGAACCAGGCAGGTACGAGACCACAAAGTCAAAACGGGAGAAAAACAACGACCAACGTGCCTGTCTAGGATTCAGGCGCTTGGCATACTCGAGATAAATCAGATTTTTATGATCAGTCAAGACCACCACACGATGTTTAGCTCCCTCGAGCCAATGTCGCCACTCCTCAAATGCCCACTTCATAGCCAACAACTCCCGATTACCAACATCATAGTTCCGCTCAGCAGGCGAAAATTTTCTAGAAAAGAAGGCGCATGGCTTCATCACGGAGCCATCAGAACTTTTTTTGCGACAAAACGGCCCCTGCACCAATCTCAGAAGCATCAACTTCAACCTGGAAGGGAAGAGAGACATCCGGCTGGCACAAGACTGGCGCCGAAGTAAACCGACGCTTCAGCTCCCGAAAGGCTTCCACGGCCGCAGGAGACCAATTAGCAACATCAGAACCCTTCTTGGTCATATCCGTCAAAGGTTTAACCACGCTAGAAAAATTAGCGATAAAACGACGGTAAAAATTAGCAAAGCCCAAGAACTTCTGCAGGCTCTTAACAGACGTGGGCTGAGTCCAGTCATGAATGGCGCGGACCTTGACTGGGTCCATCTCCACAGTAGAAGGGGAAAAAATAAAACCCAAAAAAGAAATCTTCTGTACCCCAACTTGACACAGTCATAGCTTTCCAATCTAAAACTGGATTATGGGCCTGTAACCATGGCAGACCCAAAACAACAACATCATGCATTTTATGCAGTACCAGAAAACTAATCACCTCCTGATGTACAGGAGTCATGCACATGGTCACTTGCGTCCAATACTGAGGTTTATTCTCTGCCAATGGCATAGCATCAATTCCTCTAAGAGGAATAGGAATTTCCAAAGGCTCCAGGACAAACCCACAGGCCTGGCATACTGTTATGATCCCAGTGGTAGAGGATCTCAGGAATTCCGGCAAGGTCAACAAAAACAAAAGAACTGCTCTAGGGAGGTGGAAACTGGGCTAACCGCATAACTGATCCTAACTGTTGTGAATTAGACTTTTTTGGCTCCCTCTTGTGGTCACTGGTGATATGACTCTGGGATTGTCTTTCTTAGTTTGGCACCCACCTGGGTCGTTAGTCCAGGGGTGTTGCTATATAAGCTTCCTGGATTCTCAGTCCAGTGCCTGGCATCGTTGTAATCAGATCCTTTCTGTTTGCTCCTGTCTGCTGGTCCTGGTTCTTGCAAAATTAAGCTAAGTCGTGCTTCCTTGTTTTTTGGTTATTTGTATGGCTCTTATTTTCTGTCCAGCTTGTACTAAATGTGATTCCTGATTTTGCTGGAAGCTCTATGGGGCTGGTATTCTCCCCCCGGGCCGTTAGACGGTTCGGGGGTTCTTGAATATCCAGCGTGGAAATTTTGATAGGGTTTTTGCTGACCGTATAAGTCATCTTACTATATTCTGCTATTAGTCAGTGGGCCTCTCTTTGCTAAATATCTAGTTCATTCTTACGTTTGTCTTTTCTCCTTACCTCACCGTTATTATTTGTGGGGGGCTTGTATCCAACTTTTGAGGTCTTTTCTCTGGAGGCAAGAAAGGTCTATCTTTTCCCTTCTAGGGTTAGTTAGTTCTCCGGCTGGCGCGAGACGTCTAGAACCAACGTAGGCACGTTCCCCGGCTGCTGCTATTTGTGGTGCTAGGATTAGATATACGGTTAGCCCAGTTACCACTGCCCTATGAGCTGGTTTTTTATGTTTGCAGACTTGGTATGTACTTTTGAGACCCTCTGCCATTGGGGTCATAACAGTATGCCAGGCCAAAGTTGAATGTTTAATGCATTGCAGAAGTGTGATAATAAGAAAGGAAATTCTGAGGTTTTTTTTTTTTTTTTCCTCTCTTTGTTCCTCCCCTTTACCTCTGAGTGGCTTGTGCTTGCTGCAGACATGAATGTCCAGACCTTGATTACAAGTGTGGATCAGCTTGCTGCTCGTGTGCAGGGCATACAAGATTTTGTTACCAGTAGTCCAATGTCTGAACCTAAAATACCTATTCCTGAACTGTTCTCTGGAGACCGATTCAAGTTTAGGAATTTCAGGAATAATTGTAAATTGTTTCTATCTCTGAGACCCCGTTCATCTGGAGACTCAGCTCAGCAAGTTAAAATTGTTATCTCTTTCTTACGGGGCGACCCTCAGGATTGGGCCTTCTCGCTAGCGCCAGGAGATCCGGCATTGGCAAATATTGATGCGTTTTTCCTGGCGCCTGGATTGCTTTACGAGGAACCCAATCTTGAAATTCAGGCAGAAAAAGCCTTGCTGGCTATTTCTCAGGGCCAGGATGAAGCTGAAGTGTATTGCCAAAAATTTCGGAAATGGTCCGTGCTTACTCAGTGGAATGAGTGTGCTCTGGCCGCAAATTTCAGAAATGGCCTTTCTGAAGCCATTAAGAATGTGATGGTGGGTTTCTCCATTCCTACAAGTCTGAATGATTCCATGGCGCTGGCTATTCAAATTGACCGGCGTTTGCGGGAGCGCAAAACTGCTAATCCTCTGGTGGTGTTGTCTGAACAAACACCTGATTTAATGCAATGTGATAGAATTCAGACTAGAAATGAACGGAAAAATCATAGACGTCAGAATGGGTTGTGTTTTTACTGTGGTGATTCTACACATGTTATATCAGCATGCTCTAAACGCCTAACAAGGGTTGTTAGCCCTGTCGCCATTGGTAATTTGCAACCTAAATTTATTTTGTCTGTGACTTTAATTTGCTCATTGTCTTCCTACCCTGTTATGGCGTTTGTGGATTCAGGTGCTGCCCTGAGTCTTATGGATCTGTCATTTGCCAAGCGCTGTGGTTTTGTTCTTGAGCCTTTGGTAAATCCTATCCCTCTTAAAGGTATTGATGCTACGCCATTGGCGGAAAATAAACCGCAGTTTTGGACACAGGTAACCATGTGCATGACTCCTGAACATCGGGAGGTGATTCGTTTTCTTGTTCTGCATAAAATGCATGATTTGGTCGTTTTGGGTCTGCCATGGTTACAGACCCATAATCCAGTCTTGGATTGGAAGGCAATGTCTGTGTCAAGTTGGGGCTGTCAGGGAATTCATGGTGATTCCCCGCCGGTGTCTATTGCTTCCTCTACTCCTTCGGAAGTTCCTGAGTATTTGTCTGATTATCAGGATGTATTCAGCGAGTCCAGGTCCAGTGCTCTGCCTCCTCATAGGGACTGTGACTGCGCCATAGATTTGATTCCAGGTAGTAAATTTCCTAAGGGAAGACTATTTAATCTGTCTGTACCTGAGCATACCGCAATGCGTTCGTATATCAAGGAGTCTCTGGAGAAGGGGCATATCCGTCCATCCTCTTCCCCTCTTGGTGCGGGATTCTTTTTTGTGGCCAAGAAGGACGGATCTTTGAGACCTTGTATTGACTATCGGCTTCTGAATAAAATCACTGTTAAATTTCAGTATCCTTTGCCTCTGTTGTCGGACTTGTTTGCCCGGATTAAAGGTGCCAAGTGGTTCACCAAGATAGATCTTCGTGGTGCGTACAACCTTGTGCGCATTAAGCAGGGAGATGAATGGAAAACTGCATTTAATACGCCCGAAGGTCATTTTGAGTACTTGGTGATGCCTTTTGGGCTCTCTAATGCTCCTTCAGTGTTTCAGTCCTTTATGCATGATATTTTCCGGAAGTATCTGGATAAATTTATGATTGTTTATCTGGATGATATTCTGTTTTTTTCTGATGATTGGGACTCGCATGTAGAGCAGGTCAGGATGGTATTTCAGGTTTTGCGTGAGCATGCTTTGTTTGTTAAGGGCTCAAAGTGTCTCTTTGGAGTACAGAAGGTTCCCTTTTTGGGTTTATATTTTTTCCCCTTCTGCGGTGGAGATGGACCCAGTCAAGGTCCGAGCTATTCATGATTGGACTCAGCCCACGTCAGTTAAAAGTCTTCAGAAGTTCTTGGGTTTTGCTAACTTCTACCGTCGTTTTATCGCTAATTTTTCTAGCGTTGTTAAACCTTTGACGGATATGACCAAGAAAGGTTCTGATGTTGCTAACTGGGCTCCTGCAGCCGTGGAAGCTTTCCAAGAGTTGAAGCGCCGGTTTACTTCGGCGCCTGTTTTGTGCCAGCCTGATGTCTCACTGCCCTTTCAGGTTGAAGTGGATGCTTCTGAGATTGGGGCAGGGGCCGTTTTGTCGCAGAGAGGCCCTGGTTGCTCTGTAATGAGACCATGTGCCTTTTTCTCTAGGAAGTTTTCGCCTGCTGAGCGGAATTATGATGTTGGCAATCGGGAGTTGTTGGCCATGAAGTGGGCATTTGAGGAGTGGCGTCATTGGCTCGAGGGTGCTAAGCATCGTGTGGTGGTCTTGACTGATCACAAAAATCTGATGCATCTCGAGTCTGCTAAACGCCTGAATCCTAGACAGGCCCGCTGGTCATTGTTTTTCTCCCGTTTTGACTTTGTGATCTCGTATTTACCAGGTTCAAAGAATGTGAAGGCTGATGCTCTTTCAAGGAGCTTTGTGCCTGACTCTCCTGGAGTCGTAGAACCAGTTGGTATTCTTAAAGAGGGAGTTATCTTGTCAGCAATTTCTCCGGATTTGCGACGTGTGTTGCAGAGATTTCAGGCTGGTAGACCTGACTCTTGTCCACCTGACAGACTGTTTGTTCCTGATAAGTGGACCAGCAGAGTCATTTCCGAGGTTCATTCCTCGGTGTTGGCAGGGCATCCGGGAATTTTTGGCACCAGAGATCTGGTGGCTAGGTCCTTTTGGTGGCCTTCCTTGTCACAGGATGTGCGGTCATTTGTGCAGTCCTGTGGGACTTGTGCTCGAGCTAAGCCTTGCTGTTCTCGTGCCAGCGGGTTGCTCTTGCCCTTGCCTGTCCCGAAGAGGCCTTGGACACACATTTCCATGGATTTCATTTCAGATCTTCCGGTGTCTCAGGGCATGTCTGTCATCTGGGTGGTATGTGATCGCTTTTCCAAGATGGTCCATTTGGTATCTTTGCCTAAGCTGCCTTCCTCTTCCGATCTGGTTCCTTTGTTCTTTCAGAATGTGGTTCGTTTACACGGCATTCCTGAGAATATTGTGTCTGACAGAGGATCCCAGTTTGTTTCCAGGTTCTGGCGATCCTTTTGTGCTAAGATGGGCATTGATTTGTCGTTTTCGTCTGCCTTTCATCCTCAGACTAATGGACAAACGGAGCGAACTAATCAGACTCTGGAGGCTTATTTGAGGTGTTTTGTTTCTGCAGATCAGGATGATTGGGTGACCTTCTTGCCGTTGGCTGAGTTTGCCCTTAATAATCGGGCTAGTTCCGCTACTTTGGTTTCGCCTTTTTTTTGCAACTCTGGTTTCCATCCCCGTTTTTCCTCGGGACATGTGGAGCCTTCTGACTGTCCTGGGGTAGATTCCGTGGTGGATAGTTTGCAGCAGATCTGGAATCATGTGGTGGACAACTTGAAGTTGTCACAGGAGAAGGCTCAGCGTTTTGCCAACCGCCGCCGCGGTGTGGGTCCCCGACTTCGTGTTGGGGATTTGGTATGGCTGTCTTCTCGATTTGTTCCTATGAAGGTCTCCTCTCCTAAATTTAAGCCTCGCTTCATCGGTCCTTACAAGATATTGGAAATCCTTAATCCTGTGTCCTTTCGCTTGGATCTTCCGGTGTCGTTTGCCATTCACAACGTGTTCCATAGGTCTTTGTTGCGGCGGTACGTTGTACCTGTGGTTCCTTCTGTTGAGCCTCCTGCTCCGGTCTTGGTTGAGGGCGAGTTGGAGTACGTGGTGGAGAAGATCTTGGATTCTCGTCTCTCCAGGCGGAGGCTTCAGTATCTGGTCAAGTGGAAGGGCTATGGTCAGGAGGATAATTCCTGGGTGGTTGCCTCTGATGTGCATGCGGCCGACTTAGTTCGTGCCTTTCACGCTGCTCATCCTGATCGCCCTGGTGGTCTTGGTGAGGGTTCGGTGACCCCTCCTTAAAGGGGGGGTACTGTTGTGAATTAGACTTTTTTGGCTCCCTCTTGTGGTCACTGGTGATATGACTCTGGGTTTGTCTTTCTCAGTTTGGCACCCACCTGGGTCGTTAGTCCAGGGGTGTTGCTATATAAGCTTCCTGGATTCTCAGTCCAGTGCCTGGCATCGTTGTAATCAGATCCTTTCTGTTTGCTCCTGTCTGCTGGTCCTGGTTCTTGCAAAATTAAGCTAAGTCGTGCTTCCTTGTTTTTTGGTTATTTGTATGGCTCTTATTTTCTGTCCAGCTTGTACTAAATGTGATTCCTGATTTTGCTGGAAGCTCTAGGGGGCTGGTATTCTCCCCCCGGGCCGTTAGACGGTTCGGGGGTTCTTGAATATCCAGCGTGGAAATTTTGATAGGGTTTTTGCTGACCGTATAAGTCATCTTACTATATTCTGCTATTAGTCAGTGGGCCTCTGTTTGCTAAATATCTAGTTCATTCTTACGTTTGTCTTTTCTCCTTACCTCACCGTTATTATTTGTGGGGGGCTTGTATCCAACTTTTGGGGTCTTTTCTCTGGAGGCAAGAAAGGTCTATCTTTTCCCTTCTAGGGTTAGTTAGTTCTCCGGCTGGCGCAAGACGTCTAGAACCAACGTAGGCACGTTCCCCGGCTGCTGCTATTTGTGGTGCTAGGATTAGATATACGGTTAGCCCAGTTACCACTGCCCTATGAGCTGGTTTTTTATGTTTGCAGACTTGGTATGTACTTTTGAGACCCTCTGCCATTGGGGTCATAACACCTAACACAACAACTAGAAGTAGCCGGTGAACGTGCCTACCTTGATTCTAGACGTCTCGAGCCAGCCGGACAACTGACTACCCCTAGAGGGAAAATAAGACCTCACTTGCCTCCAGAGAAATTGAACCACAAAGATATAGAAAGCCCCCAACAAATAATAACGGTGAGGCAAGAGGAAAACACAAACGTAGAGATGAACTAGATTCAGCAAAGTGAGGCCCACTAGTCTAGATAGGCAGAAAATAGATAGTGAACTATGCGGTCAGCAGAAAACCCTGCAAAAACATCCACGCTGAACATTTCAAGAACCCCCACACCGACTGACGGTGCGGAGGGAGAATATCAGCACCCTAGAGCTACCAGCGAGCTAGAAAAACACATATTAAGCAAGCTGGACAAAAAACACTGAAAAATGCAAATGATCCAAAGTATTCAAAACGGACTTAGCTTTTCTTGCATGAGACAGACGGAAAGGATTTTTAGCGTTTTTTTTTCGCATTTTTTCGCTATAAAAACGCGAAAAAAACGCTAACATATGCCTCCTATTATTTACAGTGTATTCCGCATTTTTTGTGCAAATGTTGCGATTTTTTCCGCAAAAAAATCGCATCGCGGAAAAAAAAGCAACATGTTCATTAAAAATGCGGAATTGCGGGGATTCCGCACACCTAGGAGTCCATTGATCTGCTTACTTCCTGCACGGGGCTGTGCACACCATGCAGGAAGTAAGCAGATTATGTGCGGTTGGTACCCAGGGTGGAGGAGAGGAGACTCTCCTCCACGCACTGGGCACCATATAATTGGCCAAAAATAAAAGAATTAAAATAAAAAATAGTCCTATACTCACCTTCGATGTCCCCCGCAGTGTTCCCGCCTCACCGCTGCATGCTGCAGCTTCGGTTCTCATAGCTGGTGTGCGGTGAAGGACCTGTGATGACGTCACTGTCTTGTGATTGGTCGTGAGCGGTCATGTGACCGCTCACATGACCGCGACGTCATGGAAGGTCCTGCGCGCACACACCAGCTATAGGAAGAGGAACGGACGCCGCTGAGGAGATCGTCTGGGTGAGTATAAGCATTTTTTTTATTTTTTTTATTATTTTTAAACATTCTATCTTTTACTAATGATGCTGCATAGGCTGCATCTATAGTAAAAAGTTGGTCACACTTGTCAAACAGTATGTTTGACAAGTGTGACCAACCTGTCAGTCAGTTTTCCAAGCGATGCTACAGATCGCTTGGAAAACTTTAGCATTCTGCAAGCTAATTACACTTGCAGAATGCTAAAAAAACCGCGAAAAAAACGGACAAAAAACGCAAAAAAAAAAAAATGCGGGTTTCTTGCAGAAAATTTCCGGTTTTCTTCAGGAAATTTCTGCAAGAAATCCGGACGTGTGCACATACCCTAAAGGTAAAATCAGGTGCTCCTTGCCTTCTGAGCTTAGCACTGTGCCTGAAAAATATTTCCCGATTTACATGTAGGGTATTGGAGCACTCAGGAAAAAAATGGACCTCGATTTGTTGTAAAAAAAAATGTCCTATTAGCCCTTAGAAAAATTAAAAACTTGGGGCTAAAACAACATTTTAGTGGTAAAAATGTAATTTATTCTTTCTTCACTGCTCAATGGTATAAAAATTCTGTGAGGCACATGTGGTGTCAATATGATCACTGCACCCCTAGATGATTTTATTGAGCAGTGTAGTTTGTAAAATGAGTTCACATAAGGGGGGCTTCTGTTGTTCTGGCACCTCAGGGACTATGCCAATGTGACATGGCACCCTAAACCATTCCTGCAAAATCTGAACTCCAATATGGCGCCTCTTCTCTTCTGAGCTTTACACTGTGCCTCAAAAGTAGTATTCCCCCACATATGGGGTATCGGCATACTCAGGAGAAATTGCACAAATTATATGGTGCTATTACAGCAACTTTTGGGGTCCATTTTTTCCTGTTACCCTTGTCCAAATTAAAAAATTTGGATCTGAAGTAAATTTTGTGAAAAAAAATTAAATGTTCGTTTTTTTTCCCTATTCTAAAAATTCCTGTGAAGCACCTGAAGCCTGAAGGGTTAATAAACTTCTTGAATGTGGTTTTGAGCACCTTGAAGGGTGCAGTTTTTAGAGTGGTGTCTCTTTCAGGTATTTATATCATATAGACCCCTGAAAGTGACTTTAAATGTGAGGTTGTCCTTAAAAATAATGGTTTTGTAAATTTTGTTGGAAAAATGAAAAATTGCTGGTCAACCTTAAACTTTTTTTTTGTTAGGAAGTTAGAAGGGTTAGTTTCCAAACTTGTCATTAATGTGCAAGCCACCTTTGGGGGCAAAGGGGTTAATTTTCCCTTTCACGGCTCTGAAGGTAAGATAAGCAGCGCACCACATAGCAGTTGCCATCTCTGTATATTTGGCGCGGTCTGACACCTTCCACCAGTAACTTGAATCTTATGGGCCCCATGAAAAATCTCCCACTATTATCACAAGTGAATTCTATTGTTCCTATCACCTAGGCCCCCAAGGTGCGACTTCAACCCCTGCAGCCTCTCTAGTCACACCCCTGATGTCAGCAGAAATGTGTGACATATATAGGTATATCAATGTTATGCTGGCATCATATGGATGCGCCACCTACCTAATCAGGCCCTCCTTCGAGGCAGTAAGATTCCCTAATGGCAGCGCCTTTTTTAGGCGGACAATGGTCGGTCAGGAATGATGCAATGCAAGAAACGTAGCAAATAATGGGTTTTCATTTATGAAGAAGGGATGAACTAGATCAGTTACTTTGTTGATTTACATAGTGTATCCATTGGCAGTCCGTTATGGCCTTGTGAGATCCTGTAGACATATTTGGAGACAGAGTTGCCAGAACATTTATAATTCCACTCGGTACTTCTGACTCGGTGTGTGCCAGTCCCTGAGTTGCTCTCTCCAGCCTTCATGTGTCTTTATGACATTGCTTCTATTGTCAATGAAAGAATTACCAATAATTATACACTACTGATTGTTATTTAGGCATTCCTATAAGCACAGTGTGTCAGTATTTGGTCAGTATTTCAAATCCGTATTTGTAAGCCAAAATTAGGAGAGGAACAATCTGAGGAAAAGTATAATAGAAACACGTCACCACTTCTGTATTTTTCACCAGCTCCTGAGTTTGGCTTACAAATACTGATGTAAAATGCTGTCCAAATACTGAATGTGTGAACGTGGCCTAGGTTCACAAGAGGTAACCTACTAGCTGTGTGTTATCCCTTCCAACAGATTTGCAAAAAACCTTATCTTGTTCGACATCTGTTCACCCTGCATAGGTCTGGTACTTCATAAAACCGGTGCCTGGCCACTAAATCTGGATAGTAATTGCATTTTTGGGCTTTGGTTATAAGATGGCTGTGCTATTAAACCCACAGGGGATGTGTGTGATCCTAGAATGCAGTAAAGGAAACGTATTATTAGCTATTATGGAGAAAAGTGCAATTCCATGTATTATGTGAATGTGTAATTTAATATCTTGCTATAGCAAGCAAGGTCACTCTGGACTTTCTGGGAGGATTGACTACTGATACTCCCCGTAATCCCGAGTACAGATCCGTACTCTGTGGAGGTCCCAGCGGTCAGACCCACCAATCACCCAGTGCTGTGCCTGGTTATCATGACCATGGGACCCCTGTTCTACCAATCTGTGAGGGTCCTAGGGATCAGACATGCACTGATCTATGACTTATTACTGCCTATCCAATGGAATATTCCCTTTAGCGTTTTTACATAGAACTGCACAATGTGTTTATTTTTTTACATCTTACTATGAAACTGCCAAACTCAGAAATACATCAGACACATTCTGAATATTTCTACGGTTTTATTAATAAAATGACAGTGGAAATACATCAGTGCACTGTTGTCCAGAAAAAAAAAAAAAATCACATAGCTATTTCACACTTTGTAAAGGATAAAAAATACAAACTTTTATTTTTTTTTTTTTTTTTTTTAAAGGCTTGTCTCACTCTCCTTAAAATTTGAGCCTATTACACTACAAACCTACAGAATTTGTCGTATAGTGACTTATTATATCAAAAGGAAGCAAATTTATTATCTGGGTGCAAGAGAGCAAGAACAGTGTGATTGACAGGAGAGAAGCGGAGGCAGCACTGAGCCACCCACGCTGCCCCTCTAGTAATAGGGTCACCTCCAGTCCATGACCTCCCTCCATGAACTGAATTCAATGCAGAAAAACATTTGTTGAATGATCAAACTGATGAAGTCGTCCGTGTCGCTTGGGCATAGTCTGCACCTAACCTGACACAAGACGCGTCCCAGGTAACATGGAGATGTACTGGAAATGTTCGTGTATAAATACCTGCCATTGGAATGGAGATGCACCAAGTTTCTATTCCATTACATATGTGAACCCCAAATTTCGTCTAATGTTCATTTTTTGCATGGACACAGAGTTTCTCAACCTTAATTCCAATAAACATAATTGAGTGCTTGGGGCAAATCTGAAAAATGGGGTGTGACCGTTGAATGGGTTAATTGTCATCTTTGCATGAAGCAATCGGAAACGGACTGTTTTGCACTGTTTGCTGGAGATAGCCAAGCACTAGATCATCTATCTTGTGGACAGGTGAAACTTGGATTTATGGTACTACCCCTTTAACACTAAATGCAGAAGTATGGAAAATGGAGAACAAATCAGTATGCCAAATGTTTGGTCACATTCTTTAAAAAGTTATATTAAAAAGGCAAGAAAAAAGCCCATCACAGACGCCTAAAACACCATGCTAACAACATTAGAACTTTTATATAATCTTAAATATCCTGCTGTAGCATTTTAGTTCCCAAAAAACTAAATACACAGCTAATGGCTTTGTATGAGACACCCTATATATTTACTAGCACCACACTGATACACTATATCTGCAATTATTAACAATTGTGGTATGGCTTATTTATCTCCACATTAATATCTAAACACTTTATAATATGATCGTTTACAGTGGTAGATTTTAATTATCATGACAAAATTCATAATATAATTGGGAACGGATTTAACTTCACCTTTCCTAAATGGTTACTACAATTTTAATAAACTTAGAATCATATTTAAAGCAACGATGGACAAAATCACAAAGTTCTTTATTTTAAGTAGAAATATTGTTCAAAAATGCCTGCAGCTGGGTGTCTCCCTACTGTGTAACGTGCCATCCAACTGCCTATTGTGAAAGAAGAACTGTCAAGGTGTGTTCACACAGGGCTTTTTTCACATGAAAATATGTGTTGAAAAATGCTGGCTACATCCTGCACGCTTGATGCATTCAACTGAATAGGTGAAAAAATGCAAGAAAACAAACACTATGTGAGTGAAATTTTGGAAATCCCATTTATTTTAGTGCTACTGTAGTACTCTGCATTACACGTGAAAAATGCTTCAAAAGCGCTACATGTGAACAAGCCCTTGGGGAAACGAAGAAGAATAACAGGTGATGAGGTCAGGACTTTCTCTCTAGTAGGATTGGCGCTTTGTGTCTTTGCTCCTACTCTCTTGTCTGAAGAACTGCATGTAGGTATATCGGTCTAACAGAGAGGCAATTTTCAGATCCAGGCTGGCAAGTCATTGCATAATGGCAGTGGCAATGTATGCTGGAAAAAGAGGTAGTTCCTGCACCTATAGTGCTTGGAGAATGATGATGGAGTGGAACCATGGAGTGCCATACAAAGAACGTATGGCAAGTGTGTTGAAATATTAGACCGGTGTGCGTCTCAAAATCAGTTTAATCTTGTTGTGGAGATGAAAAAGCAACACCATGCCTTTGAATGATAAAAACCTGTCTTTGGTAATTAATAATGAATATTTATGGCTGCCTCAAGTACTGGTAAATATCACAAAGGTTGAGAAACTCTGATGTGACTATTTTGTCCAGCATCTTATACCAAGCATATCTTACAAATTGTATTCAAAGTGCTGCTTCACTGTGGAATATCATTTTACACTCTGCAAATTAACCCTTTCATATCAATATGTCAAGTCTTTACGTTAACGTGTGCTGATCCAAGGTTACACCATGTGTTACTGTATATGTGTTTGCACTTACTGTAGCATTTCCATGTCTGAAAGACATTGCTCTTAAACCTCTGGATATTTCCTGCTTGTTCAAAGTCTGCAGGGTGCTTTCTCTGGTGATTTACATTATGGGAAGTTTAGTCTTTACAGAAGGCTCCATGCAGACATCTGATGTAAGGAAATTAATACAATGTAATACAGAGAATTAAATGTGCCTGTTAGCAAACAGTTTACTGTCTAGTAATTTGGAGAAATTTGAATGTAGCTCTGGAGTATAAAACGGGATGTAACTCGGGATCAGTAATGTAATGTCTGTACACAGTGACTGCACCAGCAGAATAGTGAGTGCAGCTCTGGAGTATAATACAGGATGTAACTCGGGATCAGTACAGGATCAGTAATGTAATGTATGTACACAGTGACTGCACCAGCAGAATAGTGAGTGCAGCTCTGGAGTATAATACAGGATGTAACTCAGGATCAGTACAGGATAAGTAATGTATGTACACTAACTGCACCAGCAGAATAGCGATTGCAGCTCTGGAGTATAATAAAGGATGTAACTCAAGATCAGTACAGGATCAGTAATGTAATGTATGTACACAGTGACTGCACCAGCAGAATAGTGAGTGCAGCTCTGGGGTATAATACAGGATGTAACTCAGGATCAGTACAGGATCAGTAATGTAATGTATGTACACAGTGACTGCACCAGCAGAATAGTGAGTGCAGCTCTGGAGTATAATACAGGATGTAACTCAGGATCAGTACAGGATCAGTAATGTAATGTATGTACACAGTGACTGCACCAGCAGAATAGTGAGTGCAGCTCTGGAGTATAATACAGGATGTAACTCAGGATCAGTACAGGATCAGTAATGTAATGTATGTACACAGTGACTGCACCAGCAGAATAGTGAGTGCAGCTCTGGAGTATAATACAGGATGTAACTCAGGATCAGTAATGTAATGTATGTAAACAAAACTCCAGGGCTGTTGCTCTACCAGTGTTTACAGTCTACATTTACAAGTGGCCAGTATGTGATGCCTGCACGTCAAATACTTTACTGGCATAAATCGCTCAGCGATACGCCATAACGCCAGTAGTACTCACGTGATTCCTGCAACCAATGATTGGCTGCATCGCTCCTGTGCTGGCCACTTGTAAAAAGAGCATAGCAAACCAGACTTTATTCATGTTTATATTTCTTATGTTAGAACATATGCACATTTTATATTTTTTTCCAGAAATCGATAACACCCCTTAATCATCATTGTACTCTACTGCGCATCACGCCCCATAGGTTTATATGTACTTTATACAACAGTTATTTCCTAATAGTCACCACTATAAGTGCAAATTAAACTGTCCCATCAGTTCACTCATTAACATTTTTACACATTCTGGGTTAAATTCTTAGTGTAAAATTTTTAATCCATGGATATGCATTACTATATTTCTATAAGCATTCTTATTACACAATTGTATTTTTCACATTGCTGTACTCATCCATTGCTTCATTACCCCACAATAAATCTGTTACAATGTGTAAATATACATCTAATGCATACTGTAGCCAGAAAAGTCATAAAACCACTCCTCCTCTTCAGAGCGGTCATTCCAGACAAGACACAAACTACTACTTCACACTAATAGCAATGTGCAAGTACCTTAATACAAAAATATGTGTACCTATCATATTATGCCATATATTGATTATGAATGATCCATACATTTCTACTAAAAGTTATCACCCACTAAATGGCCAATAGTTACTGGCCAATGAGTGTCAAACTGCTGCAGAATTGTGAGGCGTGAGTTTAGATGTCAATGAGAATGATAATGGGGACTCATATCCGCACATAGCTACATGTAGCCACTCAAAAGCAGAGATTGAATCCCTAGCGAATGATGCTCATAATAATCAAAAATAATTTTATGGTCCAGTGGGACAAAATGTTTTCTAGCATCCAAATATGACTGTATAAAAAGCTGTCCTACGCTACAACAGAGAGCATATAAGGAGAGGCGTAAGATGAACAATAAAAGTACAATACTTTATTAGAAATAATTTAAAAGACAAACAATGTTAAGAAGTTCCAATATAGTGCAAGGTGATGAGCCAAAGAAAGTAAGTGGCACCACCAGATGGCAGGCAAGAGCAAGATGTAATGCTAATAGGCAATGTAGTCAAAGATTGAAAATACACAAACAAGTACCAACATAAATAAAACTTGTATCCAGAGACAGAGATGGGGCCGAATAATATTGCACGCCCCACTTTTCAGTTTTTAAATTTCCACAAATATGTAAAATAACCAATACATTTCGCTCAACTTCACAATTGTGTTGTTGATTCTTCACCAAAAATTTACATTTGGTATCTTTATGTTTGAAGCATGATATGTGGGAAAAGTTTGAAAAGTTCTAGGGAGCCGAATTCTTTCGCAAGGCACTGTTTCAGTGGCGTGCCTTTGTCACCTTGCACTATATTGCCACTTTTTTAACATTGTTTGTCTTTTAAATTATTTCTAATGAAGTATTTTACTTTTAATGTAGCCACTTATCAGTCTCTGTGATGACCAGGAATATCCATATTAACTAAACATTTTTTTTCTCTGTTTAATTATTATTCAGCCAAGAAACCGCACTCTCTGTGTGTGATCATGGGGGAGGGTAGCAGAGAAGCTCACACAGGAGGGTGCTTACAAATAGTATTTGAGCACAGGTTCTTGCTAGAGCAGCAGTTCAAAACAGCTACTAAAGGAGCATGATCCAGGCAGCTAAAAACAGCACTTTCAGCCTGGTGTTTGGAAGAGAAGGAAACAAAATAGGGTAATGAAGTATATTACAAAGATTCATAACGTTGCAATGCCTGGCGGATAATTATATATATAAAACACTTAATTACTCTTTAAAACAAACATGGCTTTAGGGCCGCCATAAAAAAAATAGCACATAAAAAACATCAGAGCCCACGATAACCAAATCTTGCGATCGATATAGTCCCATTTTATATTATTGCCTTGATGGTAATTTTCACAAATAATCAGTCATCACCATGATATCAAACACCACATATCTGCAATAATACAGATCTGACCAGGGATGGGGTAAATCAACTGCTTCCTACTAGGAAATGACAATGCGGCCTGTAATGCCCAGTCTATATATGCACCAGTATCAGTGCTGCTCTATGTTAACATATTACTACAGTAATGGAGCTGTCAATAAATCGATGCACTGACAGATTCCAGCATCGCGTTAGTCCAGGGACCAATATTAATTGTCTGCTTTAGTGTCAGTCTTTTGTAACTCCCAGTACATATTACACCTGCACGGCAAATGTACGGTACTTCTGTGGCAGGTTGTCAGGTCCACCATATATGATGCATACAACCATATTAGTTGTGAAGACAATCATTCTTCAATGCAGTTTGTGTGGTCGTAAGAGACGTTGTACCGAATTATCAGCTTACAAAAGTTGCGCCACTCGTAGTCTGTAATGTACACGGATAATGGCAAACTTGGCATACTGCGGTGTACGTTGGATCATAATGCAAAATATACACATTTTTGTGTCTATATATAATACATAGTTATCCCTTCCCAATTCTACATATAGAGAGGAAATAATTGAATCTTGGGTCACATACATGTCTAATGCATACAATACCAATCAAGCAAGATTCCCCTCCCACCCCCCACACCATCCCTAAAAAAGCCGGATTTGGGATTTTTTCCAGTAGTTTTTAATATCAGCCTCTCCCCTTTAAACAAATGGATATACCTGTTAGTAAATATGAAAACTCAGCTGACTCAGGACCCAAAATCAAGCAAAAACCTAGGTCTCGAGGACTGAAACCAATTAGCAATTTACCAGGTTAAGGTCACAATACTATATGTAAAGTGAGTAAAAAAATGCAGCAATATATCTATTATTCAGTTCTATCATCTAGCCAGAAAGGTAAGCACTGAAATGGGATGCCAATACTAACCAGGCCTCTACCATGAGAGAGTGCCACTACCTGCATATGTGTGATCACTCTTATGGCTAATCTCCCCCAAATTCAATATATATATATATATATAAATATTTTCTAAATGTCTATTTGTTTACTGTACATAGGTTTCTACTATCTTCACATAACAATAATATCAATATATTGCAATAAATGGCGATCTCCATATCTTGCCGAGTAATGCAGGTGATGAGCCGGCCATGAGACGCCAAGTAAATGTGCAGAATCTTGTGTAAGACGTAACACTGCGCATGATACAGCGGATCTATCGTGAGTCTGCGAAGGGTTACAACACATTTGCTGGTGATCTACACATCTACTAAAAATATATATCTCGCCCTATAGATTCCTGCAGTCACTACAACTCCCACCATGCAAGATGGCTCAAAGACCACTGCACTTGTCTAACGGTTAAATATGCCATTTGCGTGATTGAAAAGAAATTGCACTTAAATTGTAAGTTACCCCTTGTGGATAAACAAAAGAAAACCTAATAAGATATACATATATGTTCTATATAGATATATCTGTCAGCAATACTTCTTCCGTAGCCTCGCTTGTCAAACGGACCCGACCCTTCAAGCCGGCGAACTTCTGCGTTCTCAGTCTCCATCCCGTGATATATAAAAGTCTCCTGGGTTTTGCTACAAAAAGTTCACCATGGGTTTTGAAGGCTTGATGGGATCCTTGCTCTTTAGTGCAAGAAGTGTAAATTGTCTTAATAAAAACCTGAGCTTAAGTCTTAAAGGGGCCTTGAAAAAGAGGACCCGGCGAT
This sequence comes from Ranitomeya variabilis, assembly GCF_051348905.1. NCBI lineage: Eukaryota > Metazoa > Chordata > Amphibia > Anura > Dendrobatidae > Ranitomeya > Ranitomeya variabilis. The sequence goes on along the minus strand of NC_135233.1, from coordinate 250,099,910 downwards.
TCTTGGTTAGTGTTTGCCCTGAATTTCTGAAGCTCAGAATGAAGACATCTTCTCATTCCTGATTTTCCACGTTTCAAACCTTGTTCCAACTCTTTTCATAAGAATTACCACCAGTCAGTGGACTCGGCCTCTGCACGTTACAACTTCTTGTAGTATCCTCTGTCCTCCACTATCCGTAGCGTTGGGTGGGAAGATCCCAGTAGATTCTTTTGGCACCCTGGAAATCAGCAAAAAAGTACTCCAAACATGGCAGTACTGTGGTAGGCTCATAAAATATCATCGTAATCCAGCAGTTTGGAGTGTTGACGAGTCTTCCAGAGACGATATAATCGGAAATCAAAATACTTTTCGATCAGTTGCTTTCCTGGAAAATAGAAGCATGGAGAAATAAGAAAAATATGAAAACTGACCATAAGTTCAACTGTACATAAACTACTCCACTGAAAAACTCATATTAATTATCACTTATCCACTGAATATGTGCCAATTGCTAAATTGGTGAGGGTCCTACTGCTGGGACACCCACTCGTTGCCCAAATAGGGAACTTGTGTTTTACATTTCCTGTCTTCCACTGACCTCAGGACCGTGACCAGGAACAGCTGGCGGGAATGGATGATCGGTTATGTGTCCTGCCCTCCATTCTATGTGAGCGGCAATGATTGCCAAGTGCAGTTTGTCAGTGCCATAGAAAATGAATGGACACATGAATGATTGGTTGCTCAAGTCAACTCCTCCTTGTAGCATTCTTGCAGTCACAGGTGAAAAAAGGTCAGAACTCCCCCCCCCTTTGCTTTTGATGATCTAAAGGAATAGCAGTGCTGGATCACACACCAGTCTAACAATTCTCACCTATCCGGTGGATATGGGATCATTTTTGGGAATTCCGATGTATTCCTAATGATTGGAGCTTGTATGGCGGCACACAAAGTTCCTACATTTCCATTATGCTTCTAGAGAAGAGAAGCAAATGTTGATGGAAACTGGCATCATTCTTTTCCTATTTATTTACCTGCCCAAGCATGAAACTGGAGGCATACCCGAATGCAGTACGGTTCTGTGAAGGTATGGGTGCTCTCCATACTGTTAGAACTTTTCTCTAGCGCTTCTCTAGTGTCACCTATTGGAAGATTCCCAGTAAGTCAATGTCCAATGTCCAGCTGTTTCAATGTTCTTCACAACACGATAAAGAATTATGAAAAAGATTGGTAACTATGGTTTGGCTGAGCAAGTCACGTCTCATGGATTGGACATTGACCTACCGGCAGCACCAGAGACAGTTCTCTTTCTTCTTGAGGAGAGTGAATTTGGATGCTCATCCCCTTCCACACCCCCCCCCCCCCCCCAAGACTATTTTGCCAGCTGGATTTCCTCTAGATAAACCAATGTCTACAGGGTAATAGAGATTCGTACAACTCTTGTACAGAGCCAGTATAAGGCGCGCATGAGGCCTCTGATTAAGGTTACTTTGTAGGATATGTCCAAGATTCTCTGCCAAAGCATATAGATACAAGACTAGGGAAGAAAGTATAGGGAAATGGCTGTGTTTTTTTTATTTCCATAACTCTAATACACTTCAAGGGCAGCACAGTTATGGCCAGTAAACCATAGTAATCATAAAATCCCTATTATCATGACTTGGAATAATACTAACAACCTGTTTGACAATCTACATGTCTACATTATAATATATACAGTATGTGATCGGTGCTGTGCAAATCAATGACCCAGAATAGTAATGTGCTATCTGCAGTTTCCGGCATTCCCATTGTTCTCCTCAGTGCGGTGACAATTACAGGGTGACAATCCTCTGGTCTGTAATTTTCACCTTATATACAAATGCTGAAATATTTCTGAAAACCCACATACACGAGGCTGCGTCACATCCAAGCTGCTAAGACGGTGACAAGCATGGACAGTGTGACTGATCCCAATTACTCCAGAGAGATCTAATCAAGACTCTCTAATTATCTGAGTGGAAAATGAAAACATTGAGCAGATGCTACCTCGAGCTCCTGTGATATGGCATCCGTTGTGAGGCGCAGACCAGGGGCATACGCGATGCATAGGACATGTAATTACTGTGCCACTTGCTGCTGTGTATTGTCCTGGGATGGACTGATTGGTACAAGGAGAGATCTCTGGACCATCGCTGCTGCTCTTACCTTGTGCTGATAACTCAAGGGGGGACTTGAATTCGATTCGATTTGGACTCATTAGGTTCTTTAGGTTCTGAAAAAGCTGAAAGGACAAAGAGGCAGGATGAAAACAGAAATTAAAGCATATTATAAAACAGGTTAATGGGGCACTGTTTCTCCTTGTGTGGACTACAAAGCTGAGGAGAATAAGACAGGCAATGGTCCACCGTTAAAGAAAGTAATCTCAGGTCCTTGTAGAGGACCTTGGATGGGGCTGCAGGGTCCTACAAGGTTGCCTACAAGGATATCTCTTTGCTAGGGATCTTCGAGATGACACTCCCTTCAAGAGGAAGAAAGTTACATCTCTAGTGCCATCTATAGGAGCTAGCCACCATATGAATCAATATCAACCAACTAAGGCGCCTTGTCACATGACGTAAGGTGTCTGCAGATGGGTGTCTTACTTTTGGAAAATACTCTGATTTGACTTAACTCTTGGGTAAGGCTCAGACACTGACTCATAGGCTAGATGCCCCTTAAAGGTGGCTCTACAGAGCCATCTTTCTTCCTCTTGGAGTAGAGATAAGGTGCAGGCTTTGCATGTACAGACTGGCTAAGCGCCACATAGCTGGGCAGAAATTAGATACAAGCTCAAGATTTTTCCTTGCTTTTCTATTCTAAGCAACTCCTTTTAAACAAGTCTGTACAAATTGCTGTAAAATAGTCCTGTCTTAAGAGAGGTAAAGAAATGGCATAAATATCCTGGCCATAATGTGCAGCTCAGTGCTTCACTCTACATAAGCGAGATGGAGGCATAGCGAACATAGAGCTCTGGCAAAAAATTAAGAGACCACTGCAAAATGTTCAGTCTGTCTGATTTTTCTCTTTATAGGTATATTTTTGAGTAAAATGTAAATTGACATTTATTCTTTAAACTTCTGACAACATGTCTCCGAATTTCCAAACAATACATTTTGTACTTTTTTTTTTCTGAAAAGGAGAAATGGTCAAAATTAAAAAAAATAGTGTTTTCAGACCTCAAATAATGCAAAGAAAACAAGTTCATAATCATTTAGAAACAACAATACTAACGTTTTAACTCAGGAAGAGTTGAGAAATCAATATTTTCTGAAATAACCATGATTTTTAATCACAGCTTTCATGCGTCTTGGCATGCTTTCCACCAGTCTTTCACACTGCTTCTGGGGCAGAAATGTAAGCAGTTCTTCTTTCTTTGATGGATTGTGACTATTCATCATCCTCTTGATTACATTCCAGAGGTTCTCAGTGGAGTTCAGGTCTGGAGATTGGGCTGCCCATGACAGGGTTTTGATGTGGTGCTCTCTTAATTTTTGCCAGAGCTGTATATTATAAGTCTATCTCCAAGCATTCTTTATATAGATGGGTACCCTACAGATATCCCCCCACAAAAAATGCTCATGTCTTATTATCTATCTTCCCAAACCCGTCATACCTTTTCACCATTGGGGTTCCCCAGCACATAGCACCCCATAATGTGTATTATGTTCGGTTCTGAATTAACTTTGCTCATCAACTTGCTCAATCTCTTCCAAAACCTAAAAAAGCAAAATTACATAATGTTCTAGACCATGCTGGTATAATCTGGGCATCTCCTGTATATAATTATATATGTACAGCCGGGCATCTCCTGGATATAATTATATATGTACAGCCGGTATAACCTGGGCATCTCCTGTATATAATTATATATGTACAGCTGGTATAATCTGGGCATCTCCTGTATATAATTATATATGTACAGCTGGTATAACCTGGGCATCTCCTGTATATAATTATATATGTACAGCCGGTATAACCTGGGCATCTCCTGTATATAATTATATATGTACAGCCGGTATAACCTGGGCATCTCCTGTATATAATTATATATGTACAGCCGGTATAACCTGGGCATCTCCTGTATATAATTATATATGTACAGCTGGTATAACCTGGGCATCTCCTGTATATAATTATATATGTACAGCCGGTATAACCTGGGCATCTCCTGTATATAATTATATATGTACAGCCGGTATAACCTGGGCATCTCCTGTATATAATTATATATGTACAGCTGGTATAATCTGGGCATCTCCTGTATATAATTATATATGTACAGCTGGTATAACCTGGGCATCTCCTGTATATAATTATATATGTACAGCCGGTATAACCTGGGCATCTCCTGTATATAATTATATATGTACAGCCGGTATAACCTGGGCATCTCCTGTATATAATTATATATGTACAGCCGGTATAACCTGGGCATCTCCTGTATATAATTATATATGTACAGCTGGTATAACCTGGGCATCTCCTGTATATAATTATATATGTACTGTTGGTATAACCTGGGTATCCTGTGACTCTACATGGCTTTTTGCACCTTTTTCTTCATGTGTTTAATACTTTTTCCCTGTGTCATTTCTCATTATTATACATAACTTCATTTATGGACATATATGGTTTTGATTTCTTTTCCTGTGTGGACTGGATGGGTTGTTACTGACAAGTGGTGAGCATTTCATGTCAATAGCACCTTTAGAAATATTTACTGGTGACGTGTTCAATACTTATTTCAACTGCTGTATGTACACCTGGCATAACCTGGGCATCTCATGTACATAATTATATATGTACAGCTGGTATAACCTGGGTATTTCCTGTATATAATTATATATGTACAGCTGGTATAACCTGGGTATTTCCTGTATATACAGTTGTATGAAAGTGTTTGCCCCCTTCCTGATTTACTATTCTTTTGCATGTTTGTCAAACTTAAAAGTCTCGGATCACCAAATAAATGTAGATATTAGACAAAGATAACACAAGTAATCACATTTATAAATGAAGGTCTTTATTATTAGAGGTTGTCCACCCCGGGCTGCAGCCTGCTCTGACATCCGCTGAAGTCATGTCAAGTTCCAGAATGCCTTGCATCCTGGAACCCAGAGGTGTGATCCAGTCGCACACACCCATCTGATTGACTGGGCTGTGGGCGGAGTTTTACCACACGTCACAGCCCAGTATCCAGCATGTGCTTTCCCTCTCTCCTCTGATTTCACTGGCCGCAAGGCCACGCTGGATACTGGCCTGCAGTGAAACTCCACTCACAGCCCAGTCAATCAAGGTGATGTGCGTGATTGGGTTCCTGGAACGTGATATCAGCGGATGTCAGAGCAGGCAGCAGCCGGGGGTCATGTGATGCCAAAGGAGCGGTCAGCGATAGCGCCACTCACAGGCAAGAATGACAATAAGAGGTATTTACAAAAATACTACTTTCCACTGTTTAAATCAATGGGGGCATTATTTATTGTAGTGGACAACATTTTTAAGGGAAAAAGAAATCCAAAAGTACAGGGCCCTGTGTGAAGAAATGATTGCCCCCAAAACTTAATAACTGGTTGGGCCACCTTTAAACAGTAACAGCTGCAATCAAGCGTTTGCGATAACTGGCAATGAGTCTTTTACAACGCTCTGGAGGAATTTTGGCCCACTCATCTTTACAGAATTGTTATAATTCAGCCACATTGGAGAGTTTCCGAACATGAATGGCCTTTTCAAAGTCATGCCACAGCATTTCAATCGGAGAAACGTCAGGACTTTGACTAGGCTACTCCAAAGTCTTAATTAAGTTTTTCTTAAGCAATTCAGAGGTGGACTTGCTGGTGTGTTTTGGATCATTGTCCTGCTGCATAACCCAAGTGCGCTTCAGCTTGAGGTCACAATCAGATGGCCAGACATTCTCCTTCTGGATTTTTTGGTAGACAGCAGAATTTGTTTCCATTTACCCCAAAATGTCTACCACCATATTTTACTGTTGGTATGATGTTCCTTTTCTGAAATGCTGTGTTACTTCTACAACAGATGTAATGGGATATACATCTTCCAAAAAGTTAAACTTTTGTCTCGTGAGTCCACGGCGTATTCTCCCGAAAGTCTTGGGGATCATCAAGATGTTTTCTGGCAAAAAAGTCTTTATGTTCTTATTGCTCAGCAGTGGTTTTCGTTTTGATACTCTGAGACATGCAGGAAATTTTTCCCAGTCTCTTTCTTATGATGGACTCATGAACACTGACCTTAACTGAGGCAAGTGAGGCCTGCAGTTCTTTGCATGTTGTTGTGGGGTCTTTTGTGACCTCTTGGATGACTCATTGCTGCGCTCATGGGGTAATTTTGGTTGGCAGGTCACTCCTGCGAATTTTTACTACCACTGTTCCATGTTTTGCCATTTGTGGATAATGGCTCTCACTGTGGTTTGCTGGAGTCCAAAAGCTTTAGGAAAGGTTTTATAACATTTTCCAAACTGACAGATCTCAATTACTTTGTTTCTCATTTATGCCAGAATTTCTTTAGATTGCTGCATGATGTCTAGCTTTGGAGGATCTTTTGGTCTACTTCACTTTGCTAAGCAGGTCCTATTTAAGTGATTTCTTGATTGAGAACAAGTGTGGCAGTAATCAGGCTTGCGTGTGGCTAGGGAATTTGAACCCAGGTTTCCTAAGATGTGACAAACCACAGTTAATTTATGTCTTAAGTGGGGGGGGGGGGGGGTCACTTTTTCACACAGGGCCCTGTAGGTTTTGATTTCTTTTTCCCTTAATAATAAAAACCTTCATTTAAAAACTGAATTTTGTGATTACTTGTGTTATCTTTGTCTAATAGAAAAAAAAAAAAAGAAAGAAGCCAGCACTGCTTAGGGTTAGAACGCAATACAAATGGTGCATATGCACCTACTGATCGGCCTTCACCTACGCTTGTCCTTCCTGGCACCAAGGGGGTGACTCTGAAAATGCTCCAGGTACAGTTTGCATGTCATAGTTAGTAATGGTGTCTGTCTTTTTATACTCTTTATACATCTAGGAGGCCGTATGGCACGATTTTAATATAATACGTAGAGTAGGACTGCCCCATTATGAGATTGCCATGAAGTTGCGGGGTAGCTCAAAGAATTGATCAATTATTTGCTAAATGTCTCATATTTGAACTACAGTTAGAATTCAGTAGGTGCATATGCACCATTTGTATTGCGTTCTAACCCTAAGCAGTGCTGGCTTCTCCTTTTTTTTATCTTTGTCTAATGTTTACATTTATTTGGGGATCTGAAACATTTAAGTGTGACAAACATGCAAAAGAATAGGAAATCAGGAAGAGGGCAAACACTTCTTCACACAACTGTAATTATATATGTACAGCTGGTATAATAAATAGATAAATATCACGGCCCCTTTTAACTAGCCACGCCTCCTGACGAAGCCAAGGCGGTGAAACGCGCATCGAGGCGCTCTGTTCCCCGCTTGCACGCCGGTACTCCGTCGCTGAGATGTCACAAGGTAATTAATATTCAGCATTTACTAAGTTTACCTCCTCTTGATGCCCCATTCGGCCTACCTTGCATTATATGGTGCAGTCCTGCAACCAAATACGTTGGGGGTGCAGTGTCGGCACCTGATAGTTCGCCCCTCTAATTTTCTATCCTTTTTTAAGGTGTTATATTTACCATCTGTGGGCACTATTGTTTATCGTTTATCATTTGGCATCTATGCTTCAGGAGCTGGCTGTGCAGCGGCGTTGTTCATGTTTTTGTGCAGTCTTCCAGCGCATCCCTCCCAGCGTGGTTACATCTGATGCGCTGTGCGTTTTTTAGCTGTCTTTTGCTCCACTACTTTTGCCGTGTGTATATTTGAATTATATTTAGTATATTTAATAAAACTTATATTTATATTCACCCTCGTCTTGGATCTTATGTATATGGTTATAATTAAAGTCTCATTGCTCAGTTAATATACAGTATCCAGTGCCGCACTTAGAGGTTGTCTGGCTTTTTTTCGGTTTATACAGCTGGTATAACATGGGCATCTACTATATTTAATGAAATATGTACAACTGGTACAACCTGAGTAACTTTTACACATAATTGTTTGTACAGCAGGCATAAGTTATACATCTTCTAGTATAGAGTTTTTGGACCATGCCGGTATAACCTGGGCATCTCTTGTACATGCTTATCTATAAATCATATTTGCAGGTCTGTATATTATTTATGGTTTTGTCACATCTGCGTCAGTCTTCTTTGATGCATCATATAGTGCCATCTATTCCATCAAAATGTTTGGCTGCTCGGCACAATCCGGTAGATCTCATTAGATAACAGCCACGTCCGTTGGGGTGATGTCCATAGTGTGATGGATCTGGCACTGTATGGTGTTGTTTTTTGCTTAACATTACACTTGATATTATGGAATATTATTATGGCCACTATGTAGCTTATTTCTGTAAAAAATCCTTCTTCTTTACTGTCTGCTTTCATGGTCTGTACAATACAAGAGATCAATTATGGATACATTCCCTGTGCAGGGAGGATCTGTGAAGGATCAATTATTTATGACTTTATTTCACAAATACGCCACAAAGAATGTCTTAATAATGCTGGGCTCCTCTTTATTATACATTGGTATTACATAAATATTCCTATTCTACAGAGATTTACTTCCTAAAATCAGAAATTGCCAGTAAATGGAAGGATCCGAGATATTCAGCTCCAAAATGGGGATTTTCTAGACCATGGATTGTTGCATCTGCCTTTCTACACAGACATAAAGGCATTCACCAGGTACTTCAAGGTGATGTCCAGTATAATTACGGCGGCTGCGGAACACGCTAACATCTGATAAGTGGGGGTGCCATGTGCCGGACCCCCACAGATCTGACATTAACCTATCTGAAAGCCATCAAGATTTTAATACTGGATAACCAATTTAATGTTCTGGAGTTTGAGAAAGATGACTGCTGCTGGCCATGTAGGAGCAGTGCTAGTGGCCAGATCATATATTATGGAGGATTACCATTTATTACTGTATTGCTTATATGCCTTTGTGTTGTGTAACTTACATAATAAGATCTTCCTCCTTCTCCACTTTGGCAAAAGTAGCAACCTTATTCTTCAACAGATAGAGGTAGCCGGGTCCTCCCTAGAGAGAAAACAGAAGGGATGAGATGGGAAGTCATGATATGTCATAGCCATGGGAAACTGTCAGGGCTTGCATTGAGGGCCTCCAATAAGCTCCTCTAACCTGGCAGGGCATCTATGTACTGGAATAAGCAGTAAAAGTCTTTGCCCTGGCTATGACTCTTTCTTAAACGCAATTTCAACTAAAGTTTACACTATATTATTGTACAGGTCAGAGCTGCATTCGTACATATGCAGCTCCAGATCCCTTAAAGCGAACCTGTCAGCAGTAAGCTACAGTGTCAGGTCGGCACCGATATACAGATTCAAATGATACCTTGATTCATTAAATCCATCTTGTGGTTGTTTTTTAATTTCTATGTGCAGTTTTCAGTTGAGATTCTCGTGCTTCGTGGCGGCCTGTGGGCAAGCATTTATGTGGTGCTCTGGCCTCATATTAATCCTTATGGTATTAAATGACAGGTCATTGAAGCTTCAGTGACCTGCCTCCCATTTTAAATACTGCGCTTGCGCAGTTCATATTATGGTTTAAAAAAAAAATTCACTACAGCAAAATGGTGCCTGTTTCGGCGCATGCGCAGTAGCATCTATCGCTGGCCGATAGATTCTACTGTGCACGTGACGCCATTTTGCTGGAGGAAAAAAAAATTGTCTGCAACAAAATCTATCTACTATAGCTGCACCACACAAAGTGTGTTTTTTTCATTATGTCCATTTTTCTTCATCTGTAGATATTTTGTACAGTTGAATTTTATTCAAAGAATTTAATAAAAGTTATATTTTAAGAGTACAAAATATATTTTTTCTGTGACATACTCAGGAGATATTGCACAACAAATTGTATGGTGCAATTTATTGTGTTACCCTTGTGAAATGCAAAATTTAGGGCTAAAAACATTTGTGGGGAAAATGTTATTTATTTATTTTTTATTTTCACAGCTCAAGGTTATAAACTTTTGTGAAGCACCTGAGGGTTGATGGTGCTCACAACACAGATAAGTTCCCTGAGGGGTATAGTTTCCAAAATGGTGTCACTTGTGGTGGGTTTCCACTCTTTAGGCACATCAGGGGGCTCTCCAAAAACAGCATGGCGTCTAATTATGTCAGCAAATTTTGCATTCAAAAAGTCAAATGGCGCTCCTTCACTTCCATGCCCTGCTGTGCGCACAAACAGTAGTTTTCCCCCAAATATGGGGTATCGGAATACTCAGGAGACATTGCATGGTGCCATTTTTCCTGTTACTCTTGTGAAAATGCAAAAGTTGGGGTCGCTTTTTTCCTGTTACCCTTGCAATATTTAAAAAAAAATGGGTTCTAAATTTTAATTTTTGCAGCAAAAAGTTAAATGTTCATTTTTTCCTTCCACATTACAAAAATTCATGTGAAGCACTTGAAAGGTTAATAAATGTTTTGAGTACCATGAGGGGTTCAGTTTTTAGAATAGTGTCACTTTTGGGATATTTTCTGTTATATAGGCCCCTCACAGTTGCATTAAAGGTGATGTGGTCCCTAAAAAAACGGTTTTGTAAATTTTGTTGGAAAAATGAGAATTTGCTGGTCATCTTTTAACCCTTAACTTCTTATCCCAAAAAAATTATGTTTCAAAAACAGTGCTGATGTACTGCAGACATGTGGGAAATGTTATTTATTAACTATTTTGTGTTATAGAACTCCCTGATTTACGCACATAAAAAACAGAAGTTTGAAAATTGCAAACATTGCGCTAAATTTCCATTTTTTCACAAATAAACGCAATTCGTATAGAACATTTTTTACCACTATCATGAAGTATAGTATTTTACGGAAAAACAGTCTGAGAATCAGTATGATCCTTTGAAGCGTTCCAGAGTTATTACCTCATATAGTGACAGTGGTCAGAATTAGCCTGGTCATTAACGTGCAAACAGCCTACGGGGGTAAAGGGGTTAAAGACCATAATAGAAATTGTGCAAGAGCATTATGTAAAATATGAGGTAGGTCAGGGAAGGTTCAGTGACCTGTCATAAGCCTATACAGATGAATATGTAAGCAGAGCACCACATAAAGACCCCACACAGGCCGCCCCGCAGCACAAGAATCTCATTAACTGAAAACTACAAACACAGATTAAACAACAACCACAAGACGGATTTCATCAACCCAGATATCATTTTAATCAGTGTACTGGTGCCAACCTGACACTGTCTGTAGTTTACTTAGCAAAACCTAATGACAAGTTTAAGTAATTACTATAATTCCTGCAGCCACAAGTAGGGGGCGATCACCATGTGTGACCTTACAGCTCACCCCATAGAGGACAGGTAATATGCCAGTGCCACACCTTCACCCTGATTGTCACTCACCTGGCAGAATATCAGCATTTCCCAGATCTTGCAGCCCTTCCTATATACATTCAACTTCTTCTCAATTTCCTCTGCATTAAAATAAAAGAAATATTGTATATATAAATGCTAAAAGATACATTGTATAAGGAAATCTGCAGATTGTTACATTGTTATCTATCAGCACTCAGAGATAGCGGACCCGATTGTAACAATGATACGAGTGCTGGAAATAGATGGCTGCCTCTTTAATGACAGCGAGTAAATGAAATGTCACATTTACTTAACATCAAATTACAGCTAAATGATAACAACAAGGAGCTGCGGATATGAAACTCAACGTTCTCAGCCCCACAAATAGTCACTTTTATTGGAATGGTAAAATGGTAAATACACAAGGTGAAACTATGGAAAGATTCTGTTAGCTCTGGAAACCTTACATGACCCATCTATTAGCGGATTTAGAGGCCATGGAGGTCCTAGGAGGGAAGAATTTCCTTAATTTTTAGAAGACCCAACTGCATATTTTTAGTAGTGGCTGCACCAAGTTAGAAGGGTATCACCAAGTTAAAGGATAGGGAATAACTTGATGATCACTGGGGTCCCCACTAATCACGAAAACTGAGGCTTTCCAGGGCCCTGTTTGAATGGAGTAATATCCAAGTGTCATTAATCATTGTCCAAGGGACACTGCTCAGCTACGACCACGGCACTCCAGAGCCTTGTTCTTAGGTTTGTTGAGGGTCCCAGAGGTGGAACCCCCACTGATCAGTAAGTTATCACCAATCTTTGGTAACTTGCTCATATGATACATCCCCTTTAAGAATAGGCTAATCAATCATTTTCTAGTCCATTTATTATAGAGGATCCTTTATATTTGCTGTATGAAGCTATCCCATTCATCCCCACGCATCATTCATGCAATCATAATAAAACTTACCTAAAATGTCATCAAATGTAGCATGTTCATGATCCTGAGGAGCGGAGGAGAATAAGGAAAGGATTAGTTTTCTAAAATGCACCCTGTGTATGCTGGGAGATGTAGTACACAGCTCTATATATCGGCACCATGCAGTGTATACATAATGTGTATCATATACAGTAGCATTATATAAACAGTGTGACAGGCGTCTAAGTAGCTCTTACATAGAGAATGGGGATGATGGACGAGTCATCTCTCCGGATTATGGTCGGGATGTATTCTGCTTTAGGAACTTTGGATGATATTAGCTGCAGACGGAAAAAGATCTGATCACTGGATTGGAAATACATGATTTCTCTGTTGGATACTTGATGCATCTACGTAAAATGCACCCAACTCCTATCCCAGATATGCAAATAACTGATCATGGCCTCATCTCTTCTGATCTGTAGGATTTCTGTCCATTCTGGCAGTTCCCAATACTGAATATATGTATATATTAGGCCATAGTATTACTAGGGATAGCTGCAGCAGATGCAATAGCAACAGCTCAAATTCTCACCATGATCTTGGGTGGAATAAAATCGTCTCCTTCGCAGGACAGGACTTCCATTTCTCTTTCTGACTCCCAGTTTAGGTCCTCACATTCTTCGTCCAGATCGGTGCAGGAGCTCTGCAAATCATGGCCTGAGTGGGTACAAAATGATGTGGGTCAGGTGCTATACTCAGGGAAACAATCGTATCTGTGCCCTCGGGTTTCATATCAATCGCCCCATCCATTTGTCTGAAACTCACTTTCTCTGGAGTCATGAATGGACTCTGCTTTCACTGGGGTGGGGTCGCTCCAGGACCGGCTGAAGCTTCTTTCTCTGCGATCGGCGAAAGCTGAAAATCAAACACATCCATCTCACATATGTTACTGCTTGTTGCTACCTCTAATGGATGTCACTGTATGGGCAAACAGTGGCCTCCATTGTCCAGAGGCTTTTATTATATAAACATATCTGGGATACTTTTTGTTTTAATACTTTTTCTTTCTGGATACCTTCCATGCAGCAAAAAAAAAGGTATATTGGCCCAGCCGAGGCCAAAAGACGATTGTTTGGACTTTCTTGGGTAGTTTGCAAGCTACGAGTATATTTTGTCATTGGCACTAAGAGTGTTCCTGATGCACATTACTGGCGGATGCTGCTAAATTAGGCTACTTTCACACTTGCGTCGTTTGGCGTCCGTCGCAAAGCGTCGTTTTGGGAAAAAACGAATCCTGCAAATGTGACCCCAGGATGCGTTTTTTGCCCATAGACTTGCATTGCCGACGGATCGCGACGTATGGCCATACGTCGCGTCCGTCGTGCACTGGATGCGTCGTGTTTTGGCGGACCGTCGTCACGAAAAAACGTTCAAGGGAACGTTTTTCCGTACGTCGGGTCCGCCATTTCTTACCGCGCATGCGTGGCCGGAACTCCACCCCCTCCTCCCCGAGACTTTAGAATGGGCAGCGGATGCGTTGAAAAACTGCATCTGCTGCCCACGTTGTGCCGAATTTTCACAACGTCCGTCTGTACGTCACGCCGACGCTTAGCGACAGCCCCGTACCGACGGAAGTGTGACAGTAGCCTAAGGGGTGAGCTGGAAATATAGCAAACGTCACATTTGAGTTGCCTACGTTTCCAGAGAATGGCTTGCGTTAGTCTATGCTGAGGCACGCGCAGGAATTTCTAAATGAAAATCCATAAATAGACCTAAAAGACCCATCTGAGGGCAATTTCACTCAACATTCAGGATAGATTCTTACTTTGAGCTTTCATCCTCCGGCTTCCCACCATCCGTAAGTGTTTGCGGAAATTTCTGTGGGAAAAGAACAGAGCAAAACCTAAGCAAGAAATAAAATGAGTCTATACTGCGGATGAAATTTGTTTATTAAGCTGCTCCTCGCTGCGGGGGCACGATTAAAGGCTGGAATAAAGCTGCAAAGCTTCAAAAGCCCAAAGATCACAAAAATGTTTTGTCCTAGAGCTTTGCAAACGCAAAGAGGAAGCGACAGCACCCATTAATATCTATAGCTAGTAGGTAAGGACATTGGTCCGATGTAAAGAAGCACTTCGGGCTTTTAATGGATGAAGCTTAACTAAGACCTTTTAAAGAGCTTCAAAGAACATCAATTCCTCATTTCCCACACCCAGTGATCCTTCACGGGTCATAACTCTGTATTTTTTTGGCTTGGAGTTATACATTAAACCTAAAGTTCATGATGAGTGTCTGAATTTTCCAAATAGTCCCGTATTGAATTTTGGTCTGGTTGTGTCCAATGCAGGTCAGTTGTACAATCCAACCATGTGTATGTAGATAGAGAACCCCTAAGTGCGAGGGAGTTCACAGAAGAGTACATATGTGTTATGCCAGGTGAGGGTATTAGATTCCTGACCGGTCATTTATTAAAGGGTAAATCCACCTAATACACAAAAACTAACATTCAGTTTGGAGTGCTGACCTCACACTAAGCACAGCAGAAGCCACATTGAGCAAAGTAGGAGTCACAAGAGATCCACCACTGATATGACTAGTAGGGGTATAGTCTTCTCCTCCAGCTCACATAAAGCACAGTATGAGTCACGTGGATCCCTGACTGCTATGACTAATAAGGGCAGGGGCGGCGGACATATCATTGGTGCAACCTGTGCAGACGCACAGGGGTCCAAGAGGTAAGGGGGCTCATTTCTACCTCCAAAGCATGTGCAAGTTTACTGTTATGACTCTGGATGGGCTGGTTCTGGCTCCTTCCTGGTCAGGTCTGGGTTAAATTAGTCTGCCTCTCTTTGGTTCTGGGGCAGCTATTTAATGCTGGTAGTTCCCGAGTTCTGAGTCGGTTATACTTCCGTCTACTCGATTTGAGATAGCTGACCCAGGTTATTCGTCTGTAATCGTTGAGCCTCTGTGCCTTGCTGTGTATGACCCGGTTTGCCCCCTCACTACTGCCCCTGTTTTCTGCTTTGTACTTCATTATCCTGGCTTTCTGACCCCTTGGCTTGTCTCTGACTAATCTGCTGTTTTGCCCCTTGGTACCTTGCTCCCGACCCTCGGCTTGTCATTTGACTACGTGTCTGTCTTAGTACTCTGTGTCCTGCGTTTTTTGTAGACCCTCCGTTCTCGCGCGGTAGCTCCACCCCCATCATCATCATCATCATCATCATCATCATCATCATCATCCCTGCAGTGATCACGTGACCTGCCTAGTTCAGGTCCTGTGTGCACTGCGTACCTCATTCCTCCCTCTCCCTGCGCTCCCGCTAGCACCCCCTTAGGCTGCCTCTCTATGACACCAGGCAGCATCATTACATTTACACTGTTAGGCGCTCTTGGGCTGCAGAAGGCCCATATATTGTTTTTGCATAGGGGCCCTTTTCTGACCGTGTCTGCCAGTAAGGGTATATTCTCACTTTTCACCCCACACTTGCACGGTAGGAGTCACTAATGGTCAGCTGTAGCTATAACTAGTGGGGGTATATTATCCCTTTTCGGATCGCAATGAGTTCTGTAGGGGTCTCCACTAGAGATCTTCCACTATGGCTAGTGGGGGGGGGGGGGGGTATATTCTCCCTTTCAGAGTTTTCTTTGGCTGGTACATCAATATCCAGCCATTTGGTGGCTGAACTGATTTTTACAATGGAAAACTTAGAGTAAATTCTTTACAGAAAAAAAAATACTTCACCCCCATTAACGCCTTTATAGTGTGGAGGATACCAGCATGTTGGATTATCAAATAGGGTCAGTCCAACCCCCAAATTCAATTCCTTTTTAAATGGAGCATTTACCAGAAGAAGCCATTATAGTCCCCCTCCCCTCTGCTGTGACAATTAGGAGTTTATTTGCCCTCTGAGGGTATTTGGCTGCCATATCTATTATGTCCAGCCATCTAGTAACTGTGGGAGGCTCTGAATGAGTTACACTTAACAAGGTGGAAAGCTGGATATAAAATACTCCATCATCTCCTGATCCAGCCTGTTTTGCCAGTGCCTCCATATATTATCCTTATTAGCCATCTGCTTTGAGAAGAGAACTTTTCAATGCAATTTTTGGTGGTCATCTCTTAGACGTTTCACTGTGTGGGACTATAAGTCCCAGGTTGGAGTGACACACCACTGTCATGTCGCTAACACACAAAGCTTAGTATGTTGTTCTGTAAGAAAACACAAAGTAACATTTTACATCTGTCTACAGGAAGCAGCAACATGATGCCTTGTCATGGAGGATGTGGAATTAGGCAGCTGCCATGTTGACGGCTCTCCTACACTGACACATGGCAGCACTGTGATTAGGGCTCCGCACCGTGGGTGTCCTAAATGGATGCATATACATGTTATTCTCAGAGAAACGGCAGGAAGATTTTCCACTTGATCACTCGCTTTGAAAACACTGAGAGGAATGACAGGAAGATGAACCGACTCTGCAAATTTGCATCTACGGGGGAAACTGTTATAAAGTTAGTAATGGAAATTAAAAGGGGGACAGGTAACCGATTGAATTTTTCTTTCATGTGAGATAAAATAAAAATGATGATTTTTTTTCAGTATTTTTGTAGGTATAATGCACATTCCAATTGTTAATAAGCTGTTTTGGAAGGAAGATGCTCATGTCATATTACTATTCCACCAGCAGGGGGCACTATTGCATTTGGAGTAATCTAGGGTACCAAGCTTGCAAGAATAAGGAACAAACTAAGATGTCAAGTACATAATTAATATCCATATTCTTCTTTCATTTGATAAACCAGGGGAAATATTTTATGCACAGACCTGGAAGGTATAGGCATGCACAATAGGAGCTGACCCTACCTCTGTATAAGAGCCGCAGAGTCATTTTCTCGCTTCCGTCTTTTCCTCTCGGCATAGCCCCGGAAGGCCCTGAGAAACCGGTTTATATCAATAACTAAACCCATCAACAGATGGAAAAATCAAAACAGTAGCACACACCATGTCTGGGTGAGGTAACAAACCACAAAAAACAGACAGGACAGAGGCAAAAGCAATGCTTCTGACCACACACAGGCAGAGGCGGGATGGAGACAACATAGACCTGGGATCACAGCCAGACCAAAATCCAAGGGGACCATATTTATACATAACTATTAGAGTAAAATCCTTCTGATCTGTAATAGATCACCCAAATATCTGTAAAACTTCTTATAACAAACGGGTTTCAAAACTCAGGCCTTGAAAATAATCCTATAATGACAGTGGGTTTGTGTGCATTGGTGTCTTGCATTATGCAGCTATGTTTCTTGAATGAATATGTATATATTGATCAATTAAAATATAAAGAGCTATTTCCTATGTTTAAGGGGGCACATGGCAGGGTTCTTTATGGAAATGTGATTCACAAGTATGGCACTACATTTTACATTTTTATACTGGTGCACAATAACTAAAATCATATTGCTCCTATGTACAATAATAAAACTAATATAATTCTACCACCTATGTACAAGAATATAACTAAAATATTGCCCTCTATATACAAAAATATAGCTACTAAAATACTGCTCCCTGTGTACAAGAATATAACTAGTATAATACTGTCCTCTATACACAAGAATATAGCTACTATAATACTGCCCCTATGTACAAGAATATAACTACTATAATACTGCCCCTATGTACAAGAATATAGCTACTATAATACTGCCCCTATGTACAAGAATATAACTACTATAATACTGCCCATATGTATAAGAATATAACTACTATAATACTGCCGATATGTACAAGAATATAACTACTATAATACTGCCCATATGTATAAGAATATAACTACTATAATACTGCCGATATGTACAAGAATATAACTACTATAATACTGCACCCTATGTACAAGAATATAACTACTATAATACTGCCCCTATGTACAAGAATATAGCTACTATAATACTGCTCCTAGGTACAAGAATATAACTACTATAATACTGCCCCTATGTACAAGAATATAACTACTATAATACTGCCCCCTATGTACAAGAATATAACTACTATAATACTGCCCCTATGTACAAGAATATAACTACTATAATATCGCGCCTATGTACAAGAATACAACTACTATAATACTGCTCCTATGTACAGGAATAAAACTACTAGAATACTGCTACCCGTTATGTACAAGAATATAACTACTATAATACAGCTACCCCTTATGTACAAGAATATAACTATATAATACTCCTCCTCCCCATGTACAAGAATAGAACTGCTATAATATTGACTCCATGTACAGTAACATACTATAGCACTGTATAAACAGACTGCATTACGAAAGTTTTTTTTTTAAATGAATCTGAGATGTGTATGCTGTGGGTGACACTAAGATTTTGTATGTACTTGTCTGTATTGATAAATCCTCTCGAGTTTTGTTGTCACTATTTTTCTAATGTTACAGCCAAGTCCATCAATGTGGCACAAGAGTCAATACAAACACGGCATGCAATTCCACGATAAACCAAAGGTGCATGCATGGAGCGGCTACATGGATGGATGCAATATTCTATCTATCACTCTGTTTACAAGACACACAATGTGCAGTGCATTCAGAGGATACTTACGAGATACTGATCACAGCAACCAGATAGGGGGAAGAAAAAAAGTCAAATTTAGTTATAATTATCAGCAATAATATATGTGTGAATGAAGTCCTGGGAAAGAGAGGGTGAGGGCAAAGAGAGGGAGAGCGCTATCTAAGCGTAGTAGATGAGTCAATCTTATTTGGTGAGAAAAGTACAACTTGAATGTTGCTCACCTGGTGTGGTTGTGTAAAGAGGCACAACAATGGGAAAAGTGTGCAAACAAGGGTGATCCTGCCACCGGTATGCTGCCTGTTTGTAATAATGTGGAGATGATTTTCCTTTCCCAGAAATTTTTTTTTCTCAACGTGATATTGTGAATAAAGTAGTATCAGGGCACTTCCTTCAGAGGATCCTTAACCCAATTTGGAATAAGAGGGTTATATAGCCAAAGAACTCCTTATGCAACATTTTATAAAAGACTGTAAAAACATTAAAACATTTTTTGTAAACACAACGCGTTTCGGCCATGTAAGCCTTCGTCAGGTCTATGATAAAATGATTTTGTTGTAAGCTACTTATACCCCATTTAATTGCTAATGGGTGTGGTTGTACTAACTGGGGAACCAATCGCCATCAAACTCTTTAGCTGTTAAAGTATGTATATTAAAACTTCATCCCCAAGATTATTATATAACATCACCCCTCCTTCACCAATATAAAAAAAAAAAACGCACCTGTACATATGCCTGATTAAACACCTCACTTCTCTTGGTGCAAGCGGACAGGCAGTGAACTGGAAGAGCTGCAGGCACTAAATATAATAAAAAAACATTTTTTTCTTTTTCTTTTTCCTTTCTTCTTTCAAAAAAAAAAGTCAAAAACAAGACAAACAGGGACTCTATTGATTGATCTATACGATTCAGTCCATCAGGATGCAGACTGCCAAGTCTGTATATCCAATATGACTGTTTGGCATTAAGATCTGTTTTTCTGTTTCTCGTTGATGCAGGTATTTGTTCTATTGGCGTGACTTTTATACATTCAAAGTTTGTGTCATGTATAAGAGTGATGAGCTTAGATAAACTTTGTTTCAAAAACCCTATTTTCACATTATGTCTATGACCATTCATACGATTTCGTAGTGCGGTCGACATATAAAAGTCCACACACACACACACACACCACCACATACAGAACAAAATTAGAACCACAGGTTAATTCTTGGGTAAAATTGTATGTGGTATTGCTGTTTTTTATATTTACATTTTTCTTACCATGATCTATAATTTTACAACAGTCACAAAGATTTTTTCCATATTTAAAAATTCATTTTTCCTCATTTTTTGGACAGATGGCACATTTATTGGGGTTGTTTTTTTTGGGAGGTATAGATAACTAGGTGCTATATAATTTTTAATCGTTCTACCGCTTCTAAATACAATATTAGGTCTTTTTGGGATCAGATCTTTGAGTATTGGGTCTTTCCTCAGTAAGTACCAATATTTTTCAAGAATACAGCGGATACATTGGTGGCCTCTATTATAGGTGTGTGGACTTTTATATGTTAACCACTCGGACCGCTCCTGGTACATTAACCCCCGAAACACTGCAATCAAACATTATCGCAGCGTTATGGCGGCATAGGGAAGCATCCCCTCCCCGCCCCTCCCTGCACGCTTCCCTGAGACCCTCGGAACAATGCGATGTGATCGCTTTGTTCCGAGCGTCTCCTCCGTCCTCCTCACTGCATATGTATATATATTGTTCCAATAAATACATTTCTTTATGTAAATTAAAAAAAAAAAACAATAAAAGTACACATATTTAGTATCGCCGCGTCCGTAACGACCCGACCTATAAAAGTGTCCCACTAGTTAACCCCTTCAGTAAACACCATTAAAAAAAAAAAAAAGGCAAAAAATGCTTTATCATCATACCGCCGAACAAAAAGTGGAATAACACACTATCAAAAAGACGGATATAAATAAACATGCTGAAAGCGCCATCTTGTCCCGCAAAAAAACGATCCGCCATACAGCTCCATCAGGAAAAAAAATAAAAAGGTTATAGCACTCTGAATAAAGTGATGCAAAAATAATTATATTTTCTATAAAATAGTTTTAAAAGCGCAAAAACATAAAAAAAGTTATATAAATGAGGTATCGCTGTAATCGTACTGACCTAAAGAATAAAATTGCTTTATCAATTTTACCAAACGCGAAACTGTATAAACGCCCCCCCCCAAAGAAATTCACGAATTGCTGATTTTTGTTCATTCTGCCTATCAAAAATCGGAATAAAAAGTGATAAAAAAATGTCATATGCCCGAAAATTGTACCAATAAAAATGTCAACTCGTCCCGCAAAAAACAAGACCTCACATGACTCTGTGGACCAAAATAACAGGATTTTTGATTGCTTAATGTAAAATCTGTTTCTTGGAGTCTCCATTGGGGGACACAGGAACCATGGGGTGTATGCTGCTGCCACTAGGAAGCTGACACTATGCAAATAAAAAAAGTTAGCTCCTCCTCTGCAGTGTACACCCCACCGACTGGCATTATACTCTTCAGTTAGTGAGAAAGCAGTAGGAGATAATGAACAAGGTTGAAAAACCATAACCACAACTTGAGAACTGTAAACGTGAGAACAGTCATATAACATAAAACAACAGAAACATTGGGAGGGAGCTGTGTCCCCCAATGGAGGCTCCAAGAAACAGATTTTACGGTAAGCAACCAAAAATCCTGTTTTCTTTATCGCCTCTCTGGGGGACACAGGAACCATGGGACATCCCAAAGCAGTCCCTAGGGCGGGAAAAACAGACTTCCATCAGGTCAGAGGACTCACCACTGCCACCTGCAAAATCCTTCTGCCTATACTGGCGTCCGCCGAAGCGTAGGTATGGACCTTGTAAAATTTGGCGAACGTGTGGATGGAAGACCAAGTTGCCGCTTTGCAAAGCTGTAGGGCGGAAGCCCTGTGGCACACCACCCAGGAGGCGCCAACTGCCTGGGTAGAGTGAGCCTTAATCCCAGGAGGGGGCACTCTGTTCTTGACCCGGTAAGCCTCCAAAATTGCCATTCTGATCCAGCGAGCAATAGTCGCCTTAGAAGCCGGTTGGCCTCTGCGCGTGCCATCAGGAATGCCGAAAAAGGAATCCGTCTTTCGGAAAGTGGAGGTTCTATCCAGGTAGATCCTCACCGCCCTGACGAGGTCCAGCTTGTTCAACGATCGCTCCAGAGGATGAGTCGGAGCTGGACAAAAGGAAGGTAGAATGATGTCCTCGTTGAGGTGGAAGGTAGAAACCACCTTAGGAAGAAAGGAAGGTGGAGGCCGGAAGACCACCTTGTCCTGGTGAATGACCAAAAACGGAGGTCGGAAAGACAGAGCCGCCAACTCGGAAACGCGGCGAATAGACGTGATGGCCACAAGAAAAGTCACCTTCCAAGATAGAACTGATAGAGGAATCTCCCTAAGGGGCTCAAAGGGAGAAACCCTCAGAACGTCCAGTACCAGGTTTAAATCCCATGCATCCACAGGGGCCCTGTACGGTGAGACAGCGTGGGCTACTCCTTGAAGGAAGGTCTTAACCTGTGGCCGAGAAGCTAAAGTCTTCTGAAAGAGGATGGAAAGCGCAGAAACCTGGCCCTTCAGGGAGCTAAGAGCCAGGCCCGAATCCAGTCCTGCCTGAAGGAAGGCCAAAAGAGAAGGCAGGGAAAAGGTCATAGATGGAACGCGGTTGGACTCGCACCAACGGAAGTAAGCCTTCCAGGTACGGTAGTAGATCCTGGAAGACGAAGGCTTCTGAGCCTGAATCATGGTGTGAATCACCCGGTTCGAAAGGCCGGACGCTCTTAGAACCGCGGTCTCAACAGCCACGCCGTTAAACTGAGCGACCGAGAATTCGGGTGGCAGATCGGACCCTGAGACAGCAGATCGGGCCTGTCTGGAAGGCGCCAGGGAGCGTCCGCGAGAAGGTTGACGAGCTCTGCGAACCAAGCTCTCCTGGGCCAATCCAGGGCAATCAGGATGACCGGCACCCATTCCGCTTTGATCTTCAACAGTTTGGGAAGAAGTGGAAGGGGTGGGAACAGGTAGGGCAGCACAAACTGTGACCAAGGGATGGCCAGAGCGTCGACGCCCGCTGCGAGAGGATCGCGAGACCTGGAGGCGAACTGCGGAACCTTCCTGTTGATTCGAGACGCCGTGAGATCCACGTCCGGAGTCCCCCATCGAAGACAAATCTGATGGAAGACCTCTGGATGCAAGGACCATTCCCCTGCCGCGAGGCCCTCGCGGCTGAGGAAGTCGGCGGCCCAGTTGTCCACGCCGGGGATATGCACCGCGGATATCACCGGAACTGTTGCCTCAGCCCAAAGGAGGATCTTTGATACCTCGGCAAGGGCCAAGGAGCTCCGGGTCCCCCCCTGATGGTTGACATATGCCACGGCCGTGGCATTGTCCGTCTGGATCCGGACTGGCAGGCCCCTGAGAATTCTTTCCCAGTGGCGAAGGGACAGAAAGATGGCCTGAATTTCGAGGACATTGATTGGCAGAGATGACTCCTGCGGCGACCAATGGCCCTGGACCGTCAGGTGGCGAAAAACCGCACCCCAGCCGAGCAGGCTGGCGTCCGTCGTCACCACTTGCCAGTGAACTGGAAGGAAGGACCTGCCCTGGGAGACGAGAGGTGACGCCACCAGTTGAGAGCCCGTTTGACCCGAGAAGAGAGTCGGATCGGCCAATCCAGGGAGAAGACAGACCTGTCCCATTGAGACAGAATGGCTTGCTGAAGGGGTCGCAAATGAAATTGGGAGAAGGGAATCGCTTCCAATGTTGCTACCATCCTCCCCAGAACCCTCGTGGCCGATCGGAGGGAGGGAGGCCGAGGACCCTGGAGCAAGCGTATGTCCCGACAAAGAGTGGGTTCTTGTCCTTGGGAAGGAAGACTCTGGTCTGACGAGTGTCGAAGAGCATGCCCAGAAAGATGATGCGCTGAGAAGGAATAAGGCAGGACTTCTTCCGGTTGACCAGCCACCCGAAACGGACTAAGGTGTCGAGAACAATGGACAGGCTTTCGTGAGCCTGAGAAAAGGACGGAGCCTTGATGAGGATGTCGTCGAGGTATGGAAATAGGACCAGGCCTCTGACTCTCAAGATGGCCATCAGTGCCGCCATGATCTTCGTGAACACCCTTGGAGCGGTTGTGAGGCCGAACGGCAGGGCGACGAACTGAAAATGTTCCCGGAGCACTGCAAAGCGCAGGAAACGGTGATGTCCGGGAAATATCGGGACATGGAGGTAGGCATCCTGGATGTCTATTGAGCACAGAAATTCCTGGGCCTCCATGGAAGCAATTACTGAACGAAGGGATTCCATCCCGAAGTGTCTCAGACGAACTCTCCTGTTCAGCAACTTGAGGTCCAGAATGGGGCGAACCTTGCCGTCTTTTTTCGGTACCACAAAAAGGTTCGAGTAGAAACCCGTGAACCATTCTTTTTCTGGGACGGGAACGATGATCCCGGCTTTGAGGAGAGAAGCGATGGCTGCGAAGAAGCCCGGAACTAGAGCGGGATCTCTTGAAGGACGGGATTCGAAGAAACGATCTCGGGGTCGAGAAACGAACTCTATCTTGTATCCCGAGGATACAACTTCCCTGACCCATGCATCCTCTACTGCAGAAATCCAGGCGTCCCTGAAAAAGAGAAGACGGCCGCCCAACCTGGGAGTTGGGCTGGAGTCTTGCCGAGAGTCATGCAGAGGTGGATCTTCCAGTCCTGGGCCTGGAGGATCTACCCTGGGAGTAGCGAGGACGCCAGGACGGAGTGGGCCTAAAGGACACCGCCTTCTTCTCTTGACATGCCTGTGGCCTCTGTTGCTGCTGGGAAAGGGAGCTTGACGCAGCGAAGCGGCGAAAAGACCGAAAGGATTGAAACTGCCGTCTAGGAGGGCGACGAGGCTTAGCCTGGGGGAGAAGAGAACTTGTACCCCCGGTGGTATCCTTAATGATTTGGTCCAGCTGGGAACCAAATAGACGAGAGCCCTGGAAGGGCAGACTGGTAAGGGATTTTTTGGAAGATAAGTCCGCCTGCCAGGCCTTGAGCCAAATGGTCCGGCGGATGGCAACAGCATTGCTGGAAGCCTGAGCCGCACAAGACGCGGCATCCAGGGAGGCGGAGACCAGGTATTCACCAGCGTGGGAAATCTGTTTGGCAAGCTCCGCTAGTTGCACGGGAGGCGCCCCGTCCAGGATACCTCGACGGAGATCTTTGGCCCATTTGGAAATGGATTTAGAAACCCAAGTAGAAGCAAAAGCTGGGCATAGAACCACTGCAGCCGCTTCAAAGGCTGACTTCGCGAAGGATTCTACAACTCTATCGTTAGAGTCCTTCAGAGATGCTCCACCGGACAGTGGAAGCACCGTGTTAGTGGACAGCCTGGAAACAGGGGGATCCACCGAGGGAGAGACCGTCCAATTGGCGGTAACTTCTGGAGAAAAAGGATATAACACACCCAGGCGTTTTCCCCTCTGAAAACGTCTGGTCGGGTTCTCGCTCTCTCTGGACAAGATTTCCTCGAATTCAGGATGAGGAGCAAAAAACTTGGAAGGTGGTTTGGCCCGTCTAAACGAAACCGCCTGATCTGCGGGTTCCGTAGAGGGATCCTTGATGCCACAGGTTTGGTTTATTGCCCCAATGAGATTCTGGACCATATCCCCTCATGGTGGCGATTTGGTTAGAATCCAGCTCTGAAATATCCTCCGAGGGCGCATCAGAGACTGCCTCGCCTGACTCAGGGGAGGAGGAAGGGGGGGACACCGACCGCAGGGGAGGGCCGTGTGGTGAGATGGAGCAAGAAGAGGACTCAGACCGACGTTCCTGTCTGGACCTTTTGTGGCTTATCAAGGAGGGCTCGGGCGGCGGTTCCTTCGACCCGCTGGCAACTGCAGGGGTCTGCAGGGGTAACCGATCCAGTACGGACACCAAGGTTTGAGACACCCATGTTAAATCGGCCACCGATTGAGACAGAGAGGAGGCCCAGCCTGGGATGGGGGTATCACTCTCGGGCGGGTCGGCCGGGGGATCCTGGGCGGTGGGAACAATCGGGTTGCTGCAGGACTGACATAGCGGAGAGGACTGACCTGAGGGAAGTTTGCTGTTACAGGACGAACATGCAAAGTACTTGACTAAGACAGAAGATGAAGAAGTAGGGGGACGAGAGCGGCCCCCTTTAGAGTTAGACATTTTGAGAGGTCCCTGAAGAAATGCCAGCGGGTTAGGGGACAGTGGGGCAGAGGGGGGTGTCCGTCTGCAGTGCAGCTACTCACGGACCCGGTCCTGGAAGATGTCCCGCTTGTCGGTGGATAACTCCTGCCCTGAGGTGCTGTATCATGCGGAAGAGATGCGGTGCGAAGGTGCGGGGAGCGCTGCGTGAGCTCCTCTGCTGAGAAGCGGTGAGCACACCAGACGAGTGTCCCTGGAGGAAGGGGGCGGAGCCAGACAGAGGAAGAGCGGCGCAGCAGCTGACAGACCGTCGCCAGAGCGCGGCCTAAGGTTAGTTGCCAAAAGTAGGCCCCGGAGAAACCGGGGCCTAAATTAGGGACCGCCGACCGCCGGAGAGTGCCGCGGCGCCGGCGCGGCAGTCTGTAAGGGAGCGCGGCCGCAGGCTAGAGCATCGCTAATAGTAGGCCCCGGAGGAAGCCGGGGACTAAATTAGGAAAAATGGCGACCGCCAGAGAGGAGCGCGGCGGTGAAGAGAGAGCACGGCTGTTAGAAAAAGAGCCGCATCGTATAGAGGACTCTGCGGTACAGAGAAGTGCTGCAAAAAGCAGCGATGAGCCCTGCCCACTCCTGAGACCCCTCCAGGCATGGGGAGCAACGCCGACCAGGTCAAAGATAGCCTGGAACACTGCCGAGAAAAAAAAAAAAAAAAAAGGAGGGGACCTGGGAATACTCCCCTAAAGACATCCCACGTCGTCCATTACTAACCTCAAAACTTGGGGAAGGTATCAGATGTCCCTGCGATGCTGATGGACGTCCTCGTCTCCTCCGACCGACAGGCTCTGGTGGGCGAGTGGGTGGGGGACGGAGCCAGGACCGGACTTCTGAGCACGCTTGTGTGCTAGGATCTTGGTCCTGGAGAGGGATCTATGAGGATACGGGGTGGCAGTACACGCCGTACTCATAGTCCACATTGTGGGAGTACAGGTGTGACTGTTCACCCTGTATCCCTTCCGGAAAAACCTGAAAGAAAACGACGCACATTGAGGTAGATAAGGGTCTAATGAAAGACTCGTGTCCACCTCCTACTGACACTAAGCTAAACTGAAGAGTATAATGCCAGTCGGTGGGGTGTACACTGCAGAGGAGGAGCTAACTTTTTTTATTTGCATAGTGTCAGCCTCCTAGTGGCAGCAGCATACACCCCATGGTTCCTGTGTCCCCAATGAGAGGCGATAAAGAAATGGAAAAATTATAGCTCTCAGAATGTGGTAACGTAAAAAATATTTTTGGCAATAAAAAGCATCTTTTAGTGTGTGACAGCTGCCAAACATAAAAACACACTATAAAAACCCGCTATAAATAGTAAATCAAGCCCCCTTTATCACCGCCTTAGTTAGGGAAAAATAATAAAATAAAAAAATTTATTTCCCTTTTCCCATTAGGGTTGCGGCTATAGTTAGGGTCGGGGCTAAAGTTAAGGTACCGTTACACTAAACGATTTACCAACGATCACGACCAGCGATACGACCTGGCCGTGATCGTTGGTAAGTCGTTGTGTGGTCGCTGGAGAGCTGTCACACAGACAGCTCTCCAGCGACCAACGATGCCGAAGTCCCCGGGTAACCAGGGTAAACATCGGGTTACTAGGCGCGGCGGTTACTAAATGTAAAAAAAAAACAAAAAAAAAAAACAACAAAACACTACATACTTACATTCCGGTGTCTGTCACATCCCTCGCCGTCAGCTTCTCGCACTGACTGTGTCAGTGCCGGCTGTAAAGCACAGCACAGCGGTGACGTCACCGCTGTGCTCTGCTTTTACTTTACGGCAGGCGCTCACAGTCAGTGCGGGAAGCTGAAGGCGAGGGACGTGACAGACATCAGAAGGTGAGTATGTAGTGTTTTTTTTTTTTTACATTTACAATGGTAACCAGGGTAAACATCGGGTTACTAAGCGCGGCCCTGCGCTTAGTAACCCGATGTTTATCCTGGTTACAAGCGAACACATCGCTGGATCGGTGTCACACACACTGATCCAGCGATGACAGCGGGTGATCCAGCGACGAAATAAAGTTCTGGACTTCTAGCTCCGACCAACGATATCACAGCGGGATCCTGATCGCTGCTGCGTGTCAAACACAACGAGATCGCTATCCAGGACGCTGCAACGTCACAGATCGCTGTCGTTCTAGTTGGAAAGTTGCTCATTGTGACGGTACCTTTAGGGTCGGGGCTAAGTTTACGGTTGGGTTAGGGGTGTGTCAGGGTTAGGGGTATGGTTAGGATTAGGGGTGTGTTGGGGTTAGGGGTGTGTTGGGGTTAGGGGTGTGGTTAGGGTTGGGATTAGGGTTAGGGGTGTGTTGGGGTTAGGGTTGGAGTTTGAATTGGGAGGTTTCCACTGTTTAGGCACACCAGGGGCTCTGCAAATGCAACATGACGTCCGATCTCAATCCATACAATTCTGCATTGAAAAAGTAAAACGTGCTCCTTCCCTTCCGAGCTCTGCCGTGCGCCCAAACAGTGGTTCCCCCGACATATGGGGTATCAGCGTACTTAGGAGAAATTGGACCCCAAAAGTTGTTGTCCAATTTGTCCTGTTACCCTTGGGAAAATACAAAACTGGGGGCTAAAAAATCATTTTTGTGGGGAAAAAAAGGATTTTTTATTTTCACGGCTCTGCGTTATAAACTGTAGTGAAACACTTGGGGGCTCAAAGTTCTCAACACATCTAGATGGGGGGTCTAGTTTCCAATATGGGGTCACTTGTGGGGGTTTCTACTGTTTGGGTACATCAGGGGCTCTACAAACGCAACGTTAAGCCCGCAGACCATTCCATCAAAGTCTGCATTCCAAAATGCCACTTCTTCCCTTCCGAGCTCTGCCATGCGCCCTAACAGTAGTTTTTTCCCCACATATGGGGTATCAGCGTACTCAGGACAAATTGGCAAACAACTTTTGGGGTACAATTTCTCCAGATACCCTTGGGAAAATACAAAATTGGGGGCTAAAAGATCATTTTTGTGGAAAAAAATGATTTTTTAATTTTCACGGCTCTACGTTATAAACTTCTGTGAAGCACTTGGGGGTTCAAAGTGCTCACCACATATCTAGATAAGTTCCTTAGGGGGTCTACTTTCCAAAATGGTGTCACTTGTGGGGGGTTTCAATGTTTAGGCACATTAGAGGCTCTCCAAACGAGACATGGCGTCCAATCTCAATTCCAGCCAATTTTGCATTGAAAAGTCAAACGGCGCTCCTTCCCTTCCGAGCTCTGCCATGCGCCCAAACAGTGGTTTACCCCCACATATGGGGTATCGGCATACTCAGGACAAATTGTACAACAACTTTTGGGGTCCAATTTCTCCTGTTACCCTTGGTAAAATAAAACAAATTGGATCTGAATTAATTTTTTTGTGAAAAAAAGTAAAATGTTCATTTTTTTTAAACATTCCAAAAATTCCTGTGAAACACCTGAAGGGTTAATAAACTTCTTGAATGTGGCTTTGAGCACCTTGAGGGGTGCAGTTTTTAGAATGGTGTCACACTTGGGTATTTTCTATCATATAGACCCCTCAAAGTGACTTCAAATGTGATGTGGTCCCTAAAAAAAATGGTGTTGTAAAAATGAGAAAATTGCTGGTCAACATTTAACCCTTATAGCTCCTTAAAAAAAAAAATTGTTTCCAAAATTGTGCTGATGTAAAGGAGACATGTGGGAAATGTTACTTATTAAGTATTTTGTGTGACATATCTCTGTGATTTAAGGGCATGAAAATTCAAAGTTGGAAAATTGCTAAATTTTCTAAATTTTCGTCAAATTTCTGTTTTTTTTTCACAAATAAACTCAAGTAATGTAAAGGAAATTTTACCACTAACATGAAGTACAATATGTCACGAGAAAACAGTGGAACGTTTGCATGGATCACTGTGATTTTGACAGAGTTATAACCTCATAAAGGGACAGTGGTCAGAACTGTAAAAATTGGCCCGGTCATTAACGTGCAAACCACCCTTGGGGGTAAAGGGGTTAAACAAAGTTTATCTAAGCACATCACTCTTATACATAAAAACTTTGAGGGTATGTTTCCACGTTCAGTATTTGCTGCGGATAGGACGCTGCGTACAGCCACAGCGTCCAATCCTCAGTGTCCAGATGTTACAGCATAGTAGATGGGATTTTATGAAATCCCATCTCCACTATGCGTACAAAAACGCAGGTAGCAAACCTGCGTTTACCCACATGCGGGGTGTCTTTATAGACCGCAACATGTCTATTTATCTTGCGGAGACGCGGAATCTCCGCACGTACAAAAGCCGGCAGCGCTCTGGACGCTATAGCCTTCATGTATAAAAGTCACCCCAATAGAACAAATATCTGCATCAACGAGAAACAGAAAAACAGCTCTTAATGCCAAAGAGTCCTGTTGGATATACAGACTTGGTAGTCTGCATCCTGATGGACTGAATGAGATCTCTGATCTCTGATCTCGTATAGATCAATCAATAGAGTCCCTGTTTGCCTTGGTTTTGCTTTTTTATTTTTTAAAGAAGAAAGAAAGAAAAAATATTTTTTATATTTTTCTTATTATATTTATTGCCTGCAGCTCTTCCAGTTCACCTCCTGACCACTTGCACCAAGAGAAGTGAGGTGTTTAATCAGGCATATGTACAGGTGCGTTGTTTTTGTTTTTTTTTGTGAACATGTACATTGACATTTGATTCCCTAAAATTGACATACTGTTTTAACCCTGGAATAGGTGAAGGAGGGGTGATGTTATATAATGTGTGTGCACAACATTCTACAATATACGTACTTTAGCTGCTAAAGAATTTGATAGATAGCGATTGGTTCCTCAGCTAGTACAACCACACCATTAGCAATGAAAATGGGGTATAAATGGCTTACAACAAAAATAATTTTATTATATACCTGATGAAGGCCTACATGGCCGAAACGCGTTGTTTATTTTTATAACAAAAAATGTTTTAATGTTTTTATTGTCTTTTATAAAATTTTGCATTTTACTTAGCCAATAAAATATCATCTGATTCAACATCAGAGATACTTAGATCTTTGGCTATATAACCCTCTTATTCCAAATTGGGTTAAGGATCCTCTGAAGGAAGCGCCCTGATACTTCTTTATTCAGCAATAATACATGTATGACTATGGAGTGATTTAAGTGTATGATAAAACCTGGCAGACAGTGCCCCATCCTAATACCATAATGATGACCTAGTATATAATACTATATATAGTGCAGTAACCTATGGGATGCTTAGATTTCCATCGTTATTAGATAGTTTTCCATAAGTTGATCATATACCTGCATTACTTTTTTGTTTTGGAGAAATTAGTAAAACTTTTTTTCCCCAGAGGTTTCATCGGTAGAAGCAATTTTCCACTTTGCTTTTCGCTGTGTGCAGCCGATGAGCGGTTTATTGGTATAATGAGAGAAAATCTCCAGTTTGCTGACAGTCCTAAGAGATTCTATTTTGTGAAAGCTGCAAAAGTAGAAAGCCTCAGGATATTAATCTTTGTCAGGTAGCGCTGGTGGAAGGTGCAGCCAGAGATGCTGACGAGGGCAGGTTTATCTACAGTACCAGGTTAGTCTCATTCTGTCAGCATCCATAGATCATCACATGAATTAAATCTCTGTGTCAGCTCACTGGTCCAGACACAGGTGTATCTTAAAAAAGCCTCCAGCAGCTGACAGCGGACAAGGGCAAACATCGCAAATTCAAAGTGATCTCTGTGATTTTTTTTTTTATTTGTAAGCGCAGTGGCTCGTCCGAGGAGTGAACATTGTTCTTTTCTCACGGACGTCACAGGTAATAGTTTACAAGTCTGAATGAACTATTTTTATTCTTTGTATGCTAGAAAAAGTTACAAAAACAAAAGTCTGGAGCTAGAAAAGTATAAAACTAATGACTACTCACGCTTGCATAGTTGTGGTAGCAGTCTGAAAGGTGAAAAGATTTTCCTTAGGGAACCAGGTCCGAACGGGAACATCATCTACCGAAATGTAGAAAAAATAGATTGTAGCATAAAATGATATATTTAGTTTAGAGGTTACATAGTATCAGCGAGTCTATGCTATCCTATCAGCTTGACAATGTGAAGTGTGACATCTAGGGATGTAGCCATAGAAGGTGCGGAGGTACTAGTCACACCAAGGTCCTGGTACCTGATATGTCCCAAATGCCCCTTTGCCACAGTCAAGAGTCACCAATGGCACAAAGATGGGAGCCCTATTGCTGACTTTGCATTACGGTCCCGGAGCTTTGATAAATAATTGCACAGCAATGGCATATTACTATACAGGCATGGGGTATAAGATTTTCATAACGTCACCCCATGTAATAAAAAACAAAGCGATTGAAGAAGTGAAGTGAAACTTTTTGACTACTTTACTCTTATGTCGAGGAGATATTATCAGCCAGAGAGGATAGCATGAGAGAAGCCACCGCCTCCAGCGTAACTTTTTATAAGGTAGGAAAGGCCTCATTGTAACCACGATCTAATGCTGAGTGCATTAAATAACTCATTATATTGCTTGCATATGAACTCTGGGGCATTAAAACATTTAGTAACCCTTTGCTTAATAGCAGTTCAACTATGCTGGCATGTGGACCTCATCTTCACTTTTGTGGGGGTAAGATGGGCAGCAGTGAGCTGTCCGGGCCACCACCTATTTTCTGTGTTTGTAGCCCAAAGCCCTGACACTCACCGGATACTTTATCGATGCTGTACATGCGTTCTAGTTTTTTCTTGCGCCATCCAGACTCCTTGGATTGATGTTGCTCTAGATCAAATGAGTGTTGTGCCGGCACGGTGAGGATGGCACAATTTTGGCACTCTTTGGAATTCTGTCGGCTTCCGGACCAACTTTTACAAGGCCTTGTGATATTGTGAGCGCTGCCTGAGTTTTGCAAGGGATGATGATGATGATGGGAGTGATGATGATGATGCTTTTTGTCCTGCCCAGTCTTCATCACCACCAGTTCCATGCTGTCACTCTCGTGGTCAGACAACATTGGCCTTTCTCCAGAGATGGTGTAAACTCGAGGCTTTGGTCCTTCGCTGGTTAACTTCTCCTCTCGTTCCTCAGAAAAACTTCTTTCCAACTTGCTGTCTGAGATGGAAGAAAGACGACGTTTGTTCTGAGAAGCTTGGAGCATTTCTGGGGAATCTTCCTGGATGAGGAGATGGTCTATGGTAACCGAGAAGACAAAGAACAATAATGACTGGGCTACAGATGGCTGAAAAAAACTGCAATTTGGGTTAGATGGTGA
This sequence comes from Ranitomeya variabilis, assembly GCF_051348905.1. Taxonomy (NCBI): domain Eukaryota; kingdom Metazoa; phylum Chordata; class Amphibia; order Anura; family Dendrobatidae; genus Ranitomeya; species Ranitomeya variabilis. The sequence goes on along the minus strand of NC_135233.1, from coordinate 250,066,461 downwards.
TATACAGTGGGTACAGAAAGTATTCAAACCCCTTTAAATTTTTCACTCTGCTTCATTGCAGCCATTTGGTAAATTCAAAAAAAGTTCATTTTTTTTCACATTAACGTATACTCTGCACCCCATCTTGACTGAAAAAAACCAGAAGTGTAGAATTTTTTGCACATTTATTAAAAAAAGAAAAAACTGAAATATCACAAGGTCAGAAGTATTCAGACCCTTTGCTCAGAAACTCATATATAAGTCACATGCTGTCCATTTCCTTGTGATCCTCCTTGAGAAGATTCTATTCCTTCATTGGAGTCCAGCTGTGTTTAATTAAACTGATAGGACTTGATTTGGAAAGGCACACACCTGTCTATATAAGACCTCACAGCTCACAGTGCATGTCAGACCAAATGAGAATCATGAGGTCAAAGGAACTGGCCAAGGAGCTCAGAGACAGAATTGTGGCAAGGCACAGATCTGGCCAAGGTTACAAAAGAATTTCTGCAGTGCTCAAGGTTCCTAAGAGCACAGTGGCCTCCATAATCCTTAAATGGAAAAAGTTTGGGACCACCAAAAGTCTTCCTAGACCTGGCCATCCAGACAAACTGAGCAATCGTGGGAGAAGAGCCTTGGTGAGAGAGGCAAAGAAGAACCTCAAGATCACTGTGGCTGAGCTTCAGAGATGCAGTAGGGAGATGGGAGAAAGTTCCACAAAGTCAACTATCACTGCAGCCCTCCACCAGTCGGGCCTATATGGCAGAGCGGCCCGACGGAAGCCTCTCCTCATTGCAAGACATATGAAAGCTCGCATAGAGTTTCCTAAAAAAAAAAACACATGAAAGACTCCCAGACTATAAGAACTAAGATTCACTAGTCTGATGAAATGAAGATAGACCTTTTTGATGATAATTCTAAGCGGTATGTGTGGAGAAAACCAGGCACTGCTCATCACCTGCCCAATACAATCCCAACAGTGAAACATGGTGGTGGCAGCATCATGCTATGGGGGTGTTTTTCAGCTGTAGGGACAGGATGACTGGTTGCCATTGAAGGAAACATGAATGCGGCCAAGTACAGAGAGATCCTGGATGAAAACCTCTTCCAGAGTGCTCTGGACCTCAGACTTGGCAAAAGGTTCATATTAGAACAAGACAATGACCCTAAGCACACAGCTAAAATAACAAAGGAGTGGCTTAAGAACAATTCTGTGACCATTCTTGACTGGCCCAGCCAGAGCCCTGATCTAAACCCAATTGAGCATCTATGGAGAGACCGGCAAATGGCTGTCCACCAACGTTCACCATCCAACCTGACGGAACTAGATCGAATTTGCAAGGAAGAATGACGGAGGATCCCCAAATCCAGATGTGAAAAACTTGTTGCATCATTCCCAAGAAGACTCATGGCTGTACTAGCTCAAAAGGGTGCTTCTACTCAATACTGAGCAAAGGGTCTGAATACTTATGACCATGTGATATTTCAGTTTTTCTTTTTTAATACATTTGCAAAAATTTTTACATTTCTGTTTTTTTTTTTTTTTTCAGTCAAGATGCGGTGGCGAGTGAACATTAATGAGAAAAAAATGAACTTTTTTGAATTTACCAAATGGCTGCAATGAAACAAAGAGTGAAAAATTTAAAGGGGTCTGAATACTTTCCGTACCCACTGTAACTATTACATTCCAACACTTGTCATACATTTCCTACACAATTGTTCAAAGCAGTGATGAAAACTATCTTGCCAAGCCTAATATTTTGAGTACAAGTATAGATTGGTAAACTAGCCTCATACATGAGGCTTCTATTCCTGTCCAATCCACTACGCGGATTTCTATATCTGATCGTGCCAAGGTCAGATGCTCCAGGCAATATAATACCAATTCCTCAAGTGAAGGCAAGGCTGAAAAGGCAGAATTAAATGTGCGCCATGTAGCGGTATTTAAAGCTTAAGCTCAGCTAATTAAAACTCATCTACCAATAATTAATGCTGGCTTAGGCACCATGTTCTGCTCGCAGCTCTCAAAGCTCCACATGCACCGCATCTCGAAAGGGAAAGACAAATGGATAAATCATGGGAAAAGCTGCTAAAGGCTGGGATTTTTACTTGGCTTGTATTAAATTGTAGATAGTCTGGACGAATGTTATATGATGGAGAAAATATTCGCTTATAACAGCAGCCATCATCTGGGATATTGTGCTCAGGGAGACTGGAAATAGTTTAGAGGCCAGCAACCTTATTACGGAAGGACGTGATTGGGTTTGAATTGCCTACAAAGGTTGTAGAATTGACTTTATTTGAAGAATAAGGATATGGAGGTGTGACTGTAGATTTGACACTTCGGGGTGGGGGAAGCAGGACAATGACACTGACCCATTTTATTCAGTGTTATAGTATATATTTTATTCAGCACAATACATTGGCTCTTTATTGGCATCGCTCCTAAGCTCCTGATAAAATACATGATATTATGATTCCTGCTGACTCCACCTGAAGATGACAGTAACTCATCCAAGTTTAGCTCCAACATGATCACTACAGATAATATCCTGCCTTTGTGTAAATTTGGCCTCAGAGGGACTGCTTCCCCTCCTTTATCCAGACAAATGCCCTTTTCCTGGCATAACAGATCATCTACATAAGAGCCAAGAGAACCAAATATAATAAAAGCTCACATTTCCAGCTTTAGATGTTATTGTGAAATGACAGAAGTCCTTCAAGGTCATTGTAACAATACATTTTTAAGAAAGTATCTCACAGATGATGAACTGAACAGCGAAATTCATAAAACATATTTTTCAAATAATTTCCAAAACAGGATGCAAGTGGCTAGAGAACATTTCTATAAATTTGGGAAAGTCCGAATTTTCCACAATGCCAGGTTTAAAAACAAGTATTTGTTTTTCACCCCCACCACTTGTACACTGAGTCAACACTTCATACAAAGTGCTCCATGGAACATAAAATTGTAAAGTTTGCATCCTGAGAGGACACACGGCCTTTTGTGCTCAATGCCGAACGTGCTCAGGGCAGGAGCAAATTAACTTTTCTGAGACCTAATTACTTGTTTCACTCACTGATGTGAGCATGTTGCTGGGATGGAACCCTGCTGGGCAGTCAGATAATGAGATAAACAGATCAATGTAATTAGTTTCAATAAAAATTTTTTTATATGCAGATGCTCCCGGTTGGAATACCAAGCAGCACCACATGCAACAGTGTGAAGTGCTTGCCAGGCAACCAGTATTACTGACTAGAACTTAGCAGCTGCTGCACTTTATTGAGTTGTTAAACTAATGTCAAGCTCTTCAGTGTCACCTTGAACATTCTGGTCCCTTTTCTCCTATAGTAAAAGTCAACAGATGAAACTGACTAGATGTTTGTTTAGATTACAAAATGGAAAAAATGCATATAGAGACAATTGTACTGCCCTTAGGCCATGTGCACACGTTCAGGATTTTTCGCGTTTTTTTCGCGTTTTTTCGCTATAAAAACGTGATAAAAACGCGAAAAACACGCTTACATATGCCTCCTATTATTTACAGGGTATTCCGCATTTTTTGTGCAAATGTTGCGATTTTTTCCGCGAAAAAAATCGCATCGCGGAAAAAAAAGCAACATGTTCATTAAAAATGCGGAATTGCGGGGATTCCGCACACCTAGGAGTGCATTGATCTGCTTACTTCCCGCACGGGGCTGTGCACACCATGCGGGAAGTAAGCAGATTATGTGCGGTTGGTACCCAGGGTGGAGGAGAGGAGACTCTCCTCCACAGACTGGGCACCATATAATTGTTCAAAAAAAAAGAATTAAAATAAAAAATAGTCCTATACTCACCCTTTGATGGACCCCGAAGTGTTCCCGCCTCTCCGGTGCATGCTCTCTCTTCGGTTCCTATAGATGGTGTGGTTCAGGACCTGTGATGACGTCACTGTCTTGTGACTGGTCGCGTGACCGCTCATGTGACTCACGCGACCAATCACAAGCCGCGACGTCATCACAGGTCCTGAACCACACCGGCATCTATAGGAACGGACGCCGCTGAGGAGATCGTCTGGGTGAGTATAACCATTTTTTATTTTTTTTAATTATTTTTAAACATTCTATCTTTTACTATAGATGCTGCATAAGCAGCATCTATAGTAACAAGTTGGTCACACTTGTCAAACAGTATGTTTGACAAGTGTGACCAACTTGTCAGTCAGTTTTCCAAGCGATGCTACAGATCGCTTGGAAAACTTTAGCATTCTGCAAGCTAATTACGCTTTCAGAATGCTAAAAAAACGCGAAAAAAACGGGAAAAAAAACGCAAAAAAAAATGCGGATTTCTTGCAGAAAATTTCCGGTTTTCTTCAGGAAATTTCTGCAAGAAATCCGGACGTGTGCACATACCCTTATAGGCAACAATAAAACTAATGTATTACAGTTCAATGTAGACAAAAATATACAATAATTGTATTCCTTATCTACAAGAATATAACTACTGTAATACTACTCCTATGTACAAGAATATAACTACTATAAAACTGCCCCCTATGTACATGAATGTAACTACTATAATAATGTCCCCTATGTACAAGAATATAACTACTATAATACTGCCCCTATGTACAACAATATAACTACGGTACTATAATACTGCCCCATATGGAGTTTGGTCTTACCTGAGCCGTTTTGACCTTCCGGATGAGTCTGTGACAAGTATTCTCCAAAAGCCCTCGCTGCTCTTAAAAATAAAGAAATAATATATCACAATCTATCCCAGTATACTTTTACACTATGACCTAAGTGATACTTAGAACATAATCACAAAATTTATTTAACAAAGTTTTTTTTATTCATTCCCCAGAAGAAGTGACATTTCTCTTGTTACCTATTCAAGTGAATGGGCATGAGGTGCAATACCGGACGAGGCATCAGGAAAAAAGTGGTACAAATGGATGTACTTGCTCCCAAAACAACTCCATTCAGATATATGGAACCAATTTTTAGGTCCAGAAATGTTTGGAAAAATCTACCAAATAAAAGCTCATCTTATAACTTCAGTTAACGTTTTAATTAACAGTATCTAGTGATCTACATACGGTATATACAGGGTGCATATGTGTGTATATATATTTCTGTTAAACCTGTGCATGTTTTTGCTTACAAAAATTTTACCTTTGTGACTAAATAATTGAATAGTATAAAGCAGCAGGAAAAAAAAATTGAAATTACCTGGAACTTCCACTGCCTCACCATGGATTTCTGAATAATGCAACATGATAATGTATTATTACTGAGTTTAGTCATTCCTAAAAAGTTCTTTGCTATGTCAGAACTGCAGGTTTCTGCAAGCTAAACACTTCTCTATGGTACAATCTATTTTTGTTTTTGCCTGCCTATAGTTAAAAGGAAACCACATTATAGTAGTAATATTCTTGTCCATAAAAGGCAGTATTATAGTAGTAATATTCTTGTACATAGGGGGAAGTATTGTATTAGTTATATTCTTGTACATAGGGGGAAGTATTGTATTAGTTATATTCTTGTACATAGGGGGAAGTATTGTATTAGTTATATTCTTGTACATAGGGGGAAGTATTGTATTAGTTATATTCGTGTACATAGGGGCAGTATTATAGTAATTATATTCTTGTACCTAGGAGCAGTATTATAGTAGTTACTAGATGGTGGCCCGATTCTAATGCATTGGGTATTCTAGAATATGTATGCGTAGTGTATTGCGCAGCCCACGCTGTACATTGCGCAGCCCACGCTGTACATTGCGCAGCCCACGCTGTACATTGCGCAGCCCACGCTGTACATTGCGCAGCCCACGTATATAGCAATGTGGGCATGATATCCCTGTTAAAAAAAAAAAAAAAAAAGAATTAAAATAAAAAATAGTTATATACTCACCTTCTGTTGGCGCCTGGATCCAGGATGCGGTTACCGACGCTTGGTATCCACCGAAGCTCCGCCGAGCTGCTCGCGCCGGCTGCCATCTTCCGTTCCCAGGATGCATTGCGAAATTACCCAGATGACTAAGCGGTCTCGCGAGACCGCTAAGTCATCTGGGTAATTTCGCAACGCATCCTGGGAACGGAAGATGGCGGCCGGCGCAAGCGGCTCGGCGTACTACCGAGGGTGAGTATAGCAGGTTTTTTGTTTTTTATTATTTTTAACATTACATTTTTTTACTATTGATGCCACATAGGCTGCATCAATAGTAAAAAATTGGGGACACACAGGGTTAATAGCAGCGGTTACGGAGTGCGTTACCCGCGGTATAACGCGGTCCGTTACCGCCGGCATTAACCCTGTGTGAGCGGTGACCGGAGGGGAGTATGCGGGCACTGGGCACTGAGTGCGGGGAGTAAGGAGCGGCTATTTTCTTCCGGATTGTGCGCGTCGCTGATTGGTCGTGGCAATGGTCGTGGGCGTTTTGCCACGACCAATCAGTGACTTGGATTCTATGACAGACAGAGGCCGTGACCAATGAATATCCGTGACAGAAAGAAAGAAGGACAGACAGAAGGACAGACAGAAGGACAGACAGAAGGACAGACAGAAGGACGGAAGTACCCCTTAGAATATTATACAGTAGATATTCTTGTATATAGGGGCAGTATTATAGTAGTTATATTCTTGTACATGGGAGCAGGTACGGACTGGGAATGAAATTCAGCCCCGGCATTTGAAATCACACAGGCCCATGTTGTCCCCTTCCCCATGAACCTGATGGGATATATTACTAATATTACCCTGGATGGAGGAAAGGAAGATTTTCTACAAGACCAATACTTCTAATGATACCCGTGGCCTGCTGGGGTAAGTGACAGAGTCAGCAACTTGTGCTCCATCACAACTCTTAACAGTATGAGTATCTTGAGAACACGGATTCTGTTAGCGTAGCAGACAAGGCAGCCCATGACCAGACAGGCCCTTCTGGCATTTGCCAGAATTGCCAGATGGCCAGTCTGGCCCTGCATGGGAGCAGTATTACGGCAGGTATATTCTTGTACATAGGGGCAGTATTATAGTAGTTATATTCTTGTACATGGGGCAGTATTATAGTAGTTATATTCTTGCACATAGGGGCAGTATTATAGTAGTTATATTCTTGCACATAGGGGCAGTATTATAGTAGTTATATTCTTATACACAGGATCAGTATTATAGTAGGCATATCCTTGTACATGGGGACAGTAATATAGTAGTTAAATTCTTGCACATAGGGGGCAGTATTATTGTAGCTATATTATTGGACTTATGGAGCAGTATTGCAGTAGTTATATTATTGTACATGGGGCAGTATTATAGTAGTTGAATACAAAAATAACTACTATAATACTGCTCCCACGTACAAGAAAATAACTACTATAATATTGCCCCTATGTACAAGAATATAACTACTATAATACTGTCCCATATGTACAAGAATATAACTACTATAATATTGCTCCCACGTACAAGAATATAACTACTATAATACTGTCCCATATGTACAAGAATACTAGTAGTTATATTCTTGTACCTAAGGAGCAGTATTATAGCTGTTATATTCTTGTACATAGGGGAAGTATTATAGTAGTTATATACTTGTACCTAGGGAGCAGTATTATAACAGTTACAGGGAGTGATAGGTGCTGTAATATTGACCGATTTGCTGAAGGATAATGCATTTTGTCTTCTCAGTAATATTTTTACAACTGATCTGAACTGTCTATTTAAAAGGGATGCTGTGAAGTATTTCCTTTTTTTTTCGAGAAGACCGGGCTCTTTCATTGCTGTAGTCGCTTTTAGCAGACCTTAAAGAGCCACAGCACCTGATTTAGATCACTGTATAGCACAAAATGCATCATTAGTTGAGTTAGGTTACTTTCACACATCAGGTTTTTTGCATCAGGCACAATCCGGCGAATTTAAAAAAAAAAAAAAACGATCCTTTTTTTTCCCTCCGGATCCGTTTTTTTTCTCATAGAGTTGTATTAGCGCCGGATTACGCCTGATGTCCCAACGTTTCATCCGTTTTCTGCTGGATCTGTCAAAAATTATTTTTCCTGCAGATGGAGAAAACGTCCAGAGCAACGTTTTTTCTGTCCGGCGGAAAACCGCACAACGACTGATCCGGCCAAAAACGGATGAAACGCAGGTAGAAATGGCCGAACCTGACGACCGGATACAGTTTTTAACCAAAATCATGCATTTTCCATTCTGGAATCTCTATCTCTCTCTCTCAGGAAGTCACTGTATTCGGGTGAAAAACAAAAAAAAACGGATCCAGCTGAAAAATGGATCCGTTGCATCAGTTTTTCATTATTTGCAACAAATCCGTTTTTTACAAAGTTAGCCGGATTGTTCCTGAAACAAAAAACCTGATGTGTGAAAGTAGCCTTAGACTGTGCAGTATGCAAGTTCCTGCATCCTGCAAATTGACAGCTGTATTAACCCCTTAGTGATGGAGCCAAATTTTTTAAATCTGACCAGTGTCACTTTGTGGTAATAACTCTGGAACGCTTCAACATATCCCAGCGATTTTCAGATTGTTTTTTCGTGACTCATTATACTTTATCATAATGGTAAATTTAGGTCAGTATGTTTTGTGTTTATTTATAAAAAATATCAGAAATTTGAGAAAAATGTTAAAAAATTAGCAATTTTCAAACTTTGAATGATTATCCCTTTAATCCAGATAGTCATAACACACAAAAACATTAATAAATAACATTTCCCACATGTTTGCTTTACATCAGCATTATTTATAAAATGTTCCTTTATTTTGTTATGATTTTAGAAGTTTTACAAATATAGCAGTAATTTTTCATTTTTACAAGGAAATTTACAAATTTTTTATTTATTTTTTTTAGGGACCTACCCATGTTTGAAGTGGCTTTATGGGTCCTAGATATTGGGAAACCCCCAAAAGTTATACTATTTTAAGAACAGCACCCCCTGACATATTGAAAATTGCTGTCAGGTAGTTTATTAACCCTTCAGATGATTTTCAGGAATTAATGCAAAGTGGCATGAAAGAAATGAAAATGTGTTTTTACCACCTAAATGGAACTTCTGAACAGATTACTATAGTCGTCAGACTCTAAGGCCGCTATTTGGTTATGAATTGACATGGCAAACATCAGGACCACACAATCATGATCTGAGGGCACCAATGGGGACAAAAAAGAAGCCCTCACACTCTGTTAACCATTTATATGATGTAGTCACTAGTGACATCAGCACCTAAGGGGTTAAACAGAGTTGGACGGTGCAAACACTGATAGTGGCTGATGCAGCAAGTTGTCAGCTATAGTGTACAGCCGACAGCTGCTGACTTGTCACCTGTATGAGGATACTATTCTCTTATATCTCAGGTCAGTTAAAAAAGACGTATCGGTGGTCATTAAGGGGTGAAACTGACATTTTATACCCATATGTGATGGTTTCGTCCTCAAATTATTGGATGCAATTTTTTTACATCTTTAATAAATTATTTTGTTACAACGCTCCATAATACATCTGAAGCAGCATTACTCTCCATTTAATCCATCAAAAAAGGTTTATAGTATTTAGAATATTTTTAGCAGCAACAGGACAAATCATTCGTTGACATTGGAGGTTCCCCATTCCTCCCTCCAGATTAGAGTGGATTGAATCTGAGAACTTCTTACTTCATATGGAGGAATTAATAGTCACAGACAGCCGGCTCTGGTCAGAATTGTATGAAGTTTTGAGGTCTTGGTTACCTTGTAATTCCTTAAGAAACTCTTTAGAATTTAAGATTTGGATAACTACTCCTTACTGTTGTGGTTTGTAATTTATGATCTACTTTATAATGCCTTGTATTGCCATGGAATGACACGTTTTACTTATTAGATATATTCCATGTTCCTTTTCTCCGAACATTTTGAAACATTAAGTTGGAAATTGTTTGTTAAAATTTCATATTCAATAAAAACTAATTGAGCCATAAAGTGATGTGTTATAGAGAAGACTAGGAATAGCCACTAACTCGTTTTCACTGTTTAGCATCCAACAACAGACTCCCAAAACTAAAGCAAGGACATACCAGTCCTCTTCACTGGTGACAATATGGTTTTCAGCATTATCTGTATGTCATAATGAGTAACTTCCTTAAAGCCCTCCTTCTCCCATCAAAGTTTTTATCCTCTTAATATATTGCAATCATCATATTCTATAGTACTGTGTACTTACAAATGCCCATTTAGCCATTCTACCCAGCTAACTCTCCTCTTTTCTCTGCTCTATATAGAAAGAGGAAGTCTCTTGCCCCTGCATTTATCATCCCCCTCTTCACCTTCTGACCCAGATGCTCCACTCCTCCCCCCTGCCAGGGACTCTTGCAATGAGTTCTGACTCATACAGGGAAAATTTACCTCCTGTTTCTACATAGAGTTAAGGCCCCGTCTCACATAGCGATTTACCAACGATCACGACCAGCGATACGACCTGGCCGTGATCGTTGGTAAGTCGCTGGGGAGCTGTCACACAGACCGCTCTCTCCAGCGACCAACGATCAGGGGAACGACTTCGGCATCGTTGAAACTGTCTTCAACGATGCCGAAGTCCCCCTGCAGCACCCGGGTAACCAGGGTAAACATCGGGTTACTAAGCGCAGGGCCGCGCTTAGTAACCCGATGTTTACCCTGGTTACCAAAAAAACCAAACAGTACATACTCGCCTTTCGGTGTCCGTCAGGTCCCTTGCCGTCTGCTTCCTGCTCTGACTGAGTGCCGCCGTACAGTGAGAGCAGAGCGCAGCGGTGACGTCACTGCTGTGATCTGCTCTCACTGTACGGCCGGATCTCAGTCAGAGCAGGAAGCAGACGGCAAGGGACCTGACGGACACCGAAAGGCGAGTATGTACTGTTTGGTTTTTTTGGTAACCAGGGTAAACATCGGGTTACTAAGCGCGGCCCTGCGCTTAGTAACCCGATGTTTACCCTGGTTACCAGTGAAGACATCGCTGGATCGGTGTCACACACACCGATTCAGCGATGTCAGCGGGACCAAAAAAAGGTCCAGGCCATTCCGACACGACCAGCGATCTCACAGCAGGGGCCTGATCGCTGGTACGTGTCACACATAGCGAGATCGCTACTGAGGTCGCTGTTGCGTCACAAAACTAGTGACTCAGCAGCGATCTCGCTATGTGAGACGGGGCCTTTAGAAGGACTCAGCTATCCAGTTTTTAATCATATGATGTCATAGACGTAATGGAAAAGAAAAGAGATCAATTAGCTGCGTAGAAAGGCAAAATGAGCAATTGTAAGTACACAGTGCTACATATTATGATGATTGCAATATATGAAGAAGATACAAGTTTTGATGGGAGGAGGGCTTCTTTAAATGATGTGAAATCTCTGCGCATCCTCATGATCTTTTCTATAGTGTTCACCATCGATGCACAAGCAGCGAGGACACACCAGGGCCTGTTAGGAAGAGCTGGCATCTGTGCATCTCAGGAGCAAGCCGTCTTGTATCGCTTTACAAGCACTGACCATGTCTCGCTTCTCCTTCCAGGGTCCTTTAGCTGGTAATGAGACAGGCACAGTGAGAGCTGCAGGAGGCCGATTGTTTTAATGAAGATTATAATGGAGACGTTGGACGCTGATTGCTCAGGCGGTAAACTTCAGCCAAATACACTCTTTAGTGAATAAGTCCAATCTCCGTTCTGCTGGTAGGCTCACAAATTAGCTCCTTGGCTCATCTCCACCATGTCTTCTCTTTTCCTTAACACCCATAATCATCTTGTTTCCAGCCCACGCCACATCTATAAAAATCCTTGTAGCTTCCGCCCACTGCTACAGCCTACCGTTAGATGCCCCTGTGAGATGCCACTTACTCAGATCCCCTCATAAGTCGCTTTCTGGCACTGCGAACATATGTGCTAGCTAAGCGCTCACTCATCATAAAGTACGGCAATCCAGTCTCCACTAATGGTGGATCACACCTTGTCCCCTGGAGCTTAGTACCTGAGATACTAGGAAATGGGGTACCGTTGTCCATACAAGTTAAACTAGAGTTTAGTTTTGCATTTCATGTGAGAATTATGTTTTATTCCTAGAAAACATTTATTCAGAGGTGATATCAAGGGGACCAGTCATATTGTACATGCGGTGCTGTCTGTAGGAGCCGGATATCAAGCAAGAGAAGATGAACGGATTCTGGGAATGGTTCAGATTGTATCCATTTACATCCCTGCCATTTATATATTTAGGAGACCAGTAGGTGGTCCTATTTAGTGACCGACAGATGTTTCTGTTCACAGTCACACCTGGAAAGATGTAAATCACTAAATAGGACTCCTACATATAGGAAGAATAGGGTTACAAATGAATAAAATGTGAAATATGCTGAATTTTATCCTAGAAATACAATCAATAAATCCACTGTGCGCCTTCTTTATGACAGGTGCCTGGTTATTCATTTTATTCTTCCTATGCTTAGGAGTATAGTGAGCAGAATCTACTTGGTGACTGACAAATCCCTCTATACATAGTCATACAAGGAAGCATGTCAATCCCTAAATAAGACCACCCACAGGATTCCTAAGCAGAAATATCTTTTTTTTTTTCTCACAAATACATAGCAATTGGTTCAGCTGCTCCTGCTTTATGACTAGTGACAGGTTCCCTTTAATGTATGAAGCACATTTTAGTGATTGAAATCCCTGCTCTTTCTATGCTTAGGAGTCCAGTTGGGAGGGCTTTCACTTTCTGGTATGCTTACATACAGAAGTATTTGACAATTGCTAACTAGTACCGCCCACTGGACTCCTAAGCAATAGCAAGGTGATCAGGAATATAAAACAATAATATATGGAGGTATAATGAAACTTTTCCCCAAAATAGTATCAGTCTGCTCATCTCCAGTATTATGGCAGGCTCCCTCTAATTCATGACGTGGCAAAAATTTTAATTTGGGTTATCCGGTCATTCAGGGATGATAATGTAAATGGTGCTAGCTCATGCAATCATATTAACACAATAGCCCTTGGGCAATTTACCTCTTCTTCTGTTTGGAGCTACAGACTCCTATAGGGCCACAAATAAGCTTCTAGAGCTGCTTCTATGGTATGAATGAGCTGTCAATCGGGATCCTAATCTTCTCGCTCCATACGCTGGTGTATATAATGCATCAGCTTCCACCAGATCATCACACTCCCATGTAAATGTGGTCACAGCACTAGATGGTGCTCTACAGCCTGTTTCTCGCGCTACCCAGGGCTCTCTTCATGGAAGGAGTATTGTTACTCATACATATTACTAAATTACATTTAATGTCCCTGGAAACACTAATGTTCACATCCAGAATCTATATGGTAGTTTATATTTCCAATCCTGTAAGAATGAGCCATGAAATAATGATTTACTGGGTCGGGCAGCAGATGCAAATAGCAGAGCAAGAATTAATGTCTGTGTTTTCCTGTCATTGATGTAAATACAGCTCTTTGTGTATGTAATCATAATGCAGAGGTAACAAGACAGCGAGCACAATCAGTAATAGACTTTATATTCCTCACTAAAGCAGGAAAAATGCAGATAATATTACAGATATTCATAGACGTCCTGTCTACAAGGTCCGGTACAACAGGCGCAGAATTCAGTCAGCTATTATCAGGATACTCCACATAGCAAATAGTATCCTTTACTACAAAGTATAACTACAGTGGTTCCACAGCGAACTAACTAATCTAATGAAACCTCCCCCCCATGTATTACTGGAGGTCAGCTAACCTATTGGAGTGTGGCAAGCTTGTTGACTATTTCCATAGAAAACCAGCAGAATAGTGAGTGCAGCTCTGGAATATAATACAGGATGTAACTCAGGATCAGTAGTGTAATGTATGTACACAGTGACGGCACCAGCAGAATAGTGAGTGCAGCTCTGGGGTATAATACAGGATGGAACTCAGGATCAGTACAGGATAAGTAATGTAATGTCTGTACACAGTGACTGCACCAGCAGAATAGTGAGTGCAGCTCTGGAGTATAATACAGGACGTAACTCGGGATCAGTAATGTACGGTATGTACACAGTGACTGCATCAGCAGAATAGAGAGTGCAGCTCTGGGGTATAATACAGGATGTAACTCAGGATCAGTACAGGATCAGTAATGTATGTACACAGTGACTGCACCAGCAGAATAGTGAGTGCAACTCTGGGGTATAATACAGGATATAACTCAGCATCAGTACAGGATCAGTAATGTAATGTATGTACACAGTGACTGCACCAGCTGAATAGTGAGTGCAGCTCTGGAGTATAATACAGGAGGTAACTCAGGATCAGTACTGTATGTACACAGTGATTGCATCAGCAGAATAGTGAGTGCAGCTCTGGAGTATAATAAAGGATGTAACTCAGGATCAGTACAGGATAAGTAATGTAATTTATGTACACAGTGACAGCACCAGCAGAATAGTGAGTGCAGCTCTGGGGTATAATACAGGATATAACTCAGCATCAGTACAGGATCAGTAATGTATGTACACCGTGACTGCACCAGCAGAATAGTGAGTGCAGCTCTGGGGTATAATACAGGATGTAACTCAGGATCAGTACAGGATCAGTAATGTAATGTACAGTGGGGCAAAAAAGTATTTAGTCAGTCAGCAATAGTGCAAGTTCCATCACTTAAAAAGATGAGAGGCGTCTGTAATTTACATCATAGGTAGACCTCAACTATGGGAGACAAACTGAGAAAAAAAAATCCAGAAAATCACATTGTCTGTTTTTTTATCATTTTATTTGCATATTATGGTGGAAAATAAGTATTTGGTCAGAAACAAACAATCAAGATTTCTGGCTCTCACAGACCTGTAACTTCTTCTTTAAGAGTCTCCTCTTTCCTCCACTCATTACCTGTAATAATGGCACCTGTTTAAACTTGTTATCAGTATAAAAAGACACCTGTGCACACCCTCAAACAGTCTGACTCCAAACTCCACTATGGTGAAGACCAAAGAGCTGTCAATGGACACCAGAAACAAAATTGTAGCCCTGCACCAGGCTGGGAAGACTGAATCTGCAATAGCCAACCAGCTTGGAGTGAAGCAATCAACAGTGGGAGCAATAATTAGAAAATGGAAGACATTCAAGACCACTGATAATCTCCCTCGATCTGGGGCTCCACGCAAAATCCCACCCCGTGGGGTCAGAATGATCACAAGAACGGTGAGCAAAAATCCCAGAACCACGCGGGGGGACCTAGTGAATGAACTGCAGAGAGCTGGGACCAATTTAACAAGGCCTACCATAAGTAACACACTACGCCACCATGGACTCAGATCCTGCAGTGCCAGACGTGTCCCACTGCTTAAGCCAGTACATGTCCGGGCCCATCTGAAGTTTGCTAGAGAGCATTTGGATGATCCAGAGGAGTTTTGGGAGAATGTCCTATGGTCTGATGAAACCAAACTGGAACTGTTTGGTAGAAACACAACTTGTCGTGTTTGGAGGAAAAAGAAGACTGCACCAGCAGAATAATGAGTGCAGCTCTGGAGTATAATACAGGATGTAACTCAGGATCAGTACCAGATAAGTTACTAACGTTAAAAATTATAACGTTACCAAAGTGTAATTTATGATAAATTGCTCCAATGTTTTGAGTGAATCATATGTAATAATTGGAAATCTAGGCTTCCAGAAAAATAAGCTAATGTGTCTTAATGCAGCAATTTTCTCAGTAACATTTACTTCAGTGTGATTTACTACAATGTGATTTATTATCTGACTGGTTTAGTATTTTCGTTGTAGTAATCATTTTGTCAGGGCAATGATCCATATGCTGTGTTTATATTTCTATACATATTACAACGGGTTAATAATGCACTCATGTAAACGGTACTTAAGACCAGAGGTCTCCTCTTGTGGCTCTCCAGCTATTCACAGGCATGCTGAGAGTTATAGTTCTGCATCAGATGTGTATAGCTGCCTTTTAACACAGGTAGGTTTAGGTTATCTACCAAATGTTCAAAGAACCTTTCTTTCTAAAATCATAACATCTCCAGAAAGTCCTTGAGTTGTCCTCTTCTGTCAATATGGCCACCATGTCATCTAATTCCAGGAGGTTGTCACTCAGTTGTCCCTGGTATGTGTTAAAACTGAGTATCTAGAGAAATACCGAAGGAGTGGATGTAGAGTTGCAACGTCAGACACATTAGAAAAATGCTCACACTGGAAAGATGAGAACATGCAGCAAACAATCAATCTGCACCACTGCACCCAAAATGTCTGTGATGTTTACTTTTAAATGTCACTTGAAGGGAAACCTCACAATAGAGGCTCTAGATGTGGTCGTTATGTGATGGCGGTCATTGTATTATGCGGAATTATTTTACTCTGGTCTTCCAAGGATCTGTCTTATAGACCCCATCTTCTGTTATATACACATATATACCGTATCTATTTCACAACTTCATGTTCTGCTCTGCTTTTGAGCATACTCAATAGCTCCATGTTATCAGCCATTTCAAGCTGGACAGAAGCTGACTGTAGTCATCCTGGAAAATATCTTGCCCTCCAATCCCAAACATATCAGTTCCCCTAATGACAGAGTCTTGGCTAGGTTTTCTATCACCTGAGCCACAAGTCCAGTTTGCTGTTCTCGCTTTGTATCTAAATACTCTAGCAAAGGCAAAGTGACTTGTTGGTGGCCAGTCACCACCTGATCCTTGGGGTACAAGCCTCTGTTGCCCTTCTCTGCCATCACCCTACTGGCTTTAGGATTGTCTGAGATCCCCGAGAGCGCACATAACCACCCACTATCCACTGAATCCGCTATCCGCTGAAGCGCAAGTATTCCTGGCAGTGTCTCTGGTTTTATAAAACATTTTATTACCCTCCATAAACAGCCAATTTGTAAATGTAATATTGCTGTCACGTCCGATCGTTATTCCCACTGTCTGAGATACGGAGACACTTTCCTTCAATGGAACATTAGCATCCAAATGACAACCGTGCTCTGTGCATGCTTCCAGCTTCTGCAGTCACTTGGTGCATATCCAGTGGGGGTGTACTGGCTGCACGTGAATCTGGGCCCCACCACATTCTAGACCAGTAGCACAATGATGAAATAACACCGTATGTATAGGATCCATATTCACTAAGAATGATTGGTGACTCCAACCTATAAGTTTGGGCTGCAGGAGCTCCTATGTTTCTGAGAAACCGCCATCTCTAGCCAGTCACGTAACAAGAAGTGTCTCAGCCTGGTTTACTGGCACAAGCCTGCTGCATGGTCCCGAAATCCCAGAAGGTGACCCTGCCACGAAAGACGACGACAATCGCAGGAAATGTGAATAGTCCTGAGTAGTAAAATGTAAAACTCCAAGTATGTGAATCATGACCATCACTATGGAGAAAGTTCCTCATCATATCACTCAATTTTAGATAAAGGCTGTAGTCAACCCGGCTGGGATGAGGTGAGGAAATGATCATTATATAATGCCAGCATATGATATAGCGCTGCAGTCATAGGAAGAACATTAAAACTACATGCAAACTGTTTCCCTGTGCACGGACCCTGGGGAGTAATTTGCTCTCCAACCCAATACACATCATAGTAACTCTTTCCTATCACATTTATATCAACTGATCGGCCGAGGGGCACCACTGTCTACATTAGCCCATTAATAAAATCAATCACAGTGTAGACCAGTACTTTGTAAATACCCGGTCATTCTCTGGAAACAAATTTACCCCATTAGACGAAACCTTAATTATCTTCTCTACCTCCCCCAAGTTTACTGAGGTTTTATTAGCTGCCAAGATCATAAAAAGTATAGAAAACAAATATACCTAAGGGTATGTGTCCACGTTCAGGATTGCATCAGGATTTGGTCAGTATTTTCCATCAGTATTTGTAAGCCAAAACCAGGAGTGGAACAATTAGAGGAAAAGTATAATAGAAACATGCACCAATTCTGCATTTATCACCCACTCCTGGTTTTGGCTACAAATACTGATGGAAAATCCTGACCAAATCCTGATGCAATCCTGAACGTGGACACATACCCTTAGACTGCCGAAATAAACTTGTTTTGTTGGTGGGTGGGGGGCATTTGCACAGAATACAAATAAAATTACTTCTGAATCTATGCATTCTGTAACATGGGACCATAATCACGCTCAGTTAATAGTTTCCAATCCAAGGTAATAGTTTTGACCCACAATGTATTTGATTTGCTAATGTACTTTTTAAAAAGCTGCAGTTATTATGCTGTATGGTCCTGTAATGCTAGTCTCCAGTCAGTGAAATGTGCACATATATCTCTCTGCTGCAGATCACTGACCAGCCGTATATTACCTGATACCTTTTCCCAGTCTTGAAAGATCACTTCATTTCAATCTACAAGGCTAGGTTCAGATTGCGTTCGCGCTAAACGGATTGCCCTAACGCAATGTCTTTTTAGGGGTCGCGTTAAACGTCCCCGCTAGCGCAGATCCCCGTTCTGCCAGAGCGGGGAATGGACCTCGGGCGCGCCGCGGACGCTGCAAGCAGCGTCTGAGGCGCGCCACAAAAGAACGGCACATCGCTAGCGCGTGCCGAAAATGACACGCGCTAGCAAGGCGCTTTAACATTGCTGGCAATGGGAGCGCAAACGGACGCGTTGCACGACATTAATTTCGCCGTGCAACGCTGTCCGTTAGCGCTCACACTAAAACGAAATGTGAACCTAGCCTAAGGCTGCGTCACACTAGCAGTATTTGGTCAGTATTTTTCATCAGTATTTGTAAGCCAAAACCAGGAGTGGAACAAATAGAGGAAAAGTATAATAGAAACATATGCACCACTTCTGCATTTATCACCCACTCCTGGTTTTGGTTTACAAATACTGATGTAAAATACTGACCAAATACTGCTAGTGTGACGGCAGCGTAATAGTGAACCAGTTAACAGATCAGTGATGTGCAACCTGTGGATCCCCAGGAGCTGCAGGACTACACCTCCAAGTGCACCAATGCATGATGATAGCTGTAGTTTCAAAACTTCTACAGCCAGAGATGGCAGAACACATTTATGTACACCTACATGAATGGTCTTAGACATAAGGTATCAGACAGCGAACAAATATTCTCACTGTTAGGGCTGTCCCACACGTCCAGATAATTCCGGTACCGGAAAAAATCGGTACCGGAGTTATCCGTGTCCGTGTGCCCGTGAGCTCACGTAGGCCATACGTGCGGCACACGTGTGCGGCCCGTGTGCCGAGTGGGTACCACACGGAGTGTGTGGTACCCACTCTGCATCGTGCTGAAGCCGCGATTCATATCTTCTGTGCAGCAGCGTTTGCTGCATAGAAGATATGAATAATAGTGTTTAAAATAAAGATCTATGTGTCCGCCGCCCTCCCACCCCCTGTGCGCCTCCCCGCTGTTCAGAAAATACTCACCCGGTCCCTCGTTGGCTGTCGGTGCTTCCTGGTCTGGCCGCGGCTTCCACTGTATGCGGTCACGTGGGGCCGCTCATTTACAGTCATGAATAGGCGGCTCCACCCCTATGGGAGGTGGAGCCACATATTCATGACTAATCGTCGGCCCCACGTGACCGCATACAGTAGAAGGGGCGGCCAGCACAGAACACTGCGAGGGAGGCGGGTGAGTATTTTCAGAACAGCGGGGGGGCGCGGGACACATAGATCTTTATTTTAAACACTATTATTCATATTTTCTCTGCAGCAAACGCTGCTGCAGGGAACATATGAATCGCGGATTCAGCACCAGTGGGGGGGATAGCGCTTACTGTAGCGCTGTCTCCTGCACGCCACACGGACTGCAAACGGAGAAGGTCCGTGTGTGGTCCGTGTTTTACACGGACCCATTGACTTTAATGGGTCTGTGTAATATGTGCGCTCCCACGAACACTGACATGTCTCCGTGTTTGGCACACGGAGACACGGTCCGCAAAAAATCAATGAAATCTGTACAGATGCATCGATTTTTATGGGTCTACGTGTGTCAGTGTCTCCAGTACGTGAGGAAACTGTCACCTCACGTACCGGAGCCACTGACGTGTGAAACCGGCCTTAATGACATATGGTGAGAATTGCTGTTAGACCCCTCCAGCGCTGATGCTCCTGCCAAAGGGATTTAAGGAACGCCGGTCCAAATAAGGGGGTAGGATCTGCAAACATTAATCCTATATCTATTAGCAATTTATGTGTCTATCAACTGGTTATTTTGGTTGATGGCAAATATTAGTTCACATCAATGTTTATCAGGTCATGATGGGAATTGTAGTTTTGCAACTGGTGCAGAACCTTAAACTGTAGATAAAGAAAAACTTTAAGAGATATATATTGATAGATAATAGATAGATATCTGCACAGTATGGAAGCACCATGTATATAGATGGAAGATGCAGCAGAGCAGACTTTCTCATTTACTAATATGGCCATTCATCTTATGTGAAGGAGATGGAATCCCACACAACACAATGACAAACTTTGTCCTGCTACATCTGGAAAATGTAACAAAACTATGCTTTTGTGCAGAATACAAGAAGTAATTCATGAAGTGCAGAGAACATTCCCTAATATAAGACTTCTGTATTATCCCCCCTCTGTCATTTTGTGGCTTTAACCCTATACCCAGCTCAACTTTATCACCACTATATAATCCACAGCAATTAACTAAGACATCTGTGCTGGAGATTCCTCCCGTCTGTGAGGACCTGTCATATCCCCTGTATAGGTCTATAACCCCACCATTATCCTGGCCAGTCCTTTCCATTAATGAGCTGGAGGTCTTTTGCCTTGTTTTACTGGCCTCCACATAGATCACTAGAGTAGAAATCCCATCTAGGTGTCCTCATCACAAACTCCTAGTGACGGAGCCCTTCAGCGTGACCTTGGCTGCAGATTGTCTAACTAGACAAAATAAGGGGCCTAAATGGGAATATAATAGTATATGTGCGTGCAGCATATTTTGTACTATTCACAATGACATTGAAGGGTGGGCTGCCCTTGTACACTTTCTTAATCTAATCCTAAACAAATCTGGTAATCTGATACATAGTGTCATCACACCAGGATGAAAGGTGAACAGCTACAGTAACAACCTGGAGCTGGTGGTCCAATAATTGCGGCAATATTTACACCCAGCAGTAACAATAGTGACAAAGCTGCTACATTATATAGAAATACTGGTGACAGTGTAGGTCTCCAGCAGGCTCAGGTCTGGTAGTGTTTGCTGGTGTCACCATAGAGCCTCTGATCCCCTGAGTGCGGTGACATTGGAATTAACCCTGCCTGTCTTCGCTATTCCTATGATAACACTTCCAATAGTCAATTAAGCATCTTCTTCTGTATTCAGCGCCCACTAGTAGAGAGTTGGGATCATCTGAGGATTCCCTGGAGCTGGAGTGCAGGTGATTAATCTGTTAGGGGCAATTAGGCAGCTAGGGGTACATTTAAGAAGTGGTGTGTTGGGGGCTTCCTAGGGTCTAGTTGCAGGCTGGAGGTCTTTGTAGACAAGGCAGTATATGCCATAGCAGCCAGCCTGAGTTATGTAATGTCAGGCGCAGTCAGGTGGCCTCGCAAGTGATCCTAGATGGGGTAGATCTAGACGTGGCAGCTTACATCTTAGTAAGAGATGGACCCCAGAGCATGCAATCTATGACCTCCAGTAGTATGTAGCCAGCATCAGTCTACCCATACATTACTAATGCTGCGGTCTGTCATGCACTTACCTAACTTTGGCGGCTACATTGGAGATGGTGTCATTCCTCAATGCCTTCTTCTTGGAGACAGCTGTTCCCATCCTTGATAAAAGAAGAGATTGGGGGCCACATCCGACCAGCCCAGTGTGGGGGTCAGCCACTGCGCTACAGCTCGGGCTGCAGAGGTGAGGAGGAGCTGGAGCCCGGCTGCTGCTGCTGCTGCCCTCTGCCCGGGCTGTGACTGAGCCTGCACACTGTGACTGAGCCTGCAGACTGTGACTGAACCTGCACACTGTGCCGCTCTCATTGATCGCTGCAGGAGGACAGGGCAGCTGAGCGAGGCCGGAAGCGGCCACCATGTATGGGCAGAGGATGTTCCCCACGCCTCCTACCGACAGCATGGGCAGGGCCAGGTGCCTGATGGAGGAGGGGGCACAGCCATCGCTCGCAGTGTGCTCGGTCTGTGCGCTGCTGTCATGATGCTACTAGCGCCATGGTGCTGCTCACAGTGTGCACTGCTGCTGTCTGCAGCTGTTAACCATTTCCTGCTTGCCCCTGCACTCCCATAGCGGGTGATGACTGAGCTGGTAATGAACACATTCTGTAGCCTCAGCTCATGGACCTCACCATGAAGGCAACAATGACACAGAACCGAAGTTTAGCAGCCATGCTACACAGCTGGAATAAGGGCAGAGCAGATGAGGAGATGCACCTGAAAAAGGAACTATAAAGCAATAGTCAGGTGACACACGTATTATTAGGGCAGATGTACCAGGGCTGTCTTTTGTTACATTTGCTAATTCTGGCCTAAGGTGGTTTTAAAGGAAACCTGTCTCCTGATTTATGCTGGCAAAACCCCATACAGCATGAAACAGACCCTGGCTGCATTATTGTGTTTTAGGCTCCATTCCCATGGTGCAAAAATACTGATTTTCTGGCTATGTGCACACGTTGCAGATTTTGCTGCGGATTCGCTTGTACAGCACCATGTAAACCTATTGAAAACAGAATCCGCAGTGCACATGCTGCGGAAAAAAACGCGCTGAAACGTAGCATTGTTTTTTCCGCAGCATGTCAATTCTTTGTGCGAATTCCGCAGCGGTTTACACCTGCTCCATAATAGCAATCTGCAGGTGTAAAACCGCAGGTGGAATCCGCACAAAATGCACAAAAAGATCGCGTAATTCCACAGGAAATCAGTGCGGGTTACCTGCAGATTTACCAAAATCAGTCCGAAAAGATCTGCAGAGTAATCCGCAACGTGTGCATGTGGCCTCAAGAGTCTTTCTTCGCAATGATATCTCTATCAGCATCGCTGCGCCATCTTTTGTACCACAGGTTCATAGTGGAGATGCCACATACATGGGAATGTAGTCTTACAATAAAATGCTTTGAGTTTCAGGAAAAAAAAAACTAATTTAAAAAGCCGACCGTGGACTATACACCTCTGATGGTGAGACTGAGGCAGGTACCTGGGGCTTCCATCCAAGGGAGAAGTCACCGGGAACCTGCCTCAGAATAGTCATCCGAGATGTAGAATCCCTGCTTGTGTTTTTAGATGATATTTTCTCTGAAATGTTGCAGCGTTTCAAGACTAAAACCTAGAGGGCTGCAATAATGGACTCTGACTCATGCCATGCTGCCTGTGGTTCGGAGAGCATGAATCACATGATAGGGCCCCTTTAATTTGGAGAGATTTATTAATTTAGCACATGGCAGTATATAAAATTGTTGCTTGTACCAAATCACACACATTAGCATTAGACAGTTATTTCTAAGGTAAACTAACCCAGAGCTGGTATTATTTGTACCAAAACATTAATAAATAGTTCTAAACCGAAAAGCAGCAAAAATTTAGCACATAATCCAACTGGAATCAGTTGGCATAACAGCAAATCTACCATATTGTGTACAGTTTTAGGCAAGGGTGGGAAAAGGGCCATATCTCATCTGCGATATCATCTGCTGCGGCTCACAGCCACTTTGCCCGTTATTGGCAGTGGGCCCTTTAATTCTGCAGAGGTGCGCGCGGATGGCCGCTCTGTGGCCTGGCGCCGCCCCATCGCTCATTCAACTTATAGGGCTTCATAAAAGCCAATACAGTTGAAAGCAGTGATGGAGGAGAGAGCATCAGGCGCTCCCTCGCCCATCACTCCCCCCTCTGCTTGTGACTCTGCGGGCACGCGATAACGTCACTTCATCGTGTGGCACGCTGTACCAGCAGTGGAGCCGATGAGATCAGAGCAGCAGATCCTGGAACAGAGCGGGGAACAAGGAGGAGGGATGAGTATTGTGTGAGTGTGTGTGTATGCATTATACTGTGTGTCCTGCACTATACTATGTATTGGGGGTTGCTGCTCCTGCACTATACTGTGTGTTGGCGGAGCTGGACTATATTGTGTCTTGGGGGGAGCTGCACTGTACTGTGTGTGGAGGGAGCTGCACTATACTGTGGGTGGGGGAAGCTGCACTGTACTGTGTGTGGGAGAACTGCGCCTGCACTATACTGTGTGTGTGTGGGGGCTGCACTACAGTGTGTGTGAGGGGGGAGCTGCACTGTACTGTTTGGAGGGAACTGTACTGTGTGTGGGGGAGCTGCGCCTGCACTATACTGTGTGTTGGGGGAAGCTGTACTGTGTGTGTGGGGAGCTGCACTATATTGTGTGTGTGGGGGTGAGCGGCACTATACTGTGTGTGTGTGGGGGAGCTGCACTGTACTGTGTGGGGGTGGAGCTGCGCCTGCACTATACTGTATGTTGGGGGGAGCTGCACTACACTGTGTGTTGGGGGGAGCTGAACTGTACTGTGTGTGTGTGGGGGGAGCTGCACCTGCACTATAGTGTGTTGGGGGAGCTGCACTATACTGTGTGTGTGGGGGGGAGAGAGCTGCACTATACTGTGTGTTGGGGGGAGCTGCGCCTGCTCTATACTGTGTGTTGGGGGCCTGCACTATACTGTGTGTTGGGGGAGCTGCACTATACTGTGTGTTGGGGGAAGCTGTACTATACTGTGTGTATGTTGGGGAGCTGCACTACACTGTGTGCGTGAGTCACCCGCCAGGGCCGTGGGGTGCTCGGTATCGGGTCCAGTACTTAAAGGGGATGTTACGGTGGCTGCGACCCCGTCCATGGCCCTGGACGCCCAATTTAAGGGGAAAGGTCTTTAAGGGGATTGGTGAATAAAGTTTGTGTTCGTGACGCCACCTGTGGTATTCGGTCAGTGGGGACCGATGCTGCTTACAGGGGTCTGCTGGGGTGATGTTATGGCATCTAGATGGTATAACTTCCCACAGGTGAAGTAGGTCCCCAGGGCTCCCAGTGTATAGGTGAAGATGGTGAATGGTGCAATAAGAACGAGGACACAGGTTTGCAGTCTCTTTACCTGCAGGGGGGTCGACACCCGCACCTCTCCTGGCCTGCACTCTGCCAGGCTGCACAGCGGAGGGGCCCCGGCTCTCTGCCCACCTCGCCTGACCGTCAGAGCCTCCTGGGACACCCTCTGGCCGCCCATCTCCGAGACCCCCGCTACGTGAGGATCCTGTCCCGGGCGTGCTGGCACATGGGCCTCTCTGAGCACCGGACCTTCGTCCCGCTGCGCCGACCCGACGTCTATGTGTCCCCGCTCTGGATCTACGTGCCCCGGTCGCCATACCTGGGCTACCCCCACCACTACCACCCAGGATCCCACGAATGGTCGTCTCTAACCAGCCCAGAGGGTGAATGGTTGCAGCGGCCTGCAATTTACCTATCAGGTCCTCCATACTAGATGAGTACTTGTTGTCCAGTCGTCCGTCTGTGGTCAAAGAGAGCCCTTACGTCCCACCCAGTCCTTTTTTAACCCTTCCTTGGGACCCCACCTCCCTTTGTCCTATGTCATCTCCTCCCTGCTCTCCCTTCCCCCAAACCCCCCCCCCCTTTCACCTTCCTGTTTTTCTTTTTTAACCACTCACTCTCTTCCAGTGTCATGCCCGCTTCCCCCTATCCTTGCGTGCGTGTCCAGCGGATACTATATGGGGCAAGTGTCTGTATAGAGCATCTTATGGGGCCATAATGTTTGTGCCGCACTATAATGGGGCAAATGTCTCTATTGAGCATCTTATGGGGCCATAAAACATTTGTGCAGCATTATATGGGGCAAATGCCTGTATGGAGCATCTATGGGGCCCTAACGTTTGTGCAGCACTATAATGGGGCAAGTGTCTGTATGGAGCATATATGGGGCCATAACATTTGTGCAGCATTATATGGGGCAAGTGCCTGCATGGAGCATCTATGGGGCCCTAACGTTTGTGCAGCACTATAATGGGGCAAGTGTCTGTATGGAGCATCTATGGGGCCATAACGTTTGTGCAGCATTATATGGGGCAAGTGCCCGTATGGAGCATCTATGGGGCCATAACGTTTGTGCAGCATTATATGGGGCAAGTGTCTGTATGGAGCATCTATGGGGCCATAACGTTTGTGCAGCACTTGACCCTGGACAGATCGATTATCCGTGGTTCCACCCCCCCCCCCCCTTTTTGACCTTACTCCTATAAACAAATGACAGACACATTTCTTTTGGATATTAAACGGCCACAGCAGCCAATTTATTAATAATTAAAAAGACTCTTGGTAGGGTCCTTGAAGTCGCAAAAAACTCTAAAGTCTGGTGGTCTGTTTTTTCCATGGCATTGCCCCTTCCCCCCCCCCCCCCCCGCTTTTTACTCCTAGCCGCGTTTTTAATTTTAGCTCAGGAGCACCGCGAGTCCAGGGGAAGAGGTCACCTCCATTCTGTTAACGTGAACCCAACGTTCCATCGCCAGGTATCACCCCAAAACTAACAACCATGTGACCCCGACATACCATCGCCGGGTGCCACCACCAGACCACCACCAGGTAACCAACCAATGAAGGGGGTTCGTGGCCTTTTCAATAATCCCCACTTCAAATTTTTTACCGACTTCGAGGACCCACCAACGCTTCAAGATATTGCCAAATTCTTTATAGCAAGACCCTTCGACTCACAAGGAGTCATCCGCCAGCACTCAGGAGAGGAAAACAAACCCCATGTGGGGGAAAAAAACTCCGGGGAAGCATGGCCGACGGATTGCCCTTCCCCTGGGCCTAGAAGGAAACATGCCAAATTACCATAACAGTATCATATTATTTCCAAGTTGTCACTGTCGACCATCGCCGCTGTGACCCGGAATACTTTCTTCTTCTCGGGCGGGTGGGTGGGTATTGTTGTCCAGTCGTCCGTCTGTGGTCAAAGAGAGCCCTTACGTCCCACCCAGTCCTTTTTTAACCCTTCCTTGGGACCCCACCTCCCTTTGTCCTATGTCATCTCCTCCCTGCTCTCCCTTCCCCCAAACACCCCCCTTTCACCTTCCTGTTTTTCTTTTTTAACCACTCACTCTCTTCCAGTGTCATGCCCGCTTCCCCCTATCCTTGCGTGCGTGTCCAGCGGATACTTGACCCTGGACAGATCGATTATCCGTGGTTCCACCCCCCCCCCCCCCTTTTTGACCTTACTCCTATAAACAAATGACAGACACATTTCTTTTGGATATTAAACGGCCACAGCAGCCAATTTATTAATAATTAAAAAGACTCTTGGTAGGGTCCTTGAAGTCGCAAAAAACTCTAAAGTCTGGTGGTCTGTTTTTTTCCATGGCATTGCCCCTTCCCCCCCCCCCCCCCCCCCCCGCTTTTTACTCCTAGCCGCGTTTTTAATTTTAGCTCAGGAGCACCGCAAGTCCAGGGGAAGAGGTTACCTCCATTCTGTTAACGTGAACCCAACGTTCCATCGCCAGGTATCACCCCAAAACTAACAACCATGTGACCTCGACATACCATCGCCGGGTGCCACCACCAGACCACCACCAGGTAACCAACCAATGAAGGGGGTTCGTGGCCTTTTCAATAATCCCCACTTCAAATTTTTTACCGACTTCGAGGACCCACCAACGCCACACCGAGAGCACCTCGCCTCAGGAGCTCGAGACCCCACCAACTAGCAATGCTGTGGCCCTCCCTATCCCTCCTTGCAGCCCCGCGATCCACATATCTATCCCTGTTGCATTCAAGTGTACCCCGTCAGCTCGCCAAAATGCCCCATGTACATCCTCCAGGCCGGCATGGCGCACCGCCACTCCCCCTCTCTGCACTACGAATTTTGATATTGCTTTATTAACCTTCATGCGTGCTTTGTTAACCCTTGGCACCGACCGTGCTCCTCGCCAGAATTTCCTAGGTACAATGTCGGACCACACTACTTTTATCCCCGGGAAGGATGACCATAGCTGCCTCAGATCTTTTTTAATGTCATCAACTAATCCCTTCCCAGAGCGAGCTGCCAGATCATTTCCTCCTGCATGTAGAACTAGAATATCTGGGGCTCTGTGGCAGTGGACTGCTAGGTGAAACTCCTGAAGAACCTGCTTCCAGACCAACCCCCTAAAGCCCAACCACCTAATTAACACGGCCTCTTTTGTGTAACCCAACTGTCTCCCGTCATTCTGTCTGTCCGCTCGCAGTGCTCCCCAGTGAACGTAAGAGTGGCCTAAAATCCAAATTAACAGTGGAACATGCCCTGCAACAAAGCAAACATATGTTAGTGATATGTTAAATACCAGCCGGCTCGGATCCTCCATTTCCATAAGGTCGCACATAGGACAGGTAACGCTTTGATTCCCAGCGTCCAATTCTCTTTAAAACTTCGGTGCTCAAGCCTCCCACAGCCGCCTCCGTTGCGGCTCCAATGCGAAATGAATGCCCCCCATAACTGCGTGGTTCTATTCCCGATTCCCTCAAACACCTGTGAAATATCTTAACAAACTGATATTTGGATAGGAATGTCCCCTCTTCCTGACATAACAACGATCCTCCCTGAGGTGGCCTTACGGACATAAATTGCTCTAAGCATCGGGACGGACACATAAAGGAATCCTTCACCTTGCCCAACAGAACTCTCTGTCCTTTTCCTAACTGGTCCGTCTTTGATTTTCTAATCCAGAATTCCACTCCCCTTTTGGTAATATTACGTCCTCAACTAAAATGCCCCCAACCTTATTCTTACTTGGCGCAACTAATTCTCCCAATCTCATTGCACCGAAAAAGGCCAAAGAAAATGCAAGCCTGAATAATCTTACCTCAAAGGGGGATCTGCAAACTGCCTTTAGTCGCAGGCCCAACTTCTCTAGTAATTCAAATGAAACTGGCCGCCTATTATCCCTTTGGCTTCTTTTCCTACGAAAACCTCTAAGAGCCTGACTGACTATAAACTTTTTTGTAAAATCCGTCCTATTCCTAAGTTTGAAACCAAAAGCCAACCCGGAAATTAACTGATTAACCCTCGCTGCAGACCACTTATCATCGGCTGCCTGCCTGATTCCCATCAACAACACCCCCACTCTCTCCTCATCTGTTAGGTGTTCCCCTCCTTGTCCTAGCCAGTGTTCCCATGTTTTCCATGACCGATGATATGCTGCCCATGTGCTGCTTGCCAAAGATGACCTAATTAATGGTCCTACCGCCCTGATACCACATTCCAGAGTCCGGGAGGGCAAGGTATGCCCTCTTCTTCCGCCTCCGGTGCCAGAGCCCGGAACCGCTCCCACTGGAAACGAGAAAGTGCGTCAGCTATTGAGTTAAATTCCCCCGGTACATGTGATGCGGTAAACTGAGCATTAATAGATAGGCAGTCCAATACTAGCTGCCGGAAAACCCTGATAACTGGAGGGGAAGAAGCGGTTATGTTATTTATAGCCAACACCACACCCATGTTGTCACATTTGAAACGAATCCTCCTGTTTGCCAGCCGCCCTTTCCACAAATTAACAGCTACCAAAATGGGAAAAATCTCAAGTAACGCTACATTCTTGACAAGACCCAAACGGACCCATTCATCAGGCCACTTGGCCGCACATCAAAATTGAAAATAAGCTCCAAAACCACAACTCCCCGCTGCGTCCGTGTATAGATCAATGTCGGAATTGCAACATACCCCTTCCATCATCAATGATCGACCGTTGTAATTTTCCAAAAATGTGTTCCAAACACCCAGATCAGCTCTGTTGTCAGCCGATAATCGAACATAATGATGAGGCAGCTTCACACCTGCCGTAGCTCCCGCCAACCTCCTTGAAAAAACTCTCCCCATAGGCAACACCCGACATGCAAAGTTTAAACTGCCCAGTAAGGACTGCACTTCCTGTAACGTCAATTTTTTTAGTTTCAAAGCCCTGCGTATTTCTCCTTTGAGGGATGACACCTTATCCTCCGGGAGCCGACATTCCCATTTGACTGCATCGATCACAATACCCAGGAAGGAAATACATGTCGTTGGACGAACCGTTTTTTCAGGAGCCAATGGTACACCGAATTCCTCTGCCACCCATTCTAAACTCCTCAAAATCACCTCGCACACATCCGAATCCGGGGGGCCAACGCACCAAAAGTCATCCAAGTAATGTATCACCGATTTAAAACCAGAAATGTCCCTGACTACCCATTCCAGAAAACTGCTAAAGGCTTCAAACAAGGAACATGACAGCGAGCATCCCATGGGTAGGCACCTGTCCACAAAGTACTCTCCCTCCCAATAGCACCCAAGAAGGCGTTGTCTAACCAGATGTATGGGCAGTAACCGAAAGGCAGATTCCACGTCAGTCTTCGCCATTAAAGCCCCTTTACCACACTTCCTCACCCACTGCACAGCCTCATCAAACGAGGTGTATACAACCGAGCATAACTCAGGATCAATGCCGTCATTAACGGACTTGCCACGGGGATATGACAAATGGTGAATCATTCGGAACTTATTTGGTTCCTTCTTAGGCACAATGCCCAAAGGGGAAACCACCAGGCCCGAAAAAGGCGGAGACTTGAATGGACCTGCCATTCGGCCTAGTAGCACCTCTTTTCTCAATTTTTCCTTCACAACTTCGGAGTGCTGATATTAGATTTTTTAATTTTGTTTGTAAATTGAGATTCGTGACTGGAATTACGAAACCATCCCTAAAGCCTCTGATTAATAGGTCCGCCTTGAGTCTATCGGGGTACCTATCTAGAAAGGGGAGCATCGCGTGCAGCTTGATTGGGGTTTGGCCCTTGACCATGGTTGTTTTCCCCGGTGCTAGCGTTGTTCTTCCTGACACATTTACTGGCTCCATGTGATAACCCATTGCACACTGAGCATTGATGTCTGAATCTACAGCTGGGCCTGAACTTACATTGGCTCTCGTTAAACTGCCAACATATACCGTGCTTCTGTACTCCACCCCGGGCTTGAAAACCTCCTGAAGCTTGAGGCCCTGATCCATAACCCGCTTGGCCGGTTCTCCCGGCCCACCCCTGAAAGGAGTTCCCAAATCTGTTACTAGGGGCCATAATCTTTAACCAAAGCCCAATATCTTTTTGATCCCATCTGATGGAGGGGCGAATTGCCTTCCGCTGGCGGAACTGTTCATCATACCACAACCATGCATGCCCTCCATAAGTTCTGTAAGCTTCCCCTATGGAATCCATGTAGCAGAACAATTGTGAACAGTTCTCTGGCGCTCGCTCTCCTATAATGCTGGCTAGAATTGCAAAGGCCTGCCACCAATTCGAGAACGTCTGCGGTACCATCTGACTCCGTCGCCTTTCCTCTTCCTCCTTTTTATTCCCCTCCTTCCCAATCTTCTCAACACTCACTTTATTGATGGGCAGCAATGAAAATATGTCAACGTACTCATCCCTCCAAATTTTTTCCCTCACCTCTTTTTTGAGATGGGCGCCTAGGGGGCCTGAGAAACAAATATACACCTCCCCCCGGGCCCTATCATCTAAGGGAAAATGTTCCCCCTCCCCAGTTGAAGTCGCGTCCGACACTTCGACGGTGCCGTTACTTACACTCGTGCCCCCTCTATGATGGATGTAAGGGGGCGTCCAGGCTGATAGGTGAGCTGGCCCCGGTTCTTCTAGCCGATCTAATCTCTTCTCCAACCTGGCTACTAACGCTATCAGCTCGCTGCTGACTGGATCAGGGGGTGACTTGTCAACCACAACGTTATTATCCTTGGACCCCAAACTATCTCTGTTTCCTGCATACTGGCCAGTGATGGGAGACAAACCAAACATAGATTCATAATTACCATGCTCCCCCGGAGCCGAATTCCCTCTGGTCGTTTCGTAGTCCTCAAAGTCGTCTTCTCCTCCGGATTGGGCCTGGTTCATGTCCACAAAGGGCCGGGCTAGCGATCTTCTCTCCGTGGCTCCCATGGCATAGGAGACCAATCCTCCTTCTTCATAGTCGGGACTCTCCTCCCGACTTGGAAAAGTCCCCCTTTGTGGGCCAAGTTCCCTCTCCCCCTGGGGCCTGCCCTTCCTTCTCTGCCTTGGGCCCGTCCCATCCCTAGAGGGGCTCCTGCAGCGTCGCTGGGCCCGCACAGGCATGTCCATGGACAGCCTTTCTGGGGGCCTAGTTCTGTGGGCAGGCCTTATGGGCCTTTCGTTTACTGCAGGCACGCCCACAGCCAGCCCCCCATTTTTGCTAGGTTTCACAGGCGCCGCGCTAGCCAGCTCGTTTTCCAGGGTCCTTTGTGAAGGACCCCGGAAGCAAGATGGCGGCGCCCATTCCTCCACGTGTTCCTTGGCTCCACAGCGCTGCCCCTGTACCGCTAGCCTGCCGGAACGCTGCCTGACATTTGCGGGCTGAGCGGCGGGGGGGTCGCTGCATCTCCTTGCTATGTGGCTGCCGCGCTGGGGGATCGCTGCTGCGGACGGCTCTGCGGGGGGGGGGGGGGGGGGGGGGGGTCGCTGCATCTCCCTGATATGTGGCTGCCGCGCTGGGGGATCCCTGCTGCGGATGGCTCTGCGGGGGGGTCGCTGCATCTCCCTGCTATGTGGCCGCCGCGCTGGGGGATCGCTGCTGCAGACGGCTCTGCGGAGGGGTCGACACCCGCACCTCTCCTGGCCTGCACTCTGCCAGGCTGCACAGCGGAGGGGCCCCGGCTCTCTGCCCGCCTCGCCTGACCGTCAGAGCCTCCTGGGACACCCTCTGGCCGCCCATCTCCGAGACCCCCGCTACGTGAGGATCCTGTCCCGGGCGTGCTGGCACATGGGCCTCTCTGAGCACCGGACCTTCGCCCCGCTGCGCCGA
Organism: Ranitomeya variabilis; assembly: GCF_051348905.1. Taxonomy (NCBI): domain Eukaryota; kingdom Metazoa; phylum Chordata; class Amphibia; order Anura; family Dendrobatidae; genus Ranitomeya; species Ranitomeya variabilis. The sequence goes on along the minus strand of NC_135233.1, from coordinate 250,033,685 downwards.
CCCGACGTCTATGTGTCCCCGCTCTGGATCTACGTGCCCCGGTCGCCATACCTGGGCTACCCCCACCACTACCACCCAGGATCCCACTAATGGTCGTCTCTAACCAGCCCGGAGGGTGAATGGTTGCAGCGGCCTGCAATTTACCCATCAGGTCCTCCATACTAGATGAGTACTTGTTGTCCAGTCGTCCGTCTGTGGTCAAAGAGAGCCCTTACATCCCACCCAGTCCTTTTTTAACCCTTCCTTGGGACCCCACCTCCCTTTGTCCTATGTCATCTCCTCCCTGCTCTCCCTTCCCCCAAACCCCCCCCTTTCACCTTCCTGTTTTTCTTTTTTAACCACTCACTCTCTTCCAGTGTCATGCCCGCTTCCCCCTATCCTTGCATGCGTGTCCAGCGGATACTATATGGGGCAAGTGTCTGTATAGAGCATCTTATGGGGCCATAATGTTTGTGCCGCACTATAATGGGGCAAATGTCTCTGTTGAGCATCTTATGGGGCCATAAAACATTTGTGCAGCATTATATGGGGCAAGTGCCTGTATGGAGCATCTATGGGGCCCTAACGTTTGTGCAGCACTATAATGGGGCAAGTGTCTGTATGGAGCATATATGGGGCCATAACATTTGTGCAGCATTATATGGGGCAAGTGCCTGTATGGAGCATCTATGGGGCCCTAACGTTTGTGCAGCACTATAATGGGGCAAGTGTCTGTATGGAGCATCTATGGGGCCATAACGTTTGTGCAGCATTATATGGGGCAAGTGCCTGTATGGAGCATCTATGGGGCCATAACATTTGTGCAGCATTATATGGGGCAAGTGTCTGTATGGAGCATCTATGGGGCCATAATGTTTGTGCAGCACTATATGGGGAAAGTGTCTGTATAGAGCATCTTATGGGGCCATAATGTTTGTGCCGCACTATAATGGGGCAAATGTCTCTATTGAGCATCTTATGGGGCCATAACCAATGTTTCTGCAGCACTATATGGGGCAAATATCTTTATGGAGCATCTTATGGAGCCATAATCAACGTTTCTGCAGCACTATATGGCGCAAATATCTTTATGGAGCATCTTATGGGGCCATAATCAACGTTTCTGCAGCACTATATTGGGCAAATGTGTCTACGGAGCATCTTATGGGGCCATTATTAACCTTTATGCAGGATTATATGGGGCTCCTGATTCAATATGGATATTCAAAAACACTTAACCTACTGATGTCTCAATTAATTGTATGCAGGACTCTGCTGTGCTGAGTGTCATGGTGCTGAATGAGGGGAAGTTTATGTGTGGGGTCAGGAGGGGTTTATAGTGTGGATGTAGTAGAGCCATGTGTGTACAAGGAGTACAGAGCAGAGCCGTGTATGTGTGTAGTGGAGCAATTTGTACGAGGTGTACGGAGCGGAGTCAGGTGTGTACGAGGTGTACAGACCTGAGCCGAGTGTGAAAGGGGTGAGTGGAGTCGTGTATATATGGGGTGTATGGAGTGGTGCTGCGTGTTTACGAGGTGTATGGAGCGGAGCCGCTTGTGTACGAGGTGTGCGGAGCCGCATGTGTACGGGGTGGACGGAGCGGAGCCGTGTGTGTATGGAGTGTACAAAGCGGAGCCGCGTGTGTACGGAGCGGAGCCGCGTGTGTATGGAGCGGAGCTGTGTGTGTGAGGTGTACGGAGTGGATCCGCATGTGTATGAGGTGTACGGAGCAGATCCGCGGGTATAAGGAGCGGAGCCGCGTGTGTACAAGCTGTACGGAGCAGAGCCGTGTGTGTACGGGGTTCACGGAGCGAAGCCGCGTGTGTACGGGCTGTAAATTTCCGAGTCGGGAAGAATGGTACACGGCTGTGGGCAGAGCCCAGCATGTGCACTGTGGGGGAGTATTGGGTGTACTCGCCAGCGTCAGAATGTGCAGTGCGTATGCTCCGGAGCCAACCAGTACACCCAATACACCCCCACACTGCACAGGTCCGGAAATGACGCACTGCAGCGTCATACCACGCCGGGAGTGCGCTTGGAACTAGAGCGAGGAAGGACATGAACGCCCAGAGTCTGCACTTCCGAAGACATCACCATAATTAGTATAGGGACTTGTTAGTTATAAAATCATTGTTCTCAGCGATTACAGGGCAGTATTAGGTCAGACTATACAACAAAGCAACAACACTATAGTGTGCAAAATGAATAGGGAAAATGTGAATTTCGGTGGGAAATATTTTGGCGCGGGGGGGCCCCATTTGAAAGTTCGCATCGGGGCCCCTCACTTTGTAGTTACGCCACTGAATATTACCCCTTGGATTCCATGATTGCTAGTGAAAGAGTTGCCATCTTTGATTCCTCAGAAGAGGTGCCGTGGGTGTTGCAGGTAGTAGGAGGCCTGCAGTACTATGGTACAGACTACCAATGAGGCAGCTGGACCAAGGTCCTGCAAATCCTTTTGCTCATCTCTACTTGGATGTATTATTCTGCATTATCATAATGTAGGATTTGGCTACAATTAGACGCAGGTCTGCTGATCCAAAGAATGACTGGTGTGTTCCAGAGCTGTCTTGTATTAGCCAGTGCTTGATTCAGACAACACTGGGTGCATTGGGTGGCTTTACTCACATTGACACACTAGGTACTTTGTATCTGTGGCACAATAGCTTACATTGTCTCATAAAGCCAGAAGCTGTAGACAAAGCCAAGACACCTCCCATGTTAATTATCTGAAATGTGCTTAGCACTCCTGATATTTGGCAGAATACATAAAATTGTCCTTTGCCTTTGGGCAGTGGCATACCCAGAGTCCTATGGGCTCCAGTGCAAGATTTGCACCTGCTTCCAACCTCTATCCCCCCAACCCCGCATATTGGTCAGGTGTATGGGCACTAAATTCTATAAGGACATACAATTTATGTCCCCCATCTTCACCTCCTTCCTGGTATATATGTTCCCCATCCTGGTCCCATCCTGATATACATACACATCCTCCATCCTGGTACATATCTCCCTCATCCTTGCCTCATTGTGGTGTTTATATATGTGTTATATATGTTCTCCTTCCTGGGCCCATCCTAATATATCTATCTATCTATCTATCTATCTATATATATATATATATATCTCTATCTGTATATATATATATATATATATATATATATATATATATATATATATATATAGTTATATGAAAAAGTTTCTTAATGTTTTATAAAAATTGTTTTTTTTGCAACAGCTATTTCAGTTTCATATATCTAATAACTGTTGGACACAGTAATGTTTCTGCCTTGAAATGAGGTTTATTGTACTAACAGAAAATGTGCAATCTGCATTCAAACAAAATTTAACAGGTGCATAAGTATGGGCACCTCACCAGAAAAGTGACATTAATATTTAGTAGATCCTCCTTTTGCAAAAATAACAGCCTCTAGTCGCTTCCTGTAGCTTATAATGAGTTCCTGGATGAAGGTATTTTTGACCATTCCTCGTTACAAAACAATTCCAGTTCAGTTAAGTTTGATGGTCGCCGAGCATGGACAGCCCTCTTCAAATGATCCCACAGATGTTCAATGATATTCAGGTCTGGGGACTGGGATGGCCATTCTAGAACAGTGTAATTGTTCCTCTGCATGAATGCCTGAGTACATTTGGAGCGGTGTTATGGATCATTGTCTTGCTGAAAGATCCATCCCCTGCGTAACTTCAACTTTGTCACTGATTCATGAACATTATTGTCAAGAATCTGCTGATACTGAGAGGAAACCATGCGTCCCTCAACTTTAACAAGATTCCCGGTGCCGGCATTGGCCACACAGCCCCAAAGCATGATGGAACCTCCACCAAATTTTACTGTGGGTGGCAAGTGTTTTTCTTGGAATGCTGTGTTTTTTTGCCGCCATGCATAACGCCTTTTCTATGACCAAACAACTCAATCTTGGTTTCATCAGTCCACAGGCCCTTCTTCCAAAAAGAAATTGGCTTCTCCAAATGTGCTTTTGCATACCTCAGCCGACTCTGTTTGTGGCGTGCTTGCAGAAACGGCTTCTTTCGCATCACTCTCCCATACAGCTTCTCCTTGTGCAAAGTGCGTTGTATAGTTGACCGATGCACAGTGACACCATCTGCAGCAAGTTGATGCTGCAGCTCTCTGGAGGTGGTCTGAGGATTGTCCTTGACTGATCTCACCATTCTTCTTCTCTGCCTTTCTGATGTTTTTCTTGGCCTGCCACTTCTGGCCTTAACAAGAACTGTACCTGTGTTCTTCCATTTCCTTACTATGTTCCTCACAGTGGAAATTGACAGGTTAAATCTCTGAGACAGCTTTTAGTATCCTTCCCCTGAACAACTATGTTGAATAATCTTTGTTTTCAGATCATTTGACAGTTGTTTTGAGGAGCCCATGATGCCACTCTTCAGAGGAGATTCAAACAGGAGAACAACTTGCAAGTGGCCACTTTAAGTAGCTTTTCTCATGATTGCATACACCTGGCTATGAAGTTCAAAGCTCAATGAGGTTACAAAACCAAAAAAAGTGCTTTAGTAAGTCAGTAAAAAGTAGGTAGGAGTATTTAAAACAAGGAAATGATAAGGGTGCCCATACTTATGCACCTGTCAAATTTTGTTTGAATGCAGATTGCACATTTTCTGTTAGTACAATAAACCTCATTTCAAGGCAGAAACATTACTGTGTCCAACAGTTATTAGATATATGAAACTGAAATAGCTGTTGCAAAAAAACCAATTTTTATAAAACATTAAGCTTAAGATTAATATGGGTGCCCAAACTTTTTCATATAACTGTATATACGCCATCCTGGTATGTAGCGTGGGTACGTAAAGTATTCATACCCCTTTAAATTTTTCACTCATTGTTTCATTGCAGCCATTTGGTAAATTCAAAAAAGTTCATTTTTTCACATTAATGTACACTCTGCACACCATCTTGACTGAAAAAAAAAACAAATGTAGTAATTTTTGCAAATTTATTAAAAAAGAAAAACTGAAATATCACATGGTCATAAGTATTCAGACCCTTTGCTCAGTCACTCATTTATTTAAGTCACATGCTGTCCGTTTCCTTGTGATCCTCCTTGAGATGGTTCTACTCCTTCATTGGAGGCCAGCTGTGTTTAATTAAACAGATAGGACTTGATTTGGAAAGGCGCACACCTGTCTATGTAAGACCTCACAGCTCACAGTGCATGTCAGACCAAATGAGAATCATGAGGTCAAAGGAACTGCCAAGGAGCTGAGAGACAGAATTGTGGCAAGGCACAGATCTGGCCAAGGTTACAACAGAATTTCTGCAGTGCTCAAGGTTCCTAAGAGCACAGTGGCCTCCATAATCCTTATATGGAAGAAGCTTGGGACTATCAGGAGCCTTCCTTGACCTGGCCGTCCAGCTAAACTGAGCAATGATGGGAGAAGATCCTTGGAGAGAGAGGTAAATAAAGTAGAACCCCGCGATCACTGTGGCTAAGCTCCAGAGATGCAGTAGGGAGATGGGAGAAAGTTCCACAAAGTCAACTATCACTGCAGCCCTCCACCAGTCGGGCCTTTATGGCAGAGCGGCCCGACGGAAGCCTCTCCTCAGTGCAAGACATATGAAAGCCCACATAGAGTTTCCTAAAAAACACATGATGGACTCCCAGACTATGAGAAATAAGATTATATGGTCTGATGAGACGAAGATAGACCATTTTGGTGATAATTCTAAGCGGTGTATGTGGAGAAAACCAAGGCATTGCTCATCACCTGCCCAATACAATCCCAACAGTGAAACATGGTGAAGGCAGCATCATTTTATGGGGGTGTTTTTCAGCTGCAGGGACAGGACGACTGGTTGTCATTGAAGGAAACATGAATGCGACCAAGTACAGAGGTATCCTGGATGAAAACCTCTTCCAGAGTGCTCTAGACCTCAGACTTGTCCAAAGGTTCACCTTCCAACAAGACAATGAACCTAAGCACACAGCTAAAATAACAAAGGAGTGGCTTCAGAACAACTCTGTGACCATTCTTAACTGGCCCAGCCAGAACCCTGACCTAAACCCAACTGAACATCTCTGGAGAGACCTGAAGATGGCTGTCCACCAACGTTCACCATCCAACCTGACGGAACTGGTGAGGATTGCAATGAAGAATGGCAGAGAATACCCAAATCCAGGTGTGAAAAACTTGTTGCATAATTCCCAAGAAGACTCATGGCTGTACTAGCTCAAAAGGGTGCTTCTACTCAATACTGAGCAAAGGGTCTGAATACTTATGACCATGTGATATTTCAGTTTTTCTTTTTTAATAAATTTGCAAAAATTACTACATTTCTGTTTTTTCCAGTCAAGATGGGGTGCAGAGTGTACATTAATAAGAAAAAAAAATGCATTTTTTTGAATTTACGAATGGCTGCAATGAAACAAAGAGTGAAAAATTTAAAGGGGTGTGAATACTTTCCGTACCCACTGTATGACGGTTGTCCTGGGCCCATCATGGTATATACACAGTCATGGACAAAAGTGTTGTCACCCTTGAAATTGTTCCAGAAAATGAAGTATTTATACCACAAAATGATTGCAATTACAAGTTTTGTCATACACGTTTATTTCCTTTGTGTGTATTGGAACAACACAAACAAATCAGAGAAAAAAAAAAGGCAAATTGGACATAAGTTCACACAAAACCCCAAAAATGGGCTGGACAAAATGATTGGCATCTTCAATTTAATTTTTGGTTGCACACGCTTAGGAATAAATAAGTGAAATCAATCACTTCCTATACCCATCAAAAAGCTTCTTCCACCTCTCAACTGGAATTCTGGACCACTCTTCATTAGCAAACTGCTCCAGGTCTCTCATATGTGAAGATGCTTTCTCCCAACAGCAATTTAAAGATGTCTCCACAAGTGTTCAATGGGATTTAGATCCGGACTCATTGCTGGCCACTTCAGAACTCTCCAGCACTTTGCTTCCATTTTCGGGTGCTTCTTGTTTGGGGTCATTGTCCTGCAGGAAGACCCATGACGCATACCCAGCTTTCTGACACTGGGCACTACATTGCGACTTAAAATCCTTTGGTAATCTTCAAATTTCATTATGCCTTGCACAAAGTCAAGTCACCCAGTACCAGAGGCAGCAAAACAATCCCAGAACATCTTTGAACCTCCACCATATTTGACTGTAAGTACTGTGTTCTTTTCACAGTAGGTCTCATTCCATTTTCGGTAAACAGTAGAATGTTGTGCTTTACCAAAAAGATCTATCTTAGTCTCATCTGTCCACAAGACGCTTTCCTATAAGGATTTTGACTCACATACATTTTGGCAAACTGCAGGTGTGAAAAATATTGGAGATATAATGCATGCCAATCATTTGTATCCTATTTGGCCTGGGATTATAAAACCCTCCTTCCTTTGTCCAGCAGAGAGTCACAAGTTTACCACAACAGAAAGGAGCCAGAAGATGACAGCGTCTGATTTCTCCTACTCCTGCACTGATTAATATGAAAGTGAAGTGCTTCTAAACAGTGTAAATGTCTTTTGGCAGTGCAGGAGTTAATCTACTCAGTTGAGAGCTGCTGGAGAAGTAAGGCTCTCAGCTGCGCACTGTTAGCCACTGGTATCTCCTATATAAACTGGGTCCTGGCTAGCACTCATTGTCAGAGTTAGTTTATGCTGCATGGCTGGAGATTATTTTTGGTGGTTGTTGTTGAAGTAGGCGTTTGGTGGATTTATCTGTGACTATTTCTAGGTTTTGCGTGTGATAATTCCCTTTATTCTCCTACTTTGGTTTAACCTCCACTTCTTGGTGCATTCCACTGTTATATGTGTCAGTATATTTGTATGTTTGGTATTTTTCATTACCCCTGTTCATATTATCTTGTTAGTCTGGTTGGTGTTTTGCGGTAGACTACTACTTCCTTATTCTATGGGTGGGGGAAGGGTAGACTGAGGGCGGATTCAGGAGCTAAGGCAAGGTACATGGCCCCAGTGTCTTCGCCATGAAAAGTAATCCGGGGAGCAGGGCGAACTAGGGCACCTCCTAGGATTAGGGACAGGGAAGGAGCCCCTGGTCCCTGAACATCTGACAACAGAGTCGTGACACAGGGACACGGCAGGAAGTCCAATATTCTCATAGTCTCAAGGAGAAAGCTGCCACCTAGCTCAGCAGAGAGGGTCAAGCTTCCAAAGGCTGTGAGTAACAGATCAGGACAGAGCAGGACAAAGGCTTGCTTGAAATATAGAGTCATGCTGAAGCTGCCAAATAACATTTTGGAAACAATTCATTAAGGAGTTATGGAGATACTATATGTCCTAGCCGTACATCGTGTATATTTCCGAGATCTGTAGAACATGGCGAATGCCTTCTTTGGTCTTGATCTGCTCTAGCACCCCAGGAAGGAGAGATACATAGAATGGTCTATACAAATCCCTGGTTAGACCGCACATGGAGTACTGTGTATAGTTTTGGGCACTGGTGCTCAGGAAGGATATAATGGAACTAGAGCGAGTACAAAGGAGAGCAACAAAATTAATAAAGGGGATGGGGGAACTACAATACCCAGAGAGATTAGCAAAATTAGGATTATTTAGTCTAGAAAAAAGACGACTGAGGGGCTCTCTAATAACCATGTATAAGTATATAAGGGGACAATACAAATATCTCTCCGAGGATCTGTTTATACGAAGGATGGTGACTGTTACAAGGGGGCATTCTCTGCATCTGGAGGAGAGAAGGTTTATCCACCAACATAGAAGAGGATTCTTTACTGTTAGGGCAGTGAGAATCAGGAATTCCTTGCCTGAGGAGGTGGTGATGGCGAACTCAGTCGAGGGGTTCAAGAGCAGCCTGGATGTCTGCCTGGAGCGTAACAATATTGTATCTTACAGTGATTAGGTTCTTTAGAAGGAAGTAGATCTGGGGATTTATTCTGATGGAATATAGGCTGAACTGGATGGACAAATGTCTTTTTTTGGCCTTGCTATCTATGTTACTATGGTCAGTAGAAACAAGATAGCAAATATACGTTTATTTTGAACGCGTAGCAGGAGCCTCCCTAGGACAATCCATTAAAGAGTTATGACTTATCTTAGGTATCTTATCTTTTGAGTTTTTAGCTGCTAGAGGCAAGGAGAGGGATTTGGGTTCAGCCCAGAGAGCAGGAGGGGAGTGACCCAAAGGGGATAAAAGCTAGTATAAGGCCATGTGGTCTCTGTCTCTTTGTTGCACATAGAAGACAGTATTATAGTAGTTATATTATTGTACATGGGCGCAGTATTATAGTAGTTAATTAGGCATATTTTACTTGCTTTAATGCTACTAAGATATGCATGTTCTTCTGATGCTGCTGCCCGTGTTGTCCTTGAATTACTGGGTCCTTATTTGTTCTCACTACCAGTCTGGGTCAATGTTGTGTGTGACGGTCATGTGCATTCAGAAGTATCATTCATCAGCTCACATAGCGTGTGAACAGATTCACTTCCCAAGTTCAGCCTACCTGTGTCTTATGCTCTGGTTCATTAGGGCGCTCAAATCACAACAGGCTTGTACATGGTTTCCTCTGTCTGCTCCTGTAAATCCCCCAATTGTGTCAGGGCAGGGCCGGACTGGGACTAAAATTCAGCCCTGGCATTTGAAGTTACACAGGCCCACTTGTCACATGGTGACTGTATAATATCTTTGTACACTTGTAGGCAGGGCCGGTTTTAGGCAAAGTGGGGCCCTAGGCAAAGTTTAAAATGGGTCCCCAAATGCTAACATATTGCACATCACACAGAAGCCTTTCTGTTGTATTTACGTGCGCTGAGTTCAGGCCGCTAAACGAGTTTGATCGACAATACTGAAGTTGTTCAACGCTTGTTTCCCGGCCTCTTTCCACCAGCTGAGGAATAATGATGAGACAGAACGATCACTAATAGATCACTAACAGATCACCATACAGTATCATGTTTTCAGCAGCACATCTACAGTTTACACTGGCAATGTGCTGCTGACAACAAGGCTTTTTGTTCCAGCAAAAACAATCCGAATATGCAGCATTTTACTTGTTTAGTAAAATACACCCCATAGTCCTCCATATATTATAATGTGCTCCATAGTCCTCCATATAGTATAATACACTCCCTATAGTCCTCCATATATTAAAATACACTGCTCAGTCCTCCACATAGTATAATACACTCCTCATAGTCCTCCATATAGCATAATACAATCCTCATAGTCCTCCATATAGCATAATACAATCCTCATAGTGCTCCATATAGTATAATGCACCGCCACAGTCATCCATGTAGTACAATTCACTTCCCATAGTATAATGCACCCCATAGTTCTTCATATAGTATAACGTATTCCCCATAGTCCTCGATACAGTATAATGCAGCCCACATATAGTATAATGCAGCCACCCCAGAGTATAATGCAGCCACCCCAGAGTATAATGCAGCCACCCCAGAGTATAATGCAGCCACCCCACAGAGTATAATGCAGCCACCCCAGAGTATGTAACCCCCATAGAATATAATACAGCCCACCTCCCCATAATATATAATGTAGCCCCCCATAGAATATAATGCAGCCCCCCATAGTATATAACGCAGCCTCCCCCATAGAATATAATATACCCCCACAATAGTATATAACACAGCCACATAGTACATAACATGGCCTCCCCCATAGAATATAATATACTCCCCATAGTATATAGCAAAGCCCGCATATTATATAGCACAAACCGCATAGTGTACAGCACAGCCTGCATACTATAGCACAGCTCGCGTAGTAGATAACACAGCCCACACAGCAGTATTCAGCACAGACCACACAGTAGTATACAGCACAGACCACACAGTAGTATACAGCACAGCCCACGTAGAAGTATACAGCACAGTCCACACAGTAGTATACAGCACAGCCCACAGAGTAATATATACAGCACAGCCCACAAAGTAATATATACAGCACAGCCCACAAAGTAATATATACAGCACAGCCCACAGAGAACTATATACAGCACAGCCCAGAGAACTATATACAGCACAGCCCAGAGAACTATATACAGCACAGCCCACAGAGAACTATATAAAGCACAGCCCAGAGTACTATATACAGCACAGCCCAGAGTACTATATAAAGCACAGCCCAGAGAGTACTATATACAGCACAGCCCAGAGAGTACTATATACAGCACAGCCCACAGAGTACTATATACAGCACAGCCCACAGAGTACTATACACAGCACAGCCCACAGAGTACTATATACAGCACAGCCCACAGAGTACTATATACAGCACAGCCCACAGAGTACTATATACAGCCCACAGTAGTATACAGCACAGAGCACAGCCCACAGAGTACTATATACAGCCCACAGTAGTATACAGCACAGAGCACAGCCCACAGAGTACTATATACAGCCCACAGTAGTATACAGCACAGAGCACAGCCCACAGAGTACTATATACAGCCCACAGTAGTATACAGCACAGAGCACAGCCCAGAGAACTATATATAGCACACAGTAGTATACAGCACAGAGCACAGCCCACAGAGTACTATATATAGCACAGAGCACACAGCAGTATACAGCACAGAGCACAGCCCACAGAGAGCTATATACAGCTCACAGTAGTATACAGCACAGAGCACAGCCCACAGAGAGCTATATACAGCCCACAGTAGTATACAGCACAGAGCACAGCCCACAGAGAGCTATATACATCCCACAGCAGTATACAGCACAGAGCACAGCCCAGAGTACTATATACAGCCCACAGTAGTATACAGCACAGAGCACAGCCCACAGAGAACTATATACAGCCCACAGCAGTATACAGCACAGAGCACAGCCCACAGAGAGCTATATACATCCCACAGCAGTATACAGCACAGAGCACAGCCCAGAGTACTATATACAGCACACAGCAGTATACAGCACAGAGCACAGCCCACAGAGAACTATATACAGCCCACAGCAGTATACAGCACAGAGCACAGCCCACAGAGAGCTATATACAGCCCACAGTAGTATACAGCACAGAGCACAGCCCACAGCAGTATACAGCACAGAGCACAGCCCACAGAGAACTATATACAGCCCACAGCAGTATACAGCACAGAGCACAGCCCACAGAGAACTATATACAGCCCACAGCAGTATACAGCACAGAGCACAGCCCACAGAGAACTATATACAGCCCACATCTCTTCTCTTCCTCCCCTCACCTCCTCCGAGAATGGCCCCACAGTCCAGAAAAAAACAAAACTCTCCTCACCTCTCCTCGTGCCCAGCGTTGCTTCCTGGTTCCTGCTCCTGTCTCAGCAGCTGCAGTCTGCCCGGGACACAGCAGGTGCGCGATGATATGACATCATCGCGCACCCGCAGTGTCAGAGGCAGAGCGGGGAATGATGGGAGAGGAGCGTCTGTAGACGCTCTCTCCTCCATCATTGCATTCAACTGTACCGGCGTCTATACGCCGGTATAGTTGAATGCGACGGCGGGGGCGGCGGATTGAGCGGCCCACCACTGGCACCGGCCCTTCTGGCATTTGCCAGAAGTGCCCTATGGCCAGTCCGGCCCTGTGTCAGGGTCATCATTAACCCATATTCTCTATGGAGAGTTTTCCTTTCTTGCAGAGACTATCAGCAAAAGTGTAATTAATAAAACTGTGTTGAGTTATTGCTCTCAGCCAGGTACTAATTCTCCAAATGCAGTAGAATCCATTTTTCATGTTACATTCACTGTGTTCTGCTTGATCTCTGTCTTTTAACTTTTTGTATGTTTTTGATCTGTCATAGAGATATGCTAGATGATAGCATTAAAGTAAGGGTACTGTCACACAGTGGCACTTTGGTCGCTACAACGGCACGATCCTTGACGTTCCAGCGATATAGTTACGATATCGCTGTGTCTGACACGCTACTGCGATCAGGGACCCCGCTGAGAATCGTACGTCGTAGCAGATCGTTTGAAACTTTATTTCGTCGTCAAGTGTCCCGCTGTGGCGGCATGATCGCAGCGTGTAACAAAGGTGTGCACGATATTCCCAATGTCCCGTATGACTTCTACATCGCAACTACGTCATGAAATTATCGCTCCAGCGCCGTGCATTGCAAAGTGTGACCGCAGTCTACGACGCTGGAGCGATAATCAAGCGACGCTGCAACGTCACGGATCGTGCCGTCGAAGCGATCAAAGTGCCACTGTGTTACAGTACCCTAAGTGTAAGAAGATGGATATACTGCCCACATTCCCCCTTGAAGAAACAAGATTAATGTTATATGGTGTAATGTGATATATAATGTGAAATGCAGTGTGCGTTAAAGGAGTTAGCAATATTGATGATGCCTGTAGTTTGACAATAGGGATAGTGAGAGTTGATGTTCGGGACTAGCCCAGTTGTGGGAGGGCTGAGTTAAAGGGAAAGTGACAATTTCCTGTTAGAATGTCAAATAGGACCTTGAGTGTATAGTGAAAGGACCTGAGGTCCACTGTGAGCAGTGATGCATTCTGGGGTGTTCCTTAATTGAGAGGAGACAGAAAGAAAGGGATAGCGAGATCCTGAGCAGAAGTGATGAAGAGGCAGAGTGATTGTTTGGAGATGGGTCCTGGGAGAGGTTGGCTAACAGAAAGGCCTATAGTTTGCCCCTCTCAAGGTAACGGGCCTATACAGGATTGAGTACATGAGACAAATAGACTGTCATGCGTAGGAGTTCCAGAGCGTCAGAGAGCTTGAAGCCGAGTTCTATCATGCTTGCACCCTTAAGGGAAAAGAAGACGTGGAATCGCGGGGCGAGTGAAGGACTCTTGCTATGCTGGACTGTAGTACTGAGCTGGGTTGTGTTGAAATAGCAACAGGTAGTGCAAACAGATGACAAGTAGGAAGAGGAAAGGGGAAAATAGAGACCTAGAGAAGGAAGGACGCTGTATAGAAAATGCTTTGAGTTGTAAAGGAAGCGTTCATAAGACTCTTGAATATATTCCCTACAAAGTTCACGTTCAGTAAAAAGTTTATTTTCAAATGGTGGTCTTCCTCATTGAACTATCCAACACCTGGTCCTGGCAAACCAGCAACATCAGTTACATGCGGCTTGTACAGGCTTAGTGCCCTCAAAGCACAAGTCCCCACACCCAGCCAGGACACCCACTTTTTGGAAAAAAAAAGTTCCAAGCCCACTGCTACCACCCCTCGCCATGTTACATGAGCAATGGAACCTTTCATGATCATTAGTAAAAAGTGCTCCTGACAACTTGGGCTCCCCTTTGACTTTTATGGAAGTCACAGAAATAGAGAGTGGCTGTTGCTTGAGTCTTGACCTAAATTACTGATGCATTAGAGATAGTTCTCTTTCATGAATAGTTGAGATAGGACTCACCCTGTAGCCAGTGATCAAGGGATGGATAGACAGACAGCCATATACCAGATCCTCGCCTTAAGGTTCTTGGACTTGAGTCAGGACTTGTAGTCTCTTAGCCCCTTTGTCGCTGTTACGACTGTAGTGAAACCAATGACTTTTAAATCATATTTTATAATTATAATAGCCACTTAATTTCCTGAGTTGTGACTTCATGTCCATGCCTGTCACAGTTAGCTCATTCACACAAGTTTCACTTAGAGATACCTGGTGATGGAGGTGTTCAGATTAGTAGGAACTCTTGAATAAACATGGCAGCTGCTATACAAGGAAGGTCTGGGGGTCTGTATACAAGGGAGGTCTGGTTTGGGGGATGTACAAGGGAGGTCTGGTCTAGAGGTCTATATACAAGGGAGGTCTGGTGTTTCTATACAAGGGAGGTCTGGTGTGGGGCTCTGTATACTAGGGAGGTCTGATCTGGAGATGTATACAAGGAAGGTCTGGTCTGCAGGTCTGTATACAAGGGAGGTGTGGTAGGGGGTCTGTATACAGGAAGGTGTGGTCTAGAGGTCTATATACAAGGGAGGTCAGGTCTGGGGATGTATGCTAGGGAGGTCTGGTCTGCGGGTTTGTATACAAGAGAGATCTAGTAAGGGGTTTGTATACAGGCAAGTTTGATCTACAGGTCTGTATACAAGGGAAGTCTGGTGTCTGTATACAAGGGAGGTCTGGGAGTCTGTATACAAGGGAGGTCTAGTATAGGGTCTGTATACAGGGAAGTCTGGTCTAGAGGTCTGTATACAAGGGAAGTCTGGGGGTCTGTATACAAGGGTGGTCTAGTCGGGGTCTGTATACAAGGGAGGTCTGGTCTGGGGGTCTGTATACAAGGGAGGTCTGAAGTGGAGGTCTGGTCTAGGGGTATGCGTACAGGTGATGTATGAGGTTTTCATACAGTTGGGTCTGGTCTAGGATTCTTATTCTGATTGGTGTCTTGTCTGGTATCTGTACACAGGGGTCTTTACACAGAGAGTGGTCTTTTTTCCTGGGGTCTGTATATAAGGCCTGTGACAGGTTTTGTGACAGTATAAAGGGCTCAGCTTGGTCCTATATTTGGGTGTCTGATGTGCAGCTTATATTTTGGGGCCTGCTAGTGTGGTTATACGCATCATTAGTGATTACATGTTGGGAGCTTCCTGATGCCCATCTCTCAAAAGTTGACATGTAAGATTTCTACCTGATTTGCCCTTTAGCTGTAGTGTACCGCTGTACATGTTATGTGGGATTTGGAAGGAACTGCTGTGTAAGGTCATAGATGATTTATAGTGAAAAAATACATCTCTGGCTCTGGGGTTACAATTGTCATTTGTAATGTGGCCACTAAAGGACACAACTGAGGAGATAAATCTTCTATGTGACACATTTCTGTATTCTCACAGTGTGATGGGGAAATATACGATCAAGTTCAATAATGTCAGGTGGCTGCTTCAGGATCAACATTGACACAAGAGACAAATGATCAGTGCATGGTGTTATGGGATGGGATGTGCTTCTGGACGGGACTTCATAATCAATCCCAGATATAATGAACAGAAGGGACACAGAGGCTGTTAAAGGAACATGCACAGCAAGCTCTCCACGAGTGAACGATTTTTTGATGAAAAGCAATCTAAAAATGATAAATGTTGCACCGTGTGGAGACATCCAGGTCCTGTGTGCAGAGGCAGCTTTGAGGTATGTGGGAGCATAGCTCCATAAAACCTGCCTCTTCCTATGTCACGTCCCCCTTTTACAAGTCTGTAATCTGCTACCGGTACATGTCACTCGCCTATCGAATTGTTCACTTTTCCGTCATATGGACAGCCATCACCAGTTCTGGAATAATTAGCCGTCTGTCACTTTTCCCGTGCCAATAACAATAATTCCCTACCTCGTCATGCAGTGAATAATTAATGAAGCAGATTTGGTGCTGGGATTAATGTTCAGCGCTATTGCTTTCATACAAGCCTTATGTTTACATTCAGGGTCAGGGGCACCTGCTTGGTGTATAAAGGGCCACCAGTCTCAGGGTCTTGGTGTCTCTTGCTGTAAATCATCCTCTTCTGAGGTGGCAGTCGGCAGCATGAAATTCTGCAGAGAGAAAACATGGAGCACTATATTCATGAGTAATCAGCTTGACAGCTTGTGAGGTGTTTATTTCAAAGACTGAGGCCTCACCCGACAAAATGTAGTGGGAGTCATTTTTTTCTGGGACAGCCATGTATTCTGTGTAGATATGCATGTCAAAGGGTGCTCCTATAATATGGACCCAACACATTTTGCATACATGATTGTGGTGCCACCTAAGTTGGCAAGGTCAGAGGTCACACATGTAGATACTGGAATGTTGTGCCTCACATGATCCATTCTAGGTGGGGCCTGATGCAAGGAGGCAGCATAGCATTTCTCAAGGTTGGATGGTGAGAGCGAAGGAATTGGGTATTACTTCTCAAATCCAAGTAGCCGGAGTTGGGCCAGCTGAGAGGAAGAATGAACCTGAAATCTAACAGGGCGATTTTGGACAACAGCTTTATCTGTACTCTTATTCCAAACTGCTGTGACTATTGGATCTGCTGGAGTGAGATTAAAAGAGGTCCAGAATACTGCAAGTCAAGACACAATTTTTTAAAAGAGTGACCTGAGAAAGTGGACAATCCAGCCTGGTAATTCCTGCAAAAGCCTGTTGTGACTTACACAGTAAACTGTGCCAAGACACTGCTCTTGTTGTGTAGTACCAACACTCTGGTGTGCAACCATTATACTTTGTACCTCAACTCTGTAGTGTAACCATCCTGCTCTGTGCCTCAACTCTGGGGTGTAACCATCCCGCTCTGTGCATCAATTCGAGGGTGTAACCATCCCGCTTTGTGCCTCAACTCTGGGGTGTAAGCATCCCGCTCTGTGCCTCAACCCTGTGGTGTAACCATCATGCACTGTGCCTCAACCCTGAGGTGTAACCACCATGCCCTGTGCCTCAAGTCTGAACAGTTACCACCAAGCTCTGTAACTCAAGTAAGAAGTATAACCACCAAATTCTGCACCATTACTCTGTTTTATCACCAAGGTTTGTGCCTTAATAATGTGTGTAATCGCTAAGATTGTGCCCTCAATGAGAAAATGCCTGTTCCAGTTGAACCTTCATGAGTCTGTGTAAGTTACTGTGTCATCCCTGGTTGGGCTACTGAGTTAAGAGTCATAGGCAACATACAAAGAGCTGATCCATATAAACGCAGTTCTCTTATACACTAGGTTCCCATTACCTGGCTTTTTGACTGTAGCCTATGGATCACTCACACGGAGTATGGTTTGGATGCGGTAGCGCTACAATAGATATACAGACCTTTGTGTATACAGTGTGTCTAAAATAAACTGTACAGCCACTCGGAAAATATTAATAATGCAGACTCAAGTGTCTCTATGGTAACAGACTACAAACCGTTTGTAGTCTGACCCTGCAGTCATACTCCTGCCTTTTGCCAATGACCTCTTCATTACATACAGTTTGTGGGGGACAGATGAAAAGCAGCATAACTGCTAGATTAGACGGCACAGGGTTTATGAACTACCTTCCCGAGCTGGAGATCACCTCCATTTTTAAGAGATTCACAGTACAGACTATAACCAATCGGAAAAGGTCATTTTTAGTGGAGCTGGGTTGTCAAAGATTCTTGAAAGACTTTATAAGGTTTTAATTTCTGCATTTGGGGCACAGCCAGGTACATAACTATAGTGAATGAAGGGGTTGCATTCACCCCAAGACCCTGCAGCCTAGGGGGCTTATATGAAATGACTCATACTATTCAAGATCTGTACTACTTCAGGGCCCCATTGTAGATATTGCAATTGTGTCCACAAGCTTCACGTTGCGCCACTAGATGCTGTGTCCCTTTAACAGAAGCGATGTGCATTCTGCTCTATGGAATAAGAAAATGAAGATGTCTCTGGAAAAGGTGCCGTGTGTTTGCATAGCTGCCATCTTGTAGAAGTGGCTGATGTGAGCCTGGCATGTTTGTACAGCTGCTATGGCTTCTGTCTGATTTTGCTCTGTCATATTAAATCCCTCAGCTGCCTGAATCAAAGCTCCGGCTCATGGCTGGCACATGTTACCGCTCAGTCACAACGATATCACAAGGCAGATAAAAATAACGTGCCCGCTCTGAATGTAGATCTCAGCCTCCTCGTGCCACAAGGGATCCAATCTGTTCTTTTATGTATGACTACTGCTTGATAAGATTGCATACAGTGTTGTTCTGCAACCACCACTGCGCCCTCACCACTCTGATCACTGGCACCACCATACTATTTGGACACCCATCACTGCTTGCTGTAGGGAGATGGGATCAGAGTTAAAGTGGGCCCAGGAGTGCCTCATACTCAGCTTTCTAAGCTAAACACCCAGTGACACCGCCAGCAGAATGCAGCTCTGGAGTACATTATATAGGATGTAACTCAGGATCAGTAATGAATGTACACAGTGACTGCACCAGCAGAATACCCAATAATGAATAATGAACAGCGCTCCATCCAGGTGTAAAAATCTTCAAGATGAACTTTATTTAAGCCATGGTTCAATGCGACGTTTCGACCATAACATGGTCTTTATCAAGCATACAATAAAACACAGAGGGCTGTCTTAAGTAGTGTGGATGCTACATAGTGCACCAATCACCACTCAGTACCGCCCCTCCAATGCAATTAACAAATATCATAAAAACAACAAACAACAGTGGTATATATACACAAATCATAACAAGAAATACCCATACAGTGCATAGAACTTATCATGTCTCATCACGATTGTAAGCCGATCTACCCGTACTTACATCTGATCAGTCAGCTGTCATATTCTGTTGACACCATCGCCATGGGGACAGACCACCCCTCAGCAATATTATGGTGTATCGCGCCGTCCAATCCCGGTTCATAGCGCCAAAAAGATCAGCAACCAATCCATTTGTCCAATATAGCCCACCCCTCTATGTAACACCAATTGAAGGGACTCTAACATATTTAAATGGCCCTGTATCTGTGCACCATTACCGGGTCACCAGGGGCTCACCACCTACGTCATCAGGCAGCGCCGTCGCACGAGGAAGTAGACGCGCCCACATCACCTGACCGTAGCTGCCGCCCGCCCCCATGACACTGCGCGCACGCGCCAACCACCGGACACCCACAACATGGCCGCCGGAGGAGAGCGCACGCGCACAGCGCACGGACCGAGCCACACCACATGACCGCAATGCAGGCCCGCCCCCACCACACGCGCAGGCGCCTGCATCAAACCAGACGATGCCCTAATCAAAGGTGCAGAGGGACCTACCACTATGAAGCGCACGCGCACCGGGCCCCCAAGACAAACCCGAAATACGGGTTAATCACGGGAGCCAGAGCACGCAAGCGCAACACAGCGTCGGCCCAACATAATAAAGAGTACATCCATCTATCCAGAACAACTGTCCCAGTCAAATAAAGCAAACCGGGGGCTAAACTATAGACAAAATACTATGAGGCATGAATCAATTCCTAAACAACATAAGAAAAACACACATATTTCCATAGTACCGTGCGACAGTCGGTCGGCATGAGAGACAAAGATTAAATATATAAAAGTCCATTTATTATCGCTATGAAATAAGAATAATGTAAGTAATCCAAACTTAACACATCCAGCCACCGACTGTCACAGAGTAACCTGAAAGATAAAAAAATTATAAAGATAAAAACAATGTAACTCCAGTGTACACAAACCCACATGTATTTAAAACCAACAAACACCGGTAAAAGACGACTGCACTACACAATCTAAAGTACATCAGGTACACGAATGTAGGTTAAAGTCTAGGTTTAAACCCTTAAGGTTGCAAGGACCCCAACGTGTAAATCCACCTCATCTCTTTTGTTTTCAGCATTTGTGCCCTATCACCACCTCTCCTTAGCACAGGGACATTATCAATGACCCTAAATCGCAACTGGTTCACGGAGTGTCTCTTCTCAATAAAATGCCTAGGCAGCGGTAAATCTGTCAGGCCCGTCCTTATAGTGCTCTTATGCTTACTGATACGATTTTTCACCTCCATCGTAGTCTCACCCACGTAAGTCAAGCCACATGGGCATACAAGCATATACACCACATAGCTTGACAAACAGGTGTATCTCTGTTTCAAAAATATTTTTCTACCCGTATGGGGGTGATAAAAAAACTCACCCTTCAGCATATTGTTACAACAAGCGCAACCCAAACATGGGAAATTCCCATGCCTGGCTGCGCTCAACAGACTTTGAGTAGTGGTCTTCTCAGGGCCGACATCAGATCTCACTAGTCTATCTTTCAAATTACGACCCCTCCTAAATGACATAATTGGAAATGCACCGAAACCCACAACCGTGGGAAGTCCCCGTTGTAGGAATGCCCAGTGCTTCTTCAGGATTCGACCAATCTGTTTACTAGCAGAGTTATAGGTGGACACAAAAGGAATACGCTCACAAGATTGTCTATTAGATGACATTCGGAATGTGGTGTATATGCTTGTATGCCCATGTGGCTTGACTTACGTGGGTGAGACTACGATGGAGGTGAAAAATCGTATCAGTAAGCATAAGAGCACTATAAGGACGGGCCTGACAGATTTACCGGTGCCTAGGCATTTTATTGAGAAGAGACACTCCGTGAACCAGTTGCGATTTAGGGTCATTGATAATGTCCCTGTGCTAAGGAGAGGTGGTGATAGGGCACAAATGCTGAAAACAAAAGAGATGAGGTGGATTTACACGTTGGGGTCCTTGCAACCTAAGGGTTTAAACCTAGACTTTAACCTACATTCGTGTACCTGATGTACTTTAGATTGTGTAGTGCAGTCGTCTTTTACCGGTGTTTGTTGGTTTTAAATACATGTGGGTTTGTGTACACTGGAGTTACATTGTTTTTATCTTTATAATTTTTTTTATCTTTCAGGTTACTCTGTGACAGTCGGTGGCTGGATGTGTTAAGTTTGGATTACTTACATTATTCTTATTTCATAGCGATAATAAATGGACTTTTATATATTTAATCTTTGTATCTCATGCCGACCGACTGTCGCACGGTACTATGGAAATATGTGTGTTTTTCTTATGTTGTTTAGGAATTGATTCATGCCTCATAGTATTTTGTCTATAGTTTAGCCCCCGGTTTGCTTTATTTGACTGGGACAGTTGTTCTGGATAGATGGATGTACTCTTTATTATGTTGGGCCGACGCTGTGTTGCGCTTGCGTGCTCTGGCTCCCGTGATTAACCCGTATTTCGGGTTTGTCTTGGGGGCCCGGTGCACGTGCGCTTCATAGTGGTAGGTCCCTCTGCACCTTTGATTAGGGCATCGTCTGGTTTGATGCAGGCGCCTGCGCGTGTGGTGGGGGCGGGCCTGCATTGCGGTCATGTGGTGCGGCTCGGTCCGTGCGCTGTGCGCGTGCGCTCTCCTCCGGCGGCCAGGTTGTGGGTGTCCGGTGGTTGGCGCGTGCGCGCAGTGTCATGGGGGCGGGCGGCAGCTACGGTCAGGTGATGTGGGCGCGTCTACTTCCTCGTGCGACGGCGCTGCCTGATGACGTAGGTGGTGAGCCCCGGGTGACCCGGTAATGGTGCACAGATACAGGGCCATTTAAATATGTTAGAGTCCCTTCAATTGGTGTTACATAGAGGGGTGGGCTATATTGGACAAATGGATTGGTTGCTGATCTTTTTGGCGCTATGAACCGGGATTGGACGGCGCGATACACCATAATATTGCTGAGGGGTGGTCTGTCCCCATGGCGATGGTGTCAACAGAATATGACAGCTGACTGATCAGATGTAAGTACGGGTAGATCGGCTTACAATCGTGATGAGACATGATAAGTTCTATGCACTGTATGGGTATTTCTTGTTATGATTTGTGTATATATACCACTGTTGTTTGTTGTTTTTATGATATTTGTTAATTGCATTGGAGGGGCGGTACTGAGTGGTGATTGGTGCACTATGTAGCATCCACACTACTTAAGACAGCCCTCTGTGTTTTATTGTATGCTTGATAAAGACCATGTTATGGTCGAAACGTCGCATTGAACCATGGCTTAAATAAAGTTCATCTTGAAGATTTTTACACCTGGATGGAGCGCTGTTCATTATTCATTATTGGGTATTCTGCTGGAATCCAGGACGGTTCTCTGGATGTGGAACGAGCGCTCTATTGAACAGTGAGTGCTGTCAGTCTGCTTTGCTTTTTTGTGCACCAGCAGAATAGTGAGTGCAGCTCTGGAGTATAATACAGGATGTAACTCAGTATCAGTACAGGATCAGTAATGTATGTACACAGTGACTCCACCAGCAGAATAGTGAGTGCAGCTCTTGAGAATAATACAGGATGTAACTCAGGATCAGTACAGGATCAGTAATGTAATGTATGTACACAGTGACTCCACAGGCAGAATAGTGAGTGCAGCTCTGTGGTATAATACAGAATGTAACTCAGGATCAGTAATGTAATGTATGTACACAGTGACTGCACTAGCAGAATAGTGAGTGCAGCTCTGGCGTATAATACAGGATGTGACTCAGGATCAGTACAGGATCAGTAATGTATGTACACAGTGACTCCACCAGCAGAATAGTGAGTGCAGCTCTGGGGTGAAATACAGGATGCAACAAATGATCAGTATAATATTTGTATGTTCAGGATCGATCAAGTATTTGGTCACACCTATTCATGCAATGGTTTTCCTTGTACTGGAATATGCACAGTGTAAGTTTAGATTGAAGGCATCAAAACAGCAAAGAACACACAGAAACAAGGAGTAAAGAAACACGTGACACTGACAAGAATACGTGGTACATCTTAGACTCTTCACAGTGCCTCCCTGTTAGACCCAGGTCACATTAGCATATAACATCTGATGTGATATGCTAATGACACTTGGCTCAAACTCTGCTGCAAGCGTGATTCGAGTGTAATTTTACTTTGATCTGATCCTCTCGCATGCGAGAATTGGATCGCTGTCGCAGATAAGAAGGAGAGATCAGTCTCTCAATCACCTGTCTCGGCGTATATGATTGCACTCGTATGACACCTGAGTTCAGTCCAATGTTTTTTTTTTTAAATTCGTTTATCAAACATAAGAAAAAAGAGACATACATTTTTTGCTTGCAATCAAGCCAATATAAATGTAAACAATAAATCTTATCAATACACATCTTGGTACATAGGCCTGTTCTTATAAAACTTAAAATAGTGTAGTATGTCTAGGGAAAAAAAAACTGTAGTAAAACACTGAGCTACTGCCAAAACCAATTCCACTGCAATAACATTTCAAAGTAGCGACAACAAGGCGTGAATCAATGCAAATTAACGTTTACCTTCCATTATAGTGGAGCTAGGCTATCTGTCTCTTGGCGACATGGTGGAGTATGAGGAGTTCCATATATCCCCAAATCTTACCAAATTTCCTCGGGCAACCTCTATTTTGGTATAACGTACGCTCATAAGGTATTATTGAGTTCACCAAATCAATCCATGCCCTAAGAGATGGGTGGCTGTTTCCCATCCAACGCAGTGCTATCAGTTTCCTTGCCAGAAAAAGTGTTTCTCTCAAAAGAATTTGAGTATGGTGTCCCCATGTCTCTTCCTCCAGTATCCCAAACAAGCACATTAATGGAGTCAAAGGGACAGAAATATGTACCAGAGAGGTAAGTAGTGAGGTCACCTCACTCCAAAAGGACTGAACAACCGGACAACCCTAAATCATATGTATAAAGTCTGCTTCTTCCATATGGCATCTCAGACACTCCGAGGAACTATTCCATCCCATTTTAAATAAACGTGAAGGGGTTAAATATGCTTGGTGTATTATGTATAGTTGAGTCATTTTATTGTTAGCCAAAGGGGATCAGTCCAATGTTTTGCACGCACCCATTGACTGGAATGTGTGCGCACCGTGTGAGATACGTTGCCCAACGCAGCATGCTGTTATTTCCATTCTGAATTGGCATGAGAAACAAATCACACATCTGCTCTGCCTCATTAAATAACACTAGTTCCGAGTGCAATGCAAGGTTTTCTTTCATTGCACTCCTCTGTATTGCATGCCAGTGTGAACGAGGTCTGACTCTGATGATGGCTTTACACCCCCTCGTCAATCTCCCAACAGCTTCATCATGTGAGCTGTAATGGCTCCAATGAACAGGTCGTCTTGTCAAGAGTTTACTTGTGGAGTCACTGGCCTTCAGAATATGTTTGCGACCATCAAGTGTATTTTGCAGAGGCAGTGTTGGTTCACAGATCCATACAGTGCAAGAAACACTCAGTTAAAAAATGAGAAACAACAGTCCATCATTATTTTAAGATATGAAGGTCAGTCAATTCAGAACATTTCTAGAACCTTGATGATATCCTCAAGTGCAGTCATGAAAACCACCAATCGCCAAGATGAAACTGGTCGACAAAGAATTACCATTGCTGCAGTGGATAAGTCCATGAGAGTCAAAAGTCAAATTGAGAGCACCTCAGATAACATGCATCATAAATACGCAGCCATCAAGCAGCAGACATATCTCATCAACTGTCTGCGAGAAGTGGCCTCTATGGTAAAATTGCTACAAAGAAGCGGCTACTGAGGATCGCAGACCAGAATAAGATTTGTATGGTACGACCAACACAAGGAATGGACATTAGATCAGAGGAAATCTGTACTGTGGTCTGAGGAGACAGAATTAGACACTTTTGGTACCAACAGCCGTGTCTGTGAGACGCAGGGTGAGCGGATGATTTTTACATGTCTGCTGTCCACTATGAAGTACGGAGTGATGGTAAGGCAATTCCCCAGCATGGTGAGCACACGTCTGCAACAACCACCGATCCATCTGGTCTGCACACTCGTGCTAGAACAGGACAACTATGCCAAACCCTGTCATAGAGAAAAATTAAAACCCATGAGACAATTCCGTATGTCACCCTCACATAGAACATCTGGAAGAAGAAGCTTACACTTCAAACTGTTTGAAGTAGACCTCACATTGAACATATGGGGAAGAGAGGAAACTAATTATAGCTAGGAACAGAGAACTATATAAATAATAATAATTAACACATTTGAGGAAGAAGAGTTGCTGCCGTGGACAGGTAATTACCACAGAGGTCTATTGTGGGAAATAGGATATCTGTTGGGGAAGAGACAGCCAGATTGAGATTGGTGTACGCAGGGGAGGAGACGTGGAGAGGCTGCCTTTGTATTCATATATTCCATGTGTTGGATTCAGAAGTGTATATACCATACACTCACTGTTAGTCCCCCAATAACCAGCCTAGTAGTGGAAGCAGCCACTGTCTCGTCCATCGATCGTCAGATAATTGCATAATTCTCCTGACAATTGGAGGCAGCGGAGTTGTGTTACTGTGACAAAAGGTACCAGCGAGTGGATCTGCGTGATTCACCCCACCCCAGCTGTGTGTCTGTGACAATTAGTGGCAGCGGTGGGATCGGTTTGACTTCTGCTATGTCATCTGTGACAAAGTGGTAACAGTGGTGGGTTCAGCATGACCTGTCCAGCTGTGTATTGGTGACAATTTGTGGCAAGTGCTTGGATATTACAGTGCACCAGTGATCTGATTTAAGAAATCATTCCTGTCAGTGAACACCTGCACGGTCCATGAGTTGCAGAGTTTTGAGGATCTGACTCAGTGTTTTTTTTTAAATCTGGGACAGTACTGTATATATAGCATTAAACCCCTCCCCCGCTCTTGTTTTTCTGTCCTATCTTTTATTTGGCAATCATGGCTGCAGTTGGGGAGGCCTGTTACAAACAGACCAAGGAGGTTCTTGCTGCCATCTGTACAAAGAAACAGATTGACTTCACTGGCAAAAACAGGCAGCAAATGATCACGGAATGGTTTCACTTTGACACAGAGCAAGCCAGACAACTGAGCACTGATAAAGGGGAGGTTAGCCAAGGCCTGGACAGTGCTGCTGCAGAGGTCCCACATATGGATGATAGCCACAGCAGCAACCAGGGTAGCGTACACCAGGGTCGGCGTCTGCACCCGGCACACCTAAGCAAGTGCCGGGGCCCTGAGCATGTGGGAAAGGGGGGCATTCGTCGTTAGGGACATCGGTGCGCTATGGGGGCCCAGTGCCAGTGGCTGCATGCTCCAGGTCCCAGCACTTGCAATGCTCACCTCTCCCTGTTCTAGCGCTGCAGCGTCTTCCGCCAACTCTGACTGTGATGTTGAGGTCAGAGGGCGCGATAGCATCAGGTCTGTGCACGCTCTGCCTGAGCAGTCATAGTGCAGAGAGCCGGAAGACCACGACGCTGAGGAGTTGGGAGCAGAGCAGCAGCCAGCGACAAGGGGTGAATATTTAATTTTTTTTTAAATGTTTGGCCAATATATGGAGACCATCAGAAGGGGACAATTCTATATGGAGCATCTTATTGGGCCAATTCTAAATGGTGCATCTTAACGGGTCAATTCTATATGGAGCATATTATGGGGCCAATTCTATATGGAGCATCTTATGGGGTCAATTACATATGGAGCATCTTATGGGTCCAATTCTATATGGAGCATCTTATGGGTCCAATTCTATATGGAACATCTTATGGGACCAGTTACTTATGGAGCATCATATGGGGCCAATTATATATGGAGTATCTTATGGATCCCATCATATATGGAGCATCTTATGGGGCCCATTGTATATGGAACACCTTATGGGGACAATTATACAGCTCTGGCAAAAATTGAGACCACTGCTAAATTTCTAAATTTTTAGTTTATGATTTTTCTCTTTATAGGTATATTTTTGAGTAAAATGTAAATTGTTCTTTTATTCTATAAACTACTGACATGTCTTCGAAGTTCCAAGCAATACATTTTGTATTTATTTTCTGAAAATGAGAAATGGTCAAAATAAAAAAAAATGCATTGCTTGCAGACCTCAAATAACGCAAAAAAAAAAAACAAGTTCATAATCATTTAGAAACAACAATACTAATGTTTTAACTCAGGAAGAGTTCAGAAATCAATATTTTGTGGAATAACCATGATTTTTAATCACAGCTTTCATGCGTCTTGGCATGCTTTCCACCAGTCTTTCACACTGCTTTTTGGTGACCTTATGCCACTCCTGGTACAAAAAATAAAGCAGTTATTCGTTTGATGGCTTGTGACTATCCATCTTCCTCTTGATTACATTCCAGAGGTTTTCAATGGGGTTCAGGTCTGGAGATTGGGCTGGCCATGTCAGGGATTTGATGTGGTGGTCCTTCATCCACACCTTGACCTAGCTGTGTAGCATGGCGGATTGGATTTGGGGAACATTTCCTGAGTATAAGGAATCAACCGTTTTTCCAGGATAACCTTCTATGCAGCTTGATTCATACGTCACAAAGAACAACCTGCCCAATTCCAGCCTTGCTGAAGCATGCCCAGATAATCACCAATCCTCCACCAAATTTCACAGTGGGTGCAAGACACTGTGGCTTGTACGCTTCTCTAGGTCTTCGCCTAACCATTAGACGACCAGGTGTTGGGTAAAGCTGAAAATTAGACTCATCAGAGATTATCTTACTCCAGTCCTCTATGGTCCAATCCTTATGGTCTTTGACAAACTTCAGCCTGGCTCTCCTTTGCTTCTCATTGATGAAAGGCTTTTTCCTAGCTTTACATGACTTAAGTCCTGCCTCTAGGTGCCTGTTACGAACTGTTCTTGCCGTACACTTCACCGCAGCTGCCATTCCTTTTGTAGGTCACTTGATGTCATCCTGCGGTTGCTGAGTGACATTCGAATAAGATGATGCTCATCCCGGTCGGTGGAGGGTCGTTTTTGCCCTCTGCTGGTCTGTAGTTTTGTTGTCCCCAATGTCTGCTGCTTGACCTTGTTGTAATGGACTGCCTTCTTAGACATTTTAAGGATGGAGGCAACATGACACTCACTGTGTCCCTCTGCTAGTAAAGCCAGAATTGAGCCCTTCTTTTCCTTACTCGAGATTTTTTTTTTCAACTCCTTTGGCATGGTTTAAAGTTATTTTTTCATTCCTATTACTTTTGGGATATTACTAGCACTTGTTTTGCCATCCAGCTTGTATTGCAAGAGGATTGCGAACACCACAGCAGTGTTTTTTTATACTTTCCTTCATTAAATAAGATTTGGTTTAGGTGATCACCTAATCAGAAGCACATTAAGTAGAATGAGGTGGACTCTGGTTGGAATTCAACTGACACTAGTATAATGGCTGTCAGACATGTAGAGAAGCTGATTTTTATAAAACTGCAGTGGTCTCTTAATTTTTGCTAGAGCTGTATATGGAGCATCTTACGGTACCAATTATTTTTGGAGCATTATATGGGGCCCATCATATACTATATGGAGCATGATATGGGCCATATTCTGTATGGAGCATTACATGGGGCCCATGCTGTATGGAGCAATATATTGGGCCACTCATTATACTGTATGGAGCATTATATGGGGCTCATTATACTGTATTGAGCAATATATGAGGCTCATTATACTGTATAGGGCCCATCATATACTGTATGGAGCATTACATGGGGCCCATTATATATGGAGCAAAATATGGGGCTCATCATATACTGGAACATTATATGGGGACCATCATATACTGAATGGAGCAATACATGGGGCTCATACTGTATGGAGCAATATATGGGGTTGATTATTTTGTGTGGCGCACTGTGGTGCCCATAATACTGTATGGAGGACTATGCTGTCCAGTTTCTGAGCTATTGTAGAATTTACATTAGATATCACTCATGTAATGTAATAAGTTAAATCTTTGGCGCTGTACTATACCTACATTATATTTCTCTGCCGTATCTGTGCACCATGAATTGTGGTGTGTGTTAAAGGCAGATGATCATGAGGGACGGTTGAGGTTCATTCAGCAATACCAAGAGAGAACTGAGCAACTAGCCGAGCGAGAGTACCAGCTGGAATTAATCCGACTACAGATGGAGCCATCCACTCAACTGAACAGTGAGTCCAGTAACGTCCACACCTTTAAACCATGTCCTGAGCTAATCATGTCATGGATAAGGACGCAGATCTGGACACATTTTTGTGGGGATATGAAAAGGCCTACAGACAGTACCAGCTGCCTGATGACTAGTGGGCACGATATTTAACACCAGGTCTACAAGGCAAAGTTTTCGAGGTTTTCGCCAAGATGGAGACTATGAGGCCATCAAACAGGCACTGATAAAGAATTAACTGACTCCTGAGATATGCCGCATAAAGTTACAGGCCCTCCAACATGGACCTCATCACAGCTACAGTGATGTGGTGGACGGGCTCAGAACCAACTTATGCCACCACCTTTTAAGAACTGAAAGAACTGATGGTGAAGGACCAGTTTCTTGATCTTTGCCTTATGGAGGCGTGACAATTCATGATGGACCAGGAGCCAAAGGAGGCCACCAGGGCCGCAGATTGCCAATACATAGGAGTCCAACCATACACCTGAGATGCGGGAGTCAGCAGTCGCCAGCTGGAAAGGGGGTAAGCCAACACCCAATGCCTCTGTCAACTGGTCCTTGGAGGGGTCTTTCCCATCTTCCAGTACCTGGCCTGTATCAGACTCCTACCTATGACCGAACTGGTCACATCAGCCTCACCTACTCGGAGAGGCAGAACAGGAACCGCACATCTGAGACCCAGGGTCCTACTGCAGCTGTTCTTTTGATAGGTGGGACGGTTAGGAGGGCCATTGAAAATTTGCAACCAGTTTCTTTGGGCGACATCATCACTGCGGGGCTCAAGGACAAAGGCGCAGAACGAACCCTAATCTGCCCTAAGTTTGTGTTACCTGAACAACTCATCCCGGAGAAGACCCTGACTTTCACCGTGTTTGGAGGTGTTCTCTGACCCTTACCAATGGCCCAAGTTTCCCTGGATTGGGGTGCTGGTAGGAGTTTAGGGAAGTGGGGGTGTCTGAGAACCTCCCCATAAATGTTTTATTGGGAACTGGTCTGGTACAGTGGGTTGCCCAATACATTACTGACAACCCTCCCAGATCTAGTATATCACGTGTTTCCAATGTTGAAAATGTGAATGTCAATGTGATGCATAATGATAAAGTGTCTTGAAGTACATGGGAACTCAGCCATGTCACACTGCGGGGTGATGTTGCTGAGGATCCCCTAAAAGGAGAAAGCATAAGTGCTAAAGCAATGGGGACAGGCACAGATATCATTAGCACTACTCCTGACGTATTAGTAGGGGAGGATAGGGAACACGAAGCAGGTGGCTCCGTGCTGCTGACCAGTGTCACGACGGACTGTGACATGGCTGGTGGAAGCTGCCCCAGGATAAGCACTACTCGAGGTAACGGGAGGATGGGAAAAAGCACGAGGATCATAAGGAAGGTGGTCATGTGCTGCTGACCAGTGTCACGACAGACTGTGACATGGCTGGTGATATCTGCCCCATGATTAGTGCTCCTGAGATAATTGGGCAGGCGGGTAAAGTTGGTAGGAAAAAGTGTGCCCCACAGCTGGTCAGGGTGATGGAAAAGTGGTACCCACAGTCTGTCAGGATGGTGGGAAAATAGCAGCCGCAGTCGGTCAGCTCTGAGCTATTTCTGTGACCAGGTTTAGTAAGTTTCTTTTGTTGTCCTTTTTTATTTTATGTCATGTTATATATTGTATGGTTTTATTCCCATTTTGTATCTGATATTTTTATAAACACTGCATATACATATATTCCATACATTGGAATCGGAGGTGTATATACCATAAACTCACTGTTAGTCCACCAATAACCAGCCTAGTAGTGGAAGCAGCCACGGTTTTGTCCATCACTCGTCAGACAATTGCGTAATTGTCTTAAGGATTTGAGGCAGCGAAGTTGCGTTACCGTGATAAAAAGTTAACAGCGGATGGATCTGCGAAACCCCCTTCTGGCTGTGGGTCTGTGGCAATTGGTGGCAGTGGTGTCGTGACAAAGCGGTAACAGCAGTGGGTTCAGCGTGACACCCCCCCCCCCCCCCCCCGGCTGTGTATCTGTGACAAACCTTTCCAGGCTAGATAAGGGCAATATGACCAATAAGGAGAGCGATGGAGACTGTGTCAGAAGATATGTTTAGGACGAGTTGAACATAGAGTGAAGACAAAGCAGCAATAAGTGCTCGGCCCTGCTGGGAATGCATTCAGGATTGCTAGAAGCCAGTCCAGGTGACGACCTGATGAATCTATTGGAGAGAAAGTCAAGGGGGTGTAAAGCTGTGATCAGAGTAAGGCCGGCGTCACACTGGCGAGTTTTACGGACGTAAGAGCGCAGAAACTACGTCCGTAAAACTCGCATTACATACAGCACAATTATTCTCAATGGGGCTGCTCCTATTAGCCGTATATTACGGTTCAGTATTATACGGCTTTCTACGGCCGTACAAAATCGCAGCATGCTGCGTTTGTCAGCGTATTGCGCAAATAATACGCCAATGAAAGTCTATGGGGGCGAGAAAAATACGGATTCCACACGGACCTGCAGTGTGACTTGCGAGAAATACGCAGCGGTGTTAGTGAAAAGTCGGTAATTCAATTGCCGGCTTTTTCCTTCTCCTGCACAAACCCGACATGATATGAGACATGGTTTACATACAGTAAACCATCTCATATCCCCATTTTTTTTGCATATTCCACACTACTAATGTTAGTAGTGTGTATGTGCAAAATTTGTGCACTGTAGCTGCTAAAATAAAGGGTTAAATGGCGGAAAAAATTGGTGTGGGCTCCCGCACAATTTTCTCCGCCAGAGTGGTAAAGCCAGTGACTGAGGGCAGATATTAATAGCCAGGAGAGGGTCCATGGTTATTGGCCCCCCCCCCGTGGCTAAAAACATCTGCCCCCAGCCACCCCAGAAAAGCCACATGAGGAAGATGCGCCTATTCTGGCACTTGGCCACTCTCTTCCCACTCCCTGTAGCGGTGGGATATGGGGTAATGAAGGGTTAATGCCACCTTGCTATTGTAAGGTGACATTAAGCCAGATTAATAATGGAGAGGCGTCAATTATGACACCTATCCATTATTAATCCAATTGTAGGAAAGGGTTAAAAAACACACACATGATTAAAAAGGATTTTAATGAAATAAACACAGCGGTTGTTGTAATAATTTATTGTTCTCGCAATCCATTTGCAAACCCTCGCTTGGCAAAATAATAAACGCACAATATACATACCTTCTGATGTCAGATCACGTCCCACGATGTAATCCATCTGAAGGGGTTAACTAATATTACAGGCAGGAGCCCTGCTAAATGCAGCTGTGCTCGTGTCTGTAATCCCCCGGCGAATGAATGAAATGTAGGTCATTGACCTACATTTCCTTCAGTCGTGGTGAGGCGCCCCCTGGTGGATGTCCTCATATGACCTGGAGCGTGGGAAAAAGTTCCCAGGCTGCAGTTCATGAGAACATCCAGCAGGGGCGCATCACCGCGACTCAATGTAAGTACAGATCCAGCTTTCCTTTCAGCACCCGGGGATTACAGGCACGAGCGAGTGGTTTATCGCAGCTCATGCCTGTAATATTAGTTAACCCCTTCAGATGGATTACTTCGTGGGACGTGATCTGACATCAGAAGGTATGTATCTTGTGCGTTTATTATTTTACTTTATTATGTGGGCTTTCATATGTCATGCACTGAGGAGAAGCTTCAGTGTGGCCACTCTACAGTGATAGTTGACTTTGTGGAACTTTCTCCCATCTCCCTACTGCATCTCTGGAGCTCAGCCACAGTGATCTTGGGTTTCTTCTTTACCTCTCTCACCAAGGCTCTTCTCCCACGATTTCTCAGTTTGGCTGGACGGCCAGGTCTAGGAACACTTCTGGTGGTCTCAAACTTCTTCCATTTAAGGATTATGGAGGCCACTGTGCTCTTAGGAACCTTGAGTATTGCAGAAATTCTTTTGTAACCTTGGCCAGATCTGCGCCTTGCCACAATTCTGTTTCTGAGCTCCTTGGCCAGTTCCTTTGACCTCATTTGGTCTGACATGCACTTTGAGCTGTGAGGTCTTATATAGACAGGTGTGCGCCTTTCCAAATCAAGTCCTATCAGTTTAATTAAACACAGCTGGACTCCAATGAAGGAGTAGAACCATCTCAAGGAGGATCACAAACAAATGGACAGCATGTGACATATATGTGTGCGAGCAAAGGGTCTGAATGCTTATGACCATGTGATATTTCAGTTTTTCTTTTTTACTAAATTTGCAAAAATTTCTACATTTCTGCTTTTTTTCAGCCAAGATGGGGTGCAGAGTGAGAAACAAATGAACTTTTTTCAATTTCAAAATGGCTACAATGAAACAGTGAAAAATGTAAAGGGGTCTGAATACTTTCCATACGCACTGTAAGTGAATAGGGCTGAGTTGTAATACTACACATGACCCGTAGACAGGTGTGGCACTATTTTCAAGAAAAAGCAGCCATGTTTTTCTAATCCTCTACAGCCCCTGTAACAACTGAAGGTATAAATAGTTTTATGATGTGTGTAACGCTCACTGAGAAGGAAAACTCATTACATCCTAACTACTGGGATTATTCCAATGACACTTGATCTGGTCAGGTTTTCTTTATTCCACGTAATGCTGTCTGCCATTTGTCAGACTGTGCGGCAGTATCTCATAAGGTTAATCTGAGCGACACAGTAAGGCCATGTGCACACGTTAAGTATTTTTCGCGTTTTTTTCGCGTTTTTTCGCTATAAAAACGTGATAAAAACGCGAAAAAAACGCTTACATATGCCTCCCATTATTTTAAGTGTATTCCGCATTTTTTGTGCAAATGTAGCCTTTTTTTCCGCAAAAAAATCGCATCGCGGAAAAAAAAGCAACATGTTCATTAAAATGCGGAATTGCAGGGGATTCCGCACACCTAGGGGTCCATTGATCTGCTTACTTCCCGCACGGGGCTGTGCACACCATGCGGGAAGTAAGCAGATTATGTGCGGTTGGTACCCAGGGTGGAGGAGAGGAGACTCTCCTCCACGCACTGGGCACCATATAAGTGGTCAAAAAATAAGAATTAAAATAAAAAATAGTCCTATACTCACCCTCGATGTCTTCCCGCCTCCACTGCACGCTGTCGCTTCGGTTCCTGTAGCTGGTGTGCGGTGAAGGACCTTGCCGATGACGTCACTGTCCTGTGATTGGTCGTGAGCGGTCATGTGACCGCTCGCGTGACGTCACGGAAGGTCCTGTGCGCACAGACCAGCTATAGGAAGAGGAACGGACGCCGCTGAGGAGATGTCTGGGTGAGTATAACCTTTTTTTTAATTTTTTTTATTATTTTTAAACATTCTATCTTTTACTATAGATGCTGCATAAGCTGCATCTATAGTAAAAAGTTGGTCACACTTGTCAAACAGTATGTTTGACAAGTGTGACCAACCTGTCAGTCAGTTTTCCAAGCGATGCTACAGATCGCTTGGAAAACTTTAGCATTCTGCAAGCTAATTACGCTTGCAGAATGCTAAAAAAAGCGCGAAAAAAACGAAAAAAAAAACGCAAAAAAAAAAATGCGGATTTCTTACAGAAAATTTCCGGTTTTCTTCAGGAAATTTCTGCAAGAAATCCGCAACGTGTGCACATACCCTAATGGCCACTTTAGTGTTATTGGAGACTGGTGCTTATGATGGGATGTGATAAATTCAGGCTGCGATCACGTGACCGCATATACAGGTGCTTCTCACAAAATTAGAGTATCATCAAAAAGTTAATTTATTTCAGTTCTTCAATACAAAAAGTGAAACTGATATCATATAGAATCATTACAAACAGAGTGATCTTTTTCAAGTGTTTAACAGAAATAATGTTGATGATTATGGCTTACAGCCAATGAAAACCCAAAAGTCACAAGCTTAGTAAATTAGAATGCTTTACAACACCAGCTTGAAAAATTATTTTAAAATCCGAAATGTTGGCCTACTGAAATGTATGTTCAGTAAATGCACTCAATACTTGATCGGACTCCTTTTGCATCAAATACTGCATCAATGCGGCGTAGCATGGAGATCAGCCTGTGGCACTACTGAGATGTTATGGAAGCCCACATTGCTTTGATAGCAGCCTTCAGCTCGTCTGCATTGTTGGGTCTGGTGTCTCATCTTACTTTTGGCAATACCCCATAGATTCTCTATGGGGTTAAGGTTAGGTGAGCTGGCTGGCCAATAAAGCAGAGTGATACTGTTGTTTTTAAACCAGGTATTGGTACTTTTGGCAGTGTGGACAGGTGCTACTACAGTCCTACTGGAGAATGAAATTTCCATCTCCAAAAAGCTTGTCGGCAGAGGGAAGCATGAAGTACTCTAAAATTTCCAGGTAGACGGCTGCGCTGACTTTGGTCTTGATAAAACACAGTGGACCTACACCAGCATATGACATGGCTCCCCAAACCACTGATTGTGGAAACTTCACACTAGACCTCTAGCAACTTGGATTGTGGCCTCTCCACTCTTCCTCCAGACTATGGGACCTTGATTTCCAAATTAAATGTAAAATTTAATTTCATCTGAAAACAACACATTGGACCACTGAGCAACAGTCCAGTTCTTTTTCTCCTTGGCCCAAGTAAGATGCTTCTGGCATTGTCTATTGGTCATGAGTGGCTTGAAACAAGGAAGCCGACACTTGTAGCCCATGTCCTGGATATGTCTGTGTGTGGTGGCTCTAGAAGCAATGACTCCAGCAGCAGTCCATTCCTTGTGAATCTCCCCCAAATTTTCGAATGTCTTTTTCTTAACAATTCTTTCAAGGCTATGGTTTTCCCGGTTGTTTCTGCACTTTTTCCATCCACTCAACTGTCCATTAATATGCTTGGATACAGCACTCTGTGAACAACCAGCTTCTTTAGCAATAACCTTTTGTGGCTTACCCTCCTTGTGGAATGTGTCAATGACTGCCTTCTGGACATCTGTCAAGTCAGCAGTCTTCCCCATGATTGTGGCGCTTATTAAAACAGACTAAGGGACCTTTGGAAACGCTTAGGAAGCGTTTGCAGGTGTTTTTCGTTAATTATTTTAATTTACCGAGATAATGACTTTTGGGTTTTCATTGGCTGTAAGCCATAATCATCAACATTAACAGAAATAACCACCTGAAATAGATCGCTCTGTAATGACTCTATATATGAGTTTCACTATTTGTAAAGAACTGAAATACATTAACTTTTTGATGATACTCTAATTTTTTGAGAAGCACCCGTAAGTATGTGTGTGTGTGTGTATATATACAGTGCCTACAAGTAGTATTCAACCCCCTGCAGATTTAGCAGGTTTACACATTTGGAATTAACTTGGCATTGTGACATTTGGACTGTAGATCAGCCTGGAAGTGTGAAATGCACTGCAGCAAAAAAGAATGTTATTTCTTTGTTTATTTTTTTTTTAAATTGTGAAAAGTCTTTTCAGAGGGTCATTTATTATTCAACCCCTCAACCCACCAGAATTCTGTTTGGTTCCCCTAAAGTATTAAGAAGTAGTTCAGGCACAAAGAACAATGAGCTTCACATGTTTGGATTAATTATCTCTTTTTCCAGCCTTTTCTGACTATTTAAGACCCTCCCCAAACCATTCCAAGGCCATCAGAGACAAGATCGTGGAGGGTCACAAGGCTGGCAAGGGGTACAAAACCCTTTCCAAGGAGTTGGGCCTACCTGTCTCCACTGTTGGGAGCATCATCCGGAAGTGGAAGGCTTATGGAACTACTGTTAGCCTTCCACGGCCTGGACAGCCTTTGAAAGTTTCCTCCCGTGCCGAGGCCAGGCTTGTCCGAAGAGTCAAGGCTAACCCAAGGACAACAAGGAAGGAGCTCCGGGAAGATCTCATGGCAGTGGGGACAT
This sequence comes from Ranitomeya variabilis, assembly GCF_051348905.1. Taxonomy (NCBI): domain Eukaryota; kingdom Metazoa; phylum Chordata; class Amphibia; order Anura; family Dendrobatidae; genus Ranitomeya; species Ranitomeya variabilis. The sequence continues at coordinate 249,996,455 of NC_135233.1, read as the reverse complement.
TGGTTTCAGTCAATACCATAAGTAACGTACTCCACCGCAATGGTCTCCGTTCCAGACGAGCCCGTAAGGTACCTTTACTTTCAAAGCGTCATGTCAAGGCTCGTCTACAGTTTGCTCATGATCACTTGGAGGACTCTGAGACTGACTGGTTCAAGGTTCTCTGGTCTGATGAGACCAAGATCGAGATCTTTGGTGCCAACCACACACGTGACGTTTGGAGACTGGATGGCACTGCATACGACCCCAAGAATACCATCCCTACAGTCAAGCATGGTGGTGGCAGCATCATGCTGTGGGGCTGTTTCTCAGCCAAGGGGCCTGGCCATCTGGTCCGCATCCATGGGAAGATGGATAGCACGGCCTACCTGGAGATTTTGGCCAAGAACCTCTGCTCCTCCATCAAGGATCTTAAGATGGGTCGTCATTTCATCTTCCAACAAGACAACGACCCAAAGCACACAGCCAAGAAAACCAAGGCCTGGTTCAAGAGGCAAAAAAACAAGGTGTTGCAGTGGCCTAGTCAGTCTCCTGACCTTAACACAATTGAAAACTTGTGGAAGGAGCTCAAGATTAAAGTCCACATGAGACACCCAAAGAACCTAGATAACTTGGAGAAGATCTGCATGGAGGAGTGGGCCAAGATAACTCCAGAGACCTGTGCCGGCCTGATCAGGTCTTATAAAAGACGATTATTAGCTGTAATTGCAAACAAAGGTTATTCCACAAAATATTAAACCTAGGGGTTGAATAATAATTGACCCACACTTTTATGTTTAAAATTTATAAAAATTTAACTGAGCAACAAAACTTTTTGGTTTGTAAGATTTATGCATCTGTTAATAAATCCTGCTCTTGTTTGAAGTTTGAAGGCTCTAACTTATTTGCATCTCATTAAACCTGCTAAATCTGCAGGGGGTTGAATACTACTTTTAGGCACTGTGTGTATGTGTGTATGTGTATATATATATATATATATATATATATATATATATATATATATATATATATATATATATATATATATATATATATATTTTTTTTTTATATATCCGCACACAAATCCTAGATTTATGTAGTTTTATCTGGTTCTAGGGAAGTCAGACGACTCAATTTGGCGGCCGTGATATCTCTCACTAAGGCCTGGTCACGAGTATTAGCCTGCGGCTCCAGTGATTTTTTTTTTTGCATGTGGTCAGTACACTGTGATTGTGGGAGCCATTCAGGAATTTCCTGATCGGTATAAAGTGTGTGGTGTTGATGACGTCAACCCTATCAGGTTGCCCATATTGGTGGCCACACAGCTTTCCTTAAAATGTAAAAAAAAAAAACCCCAAAAAAAACCTGTTACAGTATATTTGTATTCTACAGATTTTTCTTTGGCCGTGACAAGACTTGAACCTACAAAGCAAAGGACCGTGGTGCAGTCAATTTGGTGCTCCCCGAGGTGATGGGGTGTAACATGTTAATCTGGTGTGTAATAAAGAAAAGAGATTCCACTGATGATTGTAGTGTTTGGCGCCTGCTAATGTGGCGTGAAGACAGGCTGGCAGCGCCCGCCTGGGTGCATAGAACATTCAGAGGAACAGGCTGTTAACAGCCGCTCAGCATACAGTTCTGCCTCATCTGTGAGAAATCTCAGCCAAGAAAATAAAATTTCACTAAAATTCCATGGCCGTGGCCATCTTCTAACAACCATTCCCATGCTGGACTGTAACCAGTGTGGTGTTCTCCGAGGTGGCGGACAGGACCGTTTTTTATTAGGAGTCTGCTGTTCTGCCTGATTATTCCACTTCTACAATACATATGGCGCTCATTTATATTGAGCTTGGAAAGCTGTTTATGTTTAGATTTCCTAATATTTTTTGGCTGTTTATATACGGACATCGGTCTTAACTACTTAGACAAAGCTATGGACGTGCTGTATATTGGGGTGAGACCCCTGGACGAAGCTTTCCTTAGCGAAATGCGCGTCGGGTGTCGTGGTTCCCTGGCTGGTGGTTTACATTGGGTAATTATGTTCCTTCTTCTTGCTACATTGTGATTATTCGGCTATATTCCTGAATGCTGCGGCTGGCGGTGATCTTGCACCTTTTATATATATTCATTTTTTACTTGTATATTACGCGGTTTTGCACATTCATTATATACTAATTCATGCTATGATATATATGCACTGTTTATATGTGGTGCATGATCATTAACGGCCGCCGCGGTGAGTGAATTGTCGGCTATATCTATATGACTTTTCAACAGATGGTTATACCTATTCTATAATATTGTTATTTTGAAGGTAAGGTTCACTATTACCACTTTTTCAGCCATACCTGCCGGTTGTTCCTGCATCTTGTGTTTTTCCCTATTTTATACATATTACAAATGTTTTTATCTTTGTTATAAATAAAATTTACATATTTTACTGGTTCTTAGCCTAGCGCTTTTTTGGTGTATATTGGGGTGAGATTAGCAAATAAAACCATTGTCAGGGTCGCCTAGGACAGGAATAACAGCAGCATAATAAAAGCACAGTGCTCAGCAGCTTATTGTGGACTTACGTAGATGCTTCATATTCTTGGGCACTATATTGTGGTAGTAAGTGGGCTGTATATGCAGGTCCTATCCTGGCGATAGTGGTGTCAGAGAGGCCTAAGTTACTGGGACCACTGCATAAAATGGTGTAGGCCTCTACTGTACTTGTTGACCAGGATAACGTTTGCTATAAAATAACTACATAAGATTCGGGTGTAAGGGGTAACGTTTCTCCTTATGGAGAGTGACATACCAGCTGGCTTGTCAAGGTAAGGAGGCTTATTCGCTGTGCAATGCTCCTCTGGGAAATTAAATATGCAAATTGCCTCTTCTGAGAAAAAGAGGACTTAACTCTATAGCGCCACCTGTTGGAAGTAGGGATCCTACAAGTCACAATCAACCCTTTAAGGGTATGTGCACACGATGCAGATTTAGTGCAGAATTGGTGCAGAACTGCACTGTGATTTACAGTACAATGTAAATCAATGTGAAAAAAAAATCTGTGCCCATGGTGCAGAAAAATCTGCGCAGAAATGCTGCAGATGCATTTCAGCAAAAGTGCACGTTGCTTCTTTTGTGCAGTTCTGCAGCGTTTCTGCGCAGATTTTTCTGCACCATGTGCACAGCTTTTTTTTTCACATTGATTTACATTGTACTGTACAGAAACTGCACAGAAACTGCACAGAAACTGCATCAAATCTGCAGATGCAGATTTAGTGCAGAAAATTCTGCACCACATTTCCTACGTGTGCACATAGCCTAACGGGTTGATTGTGACTTGTAGGATCGCTACTTCCAACAGGTGGCGCTATAGAGTTAAGTCCTCTTTTTCTCAGAAGAGGCAATTTGCATACATAAGATTCAACAGATTATAGTAGATTTTCATGTGAGCTATATGGTAGTTTTATGTAGATGCTGCATATTCTTGGGTATTGTGGTATTATGTGGGCTATATTTTACAATATCTTAGTAGTGTTATGTGGGCTGTATTTGTTTTGGGCTGTATATAGTGGTATTATTTGGGGTATTATATGGGAGCTTTATTTTAGTAGTGTTAGTTGGGCTGTATAGGGTGGCATTATTTTGGTGATATTCAGTGTGCTACATATTGTGGCATTATGTTGGTTATTTGGGCTGAGTATGGCGGCATTACCTGGTGTGGGAGTGGTATCACAGGGACCTATGTTAATGGAACAATTGCCTAAATTGGTGTTAAACTCTACTACACTTGTTGAACAGGGCCCTATTTTCTAAAAAGAAAAATAAGCCCTGACTATACCCTCTTTATTTCCAGAAAACTCCTCTTTACGTGACAGCATTCTATTTTTTCTGGTCGGCATGTTACGGTCCAGTCCCTTAGTGACGCTCATCCATAATTCACAGACTGGTGTTGACTCAGAAATTAGCGGAGTGAAATATATGTGTCATTTTGTGGTTTTCCTGTGAAGGTTATGGAGCCGGCAGAAGAGATAAACATGCACATTATGAGAGACTGGTGAGAGGAGCTGGACGCCGGCCAAGAGGCATAGCTCTACGATACGAGCGCCTGATATTGCATTACTGACAGTAAATAAGTGCATTCATATCCAGCCCTGCTCTAAGGATATTCCACATTTTCACCTTTAAAGAAAAACAAAACAAAAAACTCCTCCTTTGCTGGGATGGCCACATGTTGCAGTCATATGATTTTTTTTTTAGGCTGCCATACCAGGTGTCCCCCAGGTTTTCCTGATTTGTTCAGTTCTAGTTGTCACTTCTGCACACAATTTAGGTGTTCCCGTTTATGGACCCCTGATGGTGCACGCAATGGACAGCATGAGCCTCTTGTTGGGCCCCAAATCCCAATTAATAAAATGGTGACAATTATAAATGTGATGCAACCTGTATAATTTACAGTGGCTTGCAAAAGTATTCATTGAATAATAGGCACAAAGGGACCCGGATGACATGGAGTTTTGGGGTGCTGTAACAGCACCGCCATCAGGGCATTACTGCCTTTACTGGCATACGGGGCTCAGAGAGGAGGGGTCCCAGTCCAGCCAGACCCCCTCAGCAGGCCCAGGATTCGCCTCTTCGCTCAGTAACTGAACGTGCAATAAGAGCCGCCAGCTAATCAGATGTGGTATTATTGGTCATTTGAAGAAATGTATGTGACACATTCCGTAAGAGAAGAATATACCTAACGAGTATTGGGCATTTTAACAAATGTTTAAAAGGTTAGAGTAGAGTCTACCTTGTCATGGTGGTGGCTAAAAAAATCTTTTGGGTAAAACAAAAGCTGCTGGCTATGTATGTGATCTGGTGTTTGATGGGAACCGTTAACGTGTGATTGGTGAGGATGTGGTGCAGAAGTGGAGTTTTTCTAACAGTGGGCGGTGAGATTGGGGAAGGTTTGCGGGGTGGAGGCGGAGCTGGGGTGGAGCCTGGGCAGAGTCTGAAGGGGGCCCGATAATTTTGCCAGTATAGGGCCCTGAAATTCCTGGTGGCAGCCCTTGTTGTAAGCCAGTAACAGGCTTCTGGGTAGGATATGTGGGCAGCACTTCAGGAGCAGAGCTGTGTTAGAGACTTCTCTCCGATCAGCGGCATCACTAGATGTGTGGATCTGAAGGGTCACTGGCCAGAGAGCAATACATTTGGGGTATACCTGTTGTAAGTGTTCTAAGTCTTGTCTGAAGATCTGAGCAGCTAATTTCCCTAAAGGCAACTCCACACAACAGATTGTGCAGTTGTTACACGCCCTGCATTGACATGCTGCAGTTCACTCAAGGAAAATTGCCACAATGTTACTCATGTTGCTGCTGGTATGTTATTCTGCAGATTGTATACTCCCAAATTCACAGTAAATAAGATACATGTATGTTAAGGCAGCAAATACGATACAACACACAACATAAGACAGCTCTGCCTTACAAGAGCCTGGGAAAGCTGTCTGAATCTCAGAGATCTATATCACTCTCTGGTAAATAGTTATAATGGCAGATATACGTTGACAGAGGACATATGTATTCAGAACCAGAGTCTGATGATGTTAATACTGGACTGTGGCGACTGTTGGAGCTCAGTTATACTGTAGCTGCAATCTCAGCGCTTTATTTAGGATGATAGCTGTACACACTGTGCTCATCATCACACCATTCTTTGATCCCATAATTAAATGCGATCAGCTTCTGCGATATAAGCAATTAGATGATAGTGGTGTAATCCCAGATATGTGATGCATGTTATTAAACTCCTGATTATCATTGCCTCCCTGCGGCGGAGAACTAGCATGAGGAATCCACTGACACAATGTGACCAATCTTAGTGACTTTATGCATCAGCTCCAAGGAGCTCACCCACAGTTATACACAGATCCTCCTGGGGGCGCAGTGGAGCAGCAGCTCTGTGGGATAATACCATGGGAGGTCTGAGCTGCATAGATATTTTTTTTTTCTACTGTAATATGCAGTTGTGGAAAAGCCCCTAACCTGAATAAAAGTTGGAATGAGTGTAAATTTGAATCCCATCAAAAATGAGGTGACTTACTAGCTGTGAACACTTGTTTTTGGTGGGTGCTAGCAATCACCTGCATGTGACATGTCTATTGTATGTACTGGACCCTTGGACACTGCGTTGTAGCAGTCAATGTTCTGTTAATCTGTGGGGGTCCCAGCCCTCCTGATAATCTAAAGGTGGAATAATCCCACAACAAGACTTTGATAGATCAAACACCAAAGACCTTTTATTGTATAAAACTCATCCACACATGTGTGACACTTTACCACCTAGAACACTACAGCTCCCTGGATTGGTAGATCTGCATGGCTGATCTTTGGCTATAACTGGTTAAGTGTCCGAATTTGGCAACCAAACAAAACAAAAAATTAAAAAAACAAACAGTGAGGGATACTAGCCAGCAAGGATAGGAAACCTGATTGTTCATACACTGAAGTCACTGTCCTGTAGAACTAGACGTCTCCGCTTCACTCCAACAGATGCTGTGACCTGAGGCATCAGCAGTCATCAGACCCTTTACTAGATGCAGACTATTCTGATCAGAAACATTTCTGTTTTCCCCAGAGGGGTTCCAGTGTTTTCTTTCAATTGGTCATTGCTCTTTAATAGATTACACACTCATTAGTATAACTTTGTGTAGCGCTGCAACTAGATGAGAGATTGGCATTAGTTATAGGAGTGAAGTGGAGAGTGTCTTCTGGTGGAGCACCTGAGAGTCAGCAGCAGGGAAGGAATAGTGATGAATAGAACATAAGCATCTAAAAGGTGAGATGCATAGGCAATTAATGGGCTAATGCAAATTGCAGAGGGCAAAACCATCTTGTCCAGCAGGAATAGTACCCATCATCGTTAGTCGCCCGCAGCAGTCTCACAACTCAGCAGCTGAGACCATGTGCAGAGCGCTGTCTATCCACATCAATCTGAGTCGACTGATCCTGGACATCAGCAGCACGGGCAACAAAGATCAGACGATATTCAATTTCAGCATCTGATCCTTTGCTGCTCCAGGAGATAAGCTGTTGCTAGGTATCTGGCAGTGGTTTATCTGCACAAGAGACTGCCTGTACAGGAAAACTCCAAAGAAACAACCTTTTTGTTACAATACATCTAAAATGAAAAATAAAGCAACTTTGCATGTGTCTTTATGCGAGCTATCCTAACAGACCACAAACAAACCCTCTATAGTCTGATCCTGCAGCCATTACCATCCATCCTGTTCTGCTTACATTTAATAATTTCATTTGAACAGGGCAGAAGGATGGTAATAGGACTACATGATCAGACTTCAAGGCTTGTTTGTAGTCTGTTACCATGGGAAACATTTGTTCATATTGAAACTGTGGCACCTAGAAAACAAGATATTTACCAAAATACCTACAAAAGCATTGGAATATTATAAGGAAAATGACTGCAAAGGTATGCGTACCATGTCAAAGTCATGGCTGAATACCAAAACCATAGAAAAGAATACAGAAAATATTTAAGGATGAGAAACTAGTGATGAGCGCTCATGTCCGAATCGAATATTTTCGGCGTGCTTGAAAAATATGCTCAAGTCGCCATGGCTGCATCGCTCGCGGCTGTTTGACAGCTGCAACACATGCAGGGATTGTCTAACAGGCAGGCATGTGTTGCAGCTATCGAACAGCCGCGTCGCCTTGAGCACGCCGAAAATACTCGATTAGGACACAAGCATGCTCAGATAACACCTTATCTGAGCACACTCGCTCATCACTAGAAAACACATTATATATCAGTCATTTCATACAACGCATTATATATCAGTCATTTAATAGAATATCAGCTATTTACTAAGAAACTTGGTGACTTGCAGAGAACCCCTTTAAGAAAATCTAGGCACAGTGTGAAATAAGCGTGTGACAGGCAGGACTGTAGACACAAGTCCAGCGCCACTAACATTTGCAATAAATATAACTATGTTTTACATGTGCAAATTAGCAAGTGTGTATGAGGCAGAACTCCGCTCCAAACTTACAACTGTAGGAAGCATGAAAGCTGCTCCGCTATGCGAGATGACTAGTATCACTTCTGGGGTCTACAGGTGCAGCAGTGCCCAGCAGTGTAATACAGTGATCCAATGTCACATATTTATTCATTCTACTGATCTTTTAAAATCACATCTTGCCCTTGGCACAGGCCATCCAGGCACTTACACATAGGGGGTTAATGATAATAACAAAACTACTTTGCACAACTTGCATATAATTAATCAATTAATCCTCCCATAAATGAAAAAAATGTATAGTAATATTTTGCTTCCCTGATGCTGTCCCTTTAAGTGAAGGTGATTTTTTGGGATTTAATGATAGATATCAGAAGACCCTTCCAGCTGATTGTTTCCCTGAGGTCTTCCTGGCAGTGGTCACCAGCTTTTAGCATAAGGACACACAAACACTAAAATCTGTTCTACTGGACACCCCGGGTTATAGGTTAATGCCCTTGATACGGGATCTCCTGTAATGAGGCAGAAGCAGCTACCCTAGATCTATCATATGTGGAGACTGCTCCTTCTTATGTTGTCCCTTATAGATACGTGCACACTGTACGAGATGGGAAGACTCTTTAAGGCTTGGTTCTGTCCAGTAGGTGAGGCGATCATGTCCCCCCATCACTTGCTATGGATTATATTGCATCTGGTATTGGCTCCGCTGGTCCCCACATGCTGGGGGGAATAACTACATCTAGGACCGTACAAAGCAGAGGAACCCGAGGGCTGTAGGTGAAGACAGGTCATCTCTCCACCTTTAACTGTCTCAACTATTTTCTGGTGTCTTGTCTCCCGTGTGCCGTCTGACTGCTCTCTGACGGACTTCCATGTCTACTTCTTCATCCTGTACAGGAGAGTAATATTATTATAATACCCATAAAGAACTCATCTGTAGCACTTTACATTCTCTAAGGGAGCTGCGTGGAATGTTTGTATGTGACCATGCAATCTGGGCAGAGAGGTGCATCTGCAGCTAGGTGGTGCAGTGAGTGGCGACTGTCCTATGCCCAGGGCTAGGTGTCCGCGGCCTGGCAATCTGACTGATCAGCATGCATTTCCGTCTGTCCATACATCAGCTGGGGCAGAAAACTAGACCAAGACAGATACAGCTCCTTTTCTTCTATTTATATAGAAAACTAGCTGAAGAGCCCGGCGTTGCCTGGGCATAGTAAATATCTGTGGTTAGTTATAGCACCTCACTTCTCTTATTTTCCCATCACGCCTCTCATTTTCCCCATCACATCTTTCATTTTCCCCCTCACATCTCTCATTTTCTCCCTCACACCTCTCATTTTCCCCCTCACTCCTCTTATTTTCCCCCTCACTCCTCTCATTCTCCCCTAACACTTGTCATTTCGACCTCACATCTGTCATTTTCCGATCACTCCACTATTTTCCATCACTCCTCTCATTTTGCACTCACACCTTTTCATTTTCACCTCACACCTCTCATTTTCACCTCAGTATATACATGTTTGTCATCTCCCTTATATATAGTATACACCTGTATGTCATCTCCTGTATATAGTATATACCTGTATGTAATCTCCCCTGTATATAGTATATACCTGCTGTGTGTCATCTCCCCTGTATATAGTATATACCTGTATGTCATCTCCTCCTATATATAGTATATACCTGTATGTAATCTCCTCCTGTATATAGTATATACCTGTATGTCATCTCACCTATATATAGTATATACCTGTGTGTCATCTCACCTATATATAGTATATATCTGTGTGTCATCTCCTCCTGTATATAGTATATACCTGTATGTCATCTCCTATACATAGCATATACCTGTATGTCATCTCCTATACATAGCATATACCTGTATGTCATCTCCTCCTGTATATACTATATACCTGTAGGTAATCTGCTCCTGTATATAGTATATACCTGTGTGTCATCTCCTCCTGTATATAGTATATACCTGTATGTCATCTCTTCCTGTATGTAGTATGTACCTGTATGTCATCTCCTCCTCTATATAGTATATACCTGTGTCATCTCCCCTGTAAATAGTATATACCTGTGTGTCATCTCCTCCTGTATATAGTATATATCTGTATGTCATCTCCCCCTGTATTAGACCTCGTTCACACGTTATTTGGTCAGTATTTTTACCTCAGTATTTGTAAGCTAAACTGGCAGCCTGATAAATCCCCAGCCAACAGTAAGCCCACCCCCTGGCAGTATATATTAGCTCACACATACACATAATAGACTGGTCATGTGACTGACAGCTGCCGGATTCCTATATGGTACATTTGTTGCTCTTGTAGTTTGTCTGCTTATTAATCAGATTTTTATTTTTGAAGGATAATACCAGACTTGTGTGTGTTTTAGGGCGAGTTTCGTGTGTCAAGTTGTGTGTGTTGAGTTGTGTGTGGCGACATGCATGTAGCGACTTTTGTGAGATGAGTTTTGTGTGGCGACATGCGTGTAGCAACTTTTTGTGTGTCGAGTTGCATGTGACAGGTTAGTGTAGCAAGTTGTGTGCAGAAAGTTTTGCGCATGGCGAGTTTTATGTGTGGTGCGTTTTGAGTATGTGCAAGTTTTGTGTGAGGCAACTTTTGCATCTGTTGCAACTTTTGTGCACGTGGCAATTTTTCCGCGTGTGCAAGTTTTGCGTGTGGCGAGTTTTCCATGAGGTGAGTTTTGCATGTGGCGAGTTTTGAGCGGCGACTTTTGTGTTTCGACTTTTATGTGGTGAGGTTGGTGTATGTGTGGTGAAATGTGCGCTGAGGGTGGTATATGTGTTCGAGCACGTGGTAGTGTGTGGCGCATTTTGTGTGTGTGTTCATATCCCCGTGGTGGTGTGGTGATTATCCCATGTCGGGGCCCCACCTTAGCAACTGTATAGTATATACTCTTTGGCGCCATCGCTCTCATTCTTTAAGTCCCCCTTGTTCACATCTGGCAGCTGTTAATTTGCCTCCAACACTTTTCCTTTCATTTTTTCCCCATTATGTAGATAAGGGCAAAATTGTTTGGTGAATTGGAAAGCGTGGGGTTAAAATTTCACCTCACAACATAGCTTTGACGCTCTCGGGGTCCAGACGTGTGACTGTGCAAAATTTTGTGCCTGTAGCTGCGACGGTTCAGATGCCAATCCCGGACATACATACATACACACACACATACACACATTCAGCTTTATATATTAGATGTCCTATTGAGAGCAGTTAGATGCTAACATTTCCAGCTGTCAGTACTAATGGAAGCTTAGGCTCTGTGTACAGAGCGTTTCTGCCCACAGTCTGGATGGCCGCTATACAAAACTACTATCACACAGAATCTAACTTTTATTTTTGCAGTGTGTCAGTTTGTATATGGAGGTGCACCAGACACGTTCTTTTTCATACCTCTATGATCCCATTCACTGCCCGCTCTGCATATATGGCCGGTTTCACACGTTGTGATTAGTGATGAGCGAATATACTCGTTACTCGAGATTTCTCGAGCACACTCGGGTGTCCTCCGAGTATTTTTTAGTGCTCGGAGATTTAGTTTTCTTCACCTCAGCTGAATGATTTACATCTCTTAGCTTGATTACATGTGGGGATTCCCTAGCAACCAGGCAACCCCCACATGTACTTATGCTGGCTAACAGATATAAATCATTCAGCTGCGGCGATGAAAACTAAATCTCCGAGCACTAAAAAATACTCGGAGGTCACCGGAGCATACTCGCTCATCACTAGTCCTGATATGTCCAGTACCGGAAAAAATGGTGTCAGGGTGTCTACTACGTGCGGCAACCATGTGCCGCATCAGTACCACATGGACGGCTGCCGGGGAAGAAGCACTACAGTAAGCGCTGTTCCCCAGCGGCTGTTGCTGAAGTCGGCTCTCATCATTCTCCCATGCTCTGCCGGCGATCGGCACGAGCAGAGGAGAATGATGTCCGAACTATGACAGCAGGTGGGGGCTTTTGGGACTCTTACCTCCATCATCCGACACTTGCTGCCGCTAATAACAGTGACAGCAGGAGCGGATGATTGGGATATTCCACAGCTGCCGTTGCCTGCGATCTAATTAAATAAATGAATGAAAAACCCGACGTGGGTTCCCCCCTATTTTCTTGAACTAACCAGACAAAGCTCACAGCTGGAGGCTGCAACCCTCATTGCCAGCTTCTGCAAGGTTGGGTATCAAGAATAGAGGGGTCCCCACGCTGTTTTTAAATTATTTAAATAAATAATTAGCAAACCGGCGTGGGGTCCCCCGTATTTTTGACAACCAGCTGGAGGCTGGTATTCTCAGGCTGGTAAGGGGCCATTGTTATGGGCCCCAGCGTAAAAACAGCAGCCCGCAGCTGCCCAGAAAAGGCGCATCTATTAGATGCACCTTTTCTGGCGCTTTGCCCAGCTCTTTCCACTTGCCCTGTAGCAGTGGCAAGTGGGGTTCATATTTGTGGGGTTGATGTCACCTCTGTAATGACAGGTGACATCAAGCCCACTGCTTAGTAATGGAGAAGTGTCTATAAGACATTTAAGGATTTGTAGAGGTAATGACCAACGTCCAGGAATATCCTCCACACACCTGGTGAGTGTGTCATTCTACCTAACATCACCCTGGGAGTACGGCCATAATTTTATAATTTACGACTGAATGTGGCTCTTTAGGCCTCTGGGAACTTGAAGGGCTTATGGTAATGGTATATTAGACACAGGGGAAAACTTCCAACTTACACTTTTGGCTAAGTGCAGAAATGCAATGTGTATGTGACCTTGCATCAACCTTAATAATGACACTCCACCAGTGGTGCAGTCATTTGTCTGTATATGTCTGCAGTATTCAGTACTGTGAAATAATAGACAGTTTTGGCCCATGTACACCTATGACCAATCAATCATGGCCAGAAACATGACGGAAATAGAGCATATAATATTCCCAGCGAAGCCGTGTGGAAGTGGATTTTCTCCTGCTGATCATTGCACCTGTGAATGTCCCCTTTATCTACTTACACTATCAGAGACTTCATCATTGTTCTGGGTGCTCAGGAAATTTAGATAATCTTCTTTTTTCGAGTCCGAAAGATCTTCCTCTTCATACTCTGTCTGATAATCAGATTCATCTGCAAGAGAAACATTTATTATACCTTGCTGGCTTAAAGGATGCTGGGAAAATGCGAGGGCCACCAGCGGGTCTGTACAATTACAGCCCTACGTGTGATAAGGAGATATTTCCATTACAGAATGGATGAACAGGAATCACAGCTCATGCAAAGGAGAACAGAAAAGAATGGCTTCATCCAATTATTGGCAGTGTGAGGATAATCGGGTTATACACGGCGTGGCCCCTGGGACCCTCAGCACACAAAAGAATGCAGGAACGTAAAGGCTGAAAAACAAATGTGCAGCCTCCAGCAGGAGAACTGGGTAGAGATTTACAGGAATTCACTGGAATTGATGGGAATCAGCGGCAGGAGATGGAGGTCGGGGGCCGGAAGTGAACAGTCCTCACCTGCTCTCATCATTCACTCAGCTCGGTGGGGAGATCATAACCTTCCCCCTCATTCCTTGAGTCGGTGACTTCAGTAATAATTGATATTGTAAAACCAATATTCTCTAATCATTATGGGGCTAAGTGATGATATTAACCCTCTCTTGCCTTTGATGTTTCATCAGACCCGTCATATAAAGATCACGCAGCTTTGGGTTGAGTAGCGAGCTTTCCTACACACCTATTTCCGCTTCTTGTGCGGTCTGTGTGACTGGTAGCAAACAACAGATTATTATAATAACTACGCTCTTCGCTCTAACATGGTGTCATGAATGCCCGAGCAACTGTGTAGCCCCTGCAGGACCAGGCTTACTATGCAAGGACATAAACCCTCTCCTCAAATGCTTCCATGTAAGACAAACTGATGTTGCGGTAGTTACCCCACATGTACAGGTGGTCACAATGATATACCACCTATGTATATATGGTAACTGACAGCTACATGGGTCTTCAGAAACCTCAGTGATGTCAGAAATAAAGATTAAAGTGGTGGAACTATCATTTTTGCTCAGTTCACTGTGTAGGAAAATCCTTAACACCTATTCCCCAGTGTGTGTACGGATGTATTGAGGACAATCAATCTACGTCTGTCCAGCTGTTGCAAAACTACAACTCCCAACATCTGACAGACAGCAACTGGGAGGGCCACAGGTCCATAACCTACTCCTGCTCTGGAACAACCTGCTGGTAGATAGGAGGAGTAGATCGATGGTTGATATTTGCGTAGTGAGAAAATCAGCACCACTTATTGATTGTGATTCCTGCTTGCTCTGGAGTTTGAGTCTCGGGGTGGAGAAAACTCCATGATTGACAGCTCGGACGTACATGCTTATATAGGGCAGGTTATTAATCAGTGAGGGTGTGCGGAATCTATCAACCCAGAGTGAGCAGGGAATTACAGCCATAAATTACAAGTAATACTCAATCATTCTCCAAAAACCAACCATCCATGTGCCAGGCTCCTCCTGCTCTACAGTAAGCAGCCGGCAGGTGGATTATTATTCAGCTTGGTAATCATTTATTTATTAATACATTAGTTATTATACCCTGTTAATTAGATACAACGGCGTCCATCTAATGCCCTGTGAGCGGCGCCGCACACCCCGGCTCTTTTCTTTGGGCCCATATTCCCGGCTCTTGTATGGGAAACTTACCGTCCACGACAGCTGCTTTGACAGGTTCTATCCTTGACACTATTTCGGCCAAATCTGTGAAAGAGGCGTTAGGGCAAGTGTTCAGCTGTGGAGTGAAAGCAACAAGTGTCAGATAATGACAGGCTGATATGGCTCCTCGCAGGCTTATTATGTGCCTTATACTTAAGTAGTGTTTCCATAGGAAATAAAGGGAAAATCTATTTCCAACATCTCTCCAAGATCTCTAGACATCAGCCTGAAAGTCAGATTATAATTTTTTAACAATTTTTCTATGTTATGACTTATTTTTTTTAACCTCATGTACAAGTTGGATAAACAGATACTGTAATGTTGTATTGGTATTTTAACAATGTATCATGTATAGGTGATACACAGACAAATGTGTTCCATTCTGGGGCTGCTATTTTATGGGGTACGTCCACTTTAAATATCAACTTTACACCAACATCCTAATCAATAAACCCAGTCACACAT
Organism: Ranitomeya variabilis; assembly: GCF_051348905.1. Classification (NCBI taxonomy): domain Eukaryota; kingdom Metazoa; phylum Chordata; class Amphibia; order Anura; family Dendrobatidae; genus Ranitomeya; species Ranitomeya variabilis. Next base: position 249,981,284 of record NC_135233.1, on the reverse strand, counting down.
CCTGGGGTCTCTAGGTCATCAGCTAGAAGTGATGGATACAAGGGTGTTAAAAGCGGACAACACTGACCCCTCAACTACTCTGCCTGTCTCTATATCAAGGTCTCTAACTGCTTCCATAACACAATAAATCATCCCAGTGGGGCGAGCGCTCAGCTACACTTGGACAATCTGTATAAGACTGTGACCGGCTCTGAGGCCATAGGTGGCGGCAATTGTGACATTTTGTCTCCACACTGAGGTTTCTGTGTACCAGTCACCCCCTGCAGTTCACAGTGATGGAATCGATGAGAAAAGCTTTAACTTTCCTTTTACATCGTACGCAATCACGTGCAGAAAGCTGAGAAATGTCACCGGTTCAATGAAATCAAGTCAGTGGGACTGAATTTCTACCACATCCTGCTCTCCTGTAAATAGGGCATCGATCTGCACTGAACTCTGCAATTAAGTTTCCTTATATTTTTATTTCAGTTTGGAGCGGTCAAACGCTCAGCGCCATAAAGGAAGCAAATAGTCACCATAACACCAAAACACCACACATTGCAGGTGATCCGAGAGCTGTAACAATACTATTCCCCACTATGTCTAAGAATATAACTACTATAAAACTGCTCCTATGTACAAGAAAATAACTACTATAATACTGCCCCTATGTATAGGAATATAACTACTATAATACTGCTCCTATGTACAAGAATATAACTATTATAATACGGCCCCATGTATAGGAATATAACTACTATAATACTGTTCCCGTGTACAAGAATATAACTACTATAATACTGCTCCTATGTACAAGAATATAACTATTATAATACTGTCCCTATGTACAAGATTGTATCTAATATAATAATGCTAATATGTAAAGAATAACTATTATAATGCTGATCCTATGTACTAGAATATAACTACTATAATACTGCTCCTATGTTCAAAAATATAACTACTATAATACTGCCCCCTATGTACAAGAATAGAACTACTATAATACTGCTCCTATGTACAAGAATATAACTACTATAATACTGCCCCCGTGTACAAGAATATAACTACTAGAATACTGCCCCCTATGCCCAAGAATATAACTACTATAATACTACTCCTATGTACAAGAATATAACTATTATAATACTGCCCCTATGTACAAGATTGTATCTAATATAATAATGCTAATATGTAAAGAATAACTACTATAATACTGCCCCCTATGTACAAGAATATAACTACTATAATACTGCCCCCTATGTACAAGAATATAACTACTATAATACTGCTCCTATGTGCAAGAATATAGCTACTATAATACTGCCCCTATGTACAAGATTATAACTACTATAATACTGCTCCTATGTTCAAAAATATAACTACTATAATATTGCCCCCTATGTACAAGAATATAACTACTATAATACTGCTCCTATGTACAAGAATATAACTACTATAATACTGCCCCCTATGTACAAGAATATAACTACAATAATACTGCATATATACAAGAATATAACTACTATAACACTGCCCCCTATGTACAAGAATATAACTGCTATAATACTGTCCCTGTGTACAATAATAAAACAGATAATAATAAAACAGATATGATGGAGAACAGAATAGGTTTGGTAATAGTTGGCACTGGTGATGGAAGTTGCACCCTCACCTGCCTTATGGTAACAGACAACACAAGGACAAAAGCACAGCTCACTAGGCACCTTGGTTGAATATTCCTCCTCATTTACAGTGTATATAATAATCTCAGGTTTATTAACCTCTCAGCACACAGTCACATGACAAATCATAACCGGTTGTCTAGCACTCATATCCCACAGGCCCTCCCCTGGAAAGTGATGATGCCAGTGCCCCTACCAGAGGTCTAATTATCTTCTCCAATGATTCCAGTAAATCTCCCCACTGGTTGTGCAGCTCTGTGTCCTACATCTGCCATGTAGGAGGTTCCTAATGATAATGGGGCGCTCTGACGTCTTCCTGAGACATGTGCTATGAGCTTTAATGATGCCTCAATAAAATAACTGGACACTCACTATAGAGGCTGTGTACAACAAGACTAGGTCAAATAGGGCACACCACTAACAAATATGCATAAAATCTCATTATTATATTGTGGGGAACTCAGATATAAACTGTGGTTGGGAGTACTGTAACAGTAAACCACATGTAATCAGCCTAGGAGAACTTACGTCTGAAGTTTTGGATTTACAGGTGTCCTGACGATCCTTTAGCATCTTTTCAATCACCCCGCTGCGGCCCCACACGTTAAATACAGTATTTCCATGCTGGTGTCCAACATCCTGAAGTCAGGAGAGAAGGGGTTAGCTTCGATATGGCACAACAAGGGCATGGGCATTGTGCTCGAATGGTGCCTGGCATTCATTCACCTAACTATTGGTAACTTCATCCTGGGCTACTGTTGGGTGGACACAAAATAAAGTACAATAACTGCTTGCAGTAGAGGACCCTGTAATGTACCTGAAGCTCACAAATGTAATGGATAATGCTACATAAATGAAATGTGCTGCAGTGTAGGTATGTCACCAGGGGGCCGCAACAAGGCAGGCACATCTCCCAGGGGGACTGTGGCAGGGCAGGCACGTCACCCAGGAGGGGCCAGGGCAGGGCAGACACGTCACCTAGGGGGGACGCAACAGGGCAGGCACATCACCCAGGGCAAGCCGCGGCTAAGCAGGCAAGTCACCCAGGGCAAGCCGCGGCTGGGCAGGCACATCACTCAGGACAAGCCACGGCAGGGCAGGCACATCACCCAGGACAAGCCACGACAGGGCAGGCAGGTCACCCAGGGCAAGCCGCGGCAGGGCAGGAAAATCACCCAGGACAAGCCACGGCAGGGCAGGCACGTCACCCAGGGCAAGCCGCAGCTGGGCAGGCACGTCACCCAGGGCAAGCTGCAGCAGGGCATTAAGCTGTTAAGAGGCAGCCGAGAGTTAACAGAAAAGCAGCCCCATTTCAATATAAGCTCTGGATGAGACAGGAGGTGCAGACCTCATCTTTTACACTGCAGACACATCTAGATGGTAACATTCTTCCCTTGTCAAAATTTAAAATAAGCTGAAATCACCAGAGTCTCCAATAACCAGAAGTGACATGGGCTGATTCATGGTGAGACAGTCAAGTTTACTGGCTGTGAGGGAGAAAAGCCTGAGTGGTTTAATTAAAAGACACTTCTACCAGAGGCTTTCTTCTGTCACCTGTGAGTTATGGAGAGCAGTGAATGCTGCCAGAGCCTAGAGATAAGAGGGACTCTTCTACAAGGACAACTTAGGCTACGTTCACATTTGCGTTGTGCGCCGCAGCGTCGGCGCCGCAACGCACAACGCAAACAAAAACGCCGCAAAACGCATGCACAACGCTGCGTTTTGCGCCGCATGCGTCCTTTTTTTCATTGATTTTGGACGCAGCAAAAATGCAACTTGCTGCGTCCTCTGCGCCCGGACGCGGGCGCCGCAGGGACGCATGCGGCGCAAAACGCAAGTGCGACGCATGTCCATGCGCCCCCATGTTAAATATAGGGGCGCATGACGCATGCGGCGACGCTGCGGCGCAGACCGCAAATGTGAACGTAGACTAAGATGTTATGTTAATCTGGATCCTCTGGAGTCATTCTTAGCCAGAGACCATGTAAAGAGATGTAGTGGAAGTAAGAAGAATGGACCACTGGCTGCTGCACCGGTATGACCCCATAGACTCCTCAATCTCAAGTGAGAGGAAAAAAAGGTATGGGGGTCCTGTAGATGTAACTCCTCCACTTCCCACCTTTGCAGAGCGGATGTATCATTAACACTCAGAACTCTGGTGGGGCAGATCAGACGAACCCATTGGTGTTTAATGACCCCTTCCCCTAAAAAAAAAAAAAAAAAAAAAGGATGCATACACAAATCTCATCAAATTTTCCAAATTCTAGTGTTCCATATCTATCGATGGGAGGTCGGATGTACTCGCAGTACTCATTATTCATCACCATCTCAAGCTGACGCACACAACACACATAGGCCAAGCGTGTCTGGATCTCTGCCATGTTCAGCACCTGAGGGGGCAAACAATAAAGGGCATACAGTCAAGTATTGCTCCCCAGTACGAATAGTTCAAATCAGACAGACAGGCCAGCTTCCGCTGCCATAAAACTACAAGTCCTAGACATCATCTGTTATGGTGCTTGTGCCACAGCTCCTAGCAGATCTACATGCCTCCATGCTGACAGACTGTAGACTGCCCCTGTGTCGTCCTATCTGGCAGCCGTATTCCTTTCTATCTTTCCTCTATCGAGACATTTGTTAGGCTACAAAGTATGACACAGATGGAGGCAGTACAAGCCTGCAGCCATTGGTCTGCAGACGACGTAGATCTGGGGATTTATTATGATGGAATATAGGCTGAACTGGATGGACAAATGTCTTTTTTCGGCCTTACTAACTATGTTACTATGTGACCTGAAGACACAATTCTGGTGGACATTTTTATTGACAGCAATTTGCGACGTTACTTCATTTTAAATTTTCGATTACTTTGCACAATCCGTCTCCTTACTCTGAGTTGTCTGTGGAGCTTTAGCCTTCAGTTTTATTTGGCACGTACATACATTCGCTGGATGCAGAGTCTACTCTGATTTACTCCAGCTGAATGCTCGGCTGCGCCGAGGCTTCCGCACCACTTGATTTGATGGTCAGTGTGAAGCGGGTGCCCCCTGGGGATGGAGGCACAGTCTGTGTAGTACATGGGAAGTCTCACCTTTACGCGCTCCGCAAGTGGATTCCACCTTTTCCACAGTAACCACCAACCAGACAGGGAGTCGCCATAGTTTGTCAGATCAGTCTCGTCCCTGCTGCCCACATCAATGGCTATAACCACTTTGGCACCCATGGAGCGGGCAACATCGGCTGCCAGAGAAAAGGTAGCAAAGAAATTAACCCTTGACTGCGATGAGCTCATTGTGTGAAGTCAGAATCCTCATCTCTGCATTTAATGTTGGCTTTCTTAGACTCTCGCCCTCGTCCGAACTCTATAACACTAACACCTACGTACTGAGATATTTTGCAGTCTCTTCCCTCCTTGCATTTGGCTAGGAAAACAAAGCGACATTTAATTGCAGTTGACCCCAGTATTGCCAGATTACAATGGGGTCCGTCTGGATTTTGTAGTCACGCTGCATACCTGGCAGATTATTGATGTAACCTCCATCCATTAACAGATGCCCGTCTTTGGGGTCACACAGTGGGGGCATGTACCCGGAGAGAGACATGCTGGCACGCACATACCGCCAGAGGCAACCTGCACAGAAAGGAGCAATAAGAGAAAGCAAGAAAGTGGGTGACGAGAAGCAACGATCAGCCCATTATATTAGTGACAGAAAGACGTTCTCACCATCATCAGAAAATGGGGTCTGAAGAAATGATGATGGGATAGTAGTACCAGCGCTGATAGTGTACACAGAGCAGTGCCCTACCCCATTGTATGCCATATTCATATCATACCAGTGTAATGTGAAGCCCACAGCGACACAACGGTCCGTGTAGAGCATTTAATAACACATTCATACACTCCATGTGAGACAATCTCCATCAGATCGTTGATGCATAATAATGTATGGAGAGCTACAAGTTGTGGGGGTCCCACGCTGACACTCCATCAGAACCTGTCAATATCCACTAATCATTCATTATATACCTCAAGGATACCCACTTGGGTGGCCCTGTGGTTTTCACATTCCCTGCAGAATAAAAGCCCTCCCCCCACACATGTGCTGCTCTTTACTACATGCTGCGCTCAATTTAAAGGGGCAGTGTCAATAAAAGTTGTAATCTGTAATGTGATAAGGACAGTCTTAAGGCTCCGTCACACTTAGCGATGCTGCAGCGATATAGACAACGATGCCGATCGCTGCAGCGTCGCTGTTTACTCGTTGTGTGGTCGCTGGGGAGCTGTCACACAGACAGCTCTCCAGCGACCAACGATGCCGAGGTCCCTGGGTAACCAGGGTAAACATCGGGTTGCTAAGCGCAGGGCCGCGCTTAGTAACCCGATGTTTACCCTGGTTACCAGTGTAAAATGTAAAAAAACAAACAGTACATACTCACCTTCGCGTCCCCCGGCGTCAGGCTTCCTGCACTGACTGAGCGCCGGCCCTAACAGCAGAGCGGTGACGTCACCGCTGTGCTGTGCTTTCACTTTACGGCCGGCAGTCAGTCAGTGCGGGAAGCAGACGGCAAGGGACCTGACGTACACCGGAATGTGAGTATGTAGTGTTTTTTTTTTTTTACATTTACGATGGTAACCAGGGTAAACATCGGGTTACTAAGCGCGGCCCTGCGCTTAGTAACCCGATGTTTACCCTGGTTACCAGTGAAGACATCGCTGAATCCGTGTCACACACACCGATTCAGCGATGTCAGCGGGACCTCAACGATCAAAAAAAGGTCCAGGCCATTCCAACACGACCAGCGATCTCACAGCAGGGGCCTGGTCGCTGCTACGTGTCAAACATAGCGAGATCGCTACTGAGGTCGCTGTTGCGTCACAAAACTTGTGACTCAGCAGCGATCTCGCTAGCGACCTCGCTTAGTGTGACGGGGGCTTTAGAAAAGGTCATAAGCCCTTAACTGTATCCTATTGCATGTATAATACTTTCTCAATAAAGACCCCATACCTGGGGCCCCTTAGACTGGTCCACCAAACTTTAAAAAAACTTAAAATTGGCATTTGAAGAGCGAAGTGTTTGCCAGACTTAAACCAACAATGTCCAAAAGGAGTCCAACATCAGGGATCTTCCTCTTAAAGATAAACCTACGACTGGACTGCAGAGCGTGCAGGTGAAGTGCCATCCCGCCACCATTATGAGAGTAAGGACAGGTTATTTCTGGAAGGACCAAGCTCCCATCATCATCTCTCCATATAACTGGCAATGTCAGGAAACTGCAGAGGATCCATAGGACTCTATTGTGTGGGTGGTGAACTGAGAATTAATGAAGGAGTAGTGAAGTCCCTGCTGTCGCCATGAGTCACCTGCTGGAAAATCTGAGGCAGCTTTGAATGTGGGAAGAGCGTATTATGAGGATGGATAGCGGCGAGATAAGAGCAGAAGCAGAAGGGCAGAACTGACAGCGATCGTGTAACAGGAGATTCACTTATCTACCTGTAGATCCCGCAGCTTCATTTACTGACTGTAGAACTGAACATCATGTTCTCTTATGTGCTACATAGTGAGAGGCAGGGGGATTATTAAATTAGTCAGATAAAGGCCCATCGCACACATTCAGTTCGCTGCGTGCCCGTCACAGCCGGAGAATGCAACTTATGTCCATGGATGGCTCACTGATTTCAATGGGGATATGAAAAGTATTCTTCCTCCTGAGAACTTCCCACACTGACGGCGCTTGTCTTTGGGTATTGTATAATAGTTCACAAACATAATATCACGTTTCTCCCAGGAGGTCTGGATATGGGATGACAGACTCAGACAGATACCTACCGTCTGTGTGCACCCTCATGGTGGAAGCAGTTATGTCAGTAGTGATGTTGAAATATGGAATCCAGAGATCCTAAAAGAGCAAGTACAAGCACAGGTGTCTATAATATCTGTAATGCACACACATACATGGACACGCACTAGGAGTAGTGGTCCCACAGCCTCACTCACCTCTATCTGCTTGTCCTTGAATGTGCAGCTGATGCTGTTATTGAAGGCTGCCCCTGAGAACATGGAGGTGATGGGGTAAGTCAGGTCTAGGACTTTCTTGAAGACGGATGTCATGTCCTTGGAGGAAAAAATAAAGCACATGTAATATCCCACTTATAATATGGTATCTGTAGTTTGTCACCACAACTATCAGATTAAATGTATTGCCCTCCGTCTCCTCACTACTAATTGTAAGAGGTTTGTAGGGTTGGTGTAACGTGCACAGATCAGATCAGTCTCCAGCAATATTTCTACTACAGATGACATTTCCTGTAACCCTAATTATCCTGGGAGTGGCACCACCATCACCACTGCTATATGCAGATTATACACTGCTCAAAAAAATAAAGGGAACACTTAAACAACAGAATATAACTCCAAGTTAATCAAACTTCTGTGAAATCAAACTGTCCACTTAGTAAGCAACACTGTTTGTTCTGGCTGATGTTTTGGTCACTTTTGAATGTTGGTTGTGCTTTCACACTCGTGGTAGCATGAAGTGGACTCTACAACCCACAGAAGTGGCTCAGGGAGTGCAGCTCATCCAGGATGGCACATCAATGCGAGCTGTGGCAAGGTTTGCTGTGTCTGTCAGCGTAGTGTCCAGAGGCGCTACCAGGAGACATTCCAGTACACCAGGAGACGTGGAGGGGGCCGTAGGAGGGCAACAATCCAGCAACAGGACCGCTACCTCAGCCTTTGTGCAAGGAGGAACAGGAGGAGCACTGCCAGAGCCCTGCAAAATGACCTCCAGAAGGCCACAAATGTGCATGTGTCTGCACAAACTATTGGAAACCGACTCCATGATAATGGTCTGAGTGCCCAACGTCCACAGATGGGGGTTGTGCTCACAGCCCAACACAGTGCAGGACGCTTGGCATTTGCCACAGAACATCAGGATTGGCAAATTCATCACTGGTGCCCTGTGCTCTTCACAGATGAAAGCAGGTTCACACTGAGCACATGTGACAGAGTCTGGAGACGCCGTGGAGAGCGATCTGTTGTCTGTAACATCCTTCAGCATGACCAGTTTGGCAGTGGGTCAGTAATGGTGTGGGGTGGCATTTCTTTGGAGGGCCACACAGCCCTCCATGTGCGCGCCAGAGGTAGCCTGACTGCCACTAGGTACCAAGATGAGATCCTCAGACCCCTTGTGAGACCATATGCTGGTGCGGTTGGCCCTGGGTTCCTCCTAATGCAGGACAATGCCAGACCTCATGTGGCTGGAGTGTGTCAGCAGTTCCTGCAAGATGAAGGCAATGAAGCTATGGACTGGCCCGTCTGTTCCCCAGACCTGAATCAAATTGAACACATCTGGGACATCATGTCTTGCACCATCCACCATCCACTTGCACCACAGACTCTCCAGGAGTTGGCGGATGATTTAGTCTAGGTCTGGGAGGAGCTCCGTCAGGAAACCATCTGCCGCCTCATCAGGAGCATGCCCAGGCGTTGTAGGGAGGAAATACAGGCACATGGAGGCAACACACACCCACAACTGAACATCATTTCCTTGTCTTGAGGCATTTCCACTGAAGTTGGATCAGCCTATAATTTGATTTTCTACTTTGATTTTGAGCATCATTCCAAATCCAGACCTCCATGGGATATTCATTTTGATTTACATTGATAATTTTTATGTTTTATTGTTCTCAACACATTCCACTATGTAATTAATAAAGATTTGCAACTGAAATATTTCATTCAGTGATATCTAGGATGTGGTATTTTAGTGTTCCCTTTATTTTTTTGAGCAGTGTATACTGAAGCTTTAAGAATCTGGTTTATGAGTCTGTGTGTGACATTGAGGGACTCACAACCCAGCATGCTAGAGATGTAGAAAAGGACAAGAGTAACGCAGATTACAACCGCAGCTCTGAGGTTCTTATGTTTTACAAATCCACAGTTAATATGCCAAAGTGACCAAGATCTGTAGTGCCGGCCTTCTCGGCTATCCTACACCCACATCTGGGACATTTCTGCCTTTACGCACCACAACTTATACCATCGACAGTCCCCGCTGTCTTACCACCAGTTCTGTGGTGTCCGTCCTCATTGAATCTGGATGGAGACGGACTGGTTGCTATGGACATGCTGCCGGACCACCCTGATTAAAAGACTGTGGTTCTGATATTGTGTCTATGGGAGCCCAGACAGACATGTCAGTTGTTTATTTCAAGACTCGCAGCAAAGAGGCGGAGGAGCGTCATCGATTATATTAAAGAGGAATATATTTTCCTTTACTTTGCACCACAAGTTCATATCCATTGATTTCACCCATAGGCCTCTATATTATTATAGGGAAGCTGAAAACAGAATCAGACTGCCTGAACTACGGGGAGCATGAATCCTTCACCGCCTCTGTCATTACAGCCAGGTAGGTGTCACTATGGATATACTGTGGCATTTCAGAGAAAAACATACTTTTAAGAGTCAGTCATTAACTGGGTGACTAGTCCTAGAGGCTGGTCCCCAATGGCTTCTTCCCACCCCCTGTACTATAGAGAAGCGCCAGGGACCCATCTCGACTAGTCACCCAAAACGGCTCAGTCCAAATCAGTTTTACTTAAACGCCACAGCACATGGTAGCAATAATGACTGTGGTTTGGGTAGCGTGTATCAGCTGTCTGGATCCCTTTAAGTCTTTATAACATATACCATATGGTCCACCTCTTCTGCTGGAGCCTTTAAGTGTCCTGGCTATGTAGATAGACTTCACAGGGTGGCGTTTGGCACAACACATGTTACCTGTGCTATGAGCCACGACTGCAGGAAAACCTACAGTGAAGTGGAAGAGTTAACAGCCCGAGTCGCCTCTGCTACCTTCATCCAGCCAAGCCCAGATCGGACTCATTACACTTCACAGGGCCTGACTTCCATTATGAAGACACTACCCGGGTGCTCTGTGCAGCGCTACCAATCTACGGGATGGGAATCCTGTCCTGGCATACAGTCATAGCAATTAGTTCTTGGTGACCCGCTTAGTGCCATGTCACATAGCATCTAGCTCCAAACAAGCATTTCCCTCTATATGGCTCCGTTTCAGCTTTGCAGCCAGTAATGCCATTATTAGATATGCTGCCCAGCTAGATACAGGACAAAAAATGCAAAAAAAATAACACAGAACAAGGAGCCACTCCAAGTGATGGGGGCCGTGTAAGTGAAGGAGGATCAGCATGGTAATGATATCAGTAAATGCTGCTGTGCATTCACTGAGCGGTGCCGATTAATTCTGGGCAAACAACAAACATATACACCATATAATATCACCACGTGTGTTACTTCAGTGGCATGGTGAGCAGAGTGGCTGCCACACAGCACTGGAGCAGCTTATCTTTTCCTGCAACAGGATCAGACAGGCAAAAATGACATTCTGTAACCTCTAAGCCCCTATAGGTGATGCCCAACAGGACGTCTGCAGATTCGGTAATAGGCGATATTAGCAGGTATTCTGCACCACTGATCATAGAGGTCAATGCACGAGACAGCCAGGAGAGTAACTATAGGGGGCACTCAGGCTACAGTCACCAGTCATAAGTGGACAGTACCTGACAAGGTTATTACATACCTTGTGGTGTGGCCTCAGGTTACACCGCTGGCTGCAATGTGTCCAAAGATATTCAATACAGTTGTTTTTAAAGATTGTACAAGCGAGCGTGGGACTGGCACCTAATACTGAAAACTGTAAATCTTAATAAAGTGGCCTACAGAGGAGCGACCCACCATGCACCACTCCCGGGCTCGGATCTTCATGCGGTTGAAGCTGCGCTCCTCTGCGTACAGCGCTCCCATAAAGGCCCCGATGGACGTCCCTCCGATCATGTCGATGGGAATCCCGGCTTCTATCAGAGCCTTGATGATTCCTACTTGGGAGCAACCCCTGAGAACAAACAAAGGCGGATCAGCGAAACATCTGCCACAAAAATATAAGGCTGAAACCTTCCGAAAGTAGGTATATGGGGGCACTCACATAGGTAATCGGCCAATTTAAATGACTACTAGAGATAAAGGGTTTATTTCCTTCCACATTAGAAGTGTAGTCCCTGTGCTCCCCCCCGGGCAGCACAGGGAGGAGACCACTCGCACAGACATTATTATACCAAACAGTAATTTTGGCGTCCACCAAATACACGCAGACTACGGGCTGTCAGATGATAGGCAGATTTACATATATCGCCATTTCACTGCCCTTGAAGTGATCAGCAGACATTATCCACAAGGGTCGGCTCTTTTTGTCTGTGCCTTGATCTGCACAGAACATGCCACCCCCCGCTAATCCTACAGCTGCAAATCCCAGTTATCTGACAAAAGCCACGGTGACCCAATGGAACAAATTACTCAGAGTTGGTTACATTATTCCCATTTTGGAGACTATAAAGTTAAATATCATCCCATTTTGTAAAGTCCAATTATTCAGCATCTTCTATACCTAAATTTCATCCAGCAGATGCAGATTCAGTCTCCTCTGCATCAGCTCTCTACAGAACTTATGCAGCTCAATGTGCAACATTCACAATCTCCTCTGCTAACGATTTAAGGAGTTTATCTATTGCTTGAAGCCCCAACTTTCGATTTGTAGGCAGCAAATCATAGAAAGTGGGAAAAAAGGTGTTTAAACGGACAGAAAAATGCCAAACTTCCTTATACAAGGGCAAATTAGAACCTAATATCTTGGCAGGATGGCGCCTGATAGAATAGTATCTATTTATATAATGGCCTTGTAATGTTTTCATTTCCTGTTCTGTCCAGATGTCACTGTATCCCAGAATTCCAAGCGGAGGAAGTTCACTGACCGCCATATGGAAACTGCTGCTGGTACCAACCTATTGCGCAGTACCACCAGCGGAACACCGTCGCACCTCACACACACTCTCACACGGTACCACCAGCGGAACACCGTCGCACCTCACACACACTCTCATATGGTACCACCAGCGGAACACCGTCGCACCTCACACACACTCTCATATGGTACCACCAGCGGAACACCACCACACACACACTCTATACACCGTACGCATCACACACACACTGTATACGTCGTACACAGCCTCTTGCGCGGTACCACCAGTGGAACACCGTCACGAACACAACACCACTGGGATCATCCGAATGATTCACTGACTGCCGCCATCTTTGTACAGGAGGAGTGCATGCGCAGTTTTAATGTGACCGCAGCTATCTGTCTGCACAAAGATGGCGGCTGACTGATTTGCTGCGCCTGCGCTAATGACGCGCAGGTGCAGTGAATCATTCGGCTGATCCCGGCGGCAGATGTGCAACGTGTCTACAGGCAGAGGAAGCCGGTCACATTAAAGGGGTTTTCCCACGAATTAAAGTTTATTTTAAAAATTGACTGTGTCTGACCGTGTACGGAGCATACCACATCTCCTGGGCAGGGGAGGAAGCAAAAGACAATACTGACATTACAAGCAGGGGATCACAGTGGATACATTTTGTGAGGTAAAATATTTCATTGACTGTTTTTAAAAAATATTTTACCTCACAAAATGTATCCTCTGCGATCTCCTGCTGTACTGTCAGTATTGTATTTTGCTTCTTCCCCTGCCCAGGAGCTGTGGTATGTTCGGTACACGGTCAGACACAGACAATTTTTAAAATTAACTTTTGTTCATGGGAAAACCCCTTTAAAAAGCAAATATCTACGCCAACATGGCTCCTCCTAAAAAGTGTGACAATGAAAGGAAAGCAGCAAAAGCACAACGTTGAAGACAACAACGGGCAAATGAGACTCTTGAAGAGCAACAGCATAGCTGGGACAAAAACAATGCATATAAGCGCAGGCGTCGAGCACATGAGTCCCCTGATGCAAGTCATTAGATTATCACAGGATGCCATTAGGCAACAACAGCGCCACATGCCTGCCCCATCGTGACATTACCACCCTCCCGATGTGATAGCATAGGGCCTCCATCTAGTGGATGTCAAACAGGAGCCGTGCAGTACCAGTCTACATCTGTGGGACTGGCCCTATAGAAGCGTTATCTTGTGCATCCCCCATTAAAGACATGGGACTGGCTGCTCACCAGCACTTTACACCTCTGTGCCATGCTCCATTTTACATTCTGCCTAGAATAGTTTCTCTCCTACCCCTGATCTACCATAGAGCCTGCACAGAGCCACGAGGGATCCTGAAGGATGGTGCATGGATAGTAAAGCTGACTAATGTCTGTCTCTTATTTCCTATGTGCGCCCCAGATGTCATCACGTGGAAGTCACAGCACAATTCCCATATACTCAGCGGCCGGCACAGATGAAATACACGTCTAGAGTCTGGTTTAGGATATAAAGGTCGCTGCGGGTAATGTCTGCACCATGTTTATTCCATGTTGGTGGCAGATTATCTGGTGTGTGCACTGTGTGAGCGGCTCCGGGGGTAGTTATATCACATGTACTGCTGAGATTTACACAACACAGGACCCCGCTCATCTCCTACATGTCATCATTTCTGACAAGGCCTCTCTTGCCGTGATTGTCGTGTAATCTGTTAATGGCAGCGTGTGATGGATCTGCAGCTGACCGTAGAAGCTGCCACCCTGATCATTTTCGGTATGTTCAGACCTACCCTATGGATGCGTCTTATGCAATGTCATCTACATGGAAAATAACATTGTAATAATGGGATAGTGATCCACAAACCCCCAACGATCAGCCGTGATCTGATTACACAGCAATTTACTGTATCTACTTCACAATCAGACTTTACTGTCAGGTACCACCATCTAACTGTATAATATCCTACAAAATAGACTGACTGTATAATGAAGTGATGGCAATACATTACCATGAATGTACGCGAGTCATAGCAGGGGCGATATAGGACAATAACGTGTCCTGGATCATAGTCTGCAGAGGCAGAGCAGCAGCGATTCCCACAGAATCATGTACCTACCCCCATCCTTACTGGAGGTGCCCAATAAATGTAGTTATCAATTGGGAACATTATTCCTGAGCCAGTCAGTCATAATTAACCTTTTCAATGGCATAACCGGACCGCTCCTGCAGTGGACGAGGTAAGATGTTGTGCCCACAGACAATCCAGTACCTATAAATCCACAGACGATGACATGATGGCTAAACATGGCAATCAGTCGTGGAGGATCTTAAGTGCTGCCTTTGGGCAGATCAGGGAGACTGCGCTCATTATTCATTCATCTACCCAGTGTGCGCAGGGCATGCAGGAAAATTGGTCACTCCAGTTCTCTGCCTCTACTGACCTGAACTAACACGTGGGATTAACAACGATCCTTCAGCAGCAGCAAAAACAGCACATACAGCCATCACCGTGACATACAGTGACAATCATTTCCGAATGTCTGGAGGACTCTATTGTATTATGTTGGAGAATAGTTGAGTCTTAGGGAATTCTGGGAGTTGTAGTTTACAAGACTTTGGAAGCAACTGGTCTAATGGCATATAATAATAGCATCTGATATTACAAAAAAACAGACAGCGTCGCTCCCCTCAAAATTACGCTCTGTACAGACTGTTACAGATTCCACCCATAAAGGCCTGTTCACAGCTGTATCATGGGTAGCGATCCCCTTATAAAGACATGATTCTGCTCACGACTGAAGATGACAATGTGACGTTTGCCCTTTAAGCGAGAGACGGTAACAGATGCCCTGCCTACGCGCTGAGTACATATGTGGGGGTGGCATTGTATTTGGGGAGAGCTGTATCCTCTGTTTCTACAGTCCGACCTGAAATTCCCTGCAGGACGTAAGACTATGGAGGGAAGAGCGCTGCGGGCGGCCAGCCCTTTATGTGATCACTAAAGTGGTTAATGTGCTGGATGGCAGAAGAAAGGATAATGGAATGAATATGCCAATTCATCCCCAGCCACCGTATTATTTCAGTTACCTGCAGGGGAGGGAACAAAGGGTCTTTGGTATCGCAAAGAAAACAAAGGCTGGAGAAAATCCTGTGTAAGTAGCTCAGGACCGGAAAGGTCATTAATAAACCCTGACAACATGTGTATCGTTTACACTAATGTTACTATTCCTTGGAACTGTTCCCAGAGAATTGACTTGCTATTAAATTGACAGGATTGGATGTCTGGCCACAAATGTGTATGGCCGAGAAAAAGAAAATGTAAGGAAAGAAAGATGTAGGGTTGTACAGGAATAGAAAAACATGGCTGCTGCCTTACAGAAACAGCTCCACCCTGTCCATAAATTATGTGTGTTATTGAAACTTACCGTAGCTTCATTTACATCAAGGGTACAAATCTGTAGTACCTGAATCAACCCATGGACGGGTGTGGCGCTGTTTATGCGGCCATGTTTTTTGTTAATCCTGTACAACCCCTTTACAAACAAGGTCACACACTCTGTGTGCCATAAGGGTGGTCACTTCCACTTTGACAGCCATCAGGCCAGAACTCTTGCTCTTAAATCAGTACTCCAGGATTTTTACCTTTCAGTGCAAACTATTAAAGAATGTGAGAATTCTGAGTTGTCTGCTATGTTAATTCCTTTTTTGATATGATTTCCCCACTTGTGATAGGCTCCTCCCTATTAGCTCTCACAAGTAGGAGGCAGGGAAATGGACTGAAGTAGAATCTCATAGGATACACAGGAGATTCTGTAGTTCGCACGCACAAATAGTATAGACAACCAGTGTCAGCAGTTTTATCCATCATATCCCAATGACAAGGGCTGCAAACCAATCCATAAATATTACACGTATCTGGTGTGTAGCCACCCTTAGTCATTGTCACTATCCGCAACTATCTAACCTCTCTAACTCACCTCTCCCTCTTTCTGTCCACAACCTACTTCCCTCTTCTCTACAAGCGCACAATACCCACTACACAAACTTGCACACTCTCGCAGAAATCTCAAACACCTTGATCTATGCTCACTCTCCGAATCCCTTCTCCGTCTTACACACAACTTGCTCACATAATACAGATGCTGCTGCAGCTCTATGTAACACAACTGTTGCTCTTAAACCGGTTGCCCCCCACACATACTAAAGCTCGCATAATCAACAGGCAACCCTGGCACACCAGTCTGACTAAAGAACTGCGGCAGGCTTCCAGGGTTGCTGAGCGGAGATGGAAAAACATCTCATTCCAAAGAGCACTTTATCACATTCAAACAGTCTCTCGCTACTTTTAAGTCCACTCTCACTGCTGCTAAACAAACATACTTGTCATCTCTCATATCCTCCCTGTCTCACAACCTAAACAGCTATTCAACACTTTCAATTCTCTCCTCCATCCCCCAGCACACCTTCCCTTATCTCTCATCTCAGCTGAAGACTTTGCCTTATTCTTCAAGTCGAAGATTGATAACATCAGACAAAGCTTTTGCCCAAAGTCCCCACAGCCCCTTCTCATAGCTACCCAGCCCTCCTCCTACAAAACCAGCTTCTCCACTATTACAGAAGATCAACATTCTTCTCTATTCTCCAGATCACATCTCACCACCTATGCACTTGATCTGATCCTGTCCGAAACCAAACCCATCTCTTCAACCTGTCACTAACAACTGGTGTCTTCCCCTCATGATTCAAACATGCCTCGATCACACCCATCCTAAAAAAGCCCTTCCTTGACCCATCCTATCTGTCTAGCTATTTCCCCATATCACTTCTCCCCTATGCCACAAAACTACTGGAACATGAAGTTCATTTTGAACGGTCCTCCCAGCTCTCCTCCCACTCCCTCTTTGACCGCTTATGATCTGGCTTCCGACCGCATCATTCCACCGAAACTGTCCTAGTCACCAATGACCTACTAACTGCCAAATCAAAGAGACCCTACTCTGTTCTCCTCCTGGACCTGTCCTCTCCCTTCGACACAGTGAACCATTCCCTCTTACTACAGATTCGCTCATCTCTAGGCATCACAGACATGGCCCTATCCTGGATCTCTTCATACCAAACAGACCAGACATTCAGCATTTCCCACTCACACACCACCTCCTCATCTGACCCAGTCGGTGCCCCCCAAGGTGTAGTTCTAGGACTGGTGCTCTTCTCCATCTACACCTTTGGCCTGGGACAACTCCAAGTCCAACGGCTTTCAAGAAGTTACTTGGACAACTTTTTCACATACTCCTCACTTGGTCCCCATAAAATAATAAAGTTTATATTCACCTCCTGTGCTGGTGCCTCTCCCGTGGTGTGAGCACTCTGTCTCCTGTGAGGTTGTTGTGACACCGATGCCCAAGCAGTGCTAGTATTGCGGTCCCCACCTCCTGTCAAATTGAGCAGGAGGAGGAAGTCCGAGATCAGCTGCAGCACGGACTTCATTTTTATGTTCGATTTGTCCAAAGGTGGGGACAATGACGCCAGCAATAATTGGGCGCCGACATCACAACATCCGCACGAGAGCCCTGAGAGAGCGAGTGCCGACAACGCTGGAATGGCGCGGGCACGGGAGGTGAATATAAGCTTTATTATTTTATGGGTGCCAAACATTTTGATCAAGAAGGGGTTGTCCTAGTAGTAGTCAACCCCTTTCAGTACCACTTATATTCTGATGTCACACAAATCTACTTCTCTGGACCCGATATCACCTCCTTACAAACCAGAATCCCACAATGTCTGTCTGCTATTTCATCTTTCTGTGCTAGATTTCTAAAACTTAACATGAATAACAAAGAATTGATCATCTTTCCCCATTCTCACTCAACCCCCCAACAGACCCATCCATCGAAGTAAATGGCTACTCACTCTCCCCAGACCCACGAGCTCGCTGCCTCGGGGTAATCCTTGATACTGATCTCTCCTTCAAACCACACACAAGCCCTTTCCACTTCCTGCCGACTCCAACTCAATATTTCCCGGATCCGTACATTCCTTAATCGAAAATCTGCAAAAACACTAGTGTATGCCCTCATATCACGCCTTGACTACTGCAACCTCCTGCTCTGTGGCCTCCCCTCTAACATTCTCGCACCCCTCCAATCTATCCTGAACTTTGCAGCCAGGCTAATCCACCTGTCCCCCCGCTATTCCCCGGCCTCTCCCCTCTGTCAATCCCTTCACTGGCTCCCCATTGCCCAGAGACTCCAGTTCAAAATCCTAGCCATGACATACAAAACCATCCACAATCTGTCTCTGTCACACATCTGTGACCTGTTTTCCTGGTACTTACCTGCATGCAACCACTGACCCTCACAAGATCTCCTTCTCTACTTCCCTCTTATCTCATCTTACCACAATCGCATACAAGATTTCTCCCGTGCATCACCCCTACTGTGGAATGCTCTACCCCAACAAATCAGAAGCTCACCTACTGGAGAAACTTTCAAAAGGAACCTGAAGACCCACCTCTTCCGACCAGTCTACAACTTGCAGTAATCATCACTTCACTATACCGCTGCATGACCAGCTCTATCCTCGCCTACTGTATCCTCACCCATCCCTTGTAGATTGTGAGCCCTCGCGGGCAGGGTCCTCTCTCCTCCTGTACCAGTTATGACTTGTATTGTTCAAGATTATTGTACTTGTTTTTATTATGTATTCACCTTTTCACATGTAAAGCGCCATGGAATAAATGGCGCTATAATAATAATACTTAAGATGGCATTCTCACATCCTGAGCCCAGTTTCTTTCAATATCAGCAAGCCACAGGATTATAAATGTAGTAAACCCTGATTTTTTTCATGTCAATCCATAAATGGGCAAAACCTAAACAAGGCAAATGTATTCAGCCATCTACGGTAATTGTAAGCGATCGATCGGTTTACCACTAACAAATTCCCAAATTCCTCACTAAAGAAGCAAATAAAGCCGGTACCTCGCGCCTCCTCCTCCAAGTACTAGTGCGATGGTGTTCCCTGTCAGGACCCGGGCCAGGCGAGAGAAATCACAATGGCGCTCTGGTGGCTTCTGAGACACCCGCTCATACATCTCAATCTGCCACAATAGGAATAAAACAAACAAACAAACAGAAAACATACAACTTAATAAATCCCAATATAAAGTATAAACAGAATAGTTACACAAATAATGCCATCAGATTGTTGTTGTTTTTTAAGATTATAAAAACTATGTGACAATCAATATGGCCGCAACTATTGCCGCCACTGAGTCTCCTGAATGGCACGTGAGCCTAGAGGTGTCAGCAGCAGACTCTGAGCGGATCTGCAGAGAAATCCATATAGAATAATTACTCACTGATGGAAATGACGTTACTCACGTTCTGTCATGTTTATTAGAAGGTAAAGCGCTGCTAATTTGGGGTTAAGTGACTGTAAAGTAAAACAATTGTCAGCAGCTTCCTCCTTCTTAATCATATACACAATTCCATCAGTAAGAATGGAGAATGTCAGTACAAATCCCAAACTGAGTCTGTATAGTAAGACATAAGCCAGAGCGTCTCATTCCCTGCATGCACCGTGCGGACGCACCAGTCAGATGGTGGAAGCCTGACAGTTACCATAGCAACTCCAATATTATAATCACTTATACAGGAGGTATAAACATGGCCGACAAAACTGCACCGAACAACAGGGTAACATGTATACTGCACATACCCGGCTTATGGACTACGATCAGAGCGCAGCTCCATCTCCTGAGTCACTCGGTTACAGCTTTATGCCGTTAATCTGCAGCACGGACAGACCGCGGTCTGAGCTGTGAGATGCAATAACCTGAGCAGCGTCCGGCTCCTAGGCTGCAGTCGTCCGTGCAGGGATGAGTGTCAGAGTGCAGCAATGAAGTGAGCAGCTAAGAGCGACCAGCAGGACACTGTGAAGTTTAGTGCAGCCGGCAGCTCAGATGTCGGCTGGTCTGTGCTATGGGCAAAAAGCTCCAATAGAAAACAGAGTTTACTGCCAGGTCCTGAACGAGGATAATTTTTCTTTTAAAAGTGGAGAAATGCTAACAGACAGACACAGGCCCTGATTCATCACTTGCGATTTATTGAAATCACTTCTATTTATTTTTGTCTTGTGGTATTGACTATTTTTTTGGGCCATATTCTTCAACATCGCGTACGTGGGTCATTAATTTGGCTTAAAATCAAATGTGGGTTTTTTTCCCACATCAAAAGTCAGGAAACCCTTTTAAAGGTTCATGGAGAAGTTTTTCTATTCTGCAACTTTTTCAATCATTAAATGACTAGTACAAGGATCCCCATCACACACACAAGCCACACGGCCGCCATAGGATGAATACATTTTACCATCACTTCTTATTATTACATCCACTGTTGGAAGGTCCAAAACAAAAATCAAAAGTGTGCCTAAAAAGTTCTTACCAGCTTTGGCAGACTTCTCTTGGAGAAAACTCTGTGAGGACAACAGAGGTGCAGATGACCTGAACACCAGCTTCTCATATTAAGCCACTCTACGGTGCGGGACGGTGGGGGGCCGTCCTCTTTATGGAGGAGGATCAGCTGTTTCTGAGCCCGGACGGCTGTATTCTCCAACATTTTTTCAAGCTTACATATATATAAGAAAAAAAAACAGAAGTAATGCATTTCACTAGAATGGGAGCGTCTTATTTTAAGTGTTGATTATGAGAAAAATAACAAATAGATGTCTCTTACAATTTGATGGTCTATATAGGGTTAATTCAATTTGTACAAATCAGTGACTGAATACAATTTGTCCTAATATACACCCGCTGCCTCCGTCAGCACTGAACCTTGTTAGACGCGCAGCATATCTGGCTCCGAGAAGCTGAGCTCTCCTGCTGATTACATGTGGTCTGTGCACGTCTGGGCAGAATCTTCAATAAAGTGGAAATCAAACCAATATTTCACTTACAAAAGGCCAAGGACATGAATTCTATACCCGGCAGATAAAGTACGGATATAATACAGCTGACCTGGAACAGCAGCTACTATGGATCCGCATGTATCAGCACACCAGGCTGCTGCGTCATGGAAGAAATATTAATTTACTGAGAATTATATCTGTACATGTAGGCTGAGCTGCTGGCCAGATGTATATATGTGCCGATGTTTGGGGAGAGTATTGAGGGTCAGACAGGAGTACACAATGTTTTGGTGCTTTGCCATTTCATTAATCTGTATGACCAGCGCCTTCACGGAGAGTTCCAAGTATTTACCTATGAAGTTGGCAAGTGAAAAGTCCTGGCCCTTACCTCCCCTACGGTGGGCTCCTGCTCTCCCACCCCCACGATGAGGATGCAATCAGCTTGTCGAATGCAGCGCTGGGTCCATGGCGTGAGATAATAGTCAGACTGATAAAGGACAATTCGGTGGATGTCTTCTTGTTGGCCCAGCCAACTGGAAAGTCTATACTCGTGGACACTGCCAAAGATAAAACAAGAGACGATCACATGAAGACGATCGCTGGATGAAGCCGTGTGGGGGTGTCACAGGAAGGGTGGACACTTAGGGTACCGTCACACAGTGGCACTTTTGTCGCTATGACGGTACGATCCGTGACGTTCCAGCGATATCCATACGATATCGCTGTGTCTGACACGCAGCAGCGATCAGGGACCCTGCTGAGAATCGTACGTCGTAGCAGATCGTTTGGAACTTTCTTTCGTCGCTGGATCTCCCGCTGTCATCGCTGGATCGTTGTGTGTGACAGCGATCCAGCGATGCGTTCGCTTGTAACCAGGGTAAACATCGGGTTACTAAGCGCAGGGCCGCGCTTAGTAACCCGATGTTTACCGTGGTTACCAGCGTAAAAGTAAAAAAAAACAAACAGTACATACTTACATTCCGGTGTCTGTCCCCCGGCGTTCTGCTTCTCTGCACTGTGAGCGCCGGCCGGAAAGCGAGCACAGCGGTGACGTCACCGCTGTGCTTTCCGGCTGGCACAGACACAGTGGAGAGAAGCAGAACGCCGGGGGACAGACACCGGAATGTAAGTATGTACTGGTTTTTTTTTTTTTACTTTTACGCTGGTAACCACGGTAAACATCGGGTTACTAAGCGCGGCCCTGCGCTTAGTAACCCGATGTTTACCCTGGTTACCCGGGGCCTTCGGCATCGTTGGTCGCTGGAGAGCTGACTGTGTGACAGCTCCCCAGCGACCACACAACCACTTACCAACGATCACGGCCAGGTCGTATCGCTGGTCGTGATCGTTGGTAAATCGTTATGTGAGACGGTACCCTTAGTAGAAGCCAAACGATTCAAATGCACATTATGGATGCATCTGTTAATGAATTGGGCTCTGATCCTAGCAGACAGGGGTCAGATTTCTCAATTCTCCATTCTTAGAGCAAGAGACAGCAAAATCTTACAGCCACACTGCTGACCACACGGGCACAACAATAGTACAGCACAGGCCTTCTGTGCATTTTATGGACCGGCAGGGTATTCTGTCCTCACTAGGGACGGATATTTGTCTTCCATGACCTGATCTAAATACATTTACAGTAAGAGGTTGAGACACAAAGTGACATCAGTACGGACCTGTCAAGAGCTGCCGAGCCCAAACGCTGCTTGATATTGTCACTGGTGAGCAGCAACGTGGGGCCTGAGGAAAGAAAACATCATTATACATCTATTTCTATACACACACCTATCTGTCCCTCTATAATATCCCAATCACTGCACTAAGTCACTAATTTGTGACTTCTGTGGTCTCGTTTTTTCTTTATTACAGTCTTGAGGATTACTTGCGGAAGTGCGGCTCTAACATGCCAACATAAAAGCAGAAGGTGGCCGGTATTAGGAGAAGCAGCAGATGCAGTTCAGCTCCTGGTTGAAGTATCTCTGATCCATCCAAATCCACAGAACTGCTGACAACGGAGAATCCAGTGGGAGATTATCTCTGACCTACATTTCACCTGCACAATAGTCTCCAAGATTTACTGCACAACACATCTGCCCCCTCCAGGGAATCACAGCTCGCAGGCATGGGGTACATTATTAATAAAAGGCTTTTACAACATTAGGAGGCGCCATCACTGACTGATGATCGTGTCGTGAAGGATGAACAAACCTCGCTGCTCCACCTGGTAGTAGTGCTGCATGGAGAAAGCAGAAGGAGGCGGCGCAGCAAAGGTGTCAGGGGTAGGGAGACGTTGCAGGTACCGTCTTGGTCACATTGGCTTGCACCCAAATACAGAGTGACTAGCTTTAGTTAAGTTTTACAGCTTCAGTCGTGATATTTCAGCTTTTGAAAATTTGCAGACCAAGGGAAAAAAAAATACAAGATTATTCTGATAATACACTAAATCAGCTCCATCCCCCAGAGCACCCGAAGTGCAGCCATGTCCTGGTCATTCTCCAGTGAACGACTCCACGAAACACCACAGATGACGACATTTACTGCCCCCTACCGAGGTAAGTGTCAAATCTGTTGCCAGCATCTGGGGTGCCACTCTGTAGAATGTCTACAGTACGACATGCATCCTGGTATAGATGGGGTTACTTCAATAAATATTCTTGGAAAGGAAAAACTCTGCAGCATTAATAATATATGGAATCATAAGTGGGACACGGACACCTGCGACAACAAGGAAAGTGAGCGCCAAGAGGAGCGTTCATCTCTGGACGTCAGACAGAATCGGCACCAGCTGCGCAGTGTCTGCAGTCACACAGGACCCTCCTCTGGAGAACTTTCTGACACATTTGCCAATAAAATCGGGATGATGAACACAACCAAAATCAAGAATCTGCAACCAGAGCGTCGGTACCTATAGAAGTAATTTAAAAAAAAATGACCATGCCTTGTTCTTTAGGGTACAAACACGAAAGGCTGCTGTTACAGTGCCATCAGCTCTTCGCAGACTGACTGTGTATTGACCTACCCTCGTACTCTATGTCCACATGCCAGTCTTATTTGCATTTCTGCCAATCTAATCAATAAACCTGCAAAATCAATGATGATCCGAAAGACAGACCAAACTGTAACATACAGATGACTCCGAGACATCTCCAAAACAGAGAGCCTTGTGTATACGGCCAGTCTTGTGGGGTGTGCCGGCTATGCGGTCGGTCTTGTGGAGTGCACCGGCTATGCGGTCGGTCTTGAGGGGTGCGCTGGCTATGCGGCCGGACTTGAGGGGTGCGCCGGCTATGTGGCTGGTCTAGTGGGGTGTGCTAGCTATGCGGTTGATCTTGTGGGGTGTTCCGCTTATACGGCCGGTCTTGTGGGGTGCTCTGTGTATACAGCTGGTCTTGTGGGGTGCTCAGTGTATACGGCTGGTCTTGTGGGGTGCTCAGTGTATACGGCTGGTCTTATGGGGTGCTCCATATATATGGCCGGTCTTGCGGGGTGCTCTGTGTATACAGCCGGTCTTGTGGGGTGCTCAGTGTATATGGCTGGTAGAGAGTGGTGCTATGACCGAAGAGCACAAAGCCCATCAGCAGTGGTCATAAAGCTTGAGCTGCGGGAGATAAAGATAAACTGCCTTTCCTGGGACCAGGTCTGTGTGACCGGAGTCTCCTTGGAAACTATGAACAATTGATAATCTATGTTATTACCACTCATTATAAGTCACTTACACAGAGGCAAAAAGCAAGTGGGCAGAGAGACGAATCATCAGCATCACGGAGGAGGACGACAAACACACACAGATTCAGAAATGGAAAAATGCAGCAAGAGAGACCGACCTCCCAGTACAGGACCTGTATGGACTCTGTGGGGACATTGCTGGAGTGAACGCATGATATGGACGGATTACTGAGGCTTCATTAAAACCGGCACCAACCAAAGTGAGGAAAAAAAACCCAAGCCTTTACACCAGACATAAATCGGTTCTGTATCATTACTTTCCAGGAAGATCTTTAGCTCTCTGGAATATCTGCCAACTGGTCTGATACCAGGGCCAATTTGTAACACGTTGAAAGGACAAGATATAGCGCTTCACTAACCCCCATGTAAGTATCATTGGTCAGCCAATCAAGTACTGGAATAATTAAAGGGGAAGGTGAGAACGATCTTCTGGTATGTAACAGATCCATGTAAGATGACGACCTTGGTCATGACTGATCTCCATAACGATAGGCTCTATAGGACAATCAAACCCCCTTGAGATTTCTAATACTGGAAAACTGACATGTTTTTAAGGCGCCCATAAACCTTAAATGGCACTCACTTGGACGACAGCTTTGTTTTTCAACTGCCCTGTGCATATGCACACTCAGATTGGTCGAGTGTGCGTGTGTTTTTAATAGAGAAGAGTGTCCCATCCACACTTCTGCCAATACTCTACTCCCCTGACATCACCTCAGAGTCAAGAAGCCTAAATACACATTAGAAGGTCGGCCAAACCTCCTGATTTATACGGGAACATTTATATTAGTGACCTTTTTATGTTTAGTAACAGAAACCTGTGGGCATTGCCAAAGGGCTTACATTTTCTACTGAGTCCCTTTCCTCTGGAAATGTATTTATGACAATCAGAGGGATCCTGAGCCCCAGAGGGCTACTGATCCAAGCCAATCTGATAGAAAAGCAAGGATATTTACATTGCTCAGAGGTTTCCAACATCTTTTGGCCAAGATGGTCACACACAATAAAAGATGGACAAATAAACAGGATGAGTATTTAGTCATAATTCCCAGGGTGGTGAGCTGTATATATTTATATAATATATATACATGGAGACTGCACTGTATGGGCATTCTCTCTGCGCAGGGATGACTCACCTACAGCGCTGAGCGCATGCTTCAGCTCCAGGGTGAAGGCTGTAAGAGGAACGTCCTCCGATACCGGTAATATGGCCACCGTGGAAAGGTTACTGGATGGATTCCCAGAATCCCATTTGCTGCCGGTAGTGTGAAGGCCAAGACCGTGACCTGTGGACAAAGTAAAAAGTATCAAAACACAATGGGGGTAAAAACATTAAGTGGTGTGACGTGGATGCCAACCCATAAGATGTCTCCTCTCCTTTCAAGTCGGTTCTGAGTAAAGCTACACAAGGGAAGCACAGAAATATCTAATCCTTCCATTAGCAGGTGTGGTTTTACCCGCTGGTCCCATAATACTGTAAGGCATTGGCAGATCATCAGCTGCACCAGCTGGGGGTCTGGCTGTTAAAAAATGGCGTGAAGAAAGACCCCTCTGTGTATGGAGCAAGTAGATAACCCCTGGGGTAATAAAAAGCTCAGTGCACTGGTGGTCTGTAATGTGTTCCCTGTACATGTCATTGATCCAGATGTATGCGCCTGGCCCATGGCGCCCCAAATCAGGAAATTGGGGAGAGAAGCAAGAGCTGTGCCCCAATATTGTCCCCCACAGATGTGTATTTTATTGTGTATCCCTGGAAAGTGCGAATA
Source organism: Ranitomeya variabilis (assembly GCF_051348905.1). Classification (NCBI taxonomy): domain Eukaryota; kingdom Metazoa; phylum Chordata; class Amphibia; order Anura; family Dendrobatidae; genus Ranitomeya; species Ranitomeya variabilis. Next base: position 249,954,386 of record NC_135233.1, on the reverse strand, counting down.
CAGAGAATCCATGTGACACTTCATCAATGTGGGAGGAAAATGGAAATATTTCAGCAGGAAGAAGGGTAAGATGGCATTACACTGTACATGATGGGACGATGGCAGGAGGGAAGAGGCATCATTCATCAGTAAGAGGAATGCAGGTGTCCCACCATGTACATGTGCATGATAAGACTTATCCTGGAAGTGGTGGAGGCAGAGGAGCCAGGTGCAGATGGGGTTAAACTTTAGGAGCACGTATCTGAGCACTAAATCTAGATTTATGGAGCAGTAGATACCGGCAGCCGAATCCTTTACAAAATGATGAAATTATGCAACATGTTTATTGTGGAAACCAGCGAGTCTTCCATCTTGAAAAGACTCGGCGACAGCTGGGGGTCCGGTCTGTGCCGCGGGGCTCGCTCTTTATACCTTGCTGCCTGCTGGGAATACTTTCAATCAGATAAGTCTATGCTTTTGTTTGCGCAAAAGAGGAAAAAAAAAAAAAGATTATGAAAAAAAAATAATACAATCGAGCTACGGCTCATACAATTTTCAAGTGAAATGGAATCTGCCCCCTCACAGGTCAACAGGAAAGACGCGCAGGGATTTACGTGACTGTGATTGATGAGACAGTGAAGCGCTGATTCACAATACCGCCGACACTTTCAGAGCCGCGGCACGTGGACGCTTCATTAACAAGCCACAGATACAGGAGATAATTAGGCTGAACTTGGACTCGCATGGAATGATACAACCAGCGATTTGGGTAACGAGGCCGGGCAGCTTTCAGGGGCTAAAATGTAACATCTGGCAGTGGATACAATAGCCATCTTCCTGGATTTGGGAGGACCAGATCTCCAACAATCATCCCCAGAATTAAGCAGCAATGTATACAGCAGGACTGAAAAATGCTTGAGATGTATGATTGGGGTTGTAGTTATGAAGCATAAAGAGGACATAAACATGCTGTTTGCACTTAGCAGGAGAGGTGATAAAACAAAATGCCCCAAGCTTATGGCTCAGTTTGCACCAAGTGCAATACTGGACGCGCCCTGGGCCAGGTTTAGAAAAATAAAATGGATTCAGCTTAAAGCGCAACTAATTGCGAAAAATATTGTCCTAAACTAAAGGTCAGTTCACACTGACAGATTTCTGCCCATATAACAAGTCACTCTGAGCTTTTTTAAAGGCCATTTTACATGGATAGATGCAAGCTGTAATATGATGACTCGGTGCTCATGCTCTTAGCTGCACATCTCCAGCCTCTATGGGGCGCTGCCGAAAACTGATCTTTTAGGCCGCTGCTAAACATGCTGGGCACAACATCTGGTGTGGAGGACTACAAGACATTGCCCCTATTACTCTCCATGCACGCTCGCTGCAGGGATATTCACTAACCACTGATCCAGGGGGCTGCCCCATATCAGGCAGGGTCACCCACAATGCCAAGCTCCACAAGCACCTATACCACAAACAGCCACAGGTTGGCGCCGCCCGGAACAATAATCTGCAGGTAAGGGCCACTTCCCTCCTCAGCGGAGATCGTTTCGGTTCACCTGGGACAGATGACTCACCACATCGTAACCAAGGAAACATCCAGAGCAAGCGAATATAGTCACTGACCTAGCAGCGGGAGCAGGGGATGAGGAGAAGCCGCAGCCGGCAGGACAAAAAACCAGCACTAAATATGATATAACAGGGCTCAGGAGCCGCCATGTAAGGTCACAGTGCGCCGCGGGGTGCTGTCACCGACAACCTCTCCATTATCCATCCCAGCGCTGACGCCTCAGGTGAATTAATCAGAACTTTATTACCAAGAAGCCTTTTCTTAGGTGCAATAAAAAAAATCACTGTCAAGAGTCACAGCAACTCTCCACTGTAAGTGGCCCTGATAAAAGAGGATGTGTGATGATCAGGATCACAAGTCTCATCTATCAGAGGTCCTCACATACAGGATGTGTGATGAGCAGAGACCACATCTCATTTATGAGCAGTCCTCACATACAGCATGTGTGATGATCAGGACAACATGTCTCATCTATGAGCAGTCCTCACATATACAGGATGTGTGATGATCAGGACCACACGTCTCATCTATGAGCAGTCCTCACATATACAGGATGTGTGATGATCAGGACCACACGTCTCATCTATGAGCAGTCCTCACATATACAGGATGTGTGATGATCAGGACCACACGTCTCATCTATGAGCAGTCCTCACATATACAGGATGTGTGATGATCAGGACCACACGTCTCATCTATGAGCAGTCCTCACATATACAGGATGTGTGATGATCAGGACCACACGTCTCATCTATGAGCAGTCCTCACATATACAGGATGTGTGATGATCAGGACCACACGTCTCATCTATGAGCAGTCCTCACATATACAGGATGTGTGATGATCAGGACCACACGTCTCATCTATGAGCAGTCCTCACATATACAGGATGTGTGATGATCAGGACCACACGTCTCATCTATGAGCAGTCCTCACATATACAGGATGTGTGATGATCAGGACCACACGTCTCATCTATGAGCAGTTCTCACATATACAGGATGTGTGATGATCACATATAGAGGGAAGCGTGATAATTAGGACCACACGTCTCATCTATGAGTGGTCCCCACATAGAGAATGTGTGATGATCAGGACCACACGTCTCATCTATCAGAGGTCCTCACATACAGGATGTGTGATGAGCAGAGACCACATCTCATTTATGAGCAGTCCTCACATACAGAATATGTGTGATGATCAGGACCACACGTCTCATCTTTGAGCAGTCCTCACATATACAGGATGTGTGATGATCAGGACCACACATCTCATCTATGAGCAGTTCTCACATATACAGGATGTGTGATGATCACATATAGAGGGAAGTGTGATAATTAGGACCACACGTCTCATCTATGAGTGGTCCCCACATAGAGAATGTGTGATGATCAGGACCACACGTCTCAGACCACATCTCATCTATGAGCAAAATCGATAACATCTAATAGCACAAGCGAAAAATTCATGATAAAACATTTAACCTGCGAAAGCACTTTTGTAATTTATGTAGTCTTCTATTCATGTGGCCTGCAATATGTCGGCCGTACGACTCAACACTAAGAGCGAGAATGAATGGTTATCGCCATAATACTAAAATTGGTTTTGTCCAACACAGTTTATGTAAACATTTATTAATTAAACATAAAAAAAAATGAATATCACAGTCACTCCTGTAGAATCCATCCCTGAAAATGTATTGAATTGCAATCAAGTGCTGATTAGGAAAGAATCTTTTTGGATTTACCAACTCCAGACTTTATTTCCCAATGGTCTGAATGATGTGGTTGAAAAACTTTGATCAATAATGCCGACTGAATCATGAACTTTGTGGAAAAAAAGGGAAAAAAAAGGGGAAAGAGAAAAAAAGGAAAAAAAAACGATTTTAATTTTTTGTGTGTGTGTGTGTGTGTGTGTGTGTGTGTGTGTGTGTGTGTGTGTGTGTGTGTGTGTGTGTGGAGCATTAGCCTCCTTTTCATCTGGTTGGGTGTGGCTATAGAGCTCCCTCAAGATTCTGCTCCTTTGGTTTCTTGTGAAGCGAGGTATATATAAAGCAAATGTGATATACTTTTTTATATATGATATACATATTTTTTAAATAACCTGAAAAAGACTCTGGGATGTTGGGAGTCGAAACGCGTTGCTTTATCCTGTAACTCCTAAATAAACGATTATATTTCATTTCCACGAGAATCTTGTGATGGAAGCGCCAACAACTATCTGGGTATTTCTTAGTCTATATATAGAGGGATGTGTGATGATCAGGACCACACGTCTCACCTATCAGAGGTCCTCACATACAGGATGTGTGATGAGCAGAGACCTCATCTCATCTATGAGTAGTCCTCACATACAGCATGTGTGATGAGCAGAGAGCCTGATGTTTGCCCATAATATTATATAAACTATTTCCCCCATCATTTGGCTGCCGTGCAATGAAAGTTTGCACTTCTGGGTAATCATCACCTCCTATAAAAGGTACTTTAGCTTAATTTTCACAGTCCCATAATTGAAGAAGAATCAGAATATGTTCGTAAAGATAGCAAGCTCCTTCGGCAAACTCCAGCGCTGGATATCGCATGGACAGATCACAGCTCAGCCTCCATTACCAATATTACAGGGCTGTAGACCAGAAAAGCAATCAGTCACAGCTCCCCTCTCACCGTCCCACATGTCAGGCATCCTCTGCTATCTGTACGCGTAGTGATAATGAGTAAATGATCCATGAGGAGCTGGCCGTCCGCCACGTCCCTAAATACGTCAATTCAACCAACAGCCAAGAGTAAGGCCAGCCAAATGCTGATTTTTACCTGTAAGGGGCCCGTTGACTTGCTGTAAGCTGCCAAGGATCTTCTCTCCGAGTAGATGGATAAGTCGTGTCACCACCTGAATAGAGAAAAATCTGTGAATTAATTTCTGCCAGACTTGGCAAATTCCGTATTCACCATCAATCTGCTGGTAATAGCATGGCGTAAAAAAGGCAAATATTGATTTTCATTGCATTTCAGTAATTGGGTTTAATCTGAATTATCTCTCACTGTTACTAAGCAGAAAGGCTTTACTTCTGCTCGGGTCACATTAACCCCCAAATACCAGGGAGAGATTATGCATTGCTATATTTTTGGAGAAATTTAGAAGACACTTAACTTTTTAATAACTGTAACCAACTAGTAATACTGGCCGGTCAGGGCCTGTCTGAACTATGCCTGAGGGTATAGATGCATGGTCTGCTCACTTTCTCTATTTTACAGATGATCAGTTATATTGTTGTAAGTTATATGACCTCGAGAAGAAAACGGACAACCGCAGAGTGCATTGCTAAACTCTATGGACGGTCCACCGAGCAGGAAGGTTACACATCAGCCGCTATTTATTTAGCAAGCCTCTGGTCCTCTCTTATGTGCTAGATGTGACATCACGGAGTCAACCACCATGACCCCTTTGTATACCAGACCAAAGTCTTTCCCTCATAGCCTCCCTCTCCAACATAACTAAAGGAGAGCTTACTCCTCTCCTCTCCAAACCACACCTCACCACTTGTGAACTTGACCCCATCCTATCTCACCTCTCCACAACCTCACCACCACACTCATCCCATCCCTAACCCCTCTCATCAACCTATTACTTTATTCTGCTACCTTCCCTTCTGATTTCAAACATGCCATAATCACGCCTATCCTCAAAAAGCCATCCCTCGACCGGACCGCGATGTCCAGCTATCGCCCCATATCACTGCTCCTATTCACTTCCAAACTCCTTGAGCTGCATGTCCACGCCAAACTTTCCTCCCACCTCTCATCTAACTTGCTCTTCGACAATCTCCAATCTGGCTTCTGTCGCCATTATTCCACTGAAACTGCCCTGACCAAAATTACTAAAGACTTACAGCCAAAGCCAACACACAATTCTCTATACTCCGCTTTCTACACTTGTCCTCTGCCTTTGACACAGTTGACCACTGCCTCCTACTACAGATCCCCTCTTCTTTTGGCGTCAAAGTCCTTGCCCTACCCTGGATCTCCTCATACCTTTCCAACTGCACAGTTAGCTTCTCCCTTTTCCACACTACCTCCTCACCTCACCCTCTCTCTATTGGAGTTCCTCAAGGCTCTGTCCTAGGACCCCAACTCTTCTCCATCTATACCTTTGGCCTGAGACAACTCAAAGTCCCTTGGTTCCCAGTACCACCTATGTGCTGAGGAGGACACTCAGATCTACCTCTCTGGCCCAGATATCAACTCTCCGCTGTCCAGAATCCCGGAGTATATGTCAGCAATATCCTCCTCCTTCTCCTCTTGCTTCCTCAAGCTCAATGTGGACAAATCTGAACTCATTATCTTTCCTTCATCTCATGCATCTTCCCTACCTGATCAATCTATCACAATAAATTACACCATGCTCTCTCCGGTACCGGAAATCCTGTGTCTCGGAGTAACCCTTGACTCTGTACTGTCCTTCAACCCGCACATCCAAAAATATTTCCAGAATCCGTCCTTTCCTCAACCCTCAATCTACTAAATGCTAGTGCATGCCCTTATCTCCCGCCTCGACTACTGCAACATCCTCCTCTGTAGTCTACCTGCTAACACTCTTGTACCTCTCCAGTCCGTTCTTAACTTTGCTGCCTGACCAATTAATCTCTCTCCTCCGCTTCTCCCCTTTACAAATCTCTTCATTGGCTTCCAATTGCCCAGCATATCCAGTTTAAAATACTAAAACTGACCTACAAAGCCATCCATAACCTGTCTCCCCTGTATATTACCAAACTAATTTCTCGATATTTTCCCTCACGTACTCTCTGGTCCACCCAAGATCTCCTTCTCTCCTTCACTCTTATTCATTCATTCATCATCCAATACCCTCCAAGATTTCTCCTGAATATCCCCCATCCTCTTGAATTCTGTGCCACAACACATCCAATTTTCCACCACAATTGGATCCTTCAGACGGAATCTGAAAACCCACCTCTTCCAGAAAACTTACACAATGACCCCGCTGCCTCCTCAACACCAACGGAGCTACTGCAACCCCCAACCTACTGTCTCCTTCCCCATCATCCTGTAGATTGTAAGCCCGTAAGTGCAGGGTCCTCTCCCCTCTGTACCAGTCTATTATCGTTAGTTTGCTTATTGTTAGCGAGATCTGTATTTTGCATGTAACCCCTTCTCATGTACAGCACATAAATAATAAGTTAAATAAATAATAATATTAAATAATAAGTTGGTGGGTTTCTAAATGTGCAAATTTCAGGACGCCCATACAAATTAGATTAAAGAGATGCAGGCGCCGCCACCCTTCTCTTCCAGAAATGTACAACATGGCCCCGTATCCAATGTTTTTGAAGTGAAGTTCCTTGTTTTAGACTCCTGCCTGATGCTGTAGACGAGAACCTACATTTATGGCGTATCCTGTGAAAATGCTTAAAAATGTACAATATGGGAATACCCCGTTATCATTGAGCCATGTGGTAGTTGTAGCTACAAAGGCCATGTGTTCTGTACCTGGGGATACTTGCGTTTGATGGAGGTCAGCGCACCCTCAGGTAGCTTGGCAAGCTCAGAGTCTCGTACAGCATGCACAGTGGTGGCTCTGGGTTGGTGCGTCAAGGCTTCCACCTGTAGTCACAATGAGAAGACCTAGTAAGGGTAATGTAGTTTTACAGGTTTTTTTTTGTTTTGTTTTTTTTTAACAAAAACAATGAGACACTTAGGTTGCAAAAAATAAAACAAACTTAATAATTTAAGAGAACAGATATTAAGTAAACAGTTGCAATAACAGTCTGTGCCTCCTGACACTAATCACCAGGAACTATCCAGGCAACCGTAATGTTTTCCAACCTCGATGTGATATAATGAAATATTATCCAGCTTTCTTTGCTTTGTGTGTCATTCATCAAACTTTTACAAATTTCTGCTTCAATGGAAATCAGCGACGGAGCAGAACACCCATCCTGATCCTGTGGATACAGGCGAGAGGCGGCTGCAGGACACTGCTGTGACCTGAATGTCATGGTGCGAGGATGGAGTGAAACAACAATGTCAGGTTTAACTGTTATATCTACACTTTCCATATTCAGATAGAAGATATTTTTCTCCTTGATATTGTTGCCATATGAGCAAAACAAACAAGCCTTTAAGTTTCTCAGATTGGTGGTAAAATAGCCAATGAAGGAGGGGGATCAAAATAATTTGGGTGATATATTCAGCTTATAAGTGAAGACCCTCGTAATTACGTTTTGGTGGTTGGAAGTGAAGTTTCAATCTGCGAGGATAAGACCCGTATCCTAGCCACCTGCTAAGGAGAAGCGATTTATCACAGGAGGAGGAGGATGTTTCCAGCACGGTGAGTACGGCTTTCGTTAAGAAATACATGAGGTACAAAAGGTAAAAATTTGAGGACTCCTGTTCAAGTAGAGGTTTATGCCCCAAACTTTAGTTTACTGCAGTTTGCATTGTTTTTTTTGCACAAGTATAGGGTTGCCATGCTTTTTTTTCCACAGTATTTTACAGGGAACAAAACGCCTTTCTGGCCACAATCGACAATGGCAGGAGCACTGCATCCTTGGAAGTGATAGAAAGGAAATTCAAGCACTCATAGTACCAGCAGAATTGCTGATGAAGAGCCAACACCCACTCAAAGAGAGTATGATAATCAGGACAGTTCTAGGACATAAAACCCCTGGCAAAAATTATGGAATCACCGGCCTTGGAGGATGTTCATTCAGTTGTTTAATTTTGTTGAAAAAAAGCAGATCACAGACATGGCACAAAACTAAAGTCATTTCAAATGGCAACTTTCTGGCTTTAAGAAACTCTAAAAGAAATCAAGAACAAAAAATGTGGTAGTCAGTAATGGTTACTTTTTTTAACCAAGCATAGGGGAAAACTTATGGAATCACTCAATTCTGAGGAAAAAATTATGAAATCATGAACAACAAACAAAAAAACACTGCAAAACATCACTAGTATTTTGTTGCACCACCTCTGGCTTTTATAACAGCTTGCAGACTCTGAGGGATGGACCTAATAAGTGTCAAACAGTACTTTTCATCAATCTGGCTTCAACTTTCTCTGATTGCTGTTGCCAGATCAGCTTTGCAGGTTGGAGCCTTGTCATGGACCATTTTCTTCAACTTCCACCAAAGATTTTCAATTGGATTGAGATCCGGACTATTTGCAGGCCATGACATTGACCTTATGTGTCTTTTTTCAAGGAATGTTTTCACAGTTTTTGCTCTATGACAGGAGGCATTATCATCCTGAAAAATGATTTCATCATCCCCAAACATCCTTTCAATTGATGGGATAAGAAGTGTCCAAAATAGCAACATAAACTTGTGCATTTATTGAAGATGTAATGACAGCCATCTCCCAGTGCCTTTACCTGACATGCAGCCCCATATCATTAATGACTCTGGAAATTTGCATGTTCTTTTCAGGCAGTCATCTTTATAAATCTCATTGGTACGGCACCAAACAAAAGTTCCAGCATCATCACCTTGCCCAATGCAGATTCGCGATTCATCACTGAATATGACTTTCATCCAGTCATCCACAGTCCAAGATTGCTTTTCCTTAACCCATTGTAACCTTGTTTTTTTCTGTTTAGGTGTTAATGATGGCTTTCGTTTAGCTTTTCTGTATGTAAATCTCATTTACTTTAGGCGGTTTCTTACAGTTTAGTCACAGACGTTGACTCCAGTTTCCGCCCATTCGTTCCTCATTTGTTTTGTTGTGCATTTCCTGTTTTGGAGACATATTGCTTTAAGTTTCCGGTCTTCTCGCTTTGATGTCTTCCTTGGTCTACCAGCATGTTTGCCTTTAACAACCTTCCCTTCCCATGTTGTTTGTATTTGGTCCAGAATTTAGACACAGCTGACTGTGAACAACCAACATCTTTTGCAACATTGCATGATGATTTACCCTCTTTTAAGAGTTTGATAATCCTCTCCTTTCTTTCAATTGACATCTCTCATGTTGGAGCCATGATTCATGTCAGTCCACTTGGTGCAACAGATCTCCAAGGTGTGATCACTCCTTTTTAGATGCAGACTAACGAGAAGATCTAATTTGATGCAGGTGTTATTTTTGGGTATGAAAATTTACAGGGTGATTCCATAATTTTTTCTGCAGAATTGAGTGATTCCATAATTTTTCCCCTATGCTTGGTTAAAAAAGTAACCATTACTGACTACCACATTTTTTGTTCCTGATTTCTTTTAGTGTTTCTTAAAGCCAGAAAGTTGCCATTTGAAATGACTTTAGTTTTGTGCCATGTCTATGATCTGCTTTTTTTCTACAAAATTAAACAACTGAATGAACATCTTCCAAGGCCGGTGATTCCATAATTTTTGCCAGGGGTTGTATAAGCCTGGTATGCACAGCAGCTAAATGCAGATTCATCTTGTGGGAGGGAGAACAGCACGACAAGGCTCTTCTACAGGTTTCATCTGGATGGTCAGGTATCCTTTACATAATACCAGTATGTTATTTTAAAAAGTTACAGAGATACTTGGCTAAATGCAGTGCAGGGGTTAAACTGTTCAGTTTGTTTCCAGAGTTGATGATCTCAGCTGTTCAGAGTTGGACACTCCCTCTCCTATATATTCTCACCTTTCACAGTTTCATGCTGCCTGGCTCTGGAGCTGGTTGTTCGAGGAGGCATTTGGAGTGTTTATCTAAAGACTGTTTCTTGGTTATTCGGTTGTGTGCAAATCCTCTCCAATTTGTTTGTCTTACCATTCCTTTACAAACCGGTGTTTTTTGTGAGTGTATATTTGTATGATTGGTATTTTCCTTTATCCCTGTACGTATTCCCTTGTTAGTCTGGTTGGTGTATTTACATGTATACTACTCCCTACTTCCATGGGCGGGGGAGGAATGAGATTACAAGCTGATTCAAGAGCGGAGCAAGGTACATTGCTCTGGCATCTTCACCATTAGAAGTAATCCGGAGAGAAGGGATAGTTAAGGCGCCTCTAGTGCTAGGGACACAGGAGGAGCCCCTGTCCTTGGGATATCCGACAACATGTCATGACAGTCTGTTTTCCTTCCATTGAAAGCTCCTTTGACTTCATGTTGTGACTTCACAGCAACAGCTTCCAAATACATATGTCACATGGAATCAGCTGCAGACCTTTCACAGGCTTCACTGATGATAGATTAACAAGGGAATAACTCATGCAGTCCATTAAAGAGCTTTTGAGATAATTCTCAAATTACCTTTGGTTTCCTTAAAAAAAAAAAGAGGCAGCTGCATATTGAAGAGAAGTAATTCCTAAACCCTTACTCCAATTAAAATGTGAATACCCTCAAATTAAAGCAGAGTCTGCACTTGCCCGTATTGATCACATCTTGAATATGTTTTGATAAATAAATAAAATGCAAAAACACACACACACACCCCCACACACCAGTGGCTGCTCGCTGCCTGGCTGCCGGCGTGACATACCTAGGCACCTGTAAGGAGCAATTTGTCACGTCACAATTGACTCCCGACAATCTGCTACAAGGAAACACTGCATCTACCTATGGGGCCTAAAATCCCAGCCTTGTCTATCTGACAGCAAAGCCAATTAGTGGGGATCATAGGAAAAACATAAAAAATATCTTACCTAGCAACTACAAAGCATGCTGCGGTAATGCGTCACAGACTACTTTGGCTCAGTAGACAGAAAAAGCAGTAGATAACAGGGTCAGCGCTAAACACAGATACACACAGGCATGTCCCCCCATCCCGGGACTCGGCTGGGACATAAAATACACAGTAGGTCACTTTGAGTTTCTTGTATTGTTTATTTTCTTGTCAGGTATAAGTACTTTCACATTAAAGAGGATGGTGTCACTTCACTTTTTTTAGTAATTAGTAAAGAGGTTGTCAGGTTTGGATATTTTTTTTATTTTAGAGTGTCCACCTTAGACCACATTCGGCACCCATGTGGTTATCCTATTAATAATGCTAAGTCTAGAAAGTCCATTCATAACTTTTCTGTAAAAGTAACCAACAATACAAAAAGAAATAAATACAAACTTTCATTTTTTTTCATATTGTGCGTGGGTCACTGTGGGGGCATCATAACTGCGTGAAGCACTGTGCAGGCATCATATCTGTGCGTGGGGCGCTGAGGGGGCATTATAACGTGTGCGGGGCACTATGGTGGCCTCATACTATGGGTGGAGACATCATACTATGTGATCACACTACGCAGAGAGGCACTGCAGTGGTGGTATACCTCGTGGACAAGTATTATACTGCATGGGGGCCGTGAAAGGGATTTATAGTGGGTGAGAACTCTATAGCGCATTATTTCAATGTGGGCACATAGAAAAGAAAGGGCAAGTTTACAGGTGCGGCTTAGTATAAAAACAAGCAAACATTTGTGGCATGCCTCACTACAGGTTTCTCTTTCTGGAATTGCAAGGTTTGTGGCCATGAAAACCTACATATTTTTTTATTAATTGACTATTAATGTTGGACCTGATGGCTTTTATATAGGGGAGTTAGCTCTTCAGCTTTACAATGCAACATGTGCGGTCATACATCAGCGCACACACAATCAGGCCCTCGGTGGATCTTTAGGTATTGCTATAACAGAGGGGATAGCAGGGTAGGAAACTTAAAACATAACATTTAATAATATATTTTACAAATTCAAAGACACAACAAACATGAAAATCAGAACTGTCATGATCTCTGCAGGCAGAGATCATAGCAAGCCTATAGAGGGACAAGCTCTCGGAAGATGGAACTATACTGACCATGAACTAAGCCTGCCGCGCAACTAGAAATAGCCAGGTAGCATTTCCTATTTATCGCTAGATGCCCAGCTCTGGCCTAAGACCTAAATAGCTAGCAAAGGGAAATATAAGACCTGGCTCACCTCTAGAGAAATATTCCAAAGAAGACAGTAGCCCCCCACATATAATGACGGTGAGTTCAGATGAAACAACAAACGCAGCAGGAAAATAGTCTTAGCAAATTTGAGGTCCGCTTACTAGATAGCAGAAGACAGATAGTATACTTTCATGGTCAGCAGAAAAACACTAACAAAACACCATCCAGAGATTACCTTAAACTCTGGCATTAACTCATAACGCCAGAGTAGCAATCCCTGATCAACGAGAGCTTTCCAGACACAGTAACAAAACTTCAGCTGTGAACTGGAACAAATAGGCAAAACAAAACATGGACAAAAGTCCAACTTATCTAGTAGCTGTCTAGAAGCAGGAACAAGCACTGAGAGGCATCAGATAACATTGTTGACCGGCAAGAAACCACCAGAGAAATGAGCTTAAATAGCGACACCCACTACTGATGGAACCAGGTGAAACAGGAAAGAGGATGACAAGTCCAATTCCACAAGCGGCCACCGGGGGAGCCCAGAATCCAAATTCACAACAGTACCCCCCCCTCAAGGAGGGGGCACCGAACCCTCACCAGATCCACCAGGGCGACCAGGATGAGCCCTATGGAAGGCACGAACAAGATCAGAAGCATGAACATCAGATGCATTGACCCAAGAATTATCCTCCTGGCCGTAACCCTTCCAGTTGACCAGATACTGGAGTTTCCGTCTGGAAACACGAGAGTCCAAAATTTTCTCCACAACGTACTCCAACTCACCCTCAACCAACACCGGAGCAGGAGGCTCAACTGAAGGTACAACAGGTACCTCATACCTGCGCAATAACGACCGATGAAAAACGTTATGAATGGAAAAGGACGCAGGGAGGTCCAAACGGAAAGAAACAGGATTAAGAATCTCCAATATTCTATAAGGGCCGATGAACCGAGGTTTAAACTTAGGAGAAGAGACCCTCATAGGGACAAAACGAGAAGACAACCACACTAAATCTCCAACACAAAGCCGAGAACCAACACGACGACGACGGTTGGCAAAACGCTGAGTCTTCTCCTGGGACAACTTCAAATTGTCCATAACCTGCCCCCAGATGTGATGCAATCTCTCCACCACCGCATCCACTCCAGGACAATCCGAGGATTCCACCTGACCGGAGGAAAATCGAGGGTGAAACCCCGAATTACAGAAAAACGGGGACACCAAGGTGGAAGAACTGGCCCGATTATTGAGGGCGAACTCTGCCAATGGCAAAAAAGCAACCCAATCATCCTGGTCAGCAGAGACAAAACACCTCAGATATGTCTCAAGGGTCTGATTAGTCCGCTCGGTCTGGCCATTAGTCTGAGGGTGAAAAGCAGATGAAAAAGACAAATCTATGCCCATCCTAGCACAGAATGCCCGCCAAAATCTAGACACAAATTGGGTACCTCTGTCAGAAACAATATTCTCAGGAATACCGTGCAATCGGACAACATTCTGAAAAAACAGAGGAACCAACTCAGAAGAAGAAGGCAACTTGGGCAGAGGAACCAAATGGACCATTTTAGAGAAACGGTCACAGACCACCCAGATGACAGACATCTTCTGGGAAACAGGCAGATCTGAAATAAAATCCATCGAGATGTGTGTCCAAGGCCTCTTAGGAATAGGCAAGGGCAACAGCAGTCCGCTAGCCCGAGAACTACAAGACTTGGCCCGAGCACAAACGTCACATGACTGCACAAAGACTCGCACATCTCGTGACAGGGAAGGCCACCAGAAGGATCTTGCCACCAAATCCCTGGTACCAAAAATTCCGGGATGACCTGCCAATGCAGAAGAATGTACCTCAGAGATGACTCTGCTGGTCCAATCATCCGGAACAAACAGTCTATCAGGCGGACAACGATCCGGTCTATCCGCCTGAAACTCTTGCAAGGACCGCCGCAGATCAGGAGAAACGGCCGACAAAATTACTCCCTCCCTAAGGATACCTGTGGGTTCAGAATTACCAGGAGAGTCCGGGTCAAAACTCCTAGAAAGGGCATCTGCCTTAACATTCTTAGAACCCGGTAGGTATGACACCACAAAATTAAAGCGAGAAAAAAATAAAGACCAGCGCGCCTGTCTAGGATTCAGGCGTCTGGCAGTCTCAAGATAAATCAAATTTTTGTGGTCAGTCAATACCACCACCTGATGCCTAGCCCCCTCGAGCCAATGGCGCCACTCCTCAAACGCCCACTTCATGGCCAAAAGCTCCCGATTCCCAACATCATAATTCCGCTCTGCGGGCGAAAATTTGCGAGAAAAGAAGGCACAAGGCCTAATGACGGAGCAGTCGGAACCTTTCTGCGACAACACTGCCCCAGCTCCGATCTCCGAAGCGTCAACCTCAACCTGAAAAGGCAGATTCACATCAGGCTGACGCAACACAGGGGCAGAGGCAAAACGGCGCTTAAGCTCCTGAAAGGCCTCTACAGCATGAGGGGACCAATTAGCAACATCAGCGCCTTGTCTGGTCAAATCAGTCAGTGGTTTAACGACATCCGAAAAACCAGCAATAAATCGGCGGTAAAAGTTGGCAAAGCCCAAAAATCTCTGAAGACCCTTAAGAGAGGAGGGCTGAGTCCAGTCACAAATAGCTTGCACCTTGACGGGATCCATCTCAATGGAAGAGGGAGAAAAAATATACCCCAAAAAGGAAATTTTCTGGACCCCAAAAACGCACTTAGACCCCTTCACACACAAAGAATTAGACCGCAGAACCTGAAAAACTCTCCTGACCTGCTGGACATGAGAGTCCCAGTCATCAGAAAAAATCAGAATATCATCCAGATATATTATCATAAATTTATCCAGAAAATCGCGGAAAATATCATGCATAAAAGACTGGAAAACTGAAGGGGCATTAGAAAGACCAAAAGGCATGACCAAATACTCAAAGTGGCCCTCGGGCGTATTAAATGCGGTCTTCCACTCATCCCCCTGCCTGATCCGCACCAAATTATACGCCCCACGAAGATCAATTTTAGAGAACCACTTAGCACCCTCTATACGAGCAAACAAATCAGTAAGCAATGGCAATGGGTATTGATACTTAACAGTGATCTTATTCAGAAGCCGATAATCAATACATGGTCTCAAAGAGCCGTCTTTTTTTGAGACAAAGAAAAACCCAGCTCCCAAGGGAGAAGAAGATGGACGAATATGTCCCTTTTCCAAAGACTCCTTTATATATTCCCGCATAGCAGCATGTTCCGGCACAGACAAATTAAACAAACGACCCTTTGGATATTTACAACCCGGTATCAAATCTATGGCACAATCGCACTCACGGTGCGGAGGTAACGACCCAAGCTTGGGTTCGTCAAAGACGTCTTGATAATCAGAGAGGAACTCAGGGACTTCAGAGGGAATGGACGACGAAATAGAAACCAAAGGTACGTCCCCATGAATACCCTTACATCCCCAGCTCAACACAGACATTGCTCTCCAGTCCAAGACTGGGTTGTGAGACTGCAACCATGGCAATCCCAGTACCAAATCGTCATGTAAATTATACAGCACCAGGAAACGAATAATCTCCTGGTGATCCGGATTGATACGCATGGTTACTTGTGTCCAGTATTGTGGTTTATTATTAGCCAATGGGGTGGAGTCAATCCCCTTCAGAGGAATAAGAGTCTCCAAAGGCTCTAAATCAAAACCACAACGATTGGCAAAGGACCAATCCATAAGACTCAGAGCGGCGCCAGAGTCAACATAGGCGTCCGTGGCAATGGATGACAAAGAGCAAATCAGGGTTACAGACAAAATAAACTTAGACTGAATGGTGCCAATGGAAACAGACTTATCAAGCTTCTTTGTACGCCTAGAGCATGCTGATATAACATGAGTAGAATCCCCACAATAGAAACACAATCCATTCTTCCGTCTAAAATTCTGTCGCTCGCTCCTGGACAGAATTCTATCACACTGCATACTTTCTGGCGTCTTTTCCATAGACACCGCCAGATGGTGCACCGGTTTGCGCTCCCGCAGACGCCTATCAATCTGAATAGCCATTGTCATGGACTCATTCAGACCTGCAGGCAAAGGGAACCCCACCATAACATCCTTAACGGCATCAGAGAGACCTTCTCTGAAAGTTGCCGCCAAGGCGCACTCATTCCACTGAGTAAGCACAGACCATTTACGGAATTTTTGGCAGAAAACTTCAGCTTCGTCTTGCCCCTGAGATAGTGCCATCAAAGTTTTTTCTGCCTGAAGTTCCAAATGAGGTTCCTCATAAAGCAAGCCCAAGGCCAGAAAAAACGCATCCACATCGCGTAACGCAGGATCCCCTGCTGGCAATGAGAAGGCCCAATCTTGAGGGTCACCCCTGAGCAAGGAAATCACAATCCTAACCTGCTGAGCAGGGTCTCCAGCTGAACGAGACTTCAGGGACAAATAAAGCTTACAATTATTTCGGAAATTCTGGAAGCTAGCTCTATTCCCTGTGAAGAACTCCGGCAAAGGAATTCTCGGCTCAGATACCGGAGCATGTACCACAAAATCTTGTAAATTTTGTACTTTCGTGATGAGATTATTCAAACCCGCAGTTACACTCTGGAGATCCATTATTGTCAGGTGCACACAGAGCATACAGAGATTAGGAGGAGAGAGAGAAAAAAGACTGCAGCAAGGCAGACTGGAGGAAAAAAAAAAAAAAAAAAATTCCAGCAGACTTCTTATAACTCTCCTTTCTCAACCTGGGTCTTTAACACTTTATTGGCCGGTCAAACTGTCATGATCTCTGCAGGCAGAGATCATAGCAAGCCTATAGAGGGACAAGCTCTCGGAAGATGGAACTATACTGACCATGAACTAAGCCTGCCGCGCAACTAGAAATAGCCAGGTAGCATTTCCTATTTATCGCTAGATGCCCAGCTCTGGCCTAAGACCTAAATAGCTAGCAAAGGGAAATATAAGACCTGGCTCACCTCTAGAGAAATATTCCAAAGAAGACAGTAGCCCCCCACATATAATGACGGTGAGTTCAGATGAAACAACAAACGCAGCAGGAAAATAGTCTTAGCAAATTTGAGGTCCGCTTACTAGATAGCAGAAGACAGATAGTATACTTTCATGGTCAGCAGAAAAACACTAACAAAACACCATCCAGAGATTACCTTAAACTCTGGCATTAACTCATAACGCCAGAGTAGCAATCCCTGATCAACGAGAGCTTTCCAGACACAGTAACAAAACTTCAGCTGTGAACTGGAACAAATAGGCAAAACAAAACATGGACAAAAGTCCAACTTATCTAGTAGCTGTCTAGAAGCAGGAACAAGCACTGAGAGGCATCAGATAACATTGTTGACCGGCAAGAAACCACCAGAGAAATGAGCTTAAATAGCGACACCCACTACTGATGGAACCAGGTGAAACAGGAAAGAGGATGACAAGTCCAATTCCACAAGCGGCCACCGGGGGAGCCCAGAATCCAAATTCACAACACAGAACCCTCAAAGATCTGCAAGAAAACAAGCCAGGGCACTAACGGTCTATCCTGTGCTACCTACTGTATGCCAGTGTAGTAAACAGACCCGATAGGGTATAACAAGCATACCAGTACCACTGCCAATTAAACCCCACTAGTATACTTAAGATCCATAAAATAAAACTAGTATGGTCTCACCCAATTCTGGTTGTTGCTTGGACCTCTGGCAAAGAGTTAAAGAACCTCATATGGAGCTATAATCGTTGAGCCACAGAAAAAGTCGTCCTTATCATGAGTTGGAATCTTCATGCCATTTCCCGAAATAACCGCCTCTCTACGCGTTTCATCCCACCAGGACTCATCAGAGGATATGGCAGCCAGGATGGGAGGACTCCACTATATCAGGTAGAAAGAAAGAGCCTCTCATGGGAGTGGAGTTTAATTGGCAGTGGTACTGGCACAGATAGATGACTGTTATACCCCAACGGGTCTGTTTACTACACTGCCACTGGTACTGGCATAGGTAGCACAGGATAGACTGTTAGGGCCCTGACTGAGCTGGCTTGTTTTCCTGAAGATCTTTGAGGGTTCTGATTTTCATGTTTGTTGTCTCTCTGAATTTTTTAAATATATTATGAAATGTTATGTTTTAAAGTTTCCTACCCTGCTATCCTCTCTATTACACTGTGGGAATCACTTTTTCTGATTTTTGAATAAAAACAGAAGTGCTTATCTGTATTGCTAAAACATAACCTGTCCACTTAACCACTCGGCTCATATATCTCCAAGGTCTAGAAATGGCTTCTCTCCAGGAGAAACAGAGGTGGACGCTGCCTTCCAAATCTCGTGCTGTTTATCTGATTTACTGCAGTTTTCAGTCTAAAAAAATAAGGTTTTAGAAAGATTTTTGCTAGCAGACTGCTTCAAATTAGGGCCTCATTCACACCACACCTCATACACAGCAGGGTATATTTCAGTATTCCCCCCTCCACTAGATGCATCTATGTATAGAATATAAATGATAGCACACCAGACGGCCATTTTTATGCCTATGGATACACTTGACATATACGCCTTCCCGGGTGCATACATTAAACATATGCACAACAAACAGCATGAATCCATCCGCACAGGGTATTTAATTTAGTTCATACAAAATCTTTTTGATTAACTGAAGAGAAATGTAGCTGCAGTAACTTGGCATCATCTAGAAACCAGACAAGAAAAGGACAGGCCGGCCATAGACCCTTGTCTGATAGACTCATCTGACAAGATCCTGGTTCCCAGGCCCCTATGTACAGCCAACGCCACATGTCAGAAGTGCCCGAGAGGTGATCATTTTCCTTGCCCATGAGAAAAACAAATATCAGGTTTAATGTGTGGAGTTTACCCCACTGGT
This sequence comes from Ranitomeya variabilis, assembly GCF_051348905.1. Taxonomy (NCBI): domain Eukaryota; kingdom Metazoa; phylum Chordata; class Amphibia; order Anura; family Dendrobatidae; genus Ranitomeya; species Ranitomeya variabilis. Next base: position 249,935,113 of record NC_135233.1, on the reverse strand, counting down.
GACATCAGACACTTCCGAATGTTCCAAGTCTCAGACCTTTCCACCCTGTATGACCCAGTGAGCAGATCCAGGTGCACAACATGGGCCGTGAGCACACAATACATCCCTCATCTGTTATATTGGAGAATATAAAGATAGGTTAGCCGACATAAAACTGCACCGGAGGATTCTGCTGACTGCAAGCAAAAAACGCTCTGCGATAAATCAGATGCACAACATGCGATCTGGATGGCAGCATCGACCTCTATTCCTCCTGGCATGAAGATGTTTCTAGGAGTTTGGAGATTTATGAGCAGAGCAATTATGTGGAGCTGAATTTTAATGCTCACTCGAAGGCCAGCATATCTAGGATAGAGCAATTAGGTGGATGGTAACGTGCCAGAAGTGTCACTCTGTCCGGGGGATTAGGAGTGATTAGAAGTTACCATTCTAGGACAGAGACCAGAGGGTAAATTCAGGGGCAAAGTACAGAAGCGAAAACTTAAATATCAGAATATCTCCAAACTGCTTTATGCAAAAGGTTCTTTTGTAAAATAAAAAAACTACAACATGGTATGCAAGTAATATCCCCATCTGCATCAGACTCAATATGTACAGGTGTATCTCACAAAATTAGAATATCATCAAAAAGTTAATTTATTTCAGTTCCTAAAATAAAAAAAAAAAAGTGAAACTCATATTATATTCAGTCCTAGAAAACAGAGTTACCGTATATACTCGAGTATAAGCCGACCCGAGTATAAGCCGACCTCCTAATTTTGCCACAAAAAACTGGGAAAACTTAATGACTCGAGTATAAGCCTAGGGTGGAAAATGCAGCAGCTACTGGGAAATTTCAAAAGTAAAAATAGATACTAATAAAAGTAAAATTAATTGAGACATCAGTAGGTTAAGTGTTTTTGAATCCATATTGAATCAGGAGCCCCATATAATGCTCCATAAAGTTTGATGGGCCCCATTAGACGCTCCATATTAAAATATGCCCCATATAATCCTGCATAAAAGGTAATAAGGGCCCCATAAGATGCTCCATAGAGATATTTGCCCTATATAGTGCTGCACAAATGTTATGGCCCCATAAGATGCTCTATACAGACACTTGCACCATACAGTGCTGCACAAACGTTATGGCCCCATAAGATCATCCATTCAGTTACTTGCCCCATATAGTGCTGCACAAACGCTATGGCCCCATAAGATGCTCCGTACAGTCACTTGCCCCATTATAATGCTGCACAAGCGTTATGGCCCCATAAGATGCTCCGTACAGTCACTTGCCCCATTATAATGCTGCACAAGCGTTATGGCCCCATAAGATGCTCCGTACAGTCACTTGCCCCATTGTAATGCTGCACAAGCGTTATGGCCCCATAAGATGCTCCGTACAGTCACTTGCCCCATATAGTGCTGCACAAACGTTATGGCCCCATAAGATGCTCCGTACAGACACTACAACTTATAATGCTGCACAAGCGTTATGGCCCCATACAGATGATCCGTACAGTCACTGCCCCTTATAGTGCTGCACAATCGTTATGGCCCCATACAGATGCTCCGTACAGTCACTGCCCCTTATAGTGCTGCAGAATCGTTATGGCCCCATACAGATGATCCGTACAGTCACTGCCCCATATGCTTTTGCTGTGATAAAAAAAAAAAATCACATACTCACCTCTCTTCCCCCGGCACTTTCAATATTTACCTGCTCCTCGTGCGGCTCCGTCTTCAGCAGTGACGTTCAGCAGAGGGCGCGCACTATGTCACCGCGCCCTCTGACCTGAGCGTCACAGCCAGAGGACGCTGATGACGGAGCCGCACCGGAATGAGGAGCGGTAAATATCGCGCAGCGCTGCGCTGTATACTCACCTACTGCTGGCGCTGTGCAGTCCCTGCTTCTTCCAGCACTGCATCTTCTTCCTGTATTGAGCGGTCACAGTTACCGCTCATTACCGAAATGAATATGCGGCTCCACCTCTATGGGAGGTGGAGCCGCATATTCATTACTGTAATGAGCAGGACCATGTGACCGCTCAGTACAGGAAGAATATGCAGCGCTGGAAGAAGCAGGGACGCGCAGGGACTGTGCCAGCAGTAGGTGAGTATAATTAGATAGCCCCCGCCCCCCCTCCCCTGCCGACCCCCGGGTATGACTCGAGTATAAGCCGAGAGGGGGACTTTCAGCCCCAAAAAAATGGGCTGAAAATCTCGGCTTATACTCGAGTATATACGGTATCTATTTCAAGTGTTTATTTCTGTTAATGTTGATGATTATGGCTTACAGCCAATGAAAACACAAAAGCCATTATCTCAGTAAATTAGAATACTTTATAACACCAGCTTGAAAAAGGATTTTAAAATCTGAAATGTTAGCCTACTGAAATGTATGTTCAGTAAATGCACTCAATACTTGGTTGGGGCTCGTTTTGCATCAATGCGGCGTGACATGGAGGCCATCAGCGTGTGGCACTGCTGAGATGTTATGGAAGCCCAGGTTGCTTTGATAGCAGCCTTCAGCTCATCTGCATTGTTGTGTCTGGTGTCTCTCATCTTCCTCCTGACAATACCTAATAGATTCTCTATAGGGTTAAGGTCAGGTCGGTTTGCTGGCCAATCAAGCACAGTGATACTGTGGTTTTTAAACCAGACTCCCGAAACCATCATTGATTGTGGATACTTCACATTAGACCATGGAAATCAAGGCCCCAGAGTCTGGAGGAAGAGTGGAGAGACAGATAATCAAAGCTGCTTGAGGTCTAGTGTGAAGTTTCCACAATCAGTGATGGTTTGCGGAGCCATGTCATCTGCTGGTGCAGGTCCACTGTGTTTTATCAAGACCAAAGTCAGTGCAGCCATCTACCAGGAAATTTTAGAGCACTTCATGCTTCCCTCTGCCGACAAGCTTTTTGGAGACGAAAATTTCATTCTCCAGCAGAACTTGACACCTGTCCCCATGCCAAAAGTATCAATTCCTGGTTTAAAAACAACAGTATCATTGTGTTTGATTGGCAGCAAACTCACCTGACCTTAACCGGATAGAGAATCGATGGGGTATTGTAAAGAGGAAGATGAGAGACACCAGACCCCACAATGCAGACGAGCTGAAGGCGGCTATCAAAGCAACCTGGGCTTCCATAACACCCCAGCAGTGCCACAGGCTGATCGCCTGCATGCCACGCCGCATTGATGCAGTAATTGATGCCAAAGGAGCCCTGACCAAGTACTGAGTGCATTACTGAACATACATTTCAGCAGGCCAACATTTCGGAATCTAATTTACTGAGATAATAACTTTTGGGTTCTCGTTGGCTGTAAGCCATAATCATCAATATTAACAGAAATAAACACTTGAAATAGATCACTCTGTTTGTAGTGACTCTATATAATATTAGAGTTTCACTTTCTGTATTGAAGAACTGAAATAAATTTACTTTTTTTTAATGATATTCTAATTTTGTGAGATGCACCTGTAGTGCTGAACAGGCTCAGCACAATGCATCCTCAGCTGGGAAAAGGATAGAAAATAGCCAAAATCTCACATTATAGCTTTGTTAAAATGTTTAGTGAAGTGAGGAGGACGCCTGTACAGGTCGCTTGTATGCAAGAGAACCAAATTTCTACTTATTTTCAGCAAAAAAATTGGGAGACATTTGTTAAGTTATAGGAGACATGCAGCTTCTTCTTACCACTCCGATCAGATCTCCTCTGCCATATTCTCCTGCTAGTTGCTTCTTTCCATCATCCTTTCTAATAACAGACCGGAGGCGTCCATTGAGAACAATGTAGGTACAGTCTGATTTATCACCTTGCCTGGGACGGAAAATACAAAAATTAAATTATATCAAATGTGAGGAGTTTGAGACCTCTAAAGTATTACTAAAAAGCTACCTTGTTACGCCAGTGGCCAAACTAACTAGCAAAGTAAGCCAATACCAATAGATCTTAAAGTGGTAATACGGCTCCGCTCTTCTATATTGGAAGTACACATCCACAGATGTCTGCAGGGTGTCATGCATATGTCCCATTCTTTCCAATAACACCTATGAAGTCCAGATGAATTGTTCTTAATTTAAAAGTGGTGTTTAATTTCTTAAATGGCTTTAGCTAGTCAGCATCAAAATAAATAAGTTTGCAATAGACTTGCTTTTGCTATCTGCTGTCCTTCTCCTGCAAGGAGAGATTTTATCTTGTATAGTGCACAGCTGGTTTTCATGGAGCCCAGCATCTAATGCCTGGCAGACAGTGTGCAGTAGTTATATTCCAGTAGAGAGGTTAACACGTAATGTCCCAGTTACCTATCTCCTGCTCATTGATTTCTATACAGACATTAGCTGCTCACCCCTCTCCCTATTATCTTCTTACAGCACCACTCCAGTGTTTTTTTTTATTGCAGCACTGGGATGGTGCTTTAAGCGATACTGGTATAAACCACCAGCCAGCAGCAAAGCTGTGCGTTTGTTCAAATACCTCACTACATCAATGTATAAATACAGGGAAAACCATGTAGACTCAGAACAAACAACTGATAGCTGAATGTGTGACAGCAGAACCTGTGCTGGGCTTTACAGTTCTACTAATACTTTAGCTTATACTAATTCAAAAGAGTTGTCACTCACGGAGGAAAGCCCACCCTGCTAAAGGACATTGCATTGCTCTGAACAACTCAAGAGAACACTTGAGAATACCCCTTTAATAAGCTCTGCGAGTCCTTACACATCTTAATTCTCTAGGCCTTTTCTTTGCTTAACCCCTTCATGACCTTGGGATTTTCCGTTTTTCCGTGTTCGTTTTTCGCTCCCCTCCTTCCCAGAGCCATAACTTTTTTATTTTTCCGTCAATATGGCCATGTGAGGGCTTATTTTTTGCGAAACAAGTTGTACTTTTGAACGACATCATTGGTTTTAGCATGTCGTGTACTAGGAAACGGGAAAAAAATTACAAGTGCGGTGAAATTGCAAAAAAAAGTGCAACCCCACACTTGTTTGGCTTTTTTGCTAGGTTCACTAAATGCTAAAACTGACCTGCCATTATGATTCTCCAGGTCAGTACGAGTTCATAGACACCTAACATGTCTAGGTTATTTTTTATCTTTGTTAAAAAAAGAAAAAAAAATTGTGCCATTTTCCGATACTCGTAGTGTCTCCATTTTTCGTGATCTGGGGTCGGTTGAGGGCTTATTTTTTGCGTGCCGAGCTGGCGTTTTTAATGATACCATTTTGGTGCACATACATTCTTTTGATCGCCCGTTATTGCATTTTAATGCAATGTCGCGGCGACCAAAAAAACTTAATTCTGGCATTTTTTTTTTTTTTCTCGCTACCCCGTTTAGCGATCAGGTTAATCCTTTTTTTTTATTGATAGATTGGGCGATTCTGAACGCGGCGATACCAAATATGTGTAGGTTTGATTTTTTTTTTATTGATTTATTTTGAATGGGGCGAAAGGGGGGGTGATTTAAACTTTTATATTTTTTTTAACTTTTTTTTTTTTTTTTTTTACTTTTGCCATGCTTCAATAGCCTTTATAGGAGGCTAGAAGCTGGCACAACTCGATCGCCTCTGCTACATAGCAGCGATCATCAGATCGCTGCTATGCAGCAGAAATGCCGGCTGATCACAGCTAGCCGGGATCAGTAACCATAGAGGTTTCAAGGACCTCTATGGTTACCATTCTGATGCATCGCTGACCCCCGATCATGTGATGGGGGGCCGGCAATGCGCTCATTTCCGGCCAGAAGCGCCGGTTAAATGCCGCTGTCAGCGTTTGACAGCGGCATTTAACTAGTTAATAGCGGCGGGTGAATCGCAATTTCACCCGCCGCTATTGCGGGCACATGTCAGCTGTTCAAAACAGCTGACATGTCCCGGCTTTGATGCGGGCTCACCGCCGGAGCCCTGCATCAAAGCGGGGTATCTGACCTCAGACGTACTATCCCGTCCGAGGTCAGAAAGGGGTTAATACCTTTCAAAATAGTGAAGGCTGCTGTTTAAATGTTTATAGCCATCCTAGAAGATGGGTATAATTGGAGAGTGCTTCTTATTAATTTGCACCAGTCCCCTAATTAGACTCATTGCCTAGTATACTTGACACCACTGTGGGGCCGCGCTTACACGTTCTTGTATGCACTGTATTGGAGCGGACCAGGATCACTGGCGGGCGCCGTTAGCTCCCAATCCTGGCCGGCTTCAGTGCTGCAGAGACAAAGCTGCCTCATGTAGCAGCACCACAGAGCGGAGAGTTTGGACCAGCAGAGCAATGATGCAGATCAGGTAGCAGTGCACCCCCCCAGCAAGCAGCACGCTCTAGAAAGAAAGCATGAGACAACCCCCTGAACAATGAGCCATTGCAACATTCCTGTTTTCCCAGCTCTGTAATATAAATTTCTAGAAAAGCAATATTATCATTGCAGGATGGAGAAGTTGTCCCCCGACTGAGAAATCATTTAAGTCACTGTGAGAATAACAAAAGGACTCAAAGAGCTGATGAATACGCCGGTCACTATATGTAGAATATTCCCAGGAATATACATGAATAGTGCCAGGGAAGCCGGCTCCAATTACAGACGAGACCTTATGCTCACGGCGGGCACAATACAGCTACAATGTGGTTCTGCATACATGTAAGTGCGGAGGGTCTCACCTGTAGACGGCACGTCCGGCCTCCACCTCCATCCAGTCCAAAGCAAAATCAATCTGCCTCACAAAAGGCGACATTCTCTTCACGACTGTGTGAGCGACCCCCAAAACAACGCTCGGCTGCTCCCTCATTATCCTGCAGAAGGAGAACATATCAGAGGCTTTCCCCCATGAGTGCAGCTCCTGAGGGAGTTAATAACAAACAAGTGGCACTCTACCACTCATAAATCAGATAACAATCCAAGCATGCTGGTAACAGAGTATGTCCTGCTCATTTGCACCACTGCAGTTAGCAGTTAGTCTGCATTTCACCTGGGGAAATTGCATTTGTGTTTATAAATCCAGTGTGCCAAAAAGTTGTCAGCGTAATAGCTAAATAACCGGATTAGTCCCACACTCTGTCTTCTGACCGAATTATGGCCTTCTAACCACAATGTGAATGGAAAAGGGCAGGTGGAGAAAGATGGAAACTGGCAGGCCGGGGCTAATAAGGTCTCACTCCACCTAAAGAGAAGCATCAAAGTGACACCTCCACTAACACGATTTGGTCTTGTAGCCAGAGCTCCATCCAACCTTGTACAGGCCTTCCTGGCTTATGAAGGACTACTCCTCCTAATGTGGGCTCTGCTTCTCTTATGACTTTACACACTGTTCAAGCACAATGTATTGATAAAGAAATGAAGGCAATCTGCAGAATTCAGCAAATAGCATCATCAATCTCTCAAAGTGTGATAAGCGATTTAATGGTATTGAACAAAATCTGCAGGCCCCTGATCCAGTGGCCATGTCGTTTCTCTGTGGTGGGACACTGGTCACGTCTACTAATTAGAAGAGGCGCTGGGGAAGTCTCCAGTCAGAGGAAGCTCACAGGGCTCTGAGCCAGCGGCACTGGACTATTGTCGTTGCCGCTAGACTCAAGTCATGCAAATCATTTTGGCCAACTCTAATACTTAAAACTACGTGTGTCAGTTTTACAAAATTGAATAAAAAAAAGTTGAACAAAAATTTGCATTTTCCTCCATTTTAGAACGCTGTTGCCATTTACCAAAAGTTATTAAAAAATAGTTTGGTGTAAAATATAGCGTAAATCCACCAAGGCTCCTAGTGATTTAAGTTTGTGGCACCTAACAGGCATGGATGAGCCAAACTTGTTAAAAAAAAAAAAAAAAGGCATGTGTATGAAACGTGATGAAAATGTGTCAGATTTATGAGGAGGTGTCCACAGCCTGAAATCTTAAAAGCAAAATATATATACAGGGGTTGGACAAAATAATGGAAACACCTAACGTTTTGGCATCATAATCTTCGAACATGTGATAAACATGCAAACCGTGACATATGGTAATGTTTTGTAGTTGATTATTTGTGTTATGTGATATGTGTATGTAAATTAACTGTTTGTTTTGCATAATTGTAAGAACATTGATGAGTACCTCATACCAATGGCAGACCTCTCGGATTTTCAAAGAGGCCAAATTGTTGGTGCTCGTATGGCAGGCACTAGTGTAACAGAAAGTGCCCGAATGTTTGGCGTGCCAAGAGGTACTGTCTCCAAAGTAATGACTGCGTTTGAATGAGAAGGAAAAACGTCTGCAGAAAAGCACAGGTCCGGCCGAAAGTCGAAGTTCACTGAGAGAGATCGTCGGACTCTAAAGCAAATTGTGAGAAAGGATCACAAGAACACGGCTCCGAAAATCACTGCTGAGCTCAATGGACACCTACAGAACCCAGTTTCCATGAAAACTGTTCGTCGGGAGCTGCACAAATCTGGATTCCACGGAAGAGCTGCAATTAGAAAACCGCTGCTCTTAATAACAAATGTTTCCAAGCGTTTAGAGTGGTGTAGAAACCTCCAGAATTGGTCCCTCGAGCAGTGGAAACATGTGATATTCTCAGACGAATCATCGTTTCCCTATTTCCGAACTCCGGCCGAGTGTACGTTTGGAGACAGCCGAAAGAAGCATTCCATCCAGACTGCCTTCTCCCAACCGTAAAACATGGTGGAGGTTCTGTGATGATCTGGGGGGCTATTTCGTGGAGATCCGCCGGGCCAATGATATCCCTTCATGGAAGAATTAACAGCCGAGATTATTTAGGCATTTTGGGCGACCAAGTGCATCCAATGGTTCAAGCACTGTTGCCGGAGGGGAACGCCATCTTTCAGGATGATAATGCACCAATTCATACAGCTAGAATCGTTAAAGCATGGCACGAGGAACATTCTAATGAAGTTGAGCATCTCATCTGGCCCCCACAATCCCCAAACCTCAACATTATTGGGTATTTATGGTCGATTTTAGAGATTCAAGTTAGACGTCGATTTCTGCCGCCATCGTCGCTCAAAGAACTGGAGGGTGTTTTAACTGCAGAATGGGCTAAAATTCCTTTGGAAACAATTCACACCTTGCATGAATCCATACCTCGGAGAATTGAGGCTGTAATCGCCGCAAAAGGTGGACCTACACCATATTAAAACTAACGTTTGTTGATGTTTCCAGGTGTTTCCATTATTTTGTCCAACCCCTGTATATATATATATATATATATATATATATATATATATATATATATATATATATATATATATATATATATATATATATATATATATACATACATACATACATATATATATATACATATATATATATACATATATATATATACATACATATATAATATATATATAATATATATATATATATATCATACAGCGCTAGATAGCAGAAAAGCCGGTAATTCAGTTGCCTGCTTTTGCTATCTCCTTATCAAACCCGACAGGATATGAGACATGGTTTACATACAGGAAACCATGTCATATACTTTTTTTTTTTTTTTTTTTTTTCATAATTCTCACTACTAATGTTAGAAGTGTCTGTGTACAAAATGTGGTGGCTCTGGCTGTTAAAATGAAGGGTTAAATCACAGAAAAAAATTGCCCAATTTTCTTTATTGTACGCTTAATCCACCTGAAGACCCTCGTTCTGTAAAAGAAAAAAAAAGAAAAAAGCAACAATATCCCATACCTCTCTGGCGTGCAGTCATGTCTCACGCTGTAAATCCATCTGAAGGAGTTACATACATTTACAACCAGGAACGTGGGAATTTTTCTGAATATTTTCTCACGCTAGAGTTCATATGAGTTTATGCCACCAGGGGGCGCATCACTGCAAGTCTACGATGCTACCTTCCTCTGCATTCCATTCATTCCCCAGTTTTTACAACCAGGAACAACAGCTGCATTAGCAGGATCCTGGTTGTAAATGTATTTAACCCCTTCAGATGGATTTACAGCGTGGGACATGACTGCACGCCAGAAAGGTATGGGATATTGTATCTTTTTTTTTTCTGTTATAGAACGAGGGTCTTCAGGTGGATTAAGCGTACAATAAAGATTTTACAACCCCATGTGTATTTATTTCATTAAAATACTTTATTCATAATGTGTGTGTATTATTAACACTTTACTACTATTGGATTAATAATGGATAGGTGTCTTATTGACACCTCTCCATTATTAACCAGGCTTAATGTCACCTTACATTAGCAAGGTGACATTAACCCTTTATTACCCCATATCCCACCACTACTTGGGAGTGGCTAAGTGCCAGAATAGGCGCATCTTACAGATGTGCCTTTTCGGCGGTGGCTGGGGGCAGATGTTTTTAGCCGGGGAGGGGGGGGGGGGGGGGGGCAATAACCATGGTCCCTCTCTAGGCTATTAATATCTTCCCTCAGTCACTGGCTTTCCCACTCTGGCGGTGAAAATTGTGCGGAAGCCCACGCCAGTTTTTTGCGTGATTTAACCCTTTATTTTAACAGCTAGAGCCACCAAATTTTGCCCACAGTCACTTCTAACATTAGTAGTGAGGAATATGTAAAAAAAATAACTAACGGATGTGAAATGGTTTACTGTGTGTAAACCATGTCTCATATCCTGTCGAGTTTGATAAGGAGATCGCAAAAGCCGGCAATTGAATTACCGGCTTTTATGCTATCTAGCTCTGTATTATATTTGTCTCAATGACATATATATATATATATATACCTATACTATGTGTTGACATTTATTTGATCTATTCTGTCAGTGTGATTTTACTGCACACCGCACTGAATTGACGGCTTTTTTATAGGACACCGGTGAGTATTTCTAGCAAGTCAGACGTGTGGGTCCATGTGTAATCCCTATTTTTCTCGCCCCCATAGACTTTCATTGGCGGATTTTTTGCGCAATACGCTGACAAACGCAGCATGCTGCGATTTTCTCAGCCCATAAAATACGGCCGAGAAATATACGGCAGATAAAAGCTGCCCCATGGAGAATCATTGGTCTGTGTGCAATGCGTAGGTTTTGCGGCTCTCATACGTCCGTAAAACTCTCTAGTGTGACCCCGGCCTAATTATTGCCAACGTATATTCAGTACATTAGCAAGAAGCAGCATGCACATGTAAGAGTCTGGCAGCAGGATCAGACCAAACAGGGTTTTATTTTCTTCATATAGCCATGGAGACACATAGTTCAGGATGGGGGCTGTAAACAAAAATATTTATTATTCTATACTATTTGCATTTTTTTTATATTGCTGAATTTCCTGTAATTATCTGACAAATAAACATTACATTCAGCGACTGATAACAGGGAGTTATAGAGCGCTTTCTCCAAAAATAGGAATCAACTCCAGATTTAGTGCAGGATGAGAAATCAGTTCTTTCCATTTATGCTTCCAATCCACAAATCTTGTTCTGCCCACATCCCTTCTGCTTGGGTTTTGCTACTTGGTTACAATTATGGCACCTGAAATAAATCCTTGTATTATCATGGATGAGTTTCTCCTTGTGTACCCTTCATATGAATACTGCAGACCATGCCACTGGAAAATAATCCAAGGGTACGAGGAGAGAACGAAATAGGAGACTGCTGGTAGCAGAAAACAAAATGTGCTGTGGTAGTATATTATTATCTGGTGCCGCTCATCTCCGGGGTAAGCAAAGGAACCCTAATTATAGTATGGCACCCCCAGATTGCATAAAATTGTACAGAAATTGGTGCAATCTTCTATGCAGATTTAGGCCAGTCATATTCACATTCATATTGAGGAAAGAGTCCTTGGCCCATGGCTGTGGGTTTTATGACCCCAAATAACATTATTTATTACAGAGCTCTATGAAGTTGTTAATTCAAGGTAGTCGACTCGTTGGTGAAATGAGCCAACAGCATGGCCGTCTGAACGAGGCCTTGAGGCAATAAGCAGATCTGTAGATGTGGTGACCACTCCTGAGTCTTCCAGCTGCACTCCCCATCTTGGCCATCATATCGTCACATGTGTGCCTATAACCACCTCAAGTCCACCGAGTTAATGAGGAAATATAGTTATATCATCTATCCTACTATATAATTGTCTAAGGGGCACTTCCGTCTGTCTGTCCCGGATATTCATTGGTCGCGGCCTCTGTCTGTCATGGAATCCAAGTCGCTGATTGGGTTATGCCGCGGGTAACGCACTCCATTACCGCTGCTATTAACCCTGTGTGACCAAGTTTTTTTTACTATTGACGCAGCCTATGCAGCGTCAATAGTAAAAACATCTAATGTTAAAAATAATAAAAATAATAAAAAATGATTAAATACTCACCTACGCCGCCTTTCCCGCTCCTCGCGATACAAGCGGCACGTTTCGGTGGCAAGGATGGTCTGGCAGAAGGACCTGCCATGACGTCACGGTCATGTGACTGCGACGTCATCACAAGTCCCCTGCGCGCCTGCGCGGAAAGGACCTGCCGTGATGTCACAGTCATGTGACCGCTACACGGTCATGTGACCGCAATGTCATCACAGGTCCTGCGCGACAAGGACCTGCCGTGATGTCCCGGTCATGTGAGCGCAACACGGTCACGTGACGTCATCACACCCTGGGACCGGAAGCTGCAGCCTGCACCCCACACAGGCGACAGAGCTACAACGCGCCTGCGGAAGGTGAGTATATGTTTATTTTTTTAACCTGTGTCATACGTGGCTGGGCAATATACTACATGGGCTGTGCAATATACTACGTGGCTCTGTGCTGTATACTACGTCACTGGGCAATATACTACGTGGCTGGGCAATATACTACGTTGCTGGGCAATATAATATGTGGCTCTGTGCTGTATACTACGTCACTGGGCAATATACAATGTAACTGGGCAATATACTTCGTCACTGGGCAATATACAATGTAACTGGGCAATATACTACGTAACTGGGCAATATACTATGTGGCTGGGCAATATACTTCGTCACTGGGCAATATACAATGTAACTGGGCAATATACTACGTGGCTGGGCAATATACTACGTGGCTGGGCAATATACTACGTGGCTCTGTGCTGTATACTACGTCACTGGGCAATATACAATGTAACTGGGCAATATACTACGTCACTGGGCAATACACAATGTAACTGGGCAATATACTACGTGGCGGGGCAATATACTACGCGGACATACATATTCTAGAATACCCGATGCGTTAGAATCGGGTCACCATCTAGTATATATATATATATATATATATATATATATATATATATATATATATATATATATATATATCTAATATATAAAGCTGAATGTGTGTGTGTGTGTATGTATGTATGTATGTATGTATGTCCGGGATTGGCATCTGAACCGTAGCAGCTACAGCCACAAAATTTTGCACAGTCACACGTCTGGACCCCGAGAGCGTCATAGGCTATGTTGTGAGGTGAAATTTTAACCCCGCGCTTTCCAATTCACCAAACAATTTTGCCCCTATCTACATAATGGGGAAAAAGTGAAAGGAAAAGTGTTGGAGGCGTCGCAGCTACAGGCACAAAATTTTGCACAGTCACACGTCTGGACCCTGAGAGCGTCAAAGCTATATTGTGAGGTGAAATTTTAACCCCGCGCTTTCCAATTCACCAAACAATTTTGCCCCTATCTACATAATGGGGAAAAAATGAAAGGAAAAGTGTTGGAGGCAAATTAACAGCTGCCAGATGTGAACAAGGGGGACTTAAAGAATGACAGCGATGGCACCAAAGAGTATATACTGTACAGTTGCTAAGGTGGGGCCCCAACATGGGATAATCACACCACCACGGGGATATGAACACACACACAAAATGCGCCACACACTACCACGTGCTCGAACACATATACCACCCTCAGTGCACATTTCACCACACATACACCAACCTCGCCACATAAAAGTAGAAACACAAAAGTCGCCGCTCAAAACTCGCCACGCGCAAAACTCTCCACATGCAAAACTCGCCACACGTGCAAAACTCGCCACACGCAAAACTTGCACACGCAGAAAAATTGCCACACGCAGAAAAATTGCCACATGCACAAAAGTTGCAACACATGCAAAAGTTGCCTCACACAAAACTTGCACATACTCAAAAGGCACCACACATAAAACTCGCCACGCGCAAAACTCGCCATGCGCAAAACTTGCTGCACACAACTTGCTACACTAACCTGTCACATGCAACTCGACACACAAAAAGTTGCTACACGCATGTCGCCACACAAAACTCATCTCACAAAAGTCCCTACATGCATGTCGCCACACGCAACTCAACACACACAACTTGACACACGAAACTCGCCCTAAAACACACACAAGTCTGGTATCCTTCAAAAATAAAAATCTGATTAATAAGCAGACAAACTACAAGAGCAACAAATGTACCATATAGGAATCCGGCAGCTGTCAGTCACATGACCAGTCTATTATGTGTATGTGTGAGCTAATATATACTGCCAGGGGGTGGGCTTACTGTTGGCTGGGGATTTATCAGGCTGCCATTTTAGCTTACAAATACTGAGGTAAAAATACTGACCAAATAACGTGTGAACGAGGGCTAATACAGGAGGAGATGACATACAGCTATATACTATATACAGGAGATGACACACAGGTATATACTATTTACAGGGGAGATGACACACAGGTATATACTATATACAGGAGGAGATGACACACAGATATATACTATATACAGGAGAGATGACACACAGGTATATACTATATAGAGGAGGAGATGACATACAGGTACATACTACATACAGGAGGAGATGACATACAGGTATATACTATATACAGGAGGAGATGACACACAGGTATATACTATATACAGGAGCAGATTACCTACAGGTATATAGTATATACAGGAGGAGATGACACAGGTATATGCTATGTATAGGAGGAGATGACATACAGGTATATACTATATACAGGAGATGACACACAGATATATACTATATATAGGTGAGATGACACACAGGTATATACTATATACAGGAGATTACATACAGGTATATCTAATATATAAAGCTGAATGTGTGTATGTATGTATGTGTGTATGTCCGGGATTGGCATCTGTACCGTCGCAGCTACAGCCACAAAATTTTGCACAGTCACACGTCTGGACCCCGAGAGCGTCATAGGCTATGTTGTGAGGTGAAATTTTAACCCCGCGCGTTCCAATTCACCAAACAATTTTGCTCCTATCTACATAATGGGGAAAAAGTGAAGGGAAAAGTGTTGGAGGAAAATTGACAGCTGCCAGATGTGAACAATGAGGACTTAAAGAATGAGAGCGATGGCGACAAAGAGTATATACCGTACAGTTGCTAAGGTGGGGCCCCGACATGGGATACTCACCACACACGGGGATATGAACACAAACACAAAATGCGCCACACACTACCACGTGCTTGAACACATATACCACCCTCAGCACACATTTCACCACACACACACACCAACCTCGCCACATAAAAGTCGAAACACAAAAGTCACCACTCAAAACTCGCTACATTCAAAACTCGCCATATGCAAAACTAGGCTCACGCAAAACTCGCCACACGTGCAAAACTCACCTCATGGAAAACTCACCTCATGCAAAACTTGCACACACAGAAAAATTGCCACATGTACAAAAGTTGCACCACATGCAAAAGTTGCCTCACACAAAACTTGCACATACTCAAAATGCACCACACATAAAACTCGCCACGCGCAAAACTCGCCATGCACAAATCTTGCTGCACACAACTTGCTACACTAACCTGTCACATGCAACTCAACACACAAAATGTTGCTACACGCATGTCGCCACACAAAACTCATCTCACAAAAGTCGCTACATGCATGTCGCCACACGCAACTCAACACACACAACTTGACACATAAAACTCGCCCTAAAACACACACAAGTCTGGTATTGTCCTTCAAAAATAAAAATCTGATTAATAAGCAAACTACAAGAGCAACAAATGTACCATATAGGAAATACGGCAGCTGTCAGTCACATGACCTGTCTATTATGTGTATGTGTGAGCTAATATATACTGCCAGGGGGGAGGGCTTCCTGTTGGCTGGGGATTTATCAGGCTGCCAATAGCAACCAATCACAGCTCAGCTTCTATTTTGCTACAGTTAATTAACCTGAGCTCTGATTGGTTAATATAGGCAACAAAGACATTCTCAGTATAACAAAGCTAATATATGTTGTGAAATGCTTCTATTTGCTTAGTTTTTGCCTTTTAATAATTACATTTCTATCTATTTGTTTTGTGGTTTTTGTGTGCAGAATAAATTTTTGTTAACACATTCTATTTTGCTAACAGCAGTCATTAACCCGGGCGAAGCCGGGTAGTACAGCTAGTATATATATATATATATATATATAATCGTCTAAGGGGCACTTCCATCTGTTTGTCACGGAAATCCCGCGTCGCTGATTGGTTGCAGCCGGATGGCCGCGACCAATCAGTGACGGGCACAGTCCGGCCGCGAATTTGCCCCTTCCTACTCTCCGTCAGTGCTTCCTCCATACTCCCCTCCAGTCAGCGCTCACACAGGGTTAATGGCTGCGTTACACCGTGATATGCCACGGTGTAACGCAGTCGGTTAACGCGGCTATTAACCCTGTGTGACCAACTTTTTACTATTGATGCTGCCTATGCAGCATCAATAGTAAAAAGATCTAATGTTAAAAATAATAAAAAATCATTATATACTCACCTTCCGGCGCCTTTTCCGCTCCTCGCGACGCTCCGGGCCATGCATTGCGTTCTTGTGAGAAAATGACGTAGCAGTCTCGCGAGACCGCTACGTCATCATCTCGCGAGACCGCAATGCATTCTTGGGACCGGAGCGTCGCGACGAGCATCGCTAAACACCTGGATCCGGGGGCCGCCAGAAGGTGAGTATATAACTATTTTTTATTTTTCTTTTTTTTAACAGGGATATGGTGCCCACATTGCTATATACTACGTGGGCTGTGTTATATACTACGTCTCTGTGCTATATACTACATGGCTGTGCTATATACTACGTGGGCTGTGTTAAATACTACGTGGGCTGTGCTATATACTACGTGGCTGTGCTATATACTACGTGGGCTGTGCTATATACTACGTGGGCTGTGCTATATACTACGTGGCTGTGCTATATACTACGTGGGCTGTGCTATATACTACGTAGCTGTGCAATATACATGGCTGGGCAATGTACTACGTGGGCTGTGCTACACACTGCGTGGGCTGTGCTATACACTGCGTGGGCTGTGCTATACACTGCGTGGGCTGTGCTATACACTGCGTGGGCTGTGCTATACACTGCGTGGGCTGTGCTATACACTGCGTGGGCTGTGCTATACACTGCGTGGGCTGTGCTATATACTACGTGGGCTGTGCTATACACTGCGTGGGCTGTGCTATATACTATGTGGGCTGCGTTATACACTGCGTGGGCTGTGCTATATACTACGTGGCTGTGCTATATGCTACGTGGCTGTGCTATATGCTATGTGGGCTGTGCTATATGCTACGTGGGCTGTGCTATATGCTACGTGGGCTGTGCTATATGCTACGTGGGCTGTGCTATATACTATGTGGGCTGCGTTATACACTGCGTGGGCTGTGCTATATACTACGTGGCTGTGCTATATGCTATGTGGGCTGTGCTATATGCTACGTGGGCTGTGCTATATGCTACGTGGTGTTAAGGAGGGGGCCCACTGAGACTTTCGCCCGGGGCCCTCAAAAACCTGGAGCCGGCCCTGGCTTCACTAATTGGTCACGCCCGGCCGCGAACAATCGGCGATAGGCGTAGTCTGGCCGTGAATTGGCGCGGAATTTGAACCACGCTTCGCTAATTGGTCGCGCCCAGCTGGATCCTGTGTATAAATTGCATTATTCTGAAAACTTCATAAATAAACTACATAAATATTCTAGAATACCCGATGCATTAGAATCGGGCCACCATCTAGTAGTTCATAACAGGACGAATCTGCACACTGGCTAGAAAATAGGAGATAAAAATCTGCAGCTAAAAACTCTGCTCACAAGCAAAAAACTAAATCTAGGCCATCCCTGAGGAGGCCAGACTATATATACCGGAGATGTACCTGCACCTGATTACAGGAGCTTTATGCCTGGAGACAAGTAACAAGCTCTGCTCTCATTATGTCACATGCAGCGACCTGACAGGCTAGGGCTCATCAGTTTGTACAGAAAACAAATGCGGAAACAGGCGGCCCCCAGGGGCCCGGGGCACACAGATAACTGGAAATGAAAAGTAGAGGCCCCTGGTAAGCTAACACACTGCAGTATCTTGTCCAACAACAGAAGAAATGGCAAATACAGAAATATATACATGTCCACAAGAAAAGACTGCAGACAGCTCATCCAGGTCTCCTGTAGCAAAGACTGGCAGGGCATTTTTCAACTTTTAGTTCTACAGTACATGAGAAACTGCAGGATGCTTCTACACCACAAGATGGTTCAAGCGGCTGCCACTAGAGGTCTCGCTTCTTTGCAAAGTGTTGTGGGAGGGTCTGCCAATCTTGACAGTAAGTAGGGCCGGGTCTGTGTCTCTGCTCCTCCTCTCCTGTTAGTTAAACCATATACATCTATCTATTTATATATACACACAGGCATTACTGTTATACGGACTTTCAGATTAAGGCAGGCAAGGCAAGCCTGGTGCAAAGCATGCTGGAAAGTGAGCGAAAGTACTTGCACCTATAGTAGTGACAGAATGCTGACGAAGAGAATCTGTCCACTTAACAAGAGTGGATGATAAATTATAGAGCAAGAGAACCAGGACATATCCTGGACATGTTAGACTGGTATGTGCACCAAATATGTGATCTAAATCAGGGTTACTCTTGCAGCGGTTTCCATGATAAATCCGTTAGCACAAAGATATGTCATACAGGTCACTTATTACTAATGATTAAAAAAACAAGCAAATCTTTTTTTTCTTTCAGGATGTACGACTAGAGGTCACGTACTCGTAGAAATGCAACTTGGATATTGACAGGAAGGTGCAGTCACGATTGGCTTTAATGGTGAAGATGAGTGGCTCTCCTGTCAGGACGGCCAGCTGCCCGACCAGCTCCCCTGGATGGGTGATGAACAGGCAGGTCTCCTCCTCGCGGTCAATCTTCTTCTGGTAGACATGGAGGAGGCCAGAAATAACAAACCGGATATTGACATCCTAAGGAGCAACAAGCAGAGGTTTTGTGCAACTTCTCTAAAGGTACACGATGTTCTTCTATTTCTACACTCCTGATGTTAAGACAAAGAACATTAATTCACATCAACTAATATACAAAGGAGTGAAAATGTCAAGAAAATGTTATAAATCACATAGCAACAGTGTGCTGGAAAATGAACGCAACCTCACCATCTCCACCGATATTATACAGAGAACTTTACAGGTAGAAGAAATGAACACCTAACAAATGCATTATTACCTGCAGCGATAAATCCTCTATACACACACATTATATGATTTATCTGATCCTCAGTTACATCCTATATTACACTACAGAGCTGCACTCACTATTCTGCTGGTGCAGTCACTGTGTGCATACATTACATTACTTATACTGTACTGATCCTGAGTTACATCCTGTATTATACCCCAGAGCTGAACTCACTATTCTGCTGGTGCAGTCACTGTGTACATACATTACATTACTGATCCTGAGTTACATCCTGTATTATACCCCAGAGCTGCACTCACTATTCTGCTGGTGCAGTCACTGTGTACATACATTACATTACTGATCCTGAGTTACCTCCTCTATTATACTCCAGAGCTGCACTCACTATTCTGCTGGTGCAGTCACTGTGTACATACATTACATTACTGATCCTGAGTTACATCCTGTAATATACCCCAGAGCTGCACTCACTATTCTGCTGGTGCAGTCACTGTGTACATACATTACATTACTTATGCTGTACTGATCCTGAGTTACATCCTGTATTATACTCCAGAGCTGCACTCACTATTCTGCTGGTGCAGTCACTGTGCACATATATTACATTACTGATCCTGTACTGATCCTGAGTTACATCCTATATTACACTACAGAGCTGCACTCACTATTCTGCTGCTGCAGTCACTGTGTACATATATTACATTACTGATCCTGTACTGATCCTGAGTTACCTCCTGTATTATACCCCAGAGCTGCACTCACTATTCTGCTGGTGCAGTCACTGTGTACATACCGTACATTACTGATCCTGTACTGATCCCGAGTTACATCCTGTATTATACCCCAGAGCTGCACTCACTATTCTGCTGGTGCAGTCACTGTGTACATACATTACATTACTGATCCTGAGTTACATCCTGTAATATACCCCAGAGCTGCGCTCACTATTCTGCTGGTGCAGTCACTGTGTACATACATTACATTACTTATGCTGTACTGATCCTGAGTTACATCCTGTATTATACTCCAGAGCTGCACTCACTATTCTGCTGGTGCAGTCACTGTGCACATATATTACATTACTGATCCTGTACTGATCCTGAGTTACATCCTATATTACACTACAGAGCTGCACTCACTATTCTGCTGCTGCAGTCACTGTGTACATATATTACATTACTGATCCTGTACTGATCCTGAGTTACCTCCTGTATTATACCCCAGAACTGCACTCACTATTCTGCTGGTGCAGTCACTGTGTACATACCGTACATTACTGATCCTGTACTGATCCCGAGTTACATCCTGTATTATACCCCAGAGCTGCACTCACTATTCTGCTGGTGCAGTCACTGTGTACATACATTACTGATCCTGAGTTACATCGTGTATTGTACTCCAGAGCTGCACTCATTAGTGAGCTGGCATAGTATACTTGTTGAAGACACAATAAAGAAGTGAGATACAATATGTCGTGGCTAGTTGTGTAAGTACAGCTGCTGTATATCAGTCCTTTTTTTCCCCCCCATGTACCATTGATCTAAATCACAAAATGATTTTGGAATCTAGGTTTGCGGGAACCTGCAGTGAAGCTTCTAATGTAAAAGCCTAATTAAAAAGAAATACGTTAGATCTTTGTGAAAGAAAAGGCCTGAATCAAACATGGAGTCTCACGGCTCATTGTTGTGCCTTTCACTGTAAAGAGCAGTCACCTGGCTCCGGGCTCTCCTGTCGCCACCACAGACTCAGAGGCGAGATGTGGATATGGACTATAATTAGCAGTTTGGATGCGGGAGGTTTGTGTGCGGTGTTTGAATCAGACGTATAAAACATAGGAAAAATAAAAAGAAATCCTAAGCCGCATATCAATGATCTTTTCCTCCTGCACGCCCTGCTTTGGTCATAAGATGGATAAAGCTTAGATAACTTATCTTCTTGATTGCTGGCAGCATTAAGGGTATGCGCACACGTCCGGATTTCTTGCAGAAATTTCCTGAAGAAAACCGGAAATTTTCTGCATGAAATCCACACTTTTTTTTGCGTTTTTTTAGCATTCTGCAAGCGTAATTAGACTAAAACTGACTGACAGGTTGGTCACACTTGTCAAACATAGCGTTTAACAAGTGTGACCATCTTTTTACTATAGATGCAGCCTATGCAGCATCTATAGTAAAAGATAGAATGTTTAAAAATAATAAAAAAAAATAAAAAAAATGGTTATACTCACCTGCAGGCGTCCGTTCCTATAGATGCCGGTGTGGTTCAGGACCTTCCATGATGTCGCGGTCACGTGAGCGGTCACATGACCGGTCTCGACCAATCACAAGACCGTGACGTCATCGCAGGTCCTTCACCGCACACCAGCTATAGAAACCGAAGTGGCAGCATGCAGCGGAGAGGCGGGAAGACATCGAAGGTGAGTATAGGACTATTTTTTATTTTAATTCTTATTTTTTGACCAATTATATGGTGCCCAGTCCGTGGAGGAGAGTCTCCTCACCTCCACCCTGGGTACCAACCGCACATAATCTGCTTACTTCCCGCATGGTGGGCACAGCCCCGTGCGGGAAGTAAGCAGATCAATGCACTCCTAGGTGTGCGGAATTCCCTGCAATTCCGCATTTTAATGAACATGTTGCTTTTTTTTCCGTGATGCGATTTTTTCGCGGAAAAAAAGGCTACATTTGCACAAAAAATGCGGAATACACTGAAAATTATGGGAGGCATATGTAAGCGTTTTTTTTCGCGTTTTTATAGCGAAAAAACGCGAAAAAAACCCGCGAAAAATACTGAACGTGTGCACATGGCCTAAGGGGTTTGTCTGTTAAAAAATATATATGTATTCCCCTAATATCCCATACTTTTCCCCAATTTATCAGGAACTGATGACATCATCGCTTACATCACATTTAGGGGCAGAACTCCGCTGTAGTTGTACTGAGCATGCACCAATGTTTTAGAATAGTCTTCAGTGCATGCTCAGTACACATCGGCCCCTAAACGTGATGTCCGCGATGATGTCATCAGAAGTGGGGCACATCTAAGAGTATGGGGTTATCTGACCAGGAGCAATCTGGAAAGAAGGGTACTCGCTAAACGCTTATCCTGCCAGGATGGAGTATTGGGGATAACATTTTTTATGTACATAGGAAGAAAAAGTAGTGGCACTCACTGGTCCTTTAAAATACAATGTCTTTGTATAGAAACACAATCCTGTGGAAACGCAGGAAACGATCATGGTCCCGCACATGTGCTCCTTCCCTCTCTGCAGCCAGGTTTGAGCACATGATTTCTGAATTAGACCTTGGATTTTAGAGTGCCACTACTCTTTCTTCCTATATGCATGTTTGTATCTTATTTTGTGAGCACCCGGTACCTGCAGGCTAGATTGCTTAGACCAAAGTTTGGTTAAAGTTCAAGTTCACACACACACAGGTTGAATGGTGCCGGCTTTCTCCTTGTTTTTTTGTTTCCGACAACATTTTTTAGTATCGGACAACCCCTTTATGTACAGCTATGATCAGTGTATCAGTTTAGCTGCATCATCTATTGGAGTCTGAAGTAGTCAAAAGTCCACCTCTGGGCTCAAAAGCGGCTCCACAGGAAGTCCGGGCAGACAGATTACTACCGTTATAGAACCAGAAAGACATTTTTCTAAAAGAATTTTACTAAATATTTATTCTCGCTGAAGGGACAACAGCTGCAAATGTCCTATAATAATAAAATAAATATTGCTGGACTTGTTCAATCCACCATCATTGCTGTGTGCCTGCTGGGATGACATCACGTCCGCTGCTCATGTGCCCCCCTGCAGCCAATCATTGCTCTCAGTACTCATGTGATGCTGGCCAGTGATTGGCTGCAGCAGTCCAGTGAATGACGTGACATCGCTGTTGAGCAGTTGCGGAGCACCGGAGCAGCAGGAGAACAAACAGGTAAATAATGCTTATTTACATGTATTACATTTACAGCTGTTACCGCAGGTAAGTGATTGAAAGCAGAATAAATTAAAAAAACAAAAACAGTCAATAGCCAATTCAGAGCTTAGGTCCCGTCAGCTCCTCCATGGTCATCACCCAATAACAAAGCGATAATGGGACATGAACATTCGTTATGTAAGTTTATCAGCAATGTGCAATACCAGGAACAGAGGAAGAACCCTGCGCTCGTTATAAGACTTGGGATAAATGATGAGCAGGGAGCCCCGACTCACCTGGTCCCCTTGTCGGGACAGCACTGTGCCACCCTTGACTTGGTGGAGGGTCACTCGACCATCTAACAGTGATGGGTCCTAAAGAGAAGAAGAGAGAGGAGAGGGGAACAATTAAGAAAAGAGGAAAAAAATACAATTATGCTGCAAAAAAAAAAAAAAAAAAAAAAAAATTTACATGTAAAATCCACGTCGTGATTTCACCCCTTAGAAGTGCACACAATGGGGGAGATAATCAAAAACTATGTAATAACAAAACTGGCTTAGTTGTCCATAGCACCCAATCAAAGTTCAGCTTTCACTTCTGACACTGATCTAGTAAAGTGAAAGCTGCACTCTGATTGGTTGAATGTTAAGATCAGATCTTGAGGTTTCTTTGAACTTGTAATGTTTTTTTTTGCCTGCACTGTAGCAGTATGGCTGTACATGTGTATAAAATCACTCTCATGAAATGAGGACCCACATCTGAGCCTGGCCTAACTCCTTTTTCAGGATATAAATGATGAACAAAAAAAACAGTATTGCAGACAGAAATATACCAAGAGAACAGGCTACAGATTAGCCTTTGCTTGTGTAAGGAGGGACGGCTGAGCATGCATGTGTTCTTAAACGAGAGAGCAGCATCTCTGGTAGTGGCTTATTTCCCTTGAGAACAAAAATATGGGCATGTTGAAATCATATTCAATCTTTAAAAAGGGGTTGTCCACCACTTTTGAGGTCTTAAAAAAAAAAAAAAAAAGTGTAAAAGTGTATGGTCTTGCACAGCAGCCCAGGTACCTGGCGATCTTCCTCTTCCAGCAGGTTATGGCATGTGACCGTGGCACTGCTTTAATGTCCATGTGACCAGAACAGATCAGCCTGCCAATTTTATTATGGACATGTGACCACTGCAGCCAATCGATGCAATGACTCATTGAGCACAGTGAGGTCACTGATTGGCTGAAGAGATCACGTCTGTCGGTGTTGGAAGACGAAAGCTCAAACATCAGCGGGGAGACCTGGGAAGCAGTAAGAGAGCAGTGGTGGGGGCTCGGTGGATACATAAACTGGATTTTTAATTTTTAGACTATGCAGATGTTTTTTTTAACATAAAAAGTGGTGAGCAACCCTCTTAACCTAATTTGATCAAGTCATATATGTTAGATCAGACGTCTGGCGGTTCTGATATACGTGCCCCATTAAGCTCAACAAGAACAAAGTTTCTTTCCATCCACCCGTCCTGATTTGAGGCTGCAGCACTAAGAACTATAGATCTATTTTTCTTCTGATTGCAGTCGGCTTTACCCAGCACAACATGGGCAGAGTATCTGAAACATGTAAAATACACCAGACAAGAAAATTAGGATGGGGCAGAACAAAGGGTGCACATTGGGGTTCAGATTGCGGGTATATTTAGGCGATAATAAGCACTGCTGACTGGCGACGACATGGAAAACGTCCCAGCGATGTACATGTGGGAGGCCGCCGCGGGATATCGCTGAAGGCTTGTGTTGTTTTAATGCAATTATCCAGCGAGGAGCTGTAATTATTTGAGGCAATTTCAGTTTAGATTGGGGATCTGTTACATGATTTATATCATAAGCGTGATAATGAAGGAGGAATTCGGGAAAGGAGCGGTAGTCGTTACTTCACTGCTGTCAGAAGAGGTTAACCCCCAGGTTACCGAGGATGAAAAGGCCAAGGGTTTAAAAATGGAAGGGGAGAAAACGTCTCATTTGTATTGTGTCAGCAGAAAGCAAGCTATGCAGCAAGGTGCAGCACTGTGGAGTATACAGGTAGGGTAGTAGACAGATCGGAAGATGTAAGGCGGTGCAGCACTGTGGAGAGAACAGTTAGGTTGTAGATAGATGTGGAGGTGGTGTAAGGCGGTGCAGCACTGTGGAGCGGACAGGTAGGTTGTAGATAGATGTGGAGGTGGTGTAAGGCGGTGCAGCACTGTGGAGCGGACAGGTAGGTTGTAGATAGATGTGGAGGTGGTGTAAGGCGGTGCAGCACTGTGGAGCGGACAGGTAGGTTGTAGATAGATGTGGAGGTGGTGTAAGGCGGTGCAGTACTGTGGAGCGGACAGGTAGGTTGGCAGACAGACGAGGAGGAGATGCAAGGTGGTACAACACTGGAGCGGACAGGTAGGTTGGCAGACAGATGAGGAGATGCAAGGTGGTACAACACTGTGGAGCGGACAGGTAGGTTGGCAGACAGATGAGGAGATGCAAGGTGGTACAACACTGTGGAGCGGACAGGTAGGTTGGCAGACAGATGAGGAGATGCAAGGTGGTGCAGCACTGTGGAGCGGACAGGTAGGTTGTAGATAGATGTGGAGGTGGTGTAAGGCGGTGCAGTACTGTGGAGCGGACAAGTAGGTTGGCAGACAGATGAGGAGGAGATGCAAGGTGGTACAACACTGTGGAGCGGACAGGTAGGTTGGCAGACAGATGAGATGCAAGGTGGTACAACACTGGAGCGGACAGGTAGGTTGGCAGACAGATGAGGAGATGCAAGGTGGTACAACACTGTGGAGCGGACAGGTAGGTTGGCAGACAGATGAGGAGATGCAAGGTGGTGCAGCACTGTGGAGCGGACAGGTAGGTTGTAGATAGATGTGGAGGTGGTGTAAGGCGGTGCAGTACTGTGGAGCGGACAGGTAGGTTGGCAGACAGATGAGGAGGAGATGCAAGGTGGTACAACACTGTGGAGCGGACAGGTAGGTTGGCAGACAGATGAGGAGATAAGGTGGTACAACACTGGAGCGGACAGGTAGGTTGGCAGACAGATGAGAAGATGCAAGGTGGTACAACAATGTGGAGCGGACAGGTAGGTTGGCAGACATGAGGAGATGCAAGGTGGTGCAGCACTGTGGAGCGGACAGGTAGGTTGTAGATAGATGTGGAGGTGGTGTAAGGCGGTGCAGTACTGTGGAGCGGACAGGTAGGTTGGCAGACAGATGAGGAGGAGATGCAAGGTGGTACAACACTGTGGAGCGGACAGGTAGGTTGGCAGACAGATGAGAAGATGCAAGGTGGTACAACAATGTGGAGCGGACAGGTAGGTTGGCAGACATGAGGAGATGCAAGGTGGTGCAGCACTGTGGAGCGGACAGGTAGGTTGTAGATAGATGTGGAGGTGGTGTAAGGCGGTGCAGTACTGTGGAGCGGACAGGTAGGTTGGCAGACAGATGAGGAGATGCAAGGTGGTGCAGCTCTGTGGAGCGGACAGGTAGGTTGGCAGACAGATGAGGAGATGCAAGGTGGTGCAGCTCTGTGGAGCGGACAGGTAGGCTGGCAGACAGATGAGGAGATGCAAGGTGGTGCAGCTCTGTGAAGAGGACAGATAGGTTGGCAGACAGATGAGGAGATGCAAGGTGGTGCAGCTCTGTGGAGCGGACAGGTAGGTTGGCAGACAGATGAGGAGATGCAAGGTGGTGCAGCTCTGTGGAGTGGACAGGTAGGGTGATAGACAGATGAGACGGAGATGCAAGGTGGTGCAGCTCTGTGGAGAGGACAGATAGGTTGGCAGACAGATGAGGAGATGCAAGGTGGTGCAGCTCTGTGGAGCGGACAGGTAGGTTGGCAGACAGATGAGGAGATGCAAGGTGGTGCAGCTCTGTGGAGCGGACAGGTAGGTTGGCAGACAGATGAGGAGATGCAAGGTGGTGCAGCTCTGTGGAGCGGACAGGTAGGTTGGCAGACAGATGAGGAGATGCAAGGTGGTGCAGCTCTGTGGAGCGGACAGGTAGGTTGGCAGACAGATGAGGAGATGCAAGGTGGTGCAGCTCTGTGGAGTGGACAGGTAGGGTGATAGACAGATGAGACGGAGATGCAAGGTGGTGCAGCTCTGTGGAGCGGACAGGTAGGTTGGCAGACAGATGAGGAGTTGCAAGGTGGTGCAGCTCTGTGGAGAGGACAGATAGGTTGGCAGACAGATGAGGAGATGCAAGGTGGTGCAGCTCTGTGGAGCGGACAGGTAGGTTGGCAGACAGATGAGGAGATGCAAGGTGGTGCAGCTCTGTGGAGCGGACAGGTAGGTTGGCAGACAGATGAGGAGGAGATGCAAGGTGGTACAACACTGGAGCGGACAGGTAGGTTGGCAGACAGATGAGGAGATGCAAGGTGGTACAACACTGTGGAGCGGACAGGTAGGTTGGCAGACAGATGAGGAGATGCAAGGTGGTGCAGCACTGTGGAGCGGACAGGTAGGTTGTAGATAGATGTGGAGGTGGTGTAAGGCGGTGCAGTACTGTGGAGCGGACAAGTAGGTTGGCAGACAGATGAGGAGGAGATGCAAGGTGGTACAACACTGTGGAGCGGACAGGTAGGTTGGCAGACAGATGAGGAGATGCAAGGTGGTGCAGCACTGTGGAGCGGACAGGTAGGTTGTAGATAGATGTGGAGGTGGTGTAAGGCGGTGCAGTACTGTGGAGCGGACAGGTAGGTTGGCAGACAGATGAGGAGGAGATGCAAGGTGGTACAACACTGTGGAGCGGACAGGTAGGTTGGCAGACAGATGAGGAGATAAGGTGGTACAACACTGGAGCGGACAGGTAGGTTGGCAGACAGATGAGAAGATGCAAGGTGGTACAACAATGTGGAGCGGACAGGTAGGTTGGCAGACATGAGGAGATGCAAGGTGGTGCAGCACTGTGGAGCGGACAGGTAGGTTGTAGATAGATGTGGAGGTGGTGTAAGGCGGTGCAGTACTGTGGAGCGGACAGGTAGGTTGGCAGACAGATGAGGAGGAGATGCAAGGTGGTACAACACTGTGGAGCGGACAGGTAGGTTGGCAGACAGATGAGAAGATGCAAGGTGGTACAACACTGTGGAGAGGACAGGTAGGTTGGCAGACAGATGAGGAGATGCAAGGTGGTGCAGCTCTGTGGAGTGGACAGGTAGGGTGATAGACAGATGAGACGGAGCTGCAAGGTGGTGCAGCTCTGTGGAGCGGACAGGTAGGTTGGCAGACAGATGAGGAGTTGCAAGGTGGTGCAGCTCTGTGGAGAGGACAGATAGGTTGGCAGACAGATGAGGAGATGCAAGGTGGTGCAGCTCTGTGGAGCGGACAGGTAGGTTGGCAGACAGATGAGGAGATGCAAGGTGGTGCAGCTCTGTGGAGCGGACAGGTAGGTTGGCAGACAGATGAGGAGATGCAAGGTGGTGCAGCTCTGTGGAGAGGACAGATAGGTTGGCAGACAGATGAGGAGATGCAAGGTGGTGCAGCTCTGTGGAGCGGACAGGTAGGTTGGCAGACAGATGAGGAGATGCAAGGTGGTGCAGCTCTGTGGAGAGGACAGTTAGGTTGGCAGACAGATGAGGAGATGCAAGGTGGTGCAGCTCTGTGGAGAGGACAGATAGGTTGTCAGACAGATGAGGAGATGCAAGGTGGTGCAGCTCTGTGGAGCGGACAGGTAGGTTGGCAGACAGATGAGGAGATGCAAGGTGGTGCAGCTCTGTGGAGCGGACAGGTAGGTTGGCAGACAGATGAGGAGATGCAAGGTGGTGCAGCTCTGTGGAGCGGACAGGTAGGTTGGCAGACAGATGAGGAGATGCAAGGTGGTGCAGCTCTGTGAAGAGGACAGATAGGTTGGCAGACAGATGAGGAGATGCAAGGTGGTGCAGCTCTGTGGAGCGGACAGGTAGGTTGGCAGACAGATGAGGAGATGCAAGGTGGTGCAGCTCTGTGGAGTGGACAGGTAGGGTGATAGACAGATGAGACGGAGATGCAAGGTGGTGCAGCTCTGTGGAGCGGACAGGTAGGTTGGCAGACAGATGAGGAGTTGCAAGGTGGTGCAGCTCTGTGGAGAGGACAGATAGGTTGGCAGACAGATGAGGAGATGCAAGGTGGTGCAGCTCTGTGGAGCGGACAGGTAGGTTGGCAGACAGATGAGGAGATGCAAGGTGGTGCAGCTCTGTGGAGAGGACAGGTAGGTTGGCAGACAGATGAGGAGATGCAAGGTGGTGCAGCTCTGTGGAGAGGACAGATAGGTTGGCAGACAGATGAGGAGATGCAAGGTGGTGCAGCTCTGTGGAGCGGACAGGTAGGTTGGCAGACAGATGAGGAGATGCAAGGTGGTGCAGCTCTGTGGAGCGGACAGGTAGGTTGGCAGACAGATGAGGAGATGCAAGGTGGTGCAGCTCTGTGAAGAGGACAGATAGGTTGGCAGACAGATGAGGAGATGCAAGGTGGTGCAGCTCTGTGGAGCGGACAGGTAGGTTGGCAGACAGATGAGGAGATGCAAGGTGGTGCAGCTCTGTGGAGAGGACAGATAGGTTGGCAGACAGATGAGGAGATGCAAGGCGGTGCAGCTCTGTGGAGCGGACAGGTAGGTTGGCAGACAGATGAGGAGATGCAAGGTGGTGCAGCTCTGTGGAGAGGACAGATAGGTTGTAGATAGATGTGGAGGTGGTGTAAGGCGGTGCAGTACTGTGGAGCGGACAGGTAGGTTGGCAGACAGATGAGGAGGAGATGCAAGGTGGTACAACACTGTGGAGCGGACAGGTAGGTTGGCAGACAGATGAGAAGATGCAAGGTGGTACAACACTGTGGAGAGGACAGGTAGGGTGATAGACAGATGAGACGGAGATGCAAGGTGGTGCAGCTCTGTGGAGTGGACAGGTAGGGTGATAGACAGATGAGACGGAGATGCAAGGTGGTGCAGCTCTGTGGAGCGGACAGGTAGGTTGGCAGACAGATGAGGAGATGCAAGGTGCAGCTCTGTGGAGCGGACAGGTAGGGTGATAGACAGATGAGACGGAGATGCAAGGTGGTACAACACTGTGGAGCGGACAGGTAGGTTGGCAGACAGATGAAGAGATGCAAGGTGGTGCAGCTCTGTGGAGCGGACAGGTAGGGTGATAGATGAGACGGAGATGCAAGGTGGTGCAGCTCTGTGGAGCGGACAGGTAGGGTGATAGACAGATGAGACGGAGATGCAAGGTGGTACAACACTGTGGAGCAGACAGGTAGGGTGGTAGACAGATGATGCAACATACGGAGGTGCAGCACTGTGGAGCAGACAGGTAGAGTTGTAGACAGAAGAGAAGGATATATTAGGTGATGCAGCACTGTGCAGAGGACAGGGTTGGGGTGGTAAATAGATACGAGGTAAAAGATGTACATCAGTGCAGATAAAGAGTCTACACTACTTTATACACAGATAAAAAACCCCCGTAACATTATGCACAGAGAAATGACTATTTTATATACAGATAGAGGTCATGATGCTAGAGACAGTACAGACACTATGTGCCCATGTTTACACTGGACTTCTCGGCTAGCGGTTTATTTCCTGTGAGAACTCTGTCAGCAGTTGGCACGCTACAGAGATTTTAGGGTACTGTAAGCTTTTCTCTATTTTATCTCAACACCTTTACATTGAACCATAAGATGTGGAGGTGGTGTAAGGCGGTGCAGTACTGTGGAGTGGACAGGTAGGTTGGCAGACAGATGAGGAGATGCAAGGTGGTACAACACTGTGGAGCGGACAGGTAGGTTGGCAGACAGATGAGGAGATGCAAGGTGGTGCAGCTCTGTGGAGCGGACAGGTAGGGTGATAGACAGATGAGACGGAGATGCAAGGTGGTGCAGCTCTGTGGAGTGGACAGGTAGGGTGATAGACAGATGAGACGGAGATGCAAGGTGGTGCAGCTCTGTGGAGCGGACAGGTAGGGTGATAGACAGATGAGACGGAGATGCAAGGCGGTGCAGCTCTGTGGAGCGGACAGGTAGGTTGGCAGACAGATGAGGAGATGCAAGGTGGTGCAGCTCTGTGGAGCGGACAGGTAGGGTGATAGACAGATGGGACGGAGATGCAAGGTGGTGCAGCTCTGTGGAGCGGACAGGTAGGGTGGTAGACAGATGATGCAACGTACGGAGGTGCAGCACTGTGGAGCGGACAGGTAGAGTTGTAGACAGAAGAGAAGGATATATTAGGTGATGCAGCACTGTGCAAGAGGACAGGGTTGGGGTGGTAAATAGATACGAGGTAAAAGATGTACATCAGTGCAGATAAAGAGTCTACACTACTTTATACACAGATAAAAAAAAACCCGTAACATTACGCACAGAGAAATGACTATTTTATATACAGATAGAGGTCATGATGCTAGAGACAGTACAGACACTATGTGCCCATGTTTACACTGGACTTCTCGGCTAGCGGTTTATTTCCTGTGAGAACTCTGTCAGCAGTTGGCACGCTACAGAGATTTTAGGGTACTGTAAGCTTTTCTCTATTTTATCTCAACACCTTTACATTGCACCATAAAAATGTAGAGAAAAACAAAACAGTCCTGCAGTCCCATGAATACTTGTCTAACACAACAAGTTTTCAGTGGAGATGTCAGAAAGGGGAAACTGGCATAGCCAGAGACAGAACCCATCTAATTGTAGCTACGGTAATTATCACGTGTGTCAATCATCTTCAGCATTGGTTAGCACATCAATCATCACTATCATCATCTACACAGCGATCATGAAAGGTCAGACCACGTGAGCTGAAGATACTGGACATACAGTCGTTAGTGAAAATTACCAAATGTACAAATTGGAAAACTCCTCAAAATTAACTTTGGAAAAGATGGATACTGATAACGTTCTTGGGCCCCGAGCAACATCAGATTGCACCATGATGCCACATTTAAAGGACTCATTCAGGAAAAGGGCAAATCAGAGAAATATGTGACAGAGCCTTTTACGTTCATGGGAAAAGTTCGTTTTCCAGCTGCGTACTTACAAAGAAATCCAAAAGAACATCCACAACCTGTTTCCAGGAATATAATGTATCACGTAAGGAGGAACCATGGTAACGCGGCAAACTGTATTAACGCAACACAGAGGCGCAAGTCTGATCCATTGTAACGAAACCAGAGATCATCATGGCGCAGATTAGTCTCATTCTTTGCAACTCTCTATTATAAGGCTGTGTCCACATGTGCCAGGAAGGCTTCAACATTTCTGGATAAAATGGTTTTACAGTAGCAGTAGAGTAGATGAGAATTAAAAAACAGTCACGCCGCAAGTAGTTTCCATCAAGGTGAAGATTTTTTCAGGAACACATCAAAATCTACAGTTCAATGGCAAAATGAAAATCTGCACTAAATCCACTTTTTTGAGCAGCAAAATGCACAAATTGTGAAGAAACAGGACAAAAATGTGAAAAGTGGTAAGAACTATATATATATATATATATATATATATATATATATATATATATATATATATATATATATATATATATATATATATATATATATATATATATATATATATATATATATATACACACACACACACACACACACACACAGTACAGGCCAAAAGTTTGGACACACCTTCTCATTTAAAGATTTTTCTGTATTTTCATGACTATGAAAATTGTACATTTACACTGAAGGCATCAATACTATGAAATAACACATGTGGAATTATATACTTAACAAAAAAGTGTGAAACAACTGAAATTATGTCTTATATTCTAGGTTCTTCAAAGTAGCCACCTTTTGCTTTGATGACTGCTTTGCTCACTCTTGGCATTCTCTTGATGAGCTTCAAGAGGTAGTCACCGGGAATGGTCTTCCAACAATCTTGAAGGAGATCCCAGAGAGACTTAGCACTTGTTGGCCCTTTTGCCTTCACTCTGCGGTCCATCTCGATTGGGTTCAGGTCTGGTGACTGTGGAGGCCAGGTCATCTGGCGTAGCACCCCATCACTCTCCTTCTTGGTCAAATAACCCTTACACTGCCTGGAGGTGTGTTTGGGGTCATTGTCCCGTTGAAAAATAAATGATGGTCCATCTAAACGCAAATCTGATGGAATAGCATGCCGCTGCAAGATGCTGTGGCAGCCATGCTGGTTCAGTATGCCTTCAATTTTGAATAAATCCCCAACAGTGTCACCAGCAAAGCACCCCCACACTATCACACCTCCTCCTCCATTCTTCACGGTGGGAACCAGGCATGTAGAGTACATCCGTTCACCTTTTCTGTGTCGCACAAAGACACGGTGGTTGGAACCAAAGATCTCAAATTTGGACTCATCAGACCAAAGCACAGATTTCCACTGGTCTAATGTCCATTCCTTGTGTTCTTTAGCCCAAACAAGTCTCTTCTGCTTGTTGCCTGTCATTAGCAGTGGTTTCCTAGCAGCTATTTTACCATGAAGCCAAAATGCTGCACAAAGTCTCCTCTTAACAGTTGTTGTAGAGATGTGTCTGCTGCTAGAACTCTGTGTGGCATTGACCTGGTCTCTAATCTGAGCTGCTGTTAAGCTGCGAATTCTGAGGCTGGTGACTCGACAAACTTATCCTCAGAAGCAGAGGTGACTCTTGGTCTTTCTTTCCTGGGGCGGTCCTCATGTGAGCCAGTTTCTTTGTAGCGCTTGATGGTTTG
The DNA here is from genome assembly GCF_051348905.1 of Ranitomeya variabilis. Lineage (NCBI taxonomy): Eukaryota > Metazoa > Chordata > Amphibia > Anura > Dendrobatidae > Ranitomeya > Ranitomeya variabilis. The sequence goes on along the minus strand of NC_135233.1, from coordinate 249,901,121 downwards.
TGCCACTGCACTTGGGGACACTTTCAAAGTTTGCCCAATTTTTCGGACTGACTGACCTTCATTTCTTAAAGTAATGATGGCCACTCGTTTTTCTTTACTTAGCTGCCTTTTTCTTGCCATCATACAAATTCTAACAGTCTATTCAGTAGGACTATCAGCTGTGTATCCACCAGACTTCTGCACAACACAACTGATGGTCCCATCCCCATTTATAAGGCAAGAAATCCCACTTATTACAGTAAACCTGATAGGGCACACCTGTGAAGTGAAAACGATTCCCGGTGACTACCTCTTGAAGCTCATCAAGAGAATGCCAAGAGTGTGCAAAGCAGTCATCAAAGCAAAAGGTGGCTACTTTGAAGAACCTAGAATATAAGACATAATTTCAGTTGTTTCACACTTGTTTGTTAAGTATATAATTCCACATGTGTTAATTCATAGTTTTGATGCCTTCAGTGTGAATGTACAATTTTCATAGTCATGAAAATACAGAAAGATCTTTAAATGAAAAGGTGTGTCCAAACTTTTGGTCTGTACTGTATATATTTATCACAACCTTGTTGTGTGGATCTGCAGCACCTGGGTTTGCTGTGAAAAGTGTGTGCAATGTGTGAATATACCCCCTAAGGGAGTTACAGTTCGTCCAGAGCTTACTGGTGCATGCCTGGAATAGACAAAGGCTTATATGAGAACAATGAGTAGGAGAAACAAGAACAACAAAAAAAAAGAGAGGGACAATAAGGTCTCTATGCCACTTTGGGTGCCGACCCCTATGGGCACTGTATTGGGTGCTATAAGAGGTCACCCCTCAGCTCATGCACGGAGACCAAATCATGGCAGAGCTGAAGGCGCTCGTCACACACCACAGTGGAAAGCAATTGATAATCTCCCTCTTCAGCAGGAACAACTATAATTTGCAGTGTAGCATTATGCTGATTATAGCTCTCCACAGGGCACAAAAACAGTCATTTCAATCCCATCCTACTGGTGTGTCTGTCACCCAGGTAGCCCTATACCCAGACTCATGTAATGAGCAGTGTGGGCCGCAGAAATATAAGGTTGCCAGTGGCTCGCAGCGAGAGCACCAAATAGCAGCTGAAATGCCAATGAGAGTACGGATGACAGAAAACCGCGCTGAAACCCCCCACCACTTTCACATAGCAGAGCCAAACGCGTAATACAGGATTACTACAAGGTACATCATGTTACATCCCCAAGCACAAAGAGGCAGTGAAAATTATCTCGGATGAAATTCAAGACAAATTAGCTTAATAAGTGCAGAGCTCTATACACTAATTAAAGGGCAACTGTACAAGACGATACTCTGTGAGAGTCATCCCAAAGGGTTAAACCATATTACCAGCATCATTTATGATAAGACACAGGGTGAGAGCGATGTATTGCAGATGGTCTGCGCCCAGTTCAGCTTTAGGAATATAAAGTTTCAGAGAAAACATACAGATGGAAAGCTCAGCTGACTACAACCTCAGCTCAACCAGTCTGTGGTGAGCCGGCGGCGCTTGCCCGAGGAAGCCGCACATGCGCAGTTTTGGATGTCGTTTTCCCAGCAGGTTTCCTGCAGCGCTGACCTCAGGTGTGAGCACACACTCGGCGCAGAGCGCAGCGCAGCAGTGCTTCCGGGGGCGATTACGTTCATGTAAAGTTTATTTATATGTTTATGTAAGCCGGAAGGCTATATAATAGCTTATCTATATATATTATACTAAGGGTCCAATTACACTGCTCAATACACAGCATGAAATTACCGCTGAACGGCAACATGTTTGCTGGATGGCAGCCCTTTAATAGTCTGTTTAAACAGGCAGATTGCGGTAAACGAGGAGCACTGCACGATCGATCTGTAATAAAAACATAATACATCATTCAGGGCACATGGGCGGCCATTGTTCTCAGCAGCGGAGGTCGCGTTTACACAAGACAACAAGCTGTTTAAGAACAATGATCTTTCATGGAAACCAGAATATAAATTTCCCCCAATGAATGGGCGTTTATTGTTCATTGGTTGATCGACAGCCTGTTCAGGCTGCACAATTATTGTGAAAAGATCGTTCCTAGGAACCGATCACGGTAATGGTGCAATGCAAATGCATCATAAGGGATCATTCAGACGTCAGTGATTTTCCATCAGGGTTTCAATGCCAAAGCCGGTACTGTAACATACAGATTAAAAACTATCATTGAAAGATGGACACTTGTTCTGTGTTTTGGAGACACTCCTGCTACTGGCATTTCAAACAATTGTGTAACAATCGCGGTCATAGAGGGTGCGACCGGGCCTGTGCAGGAGGGGGGACGACCAACGCCAAGGCATTTTTCAGCTTTATGTGCGTCCATACATTGCAATATAAGTAGTATGCCAAATAAGAGGCCGGTAGCTGACGTCAGCTTGCAAGTCACTGGTGGAACATGGCCAGTAGCTTGCACACTGAAGTCAGCTTCCGGCTTCTGCACCAGCTACATGAGAGGACAATGAGAATCGTGGAAGCGGGGGAAGGTGAGAATGGGGGACATATACACTAGTGCCAGGATGGGCCACATATACATCAAGATGGGAGACATATATTTCCAAGATGGGTCCAAGATGGAGGACATATACAGTGAGGAAAATAAGTATTTGATACACTGCCGATTTTTGCAAGTTTTCCCACCTACAAAGAATGGAGAGATCTGTAATTTTTATCGTAGGTACACTTCAACTGTGAGAGACTGAATCTAAAAATAAAATCCAGAAAAATCACATTGTATGATGTATGATTACATACCATAATTAAATTGCATTTTATTGCATGAAATCAGTATTTGATCACCTACCAACCAGCAAGAATTCTGTCTCTCACAGACCTGTCATTCTTTAAGAAGCCCTCCTACTCTGCACTCATTACCTGTATTAATTGCACTGGTTTGAATTTGTTACTTGCATTAAATAAAGACTCCTGTCCACACACTTATTCACACTCCGACATCTCCACCATGGCCATGACCAAAGAGCTGTCTAAGGACACCATAGGCAAAATTGTAGACCTGCACAAGGCTGGGATGGGCTACAGGACAACAGGCAAGCAGCTTGTTGAGAAGCCAACAATTGCTGCCACAATTATTAGAAAATGAAAGAAACACAAGATGACTGTCAATCTTCCTCGGTCTGGGGCTCCATACAAGGTCTCACCTCATGGGGTAAGGATGATTCGGAGAAAGGTCAGGGATCAGTCCAGAACTACACAGGAGGACCTGGTCAATGACCTGAAGAGAGCATGGACCACATTCTCAAACTTTACTGTTAAAAATACACTACATCGTCATGGATTTAAGTCCTGCAGGACACGCAAGGTCCTCCTGCTCACGCCAGTACATGTCCAGGCCGGGTTGAAGTTTGACAAAGACTATATGGATAATCCAGAGGAAGCATGGGAAAAGGTCATATGGTCAGATCAGACCATTATAGAACTTTTTGGTATAAACTCCACTCGCCGTGTTTGGAGGAAGAAGAGGGAGGAGTACAACCCAAAGAACACCGTCCCAACCGTGCAGCATGGTGGGGGAAACATTATACCTGGGGGATGCCTTTCTACAAAGAGGATAGGACGACTGGACCGTATTGAAAGGAGGATGGATGAGGTCATATATTGCAATATTTTGGCCAACATCCTCCTTCCTTCAGTATGAGCATTGAAGATGGGTCTTAGCTGGGTTTTCTAGCATGACAATGACCTGAAACACACAGCCAGGGCAACTAAGGGGTGGCTCTGTAAGAAGCATTTCAAAGTCCTGGAGTGGCCTAGCCAGTCTCCAGACCTGAACCTAATGGAAATCTTTGGACGGAGCGGATACTCAAAGTTGCCCAGTGACAGCCCCGAAACCTGAAAGATATGGAGAAGACTTGTATGGAGGAGTGGGCCAAAATCCTTGTTGCAGTGTGTGTAAACTTAGTCCAGAACTACAGGAAACGTTTGACCTCTGTAATTGCAAACAAAGTTTTCTGGACCAAATATTAAGTTCTGTTTTCCTGTTGTATCATATTAATTTGCATTTTAATTTTTAGATTCTGTCTCTCACAGTTGAAGTGTAACTATAATAAAAATTACAGATCTCTCCATTCTTTTTAGGTGGGAAAGAAAACTTGCAAAAATCGGTATTGTATCAAATACTTATTTTCCTCACTGTATAATCAGTATGGCTCCAAGATGGAAGACATATATACCAGGATGAACACAGGATGGGGGGCATATATACCAAGAAGGACCAGGATGTCTTGGCATTGTATGTATGTATGTATGCATGCATGCATGCATTTTGTAATTTTTTCCATTTTAAAAACTACAAAAAGGAAAATGGTCCGATGCAAAAGTTCGGGCACCCTGAATGGTTACTACCTAGTAGATCCCCTTTTGAAAGTATCACAGCTTGTAGCCAGCCAAGAGTCTTTCAATTCTTGTTTGAGGGATTTTCATCCATTCTTCCTTGGAAAATTCTTCCAGATCTGTGAGATTCCTGGGTCGTCTTACATGCACTGATATTTTGAGGTCTAGCCACAGATTTTCAATGATATTGAGATCAGGAGACTGTGAGGGCCATTGTAAAACCTTCAGCTTGCACCTTTTCAGGTCATCTACTGTGGATTTTGACATGTGTTTAGGATCATTATCCATTTGTAGAAGCCATCCTCTATTCAACTTCTGCTTTTTTACAGATGGTGTCATGTTTGCATCAAGAATTAGTGGAAATTCACTGAATCCATTCTTTCTTCTACCTGTGCTCTATGCTTAATGGTTGGCGAGATGTTCTTTTACTGAAATTCTGTGCCCTTTTTCTTCCACACATACCTTTGATGAAAGACTTCTATTTTAACCTCATCGGTCCACAGGACTTGTTTCCAAAATTGTATCAGACTTGTTTAGATGTTCATTTGCATACTTCCGATGCTGAATTTTATGGTGAAAACACAGAAGAGATTTTCTTCTAATGACTCTTACATGAAGGCCATATTTGTGTAGGTGTCCCTAAAAACAGTAGAACAATGTACCAAAAATCCAAAAAGTCTGCTAAATCTTTCTGAAAGTCTTTTGCAGGCAAGCGGGGGTTCCGATTTGCGCACCTAGCAATCCTACGAGCAGCTCTCACTGAAATTTTGCTTGGTCTTCCAGACCTTATCTTGACCTCCACTGTTCCTGTTAACTGTAATTTCTTAATTACATATCGAACTGAGGAAAGGGCAACTTGTAATCGCTTTGTTATCTTCTTATAGCCTTCTCCTGATTTGCGGGCCTCCATCATTTTTATTTTCAGAGAGCTAGGCAGCTACTTAGAAGAACCTATGGCTACAGTTTCTTGGCACAAGTTTAGAGATATTATACCTTAAACCCAGCCTCTTCAGACCTGAATAGCCTATAAATGTATATACCAGGATGGGGACCATGTATACCAGGAAGGGGCCACAGGATGGGGGCCATGTATCCCAAGATGGGACCCCAGGATGGGGGCCATGCATCCCAGGATGGACGCCATGTATCACAGGAAGGGGCCTAGGATGTCGACCATATATCCAGGGAATGAGCCCAGAATGGGGACCATGTATCCCAGGAAGGGGCCCAGGATGGAAGCCATGTAGACCAGGAAGAGGCCCAAGATGGGGTCAATGTAGACCAGGAAGGAGCCCAAGATGGGGTCAATGTAGACCAGGAAGGAGCCCAGAATGGGGTCCATGTAGACTGGGAAGGGGTCCAGAATGGGGACCATGTAGACCAGGAAGGGGCCCATGTAGACTAAGAAGGGGCCCAGGATGGGGACCATGTAGACCTGGAAAGAGCCCAGGATGGAGGCCATGTAGACCAGGAATGGGCCCAGGATGGGGATCATGTAGACCAGAAGGGGGCCCAGGATTGGGGCCATGTAGACCAGGAATAGGCCCAGGATGGGGACCATGTATCCCAGGAAGGAAGCCATGTAGACCAGGAAGAGGTCCAAGATGGGGGCCATGTAGACCAAGAAGGGGGCCAGGATGGGGACCATGTAGACCAGGAAGGGGCCCAGAATGGGGACCATGTAGACCAGAAGGGGGCCCAGGATTGGGGCCATGTAGACCAGGAAGGGGCCCAGGATTGGGGCCATGCAGACCAGGAAGTGGCCCATTATGGGTGCCATGTATATCACGAAGGGGACTATTATGGGTGACAGTCCTACATAATGTGGGAGGTAGGGGGCAACATGTATGTTCTTATAGGATTTGGAACACTACAAGGGCCCATGCATTGAATCAACATGCGCGGGTCCAAATTTTGCACCGGGGCCCATCGGACTCTAAGTTACGCCACTGCACACAAACACGGATGGAAAATCACTAACGCCTAAATGAGCCCATAGATAAAACAAGCTGATAAAAAAAATCAAAAAAGTACAACTAAGAAACCTAATGTTGGCCTCCGTCTGTAGATTTATAAAAGTAGTGCAGATACTTCGCTTTGGAGGAATAAACATTAAAAGGTTATTTGCACAATCACATTATTTTTCACAAAGACATTTGATGTAACATTAAACTTGTCTCCGTGTTTATACATAATGTACAAAGTCAACAACGGTTTACCTCGAGAAGACAGAAGTTATTATGGAGATAAAGTGACTCTAAAGTATGAAAATTGCGAACAGGGATTTGGAGCAAAGACCAGTTTAGTCACTGGGGAAGATTTGCAGATACATCATTTCACAGGAGACAAAAAAGGTGCAAATTGTGGAATGGTAAATTAGCACTAACAATACTGTTCCGTCACGCTATGCATGCCATGCCTGGAGCACCCCAGAGCATCAGTAGTAATGCAATTGTGAGGCAAACGGAAAACCAGAGGCGAAGATAAAAGTATGAAGCAATTTTTATCTTTCTATCCTATCGCTTTATTACCTTTACTGCAATCACATTAAGTGAAAATGCAAACTAAATACTGTGAAAATGCAGCAGTCGGCCGAGGGGGGTGAACACTTACATTGCAGCCTCTGGATGAGAGGTCAGGGCAAGACGCTGGTGTAGAGATCATTACATTGCAATGGATTAGACAACAGCAAGTCAAAAATGTGTTTGCTGTCATCACATCCAAAAAAACCCCGTCTCTTACGCAACAGATATTGACCAGTTTGCTGCCAGTGCCAACAAAGATCATTACTCAGGAACAGAGCCCACCAGAGGAAGATCACAACATTATGAGGACGGTGATATTCAGTACAAGATGTCATATTCCTGATCTCTGGGCAGGCAGCACATTTAGCTGAGAACACAGAGGACCTCATATCCATAATTATATATATATATTTGCATTAAGTTCAGGTTCTAGACCAGTTCTCACACAAAGTCCTAATACGCCATGTAACTAAAGTAAAAAAACAAAACAAAAAAAAAAAAAAAAAAAACCAAACGGTCCTTAGAGCTTCAACAGCCGACAGCTCTTCCTTTGGACACTCTACCCCCCCATCCATCAGACCAGCTGGGAGAACTCGTGTTTTCTATCAGAGAGAAAAATCACTGGGGCATGATGGCATTCAGCACGCCTGATCCTTTTATACCCACTGTCACATGGCAAATACACGTCAGACAAACGTTTCATATGCAGAAAATGATCGCCAGCTCCAGGCGAAATTGGCAGGACCAGCCAGCGTATGGCCACCTTAACTGGAGTGTTTCTATTGGGACTCGTGCACTTAACTATCTGGCATCATTACAACATGGCACGATGGCATCTCACAAACTGTCCGAAATGCTCTCCAGTTAATCTCTTCTAAGAAAACGTAATAAGCCATAGCTAGAGGAATCACCGGTTCAGACAGAACAAAATGGCCTGTCTATGGTTAGATATACACATGGGGCACAGCACCACCCGCTGGTAGGCAAGTAAACATGCAGATTGCAATGGTTTAAGATTTGGGAATGGATTCTACAAATGGCAGATTTGCTGCAGCTATTTTTTGGGATGGGATTGTTCATGTCAAACACATGGATTTTGCAACCTGCATTCAGACGAATGGGACAGCCACAAAAACATCATCTTCAGTGTGTGACGCTTATCCCATGTGCACCGGACAGGTTTAAGTATCGGATGACAGGAGTCTTCACTGCTGAGAACCTTAAGGCCCCGTCTCACATAGCGAGATCGCTAGCGAGATCGCTGCTGAGTCACAAGTTTTGTGACGCAACAGCGACCTCAGTAGCGATCTCGCTATGTGTGACACGTACCAGCGATCAGGCCCCTGCTGCGAGATCGCTGGTCGTGTCGGAATGGCCTGGACCTTTTTTTGGTCGTTGAGGTCCCGCTGACATCGCTGAATCGGTGTGTGTGACACCGATCCAGCGATGTCTTCACTGGTAACCAGGGTAAACATCGGGTTACTAAGCGCAGGGCCGCGCTTAGTAACCCGATGTTTACCCTGGTTACCAGCGTAAATGTAAAAAAAACCAAACACTACATACTCACCATCTGTTGCCCGTCAGGTCCCTTGCCGTCTGCTTCCTGCTCTGACTGCCGCCGTAAAGTGAGAGCACAGCAGTGACGTCACCGCTGCGCTCTGCTCTCACTGTACGGCGGCACACAGTCAGAGCGGGAAGCAGACGGCAAGGGACCTGACGGGCAACAGATGGTGAGTATGTACTGTTTTTTTTTTTTGGTAACCAGGGTAAACCTCGGGTTACTAAGCGCGGCCCTGCGCTTAGTAACCCGATGTTTACCCTGGTTACCCGGGTGCTGCAGGGGGACTTCGGCATCGTTGAAGACAGTTTCAACGATGCCGAAGTCGTTCCCCTGATCGTTGGTCGCTGGAGAGAGCTGTCTGTGTGACAGCTCCCCAGCGACCACACAGCGACAAAACAGCGACGCTGCGATCAGCATCGTTGTCTGTATCGCTGCAGCGTCGCTGTGTGAGACGGGGCCTTTACTGTTGAAGAGATTGGGTGTCTGGTGTCTCCAGGGAATGGAAAGGTGCTCAGTTTCGATTGGATGGCACTTAATATTTAGTTGGAAACTTACCTGAAGTTTTATAAGAGTAGACAAGTCTTTTTTTGCAGCCTCAAATATGGCATTCAGGTGTCTGTTAACACTAAACTCTGGGATCAGTAAGTCTTCCGCCTTGTAATGATAAACGGCTGATGGGGTCTCGGTAACAGTCACCGATTTCTTCAGGATAGACTGTCAGAATACAACAAGATTATCATATAGGATTCAACGATAATAAAATACTGCACAGGCAATGGTTTCCAGTATTTTATACCTGCAGTACAATTGATTAAACATAATAAATGCAACATAAAACAGATTGTTAAAGGGGCGTTCCCAGTATTGATAGGATAGCATATTACTTACTGATGGCTGGGGGTCCGACAATCCTGAGAACGGGGCTCTAGATCCCAGGAGCCCTGTCTTGAACTGAATAGAGATGTGCATGCTCAATGGGACTGCAGAATAATGATCAATTCTGGAGATACCCCTTTAACCCATAGGAACCTAGATCATGAATGTGCCTTCTACAGCTATTAGATGTCACGATATTATGCCACCATATATCATGTAGTTTTTAAGTTCCAAGCAAAGTTTTGCTGAATTTATTAAACTATGCAAGAACACAAACCATCTAAATCTCCAGAACAGATATTATTGGAACATAAAATATGCGACTATGGCCAGCATCTGCCTGTAGAAGGTTTTTTTTTTCTTCAGTATGTACAGGTATTCATTATGTAAACTAGGGGGCAGGCCAGTGAGGGATCAGTGACCTGTCAGCAGGCTGCATTATGAGTACCTAATCAGAGCACCACAAAACTTTTGAAACCCTTTGGAAACCTTGGATGGAGAGGAACAGATTCCAGTAGGATGTTTTATTATGTAAGCAATGTATGCTATTGTCCTATTCTTGTTTATAAAGGCAAGGAGGGAGGGAGGGTGGGGAAATGTTTCAAAATGTTGGTAAACATGTTTATTCTCCTTTGCTGACACAATTGTGTGTAGTTGTCAATTTGAATATTGTTAATAAAAATTATCTGATTTAAAAAAAAGAGCACCACATGAAGACCCCCCACAGGCCACCCCGCAGCACGAGCGTATCATTAACTAAAAACTGAAAATAAACAACAACCACAAGACGGATTTCATCAACCAAGGTATCATTTTAATCAGCATAACGGCGCCGACCTGACAGTGTCTGTAGGTTACTGTGCACAATCCTGCTGACAGGTTCCCTTTAACACATTACATCAATCTTATAGAAAGTACAGATGTTCATCTATCTGAGAAGCGGCAGGTTGGGACTAGCTTGCGTGTTGTTTATGTTATTCCACCGGAGGACGAGGCAGCAGCTCCATCTCTGGACCACTGACTTCACATTTCTATAATAGATGTGAAGACAGCGTTCACTCACCTTGTTCATAACCGGGCTTGGAGGCAGGTCATCTGGGGTCAGGCTCACCCGTGCCCTCTCATACGCCATGTCCATGTCAGATTTTGCAGCTTTCGGGCTTCCTAGCAAGGAAAAATGTGCATCAGAACAGCAATTATAATTAAACATGCCAAAACATTAAAATATGTGTTCAGGACAAGATCATGGAGAGGAGGATAGGCTGCCTGGTGGGCAATGTCCGGATACTGATGGTGGAATAAGGGGCACAAGAGCTATTTACAAGCGCTTCTAGTGTCACCACCAGCCACATGGGGTATTAAAAATGCATTGAATGCTTTACAGAACTGTTAACCACAGAATATGTGCGGTCCTCAAATAGCCAAAGTAACGAGCGGGTATCACTAAAAAGAAACAGGTTGTAGCCATACATCAGCAGGACAGATCACGATAATCAAAATGCCAATTTCCTCAGCAACAAACCCAAATTAGGTTTTTCCTGTAGACTTTAAAACAGCAGTCGTCCATTAATTTTTATGTTAAAAATGGGCCCAGGAGGTCTGAAAATAAAAATCACATGGGGACCCCCCCACACTCCTCCAATGATCAGGGGATGGCTACTGAATGGCTTCAGCAGGGAAGTGGGGTGGGGACGGTTCAGTAGGGATCATTGGTTTAGTATTTTCAGATCACCATGGTCCCAAGTGGTGGACTTCCCATTTAGTACATTTTTTTTTTTTTTAAATACTTTTTCCCAGTGTGGTTCTTCTGCCATAACTTTTTAAAAGACAAAATATATGAAAAACACTACAAAAAAAAAGTTGTCCACGTTTCACTTTTTCTCATCTTTTGCAAACCAAATTTCTGGTCTTCTTCTATCCCATAGGGAGGTTTAACCTTTTTATTTTTGGATATGTAATAAGCACAAGATCCAAAATCACAAGGATGAGGTTCGATTTTCCTTACAGTCTTTCCTTGCCCCAGTTTTGCCATCTAATAATGGGAATAAAGAGGATTTCTTACCTGCCTGATCCACCTGCGACTGTTCCCAATAAACCCTAATGATTTATTTGTTGTTTTTATTTCAGCGTTGCAGACATGTTTTTACAGCTCTAGCACCACTATAATGACGGGGCAAATTAATTACAGGCACTCCATATACCCCCGCAGCTCTCTGCTAATAAAGGGGAGATCACCTACGTGTCTGAGACACAATTTATGACATGCACAATCCTGCCAAAGAAGACGACTTTCATGGTTTTACAGCAAATCAGTTATCAAGGCAAGTTGCTGTGCACTGGGGCTCTCATGCTGAATGCCACAGAGGTGCTAATTAATCTGACACGAGGGGATATAAATAGGGGCTCATCAGGAGGAGAAACAGTAGGAGACAGGGAGGGGAAAAAATGAGACGCTTTTAAATTAATCATTGACGCGGTTGGAGGAAGTCAGTCACGTACGTCGGGAGGAAATTAGCGAGGTGCAAACTGATGTCAATTCCTATGCAATATCTGCCAATAGCCAAAGCTTTACCAGTACAGAGAGCACAACTTCGTCTTAAAAGTGACGGGCACCATACAAAAGAGCAATACTAAGTTTACAGAGACTATTTTATTTCAAACGCATTCTTATTAAGTGATGTTTTTTTTTTTACAATCACTGGTGATGGGTAGGCGAAAGGGGACATGTAAACATACAAAAACAAGTCTAAACATTTTTTAGAGATATGAAAAAAATATATAAAAACCCATTCACATGTCCCCAAGTACCCAAGAAATAACAGGACTAATCAGGGTAGCAAGGTGGAAAAGTAAGGAAGGAAAAGGGAAAAGATGAGAAATGGGGCAAAAGAAGATCATCTGATTCAAATAACCACTAAACACAAACGTTTTATAACGTAAATACATTAATAATACAAATACAATCATGCAAATTAAAAGAGAAACAAATTATTACGGAGATTATTAAGGATTTCCTTTCCTTGAGGGAAATATGGAATTCCAGAGAGCCCATCTAGTGAGCCATTTCTGTAAGCTCTTCTTTAGGGCAAGGACTAATTCAAATGAATTGTGAGTTGAGACTATATCTATAATATTAGTAACACATGGGATTTCCATTTGAATCCAATGAGATTTTTTGTAACTACAAAAATGTGTCTAATCTCTGGTGGGAGACCATTGGCTTGGAGGGAGAGATGAGCTACAATAATTGAGGAGAGATGTTTATTACAGCTTTCTTAATTTTGTTCAGCAGAACACCGGGTACTAATAGACTATCTTCATACATAGGACAATAAATGAAAAACATGCAAATATGACTCCATATACCTGGTAATTAGCGTTGTTTTCCCACCATATACAATGACTGTATACTAAAAGGATATGACATTAAAGGGGTTCTCTGGGTTAATGATAATGATGACCTATTCTTCAATATCAGAATAGTGAGGGGTTCAACAAGCAGCAACCCTGTTCATCAGCTGCTCAGAGCGACTGGATGTAATAACGAATGGAGCTGCACAGTTCAGCTCCATATAATGCATAGTGGCCCTGGCCGAGTGCTGCAGATCATCTCCTATTCTAGAGGATAGAAGCTGATGTTCCTGCACACTGCCATCCAGTCAACATTGGGGTGGGGGTGTTGCGTGTCATGCCTAACAACACCATCAAAGAAGTATTAGTTGGGGACGTAGCCTAGTGCAGCACCGAAAGCTCCCGCTGTGAACCCCATATTTTATCCTGATACCTGCTCTCCTACACTTACGGAACAGCGTGAGAAGGGGAGTGAACACCTCTGGTGGCTGAACATCAGATTTCTGGAACGCTCCAGCAGGCAGAATGACCCGCAGGAGGCAGAAAGATCCTGAGGAAGCAGATCAAGTTAATGCAGCTCTCGCTAGGAGGCTGAAAGTGGAGGAGAAGCTTGAACGGTTTGCCCGCCTGGAAAGAGAGGCTGCTAATATGCATTAGGTTAACCTTGAGCCCCACAACCCTGCTGTACACAAATTACCAGGGGATGAAAGGGAGGAACAACAGATCCCAGCAGACCATGTAATGTAATGCTAGATTCTTTAGGGGAGGTCTTGTACAACAGGCTGCACAGAGTGAGGATACTCAGGAGATAACAATCAAAGACATGTTTTCAGTGGTGTCATTTTGCAAGTCTACGTTAACTACACTGACTCAGCAAAAGGGTATTTAAAGGAGGACACGTCTAATATAAAATCAGAGCTGTGAAAAGTGTTATTGAAAGAACCGGAACCGTGGAAGAGAGTCTGAGAACTAATGAGGAGCATATCCTGAATGTTAAAAAAAAAAATCCCATCTAGGTCAGTCCAACGTACATCTGCACTGATTGCTAAATCAGACAACCTAGAAAACCACATAAGAAGAAACAACCTAAAGAATCCCAGAAAAAACAGTAGGGAACACTCCCACTGAAATTCTGTTAAACTGACACCTTTATTTGCCATTGAACAAGCACACAGTTCCTTCAAGACCTTTACCCCCCCCCCCCAGGTACTCTCCTCGCCCAATGCTAACTAGAATCTTGTACTACAAAGATCGTGACACCATCCTAAGACGTGCCCGAGACATATAGGGTCTGTCTATTAACGGGAGTAAAGTGTTCCCGGCTTTTTCAACAGAGCTTCAGAAGCAGAGGATGAAATTCACGGAAATGAAGGAGCGATTAAGGAACCTAGGCCTGCCATACTCTGTCATGTACCCGGCCCAGGTAAGAGTTGTTGCTCTGGGCGAAACACATTTGTTTGTAGTAGCTGAGGACGTCATGAAATGAGCACGAAAGACAGCTATGTATGGAAGACACGTAATACTGGCAGGACCGAAAAAGAGGATGGTTGAAGACGCTATGGTGGCTCTGCGGTTTCTTCCCAGTGGGGAGTTTTCTCCGCTTATGAATATAGCTCTATACTAATGTAAATGCTATGATGTACACTGTGGTATGCTACTGCTCCTTATGTGTGCTTGTATAGCTCCAGGATATATTTAACCCCTTAGGGTATGTTCCCACAGTCAGTAAATGCTGCGGGTTGGAAGCTGTGTACATCCGCAGCGGCCAGATGTTACAGCACAATGAATAGGATTTCTAGAAACCCCATGCCCACTATGCGTGCACTGGTGCCCGCGGATCACCCGTGGAGACACACATGCGGCGCGTCTTTCCAGACCACAGCATGTCTATTTATCTTGCGGAGACGCTGTGATTCCGCACGGTTCAATGATCACATGCGGAATCATCGACGTTCAATAGACGGCAGTGCTCTGGACGCAGTGGACATGTGCTGCGTCCAAAGCGCTGCCTATTACTGACAGTGGGGACATAGCCTTAGGGTACCGTCTCACATTGGCACTTTGATCGCTACGACGGTACGATCCGTGACGTTCCAGCGATATCCATACGATATCGCTGTGTCTGACACGCAGCGGCGATCAGGGACCCCGCTGAGAATCGTACGTCGTAGCAGATCGTTTGAAACTTTATTTCGTCGCTGGATCTCCCGCTGTCATCGCTGGATTGGTGTGTGTGACACCGATCCAGCGAGGAGTTCGCTTGTAACCAGGGTAAACATCGGGTTACTAAGTGCAGGGCCGCGCTTAGTAACCCGATGTTTACCCTGGTTACCATCGTAAATGTAAAAAAAAAAAAAACAGTACATACTTACATTCCAGTGTCCGTCAGGTCCCTGGCCGTCTGCTTCCCTGCACTGACTGTGAGCGCCGGCCGTAAAGTGAAAGCAGAGCACAGCGGTGACGTCACCGCTCTGCTTTGGCCGGCGCTTACACAGGATGCGGGAGGAGAGCAGGGAAGCGGACGCCGGGCACCGGAATGTGAGTATGTGTTTTTTTTATTTTACGTTTACGCTGGTAACCAGGGTAAACATCGGGTTACTAAGCGCGGCCTTTCGCTTAGTAACCCGATGTTTACCCTGGTTACCCGGGGACTTCGGCATCGTTGGTCGCTGGAGAGCTGTCTGTGTGACAGCTCCCCAGCGACCACACAACGACTTACCAACGATCACGGCCAGGTCGTATCGCTGGTCGTGATCGTTGGTAAATCGTTTTGTGTAACGGTACCCTAAGTGACCAAGCTAATTTTCACCTTCCTGTCCGGGCCAAATTTTTTAAACCTGACCATTGTGACTATATGGTAATATCTCTGGAACGCTTCATCTGATCCCAGTGATTCTGAGATTGTACGTCATGATAGAGGTAACATTTGTTTGCCATGACATGTGTTTATTTGTGAAAATATCACAAATTTTGGTGAAAATTTAGAAAAAAAAAAATCGTAATTTTAAAAACTTTCAATCTTTACATTCTTAAACCAGTTAGTCATGCTGTACAAAAATAATTACTACATAAAATTTCACACATGTCTACTTTACATCTGCATAATTTTTCAAACGCCATTTTATTAGGATGTTAGAGGGGTTAAAAATTTAGTAGAAATTTCTAATTTCAATGGACTTTGAGGGATTTTAATTTTGGAACACAATTTGGCTGAAATAGATTGTAAGCGACATTTGCAGGGTCCCATAACAGCAGAAACCCCCCACAACTGACCCCATTTTGGAAACTATACCCCTCATGCTTTTTGGGCGTCTAACAGCTGCTTAACATGCAGGTGTTGACTCGAGTCACTCGAACACCGTCAATACTCTGTACATACCCGAGCACCTGATGCAAATTCGAGTAGAAAGCACTGGCGCTCAACAAGTCATATCAAAATGTTTTCTTTTTTTTTTTACTTTTTAAATAGCAGACCATGCAAGACGACCCAGGAATCTCACATAACTGGAAGAATTTTCCAAGGAAGAATGGATGAAAATCCCTCAAACAAGAATTGAAAGACTCTTGTCTGGCTACAAGATATGTTTACAAGCTGTGATACTTTCGAAAGGGAGTGCTACTAGCTACTAACCATGCAGAGTGCGCAAACGCTGCATTGGCCCATTTTCCTTTTGGTAATTTTTAAAATGTAAAAAATTACAATTTTTTTTTAGCCTCAAGTACAAAGGAAATGTGTCATCTTTAACTTTAGCTTTTTAGAAATAATTTTGTCTTCAACTTGCTTAACTATTCATAACAGTAATTTGGACCAGGGGTGCCCAAACTTTTATATGCCACTGTATGAGATAAATCTCCAGGAGCAAAAGGAATTCCAGCTTAGGTCTATTAGCGCTATATTAATATATTAGTTCCCAATCTATTAAAATGTGCATAACCACTACTTTTCAGAAAGTTTTCTACCACCTTCTACAAAAGAAGCTAGAATTACCGTACTATACTTCCAAAAAAAAGAAAAAAGAAAAAAAGATCTCCAATTACCTGAGTCATATAGGCCAATGTCATTATAAGACACTAGATGTCAAAATCCTGGCTAAGGTATTATCTAATAGGCTGTCTGGAATAGTATCAAAAGTGGTCCACCCGGACCAAACAGGTTTCATGGCTAATAAATCCACGACACAAAATTTACGTAGCTTATTCTTAAATTTGCAATTTTTGGCTGATAATATGGGGTGCAGGATGGTCCTATCATTGAATTTGGCAAAAGCTTTTCACAGCGTAGAGTGGAGGTTTTTATGGGTGGTTCTACAAAAAACAGGGTTCGGGCCTATCTTTATATCCTGGGTACAATTGTTATATTCCTCTCGCACAGCCAAAATGAAAGCTAATGATGAGCTGTCTCAAAGTTTTAAGTTGTATAGAGGTACAAGGCAGGGGTGCCCATTGTCCCTGTTGTGGTTAGCCATCGATCCATTAGCATCAGTGGTAAGAAACTTACTGAAAGAGGTGGGGGTTAGGCACAGGCACATAGAAGAACAGAAATCGCATTATACACAGATGACATTTTACTGTTCCTTGGGGACTGTGATAGTTTACGGTCTAATGTTGGACATTCTTAAAAACTTTGGGCTTTACCAGGTTTTATCATTAATTGGGGGTTAGTGTTGTTTCTACTGGACAATCCGATTACTCACTTGGTCACACAGCATAGACAAGTAGAAGTAGTTTCTCAGTTAAACTTTGGGAATAATAATATCCTCCTTTCTTAAGGATTATGAAAAATAAAATTTATTCCCCTTATGGGATAGGATCAAATTGAAAGTAGCGACATGGTGTAAATTGCCGCTCTCGGGAGTGGGGAGGTTGAATCTTATTGAAATGGTACTGATGCCACAGATTTTCTATATACTTCACAATGCGCCTGACTGGTTATCCCTGAATACGTTTATCTTACGGAACCTACTTTTTCACAATTTCATTTGCTGAAAAGGGCAAACTAGAATCAGATTAAAGACCTTACAGAGACACAAAGATGAAGGAAGTCTGGCGCTACCTAACCCGTGGTTGTCCTTTTTTAGGGGCTCGGTGTCAACACTTAAGGGGGTGGAAAGAAATTCTATGTAAAGACTCTATAAGATGAATTATTTAAAAGGTAATGGGAGAGGGTCCTCTCGTGAACTGTTTGGAGGCAAGATGATTTAACGGCCTATCAAGAGTATTCTACTTTGGGCCTTATTTTGTAAGGTGTAGTCCAAAGTTTGCGAAATGAACTTAATTTGGGAATTGGAGGAACATGGGTATTCGATACATCAGTCTAAAATGATGCATTTAAACTTCTGAAAGTCTACAAAAGGAATTTCATTTACCAAATAGTTGTCTATTTCAATGTTTCCAACTTAATCATACTTATAGAGCACAATGTAAGTGAAGAAACATTGCAACTAAGAGATATTGCGCTAGATACTATATGATCAGCAGGGGTCACTAAGGGTTTAATATCTTGACTCTATGATGATGTACTATAAGTCTTCCTGAAAAAATGTCCTTTGTTGGTTAAACAGAAGTGGGTGTTGAAGGTATAGGGTTCATTTCTGAGATCAGGCTGTCTTCAGTCTCTCTCTCAGTGAGCCTAATAGGCTTTCGCAGCTGTCTGTTATTCACAGCGTGTACAGATCACCGAATGGGTTGTTCAGAATGGGCATCAGACCTGACTAACTGCTCCCGCTGCTCTGGGGAGGGAGCATAAATATACCACATGTTACGGTCCTGCCGGTAACAATATGCATTCTGGAAAATGGTGCCAAACCTTATTAGAACTGGCGTATAAATGTACAGTGCCTTAAAGACCCCCGTATTGGTACTCTGGGATACGTCGAGGAGTTACGCATGGAAGAGGTGGGGAAAAGAGGGATTTTTGCTACTCACAGTAAAATCTCTTTCTTGGAGCCTTCATTGGGGGACACAGGTAACCATGGGTGTATGCTGCTGTCGCTAGGGGGCTGGCACTAGGAAAAAAAGAAAAACAGCTCCTCCTCCGCAGTATACACCCACCGACACGTGCAAAGTTAGTGTTAAAGCAG
The DNA here is from genome assembly GCF_051348905.1 of Ranitomeya variabilis. Taxonomy (NCBI): domain Eukaryota; kingdom Metazoa; phylum Chordata; class Amphibia; order Anura; family Dendrobatidae; genus Ranitomeya; species Ranitomeya variabilis. Next base: position 249,882,349 of record NC_135233.1, on the reverse strand, counting down.
TAGGAGAAGCAACCAAAACTCAACATATGTACCAACCCTACAACGAAGGCATATAGGCCCAATAATGGTACAAACAATTAGGGAGGGTGCTGTGTCCCCCAATGAAGGCTCCAAGAAAGATTTTACGTCAAGTACTAAAAATCCCTCTTATCACTTCATTGGGGGACACAGGTAACAATGCGACATCCCTAAGCAGTCCCTAGGGTGGGAAACAGAAAGGATGCAAGGAAAATGGACTCGGATCGTCCGGTGCGCAACCGCCGCCTGCAGCACATTCCTTCACAGGCCTGCATTAGACGAGGCATGGGTATGAACCCTGTAAGACCTCACAAAGGTGTGCAAAGATGACCAGGTTGCGGCCTTACAAATCTGGAAAGCCAAGGCCTGGTGAAAAACAGCCCAAGAGGCCCCCACCGCCCAAGCGGAGAGAGCTTTCACGCTTGGAGGAGGCTGTTTGTCCTGAATGCTGTATGCCTCCAATATTGCAGAATGAATCCAACGGCAATAGTGAACTTAAAAACTGGGAGCCCCTTACGACGACCTTCAGAGATGACGAACAGGGCATCAGATTGACGAAAAAAAGCAGTCCTTGAAAGGCAGACTCGGCTATCTCTGACCGGATTCAGCTTGTGGAGGGATTTCTCCAGGGGATGGACCAGAGTAGGAGGGCAGAAAAAGAGGCCTGAGAATTACCTTGTCCTAATGTAGAATCAGGAACTGTGAACGGTAGGATAATACCGCTAACTCGGAAACTCTCTTATGGACGTAATGCACCTAAGAGGACAACTTTACAAGACAGTAGAGAAAACGATGTCTTGAATGGGCTCAAAAGGAGCGCGCCAAGGACAAGGTTAAGATCTCGTGGATCTATCAGAAGATAAGGAGGTGCCAGGTGGGCGACTCCTTGAAGAAATGTCTTTACCTGGGAACGAGAAGCTAGATTTTGTTGGAAAAGAATTGACAGAGCGATACATCTGTGTCAAGACCCGCTTGTAGAAAACCAAGAATGGAAGGAAGAGGAAAGGACACAGGGACCAAACCATTGTCCTCACTCCACCAGAAGGTGGCTTTTCAGTATCTGTAGCAGATACGCAAGGATGCTAGTTTTCTGGCCCTAATCATGGTCTGAATGACCTGATGGGGAAAAAAAAACAGCCTCCCTCGGGACTGCGCCTTAAAGGCCATGCCGTTAAACTCAGAGACCATGAACTCTGGTGGAAGAGGGGGCCTTGAGAGAGAAGATCTGGACAGTCTGGAAGCCTCCAGGGAGCATCCATGAGAATGTTCACCAGCTTCGAGTACCAGGCCCATGTTGGCCAGTCCAGAGCTATCAGGATTACGGGGATTCCTTCTGCCTTTATCTTTTTCATGACTCTCGGATCAAGGAGAGAGGCGGAAAAAGATAAGGCAGCTGGAAAAGGGACCACGGGATTACTAGAGCATCGCAACCGATGGCTAGCAGATCCCTGGACCTGGCTACGCACTGAGGAACCTTGTGGTTCATCAGAGATGCCATCAAGTCGACTTCCGGGGATCCCCATTTCTGGCATATCTGGTTGAAGACGGCGGGACTGAGCTACCACTCACCTCATGTGAGACCCTGACGGCTCAGAAAATCATCTCCCCAATTTTCTACTCCCGGAATGTGTTCGGCTGATATGGCGGGAAAATGACGTTTTGCCCATCGGAAAATCCTTGTTTGCTGCGAGTTCTGCCTTGATGGTTTATGTAAGCCACTGCCTTGGCATTGTCAGACTGTATGCGGACCGGCTGGCCCGAGAGGAGGGTCTGCCAGTGGTGAAAAGCAGAGAAAATTGCCATGATCTCCAGGAGACTGCAGAAGAGAGCGGCTTCTTGGGCGTTCCAGCGGCCCTGCGCTGTGTGATGAAGAGAAACTGCTCTCCAACCGAGGAGACTGGCGTTGGTGGTGAAGACCTGCCATGGGAGAGGAAGGAAGGACGTCCTTCATAGGACTGATGCCGATAGCGTCCACCAGAACAGATACGGCCTCACCTTGAGAGGTAGAAGCATGGGCCGATCCAGGGAGACTGTTCTCTTGTCCGAAGCCGACCAGAGGGCCAGCAGAATTGGACGGTTATGGAACTGGGCAAAAGGAATGACTTCCATGGCGGTAATCGTCTTCCCCAGAACTCTGATGCAGGACCATAGGGGGGAGAGGAGCTGGTCGCTTTAGAGTACAGATCCCCTGTCAGAATTATTAAAAACTTCTCCTTTGTAAGGAAGACACGGGTTTGGGTCGTGTCGAACCTCATTCCCAGGAACACCAGGTGCTGAGCTGTGGTCAGGGAGAACTACTCTTTGTTGATAATCCAGCTGAAATGGACCAGAGTGTCCAGAGTAATCTGAAGACTCTGGTCGCAGTGTCGGCGGGATGGCCCATCGATCAGAAGACCGTCCAAGTAAGGAATTATGAGGATCCCCTTTGAGCGAAGGAGGGCCATGACCGCTGCCATAACCTTCGTGAATAGTCTGGGGCAGAGGCCAGGCTGAAAGGAAGGGCCGTGAACTGATAAAGATCCTCCTGGATCGCAAACTGTAGGAACCTCTGATGCTGAACACAAACAGGAATGCGAAGATAAGCATCCCGAGTGTCCACAGAACAAAGTTATTCTCCCAGTTCCATGGAGGCGACTACCGAACGTAGGGACTCCATCCTAAAATGGCGGATCTGAACATGACAGTTCAATCGCTTGAGGTCCAAAATGGGAAGGAGACATCCGTCTTTCTTCAGGACAACGAAAAGATTGGAGTAGAATTATTTAACCGTCGATTTTTTAACCGGAAGTCACTATCTCTCTTGAGATTGAAGCGACCTATTAAAAGGACGTCTAGGTTTGGACCGGGGAAGCAAGGTTTTTTTCTGCCGGTGGCATCCGAAATTATTCAATCCAGCTTGGACCCAAAAAGTCTAGAGCTTTGGAAGGCAAGGCCAGTGATGGACTTTTGACGGCGGATCTGCATTCCATGCTTCCAATCAGAGAATGCGGTGTAGAGCAACGATGTTGCTGGTAGCCCTGGGAAAGCAACCAGCCACATCGAAGGAAGCGGTCACGGAGATGCCGCTAGAATACACTGATGGAGCATTCTTGCCTAGACTGATATGGATATTGCCACCCAGGTGGAGGCAAATATGGGACAGAGGGACCCGCCAGCTTCTTCAAAGGCTGACTTGGCTAAGGATTCAATTTGTCTATCCGTAGAATCCTTAAGAGATGCACAGTATGGTAGATACAAGAATGTAATGGAAGACAGGCGAGAAATCAGCAGATCCACATTAGTGGATTCTGCCCATTTACCAGCAAGGTCTGGCCTAAAGGGGTAGAGAATATCTAGCTGCTTCCTCCCAAGGAAGCGCTTTTCAGGGTGTTCCCAGTGTTTAGACCTAATTTCTTCAAATTCCCCGAGATTAGGGAAATTCCGGGAAGGACGTTTTACCCATTTGAAGGAAACGAGTGCTCTTGAGCAGGTGCCTCGTCCTCCTTTAGGTCCAGAGTTTGGGTAATTGTCAAAATAAGGCTATTGACCTTGTCCTGCATCATTGAATTCTGGTGCGTATCAGACTCAGACTGGGAATCCACATCCGACCCTAAAGCCGCCTCCGAGGAGGGGGCAGGGGGTGAGGAATGCATCCAGGAGGATGCAGAGGGACCCGGAGAACTAGAGGAAGAACTGGAAAGAGCCCACTTCCTTAGCTTTGTACCCGATTTGACATTGTGGAGGTCGCAGTCACGTGCATGCAAATCGCAATGAGAGGCGTTCAGAGCACTGGTGGCAGTAGACAAATGCGCAAGTCATTCCAGGACCTGGACCAGGGACTGTGAAACTTATCAAGTCTGAGACCGACTGTGACGTGGCAACAGCCCACTCCGAAGGGAGGGGAGTGCTCTCATCCAGGACATTAGGGTGCTCCTGTGGGGCAGACATCGTGGAGGGGTTGCAGGACAGGCAGAAAAGGGGGGGGGGGCTGGCCTGAAGACCACCTACTTTTGCAGAGGGCACAGGTGTAGTGAATTACAGTGGGCTTAGAGGGGCAAAAAGAAGCCTATCTTGGGTTGGGCATAAGTTGAGCCTTGTGAATACTGTTGTTGGAGGGGCCAAGACAAAAAGAACAGAGCCTACCTGATGCCAGCGACAACCAGCAGAAAGAGCTGTGGAAGCTGTGTCCCCCTGTGCGCAGAGCGACTACAGATCTGCAGAGAGCGCAGGATATAGCTGTGTCCCGTGTTCAGAGCGCCAGCATGACTGCAGAGCACGCAGTATATGGTGGTATGAAGAGGCTGATACAGACTCTGCTTGTCCCCACACCGATGAACAGCCAGGACAATCTGCCAGCCGACGAAAACAAAGATCCCCTTCTAATTGGCTGACACGCAAGGGGACGTGAACAGTCGGGAAGGAGAAGCTCCGTGATAGGAACCGAAGAAACCGCGCTGAAAAAACGTGTGCTGCGGGGGGCATGGCCAGCTCAAAAGAAGAGGAGAAATATGCCTCCTATAGGATAAAAAGAGTGTGTAATTTAAACGCACGCCGGTGACTGGCCAAAGGAAAACAGGGAAGGGGTGCGGCCAGCAAAGGGAGGGGTAGTGTCTGCAAGTACTGGGCCCGGCTATGGGAAACATAGCCGCGGCCGCCGGCTGTTTCCTACCACTAACGCCACCCTGTCCCCTTGGGATGAAGGGACCGCGTACCCCGGGAAAACGCCTGCCGCTGTGGAGGGAGGGGAGGGAGACATACCTGCGGTGAGTCCGAGTGGTAGATATACCTGCGGTGAGTCCCAGTCCCTCTGCAGTGATGAGGATCACATCAGGAGCCCCCGGGTGGGTGAGGGTTGCTGGAAACAGGGATGCTCCTTCCGGAACTGTCTCCAGACGGTGCAGAAGACGGCGTCAACCCCTTACAAGAAAGGGGGAGGCCACCGCTGGTGACCACAGTCTTCCTCCCAGCCCTCCCCAAGGAGAGGGGAGGGGAGGGGAAAAGGCAAAGGACCGGCCATCTGGAATCACCCTGAAGTACCCGTGAAGGTGACAGGGGATTAGATCCTGCCTTGCAGGCCCGAGAGTGGGCGATGTGGGTGACACCACACTGCTCTCTCGGTCGCATAAGTGTGGGAAAACAGGGTGAGAAATTACACGCTGATACCCTGAAGACGAAGAAACCTGAAAGACAAAGGAAAAAGATTAATAAAAACACAACAGGTGACCTGAAAAGGAAAAGACGGATCTGGGATCACATCCAGATCTGCTTCGCACCGACACTAAGCTTAAACTGAGGTACTTGGTGCCTGTCGGTGGGTGTATATTGTGGAGGAGCCATTTTCCTTTTTTGTCTAGTGTCAGCCTCCTAGTGACAGCAGCATACACCCATGGTTACCTGTGCCCCCCAATGAAGCGATCAAGAAACTGCTATTGCTCTCTTGCTGTTTGTAGCCAGAAAATTGATTACTAAAAACTGGATTTCTGAGAGACATCCAATCCATAGGGAAAATATTAAACAAGCAAAATCTCTTATTCTAGTTGAAAAGTTCTTTATCTCAAAAGGAAAAGCACATACTTTGACAAACTATGGCCTCCCTGGCTGGGATGCAATTATTGATATATACACCCAAGGATGTTAAACAAGCTAATTAGTATGTAAAATATCAGTATACTTGGAATAAATGTATGTCTGTTATCCCTGTCATGTATATCAAAAGGCAGCCTGTGTGGGTTTTGGCCTTGTGTATATTTATGTGCCTTGTACTCTGGATTTTTGCTAAAATACATATATCAGAGGAGTTGGGATTGGCTTCGAATGTTCTGGTTTTTTATTCTCTGCCATTTTTATTTCTGTAAATGTTTAAAATCAGTAAAATTTACAAAAAAAAAAGTATTAGTTATTTATTATCTGTCCTATGGATTTACTGATTGCTGTAGTTCTGAGGCTGTGTGCACACGTTGCTGATTTTTCGCAATTTTTTTCGCGATAAAAAACGCTATAAAACCGCAAAAAAACAGCATACAATATGCATCCCATCATTTAGACTGAATTCCGCGACAAAAACACGTCGTGGTAAAAAATGCAGCATGTTCATTAATTTTGCGGTTTTTTGCGGATTTCCCACTATAAAATGCATTGGGAAATGTCCTGAAAAAAACGCACCAAAAACGCGGCAAAAAAACGCATGCAGATTTCTTGCAGAAAATTTCAGGTTTGTCTCAGGAATTTTCTGCAAGAAATCCTGAACGTGTGCACATAGCCTGACCGCTGAGATGCCAGCAATCTGCAGAGCCATGTCTGAATGGGGTGGATGGCGCATGCTTGACCTCGGCTCCATACATTGTCTAAGGGACCGCTGGAGAAAGAGGAGTACAATGCTATATTTTCTCTGGAAATGCCGTAGACAATGAATGGACATATATAGATCAGTAAGTTATCCCCTATCCTATACACAGGTAATAATTTTTGATTATGAGAAAAGTAGATTTTTGGTACTCCCTGTAAAATCTATTTCTCGTAGTCTTCATTGGGGGCACAGAAGCCCTGGGATAGTTTGCTGCCACCTGGAGGCTGCCACTTAATACTAATTAATTGAAATCTAATTGAAAAGTGGCTGCTTCCCAGCAGACTATATCTTGCCTGCTAGAATCAGGCTCTTCAGCCATTAGCAAGGCTTATAAGGCAGGTGCCGGTTCCCCCCATTCAGGGTTAAGGAAATCTCTTTGTGGACTGTAAGTTTCCTAGGCAGCAGACTATCCCATGGTTTCTGTATCCCGCAAGGAGATGAACAAGATAACCCCTTTAACATGCGACCGCATTTGGGTCTGATCAATAGGGCCACTACCAATGCCTAAAATAAAAAGAAAAGAGTAAAAAAAGCAGCAAACTAAGAGGCGCAAATCTCAGTTAAGAGAAAGCTGAATGTAGGTTAATAAGGTTTTGCCCCTGAGTTATTGACAAAGCAACAGAATACAAAAAAAAAATGATAAAAATCAAGCCAAGTAATTGATCCTACAGCCAACAATGACACTAATAATCTGCCTTTTTACTACCTGGGATTTCAGCGAGGCTGGAAGAAGAGCGACTTCTGCGATGACCAGTGCTTGAAGCATCAGATGCTGCAAATTTACTTGGGTCTGAAATAAAAAAAAAAAAAAAAAAGATAAAATATTGGAATAAGCAATACAACAAACGTGAGGAGACTGGATCACTAGAATATGAAGGGCAGCAATTATACTTACTGGTAAATGCTTTAAAAATACATGTAATCAGAGCCAAAAATCATTTTTGCAATTAGGTTTCATTAAAGGGAATCGGTCACCACATTTAACCTATCTAACATATTACTATGTGCATGCGGGTTAGATTGCTGAAAAAAGTCCTCCCTGTGTGCTCCAGATCAGATGCCTTGTTGTGGATAAATTATCACTTCACATAAACGACCTCTTCCAGGTTCCAGGGAGGACACAGCCTGGCGATAACTCTGCCTCCATAGATTATTATACATGAAGAGCCTAAGGCTACTTTCACACGTCAGGTTTTTGCCGTCAGGCTAAATTCGGCTAATTTTCAGAAAACCAGATCAGGCAAATGTTGCCGCCGGATCAGGTTTTTTTCCCATAGACTTGTATTAGTGCGGGATTGCACCGGATAACATTGCGTTTCGTCCGGTTTTCGCCGGATCCCGCAAATCTGCCGCTTCCGGTTTCTTGAAAAAACGTCCATTGCAACGTTTTTTGTCTCCGGCGAAAAAGCCTGAGGTGCCGGATTCGGAGCTTCCGGCTGTTTGCTACAATGAAAGCCTATGGGAGCCGGAAGGTGCCGGATCCGGAAAAAGGTGGATCCGGCGGCCTGATCCAGTTTTTTAAACTGTGAGCATGCTCCAAATTTTTTTTTTATCCAATACCCTAGATAGGTTAGCCGGATCCGTCAAAAAAACTGATCCGTCGCATCAGTTTTTCCAACATTCGCCGGATTTAGCCTGACACTGAAAACCTGATGTGTGAAAGTAGCCTAACAATTTTGCATTCTTTGCCTTCTGTGTTGCATCTATTGCTGGCTGCAGAATGAGCTGACTAAGAATTTGTCAGTGAGCTTGTCCTGATAATGAGTTTGCATCTCTTTTAAGTGTCTTTTTCTGAGCTTTTTCCAGCTGATTTATGGCCGCAGACCACATTACAGTTGAATGTGCCAGGAAACAAAGAGCTTGCGCAGAAGGCAAACAGTGCAACATTTTGGAGAAAACAGAACTGCAAAAAATGATTTCTCTATAGCTTCATTGGGGGACACTGGAAACCATAGGTGTATGATACTGCCACTAGGCAGAAAAGCAGGCTACACCCATCGACTGGAACCAAGCTAATCAATTTAGGCTTAGTGCCCTAAGGATGACGACACCAGTCTGCGCTCAGATCCGTCTCTACCATCTTGTGCTTTTTTATTAAGGATTTCCCTTTTTCTTTCAGATACTTATTGTGACTTCAGACAACAGTGCGTAATTGCCCATCCACTCACCGCACCTAGAGACCGAGAGGACAGCGTGGTCTGATCCACATCGTACCCTCTCGTGCATATGAGGCATGACCCCAATTCCCCCAACACACATATAAAAAAAAACACAACCCCTTTAAAAGGGTCCTTACTTGTTTTCTTACATTATTAGTATACTTTTGCCATTTTTGATGTTTTCCAACTCTCTTAGTTGTAACACACAACGGACTATTACAGTGCTATAGAAGAGGCCATTGGTGCTACATTCCCCAATAACCTGCAGAAGGTGAAACAGCAGCGCATACACCGCTTCTCATACGCCACGTCCGTCTGTAAACCTCCCGCACGCTCGGCGATCACACTGGATAATGCAGTGTTACACATGCCCATTCTGCTTCTAATAATATCTCCTCGTGTCGCACTTACACAACTGTCACAACACCTCACGTCACACTGCTACGATTTAATGAGCTGCAAAAATTGATGGAAGAGTGTTGCTCAGGAGGCAAAAACCAGATATATGAAATGCTGCTACATTACACCTGACAATAATGATTATAAACAATATAAACATTAAAAAAAAACAATTCTCTCTTGGCGGCACACAATTACATTTTTCAAGATTAAGGTCTGAAGTAGGTTGCACCAAATGGAGTATTGACCAAATTGACGTACACTTTATTATGAATCTTTTTTCTCATCCTCTCAGCTCATACAATACAAGTAAAGTCAGGTAGTGCCACTTTGTGGCCGTATGATGTTACTACAGGCTGAAATCATAACACATTGGACCCAATAGCTGAAGTAGGAAAACTAAAACTCTGGGAATCCACGTACAACATTCATTTTCTAAACTCCAGGAAGGTGGAATAGAGAATGCATACTTGTAGTTTTGGCATAAAGATTCTTTTTCGTATCACCCATTCATTTTTGGGATCTTTACACGATGATATACAAGTCTCAAGAAAGATGGTCTACTGACCCCGAGAGGCAGGGACCCTGTTCTTGTCGACATGACTGTTGAATGTAAATGGAATCATATAATATTTCACATTGCTGTGCACGTCCCATCATTTTCAGATTTGCAGTGACCCTTTACGTTGATAGATTCCCAGTGTGGAGAAATGCAGCCCTGAAAACGCTTGCAACATAATCTGCTTCGTATAGGAAACCTGCAATTATTTACATGTAGCTTAAAGGGTTTATCCCTTTTAAATTTTATTTCTGGTCTATAGGTGTGTGTAGGCGTTACTCACCCTCACTGGGTCCAACTCTGCTTTTCAGTCCCTGCTACAGTCTTTGTTGATTGGTTGCAGCAGTGACAGTACATCTATAGAGAACATCACTGCTGCAGCCAATCATTGTGTTCAGTGATTGCCTGCAGCAGTTACGTGCATTGCAAATGTGACATCGCTGTTGCAATCAAGTCAAAGAGAGCAGAACAGCAGCGGAGAGGCACGGTTGGACCCGAGAAAAGTGACTTCATCACAGTTTGCTAATTTACAACTGTGCACAATTAAAGAGAAATAGATGTTTAAAAAGGGACAACTCTTTGATATCATATAAAAGTAATAATAATGGCAGCTATTTTCGGTCACATCAGTACAGACACATGCCCTCACCTAGCAGTCCTGGATCCTGATCTGGCTGAAACTCCGCAGACTTCTCCATTTGGTCTGTACTGTCGTCCTCAACAGACATACTGGACACGGGTCGCCTGGTGCCCTTATTGCTCCCACTGCCTGAGGTCAGACTGGCTACTGACAGTAAAGGAATTGCCTGGCTCTCCTGCAGATCACAGAATACAAGTTAATAAGATTGTGAAGGGTTTCCATCACAGCATCAATAACCAAATATATGCAATTGACGAGTAATATGGACCACAAAGATCTGTAGCTATGATTACCGTGAACCCTCTGCCTGCAGTTCAGCAAAGCGCCTTTAATGCAATCCTCTGCATCGGCCAGCCAACTAATATGTGAGACCTCCAGACTTTCCCTTTACAGAGGGCACCCTCAACAGAAGGAGCAAGCAATTTAAATTTTTATACCCGATCTCTTTCTTTTTGAAGAGCAAATAAACTTCTGCCAAAACTTTTCCCCAATTAGATTCAATTAAGACCAGTCACTGCCGTAAAGGAAGAATTGCAGGCTGCAAAATGCACATGACAAATCTACAGCACAGAAATGTCAGGCAAATAACAAAAAAAAAAAAGTACAAAAATAACAAAAAAGAGCAAAGTGATTTAAAAGCTTATTATGAGGCAGAAAACTGAATTGCAATTGATCATCAGAACTTGCTCATTAGCTCCAATACCATTGTTGGAGGGAACTGGAAAGGCAGGATGGAGATTTGGTGGAAGTGAGAACATATGTTTGGCCAGACACAATCTCTATTTGTGGAGCTCTAATTGGCTGTTTGTTCATTTTTTAGAGCCGGCGTGGGACAGCTTTGCAGAAAAGCGAGACAGAGATGAGAGATGACTTGACTATCTTTGCTCCATTTACTATGATGATGTGAAAGAAGAGAGATAAATCATACATCAGACAACAGTCGGGATCAATCCGGGACAAAAACAGAAGATTTAAAGCACAGAATCACTGAGACCTCATTCACATGTGCCCTTTTATCATGCAGTGACTTTTGCAAGTCCCATTTCACTCCTGTGCCATCACTGAACAAGACCAGACAGAGCCAAGGTCACCACTGTCCTGGCCCCTCAAAACGGCTACTCACCGAGTTGAACAGCTCTGTCGTCAATCCAAGGTAATTGTGAAGAGCCAAAAAGGTCACTCTTTGCAGCCTGACCATGATGATCTGTGGGTGAGGAAACAAATGGGATAAAGTTAATTATTACCCGCTGTTTTAGGAGACTGAAGCATATTCCAAGCGTTAAATCACTTTCCAACATTTCATTCAGAAATCTGTATCATGTCCAAAAGCTTCCGGTAGGACAGGAATCGTTCCCAAGTGTAATAACCAGAATGCCAGAGATTGCAGTAACTAATACCCAACTCCAAATCTGGAGACATATCAGCGGTGAGGGATATAAAAAAATGAAAAGAAAAAGTGCAAAGAAGAGGAAAAAATAGCCAGAAATGAGATTGGTCATAGAGAAGAGATCACAGGAGAAATCACTAGCATACGTAGTCACATGTAATTTCTGTAAATCTCGGTGGGGGAAAGCTAAAAGAACTGGGGCACCATGATTTTTTGCTACACCCCTTAGCAGTTTTATAATGAGCACATGCTGTCCTGTATCAATACATATGAAAGTCTTAACTATTATATAAAGGAGTGGAGTCTAGGTACCTGCACAACTCGGACCAGAGTCTCTGGGTATTTGGCAAACACGTCTTGAAAGGCATTTGCAGGAAGACGCAGGATGGTGGATGCATTGGCAGCTCTGGCAGATACAGTCTTGTAAGGAGCCGGATGTCCCTGGGGTGAAAGAAAATATTTTTTGCAATATTTTTAAGCTTAGGTAATGAGAATATATAAGTTATTGTGGTCTTCCATATAGTTGAAATGGTCAGGTAAATAAGCTTTATGTAGATACCTAGATTAGTAGCCCACAATGGGCAATTTTGGTGATCTTATGCGTTTCCCTACTCTTTCTTACAAATGACATGGGGTGGAAAGAAGGATCGAGCATACTGAATTTCAATGTGATCCTTTTCTTCTCAGGGGAAATAAGCTGCCGCTAGAGAAGTGTGGCAGTAGCTTACTTCTCTCACGCCAACGAAAACACGTACACACTGAGCCGGACCAAGCGTGCTTAAGTATAGGTGGTCGGGAGAGAGAGTTGTTGGGACAAGCTGAGCATTCAGGAAGTCAAAAAGAAAAGCTGTCAATCAAAAGAGCGTTGGGCCGACAGCTAGTGCAGGAGTATCAGCAGCTTTACCATCCATTATGGTGATTATATAAGTGCAGCTATAAATTATAACTTTACCCCATCTAAAAAGGTCTGTAGACATAAAAAAAAAAAAAAAAACGTTAACAGGGGATTTCACAAAAATGTATAATATAGTTATTACAAACCAGTTACCCACTAGTTCTCAAATGAAGGGCAAAACAAAGATCAAATGGCAACACCCTCCCCATCCACACGCAATACAGAACTACAGGACAAGGCAGGGTTCCTGAAAATTGAGAAAAATCTTTTTTTTCTCAGGGCAATATAAACGGAAAATTTAGCAGGCGCCTCATAAGTGGAAGGCTTCAGTCTCCGTGGACTGTGCTTATGTAACACAGTGGGGAATAGTAATCATCCAGCTCGGCCGCCTCAATTTAATTTATTATATCTGGAAGAAAAACATAGCTGACAAATATCTGAAGGGGAAGAATAATGAAAGATCATACAGAGCCTAAATACATTTCAGGATCCGCGGCAGGGCGCAGCGACTTGCGGTGTGACAGATGATCACTCATACTAGTTTACAATGCAATTGCTACTAAACGAAGAAGAGAGAAGCGAGCAATATTAGTTGTGTTGTGTGTTTGTATGTACAGTAGAAGCTATATTTTCTCTGTCTCGTTAATATCATTGGGGAACACAAGACATGGTATAGGCCCTGCTGCTAGGAAGCTCCACACTAGGTGGAAAAAAGTGTGGCTACCTGGTGGACTACACCCTCTCCTCAGACACCAGGCAGCTCAGGGTTAGCCTAGTGTCCATGGGAAGCAGAAACCACCATCTTCAGGTCTTCTCACTGCCTTTATTTTAATTTTTTTCTCAGGTGGCACATATGTCCTCCACACTAGTGCACCATGCCAGGTAGGACACACCAAGCACAAAAATTCACAATATGAGAGCGTATAATCCCCATGGTGTCATCAACTCCTTATCCAAACTCCCCCGAGATACAGTTAGGGCTATACCTTAGGGTTAGGGTCTCCATCCACGTTATTCTCCCCTGGGCCACCTATGTTGTGTTAGTAGTCCCTTTGGATGCTTTTTGTTCACTTTCTAGTCACCTTTCGGAGACCATTTTCCATCTTTCTGATGACTTTTTGCATCATTTCACATGAGTCTTTGATAACCCCATGTGTCCCCCTGGCGCTTCCCCTTACCTTGTGAGCTGACGGGTGTTTTTTGGGCCACTGCTGACTACTGCAGCTGCAAAGACTCACTAATCGGGGTGTCTGATTTACTAGCAACTTTCTTCGGGTGCCTGCCCCCACCCCACTGCCAGGCTCACTGGGCTCATTTTCTTTAGAGGGGTTTATTTTCCTGGTTTTATCCTTTCTGGGGGGCCCAAGGCAGAGTCTACATCCCTGCAGGCACCTTTTATGGGTGTCTTCTCCAGGCCGGACCCCTTTCTTCCTCACAAGTTGCAAGCAGCGTCCAAAGAGAAGATACAGCTGCTTGGCCACCAGCACCATTTGAGAGATGCAGACTGCAGGTTAATGGCTCCTGCACCTATGCTGGTACAAACAGGCGCCCTTCAAGGACTAATGTAATTAGTCCATGAGCCAAGAACCAAATTTGACGATATCGGTACCAAGCGGAGTGACTAATTCTCTTTGGTATTTTTAGGTAGATGCATGTCTGTAGTTTATTTTTTGATATGATAGCCCTTACATATACGTAGCTTATTAACCCCTTCAGCCCTAGGCCTATTTGTACCCAAGTGCCTAAGCCAATCTGACCTGTGCCACTTCATGGGCTAATAACTTTGGAACGCTTTCACCTATCCAAGCCATTCTGAGATTGTTTTCTCGTGACATATTGTACTTCACGTCAGTGCTAAATGGGAGTCAATATATTTTACCTTTCTATATAAAAAAATGCTAAATATTCGGAAATTTTGGAAAAATCGGCAATTTTTTAACTTTGAAATTCTCTGCTTTTTACAAAAATACTGATACCCCCCATAATAGTTATTAATTTACACTCCCCACATGTTTACTTCATATTGGCATCATTTTGAAAATGAAACCTTATTGTTTTACGACGTAATAGGGCTTATAGTTTTATGCGCAATTTTTCACATTTACAGCAAAACCCACTTTTCAAAGGACCAAGTCACTTCTGAAGTCACTTTAAGGGGCTTACATAACAGAAACCACCCATAAATTACCCCATTTTGCAAACTACACCCCTCAAGCTGTTCAAAACTCATTTTTAAAAACTGTTAACCCTTTAGGTGTTCCACAGGAATTTTAGCAGAATGAAGGCGAAATTTCAAAATTTCATTTTTTTTCCAGATATTACATTGTAATCCAATTTTACCTGCAACCTAGCAAGGGTTAACGGCAAACCCAAACTTGGTTACCCTAATTCTGCAGTTTATAGAAACACCCCACATGTACTCGTAAACTAAAGTATGGGCACACAGCACAGCTCAACACGGAAGGAGCGCTATGTGGTTTTTGGGTGGCGGATTCACTGGAAGAAATCTAGGGGGCCATGTCACATTTGAAGGCTGCCTGAGGTACCCCCACAGTGGAAACCCCAAAAAGTGACCCTATTTTGGAAACTACACCCCCAAGGAATCTTTTAGGGGGTATAGTGACCACTTTGACCCAACCAGTGTTTCACAGTAGTTGGAAACACTTGGTTGAGAAAATGGAAAAAGTGCATTTTTTACATGAAGGTGTCATTTTAGGCTCATTTTTTTATTTTTAAGAGGTGTACCAGCAAAAAATGCACCCCACTATTTGTTCACCAATCTCTCCCGAACACAACAACACCCGATATGTTGTCGTACACTGCAGTATTGGGGAACGGCAGGCCTCGGAAGGGAAGGAGCGCCAAATGACTTTTGGAGTGCAAATTTTACTGGAAGAAATCTAGGGGGCTATGTCACATTTGAAGACACCCTGAGGTGCCCCAACACACGCACACACACTGACACATACACGTTCTGTGCTGAACAGGACTCTCCGGTCTTCTCTGCAGAGCTCCTATCTCCCTCTGTAGAGGCTGACACCTCCCAGATGATACCATGGTGTTTTGCCTATGACAAGGTCAACTATGCCCGATACCTAACCTATTACTATGCCACAATGTCTCGGCTGCCCATAGAACACCCAGAGGTCCATGAATACTTCATGCAAGGTGGCTTTTCGGTCCAGATCGGTAGCAAGAATCCTTTTGGACGAATTCCTGTGGACCAGACCATTGAAGAGACAATCAACAAAGACACCCAGACACCAGGGGGCACAAAAGGCTTCAGCCTCAAAGTTGGAGCTGTTTCCAGGTTCTACCTGACATCAGAGTACCGCAGTATGTACTTGAGGCAGCTGAGGGCCCTGGTAGGCCAACAATATACTGACTTCAGCCATTCAGACCTACAGGTGTCTAGGATTAGAAGAGATGAAGCCGATGTCCAATCTTTCGTTCAACTGCTGGAGACAGGTTGGGTGAACCCCTTCAACAAAGAGCATAATGGTGAACTTATCAGTTTGTCAACAGCGACTGTAGCACCACCAGATGTAGCCAAAGACCTTCAAGGGGCATACAGTATAGGAGAGGATGCATATCAAACATTCAAGGATGAGCGTTTGGGTACCGATAAGCCAACTACATTGTTTCATGACAAGATGACGAAGAACAAACTTAAAACGTTCTCTAACATCCAAATGAAGACACGCAGACAAGGTCTTGGCAAGGAGGTAATTTTGAAGGCTGACAGAAACCTATTTGGCCAGATGATACTTGTAGCTGAGAACAGAAAGCTACAAATGAGTGATGTCTTGACTCATCCCCTGGGTCCATTGCCATGGGCACTTGCCAATGGTGATGGGTCTATCCGCAAGACCAACAAGGCTGCCCTCGCAAGGGAGTTGGAGAGGAATGCTCGTCCTGCAGAAGTGATCCCCGAGCCCTCTGCAACCATCATTGATGGGATGAGCCTGGTTCAGAAACTGAAGGGAAACAATGCAACATTTGGCCAGCTAGCAGGCACAGCAATGAGTCGCGCTATCCATGAGGGTGCTAAGAGCAAGCGCATTGATATTGTCTTTGACGTCTACAAGGAGACATCCATCAAAGATACAGAAAGAGTCAACAGATATGAAGGCACAGGGATCCATTTCAAGAACATTCAACATGGGCACAACATCCAGCAGTGGAAAAAGCTTCTAAGTAGTTCCTCCAACAAGGCAAGTCTCATAAAGTTTCTGGTAGAAGAATGGAAGGCGAAACACCACAGGGAGAAGCTTGAGGAGAAGGAGCTGTATGTCACATGTGAGCAGCTCTGCTTTAAGATCACCAAAGAACAGTGGGAAGAGGCTGCTGACCTTAAGTCAAATCAAGAAGAAGCAGACACACGCCTCCTTCTCCATGCTCTTCATGCAGCAGAATCTGGTTACAAGTCGGTCATCATCACTTCGGAGGATACTGATGTCATGGTCCTGTGTCTGGGCATGTGCCACAAAATCCCATCCCACCTGTTCCAGAAATGCGGTACACAGAACCGGACAAGATTCCTGGATATCACCACTCTGAGCCGAACATTGGGAGGCAGCGTATGTGATTCATTGATTGGTATGCATGCATTTACAGGCTGTGACACCGTCAGTGCATTCGCTGGCCGTGGGAAGATGACGACACTCAAGCAGTTGAAGATGAACAAGACATACCAGGATGCCTTTCAGGAAGTTGGTCGTTCATGGGAAGTGTCTACCGAACTTTTTGAGAAGTTACAGGAAATCACCTGCCACATGTACCTGCCAACTACCCAAACAACTGAGGTAAACAGGCTCCGTTATCAGCTGTTCTGTGCCAGACGTGGAGTGGTAGAGTCAAGTCAACTCCCTCCTTGCCAGGACTGCCTTTTCATGCATGCACTGCGTGCAAACTACCAGGCTGCGATCTGGAGGAGAAGTCTGCAGAGCCAGCCATGGGTTGCAAACCCAACAGACTGCGGTTGGATGATAGATAACGACGGAAAGCTTGTTGTCAAGTGGATGCAAGGGGCACCAGCACCAGAAGCTATTATACAGCTACTGTCCTGCAAGTGTGTGCGGTCATGTGAACTTCCTCAGTGTACTTGCCTCAGCAATGGCCTGAAGTGCACAGACATGTGCAGATTACAGACATGCCAGAACAAGGGTACTGAAGACGAGCCAGTAGAACAACAGTCAGATTCAGAGTCCGATGTTGAAGATATTATGGAGTAACATATATATATATATATATATATATATATATATATATATATATATATATATATATATATATATATGCACATGACATGTTCAGTGTGTATTTACATAACTTGGATTAAATTTTGTTACAAATACTACATCTAGTCACTCCGGGTGGTACCGATATCGTCATATTTGGTTCTTGGCTCATGCTAAAATTCCTGCGGAACACCTAAAGGGTTAACAGTTTTTAAAAATGAGTTTTGAACAGCTTGAGGGGTGTAGTTTGCAAAATGGGGTAATTTATGGGTGGTTTCTGTTATGTAAGCCCCTTAAAGTGACTTCAGAAGTGACTTGGTCCTTTGAAAAGTGGGTTTTGCTGTAAATGTGAAAAATTGCGCATAAAACTATAAGCCCTATTACGTCGTAAAACAATAAGGTTTCATTTTCAAAATGATGCCAATATGAAGTAAACATGTGGGGAGTGTAAATTAATAACTATTATGGGGGGTATCAGTATTTTTGTAAAAAGCAGAGAATTTCAAAGTTAAAAAATTGCCGATTTTTCCAAAATTTCCGAATATTTAGCATTTTTTTATATAGAAAGGTAAAATATATTGACTCCCATTTAGCACTGACGTGAAGTACAATATGTCACGAGAAAACAATCTCAGAATGGCTTGGATAGGTGAAAGCGTTCCAAAGTTATTAGCCCATGAAGTGGCACAGGTCAGATTGGCTTAGGCACTTGGGTACAAATAGGCCTAGGGCTGAAGGGGTTAATAAGCTACGTATATGTAAGGGCTATCATATCAAAAAATAAACTACAGACATGCATCTACCTAAAAATACCAAAGAAAATTAGTCACTCCGGGTGGTACCGATATCTGGCCCGGCTCATGGACTAAATCTTTACTAAACTCATTTGTACTTTCCTTCAGAAGACCCCTGCCATACTGGTTACTTACTTTGTCTGTTCCGCTGGGACAACCATCTGCCATGCCTCTGCGTATTACCTGGACATCCTGCCTGCCCAGGACCCCTCCGATTCCCATTCTCCTGAATGGGTCAAATCTTTGAAATGATTGGCTAAGGATGCACAGCTCAAAGCCAAACCCAGTCTGTTTCCTGTAGACCCTCTAGTCATTCATTTGATGATACTTTGTCTGGACTTCAGAGGAACCCAGCCACAGGGCAGCAGCCCACACCCGCTGGGAGGTGATCATATAGCCGCCATGCTGTTTGTAGAGTTGTGCCTAGTTTTCAGAACAATTTACAAATTGCCCTTTTGGACACCAAATAGTCACTTATTTTTATGCCCCTTTACAATAGGAATAAACATGCATTCTCGGCCAGAATTTATGGGGGAATCCAGTATAGATGGTTGTTGGCTTAAGAAACAGATACTGGGGAATTTTTAAGAATTTCCCAATGGAGGCGAGTTCTATATCTAGACAGTATGGCGGAGAAAAGTCACAATATCATATGAGGTTTATGGTTCATTAAGCACCAATCGATATCAGATTAAAGGACAGGAAGAGCTGAACTCACAGTAATGACATCCAGGATACTGAGCAGACTGTGCACACTGTCCCCAGCCAAGACTTCTTTCACCACCATCTCATTACCATCCTGAAAATAAAAATTGGAATTAACACTAAATATTCACACAAACAGGATATGGCTCTGTACACAACTAGTTTATTTCTTTTGCTTCCTCTTAGACGAATGCCCCAGTATAGGAATCTCTTTTGGGATATAATGGATTCATTAGGGACTTGGGATAATATAGATCTATGGCATTGTTCTGTGCTGTGTTGTGCATAAATATGTGATTCTTCAGAATTTCTATTAGTCTATGCCTGATGAAGGGACTGGAGTAGTCTCGAAAGCTTGCAATTTGTTACCATCTTTTCAGTTAGCCATTAAAAGGTATCAACCACTGAGGACCCTCAATATCAACCACTGAGGACTCTCAATATCAACCACTGAGGACTCTCAATATCAACCACTGAGGACTCTCAATTCTAAATATTTTTCTATCCACTGACTAACACGGTACCAAGATATATATTTTTCCTGAAAGGAGATGGAATTACTGATCCAGGCAATATGTCCACCCTTGCTAGTGTTTAATGTCAGTCAGTGGATGGAAGGTGGATGTCGTTGTCAAATCAGGAAAGAAGAAGGTCAAAGAAATTGTGAGCTGATCATTATATGCAACACGATCCAATAAATGCCTACGTCCAAATGGATTATCTAACCGAGGATCTTATAACCTTTTCAATTAAAGGGTTGGCATCAAGTTGAGTTGTTATTCCCCATGTATAGGATAAGGGAAAACTTGAGACCCCCACTACTCTCAATCCTGCTGTAATCGGCAATCTTTGGAACACCCAAAGAAAACGAATAGAGCACAGGTGAGCCCAATACACGTGATGGTTAGAAGTGTTTTCCCACCACTGACAAGACATTAAAGGAGTATTTCCACAAAGTGTCTCCTATTCTATGCACAACTTACTGATCGCTCGGGTGCTTTCGGAGTCTATTGGACTGTTCCATAAGCAAAGAATGGACTCCCAGATATCAGGAAGTTATCCCCTATTTTCTGAATACAGGTAACTTCTCAACATGGTAGAAAAACCTTAACTGTGTAGACTGTTGCTATACAGTGATACTGCCAGCTTCAATGATGGCTAGTGTTGAGCGCAAGTGCTCACTACTCGAGATTGAATCAGGTGCTCGGGTAAGCACAGAGTATTGCGGATCCCCACATGTTTTTTTGGAGTGTCTAACAGCCGCAAAACATGCAGGGCACGGACTCGAACATGTCAATAGAGCACCAACAATATTTGGTACATACCCGATGCAAACTGGAGTAGCGAGCACTTGCGCTCAACACTAATGACAACATATTCAATATGACAACCTAATGTTATCAAATTCTGTGTTGTACCTGTGGATTCAAGGTGCTCACTATAACCCCTGAATAAAATCCTTGAGGAATGTGGTTTCCAGAATAGGGTGTGGGGGGTTTCCACAGTTCAGGTACATCAGAGGCTCTCCAAACGTGACATGGCGTCCGCTCTCGATTCTGACTCAAAAAGTCAAATGGTGCTTGTTCCAAGCTCTGTCGTGCACTAAAACAGTGGCTTTCCCCACATATGGGGTATCGGCGCACTCAGGAGAAATTGCACAACAAATTTTGTTGTCCATTTTCTCTGGTCACCCGTGTGAAAAAAAAAAAAAAGGTTTGGGACTAAAGTAAACTTTTTGTGAAAAAAGTTATAAAATGTTCATTTTTTCCTTCCACATTGCTTCAGTTCTCGTGAAGCACCTGAAGGGTTAATTAACTTCTTGAAAGTGGTTTTGCACACCTTGAGGGGTGCAGTTTTTATAATAGTGTCACTTTTGCATACTTTTTGTCGTATAGACCCTTCAAAGTCACTTCAAATGTGATGTGGCAGCTAAAAAAAAAAAAAAAAAAAAAAGGTTTTGTAAATTTTGTTGGAAAAATTAGAAATCGTTGGTCAACTTTTAACCCTTTTAACATCCTAACATAAAAGAAGTCACGTTTCCCAAATTGTGCTGATGTAAAGTACACATGTGGGAAATGTTATTTAATAACTATTTTGCGTGAAATGACTCTCTGATTTAAAGGCACAAGAATTAAGTTTGAAAATTGCAACATTTTTG
Source organism: Ranitomeya variabilis (assembly GCF_051348905.1). Classification (NCBI taxonomy): domain Eukaryota; kingdom Metazoa; phylum Chordata; class Amphibia; order Anura; family Dendrobatidae; genus Ranitomeya; species Ranitomeya variabilis. The sequence goes on along the minus strand of NC_135233.1, from coordinate 249,861,070 downwards.
CCAAATTTCAGTTTTTTTCATAAATAAACGCAAGTCATACCGAAATTTTTTTACCACTATCTTGAAGTATTTCACAAAAAAACTCAGAATCAGTGGGATCCGTTGAAGAGTTCCAGAGTTATAACCACATAAAAAGTGACACTAGTCAGAACTGTAAAAATTGCCTCAGTCAATAAGGAGTTTAAAAACAAACAAACAAAAAAAAAAGGTGTAAGCCAAATTAATACCGAACACAGAACACAAAAAAGTAACCGTACTCACACTTTCCTGAATGCAAACTTCCAGCATCCCATCCTGGACCACGTAAATACTGTTATCCAACTGTCCTGGGCGGAAAATGTATTCCCCCTCATGGAGCTGTACGAAGACCATGTGCTTACAGAGTTCAAGGAATAAAGGTTTCTCAAAGTGACCCAAGACCCTGCACCAAAAGGACAAAAGTAGCAATCACACATATGAACACCATATAACAAGTTGTGCAGTCTCCTATACTTGTACACAGACATATGAAAGAATCAGACTGAGCCCAAGTAATGTGTCATTGCCAAACCTTTAGTAAAAAGGTTAGTGAGGTTAGTTCAGAGGATCAGACAAGGACTTGCAGCCATAGTACATCTGACATTTGCCTTTGTTATCCATTAAATGCACAAACGGTGGCAGAAACGAGGAAATTCATGATTCTTCTGGAATCAATTACAGAAAAAAAAAATGATAAAGTAAATAAAAAGTTAAATGTTCTAAGTAACAATCAGTTATTGGCCTCCGGGAACATGGATATAACTGAAATACAGTAATTTACCATAATTAACAAGGTCGCCTCTTTCTAATACAATTATAATAGTATTATGTGAAGATCAAGATCTCGTAAAGAGAAGGAAACAATTGACGGCGGCGTAATAAATGTGGCAACAGGATGATCACACCACAGGTAAAGAGGGGTCAGGCAGGACTCACCGCACATTCTTCAGCATATACAGGACTTCTGATGGCAAGTGAGAATTTTTAACATCAAACTCTGTAAGATCGGCTTCCAAAAGGGAAGGAGGAGGCTCCTTTTTCTGTAAGGTGGGATATTCCTTCTTAAAACGAAGTATTCTACAACAAAAATAAAGGGTTGCAATGCTTCCATTGGATAAATTCTGGACATGTGTGGACTAATCCGAGCAGCTCATTATTCCTATCTTTTTGGAGGTTTTTTCATGATGCTTCGACTTAATGCTACCAATAGCACACCCGCATTTGGTAGCAAATGGCCGCAAAATGCGAAGGGATGTATTACCACATGTGGTCATGGCTGCAGTCGTATGCGGGAGGCACAAGTCCCGGGACTTTTGGATGCTCTGTCACTCCATAACTCGTATCCTTCCAGCAAGTTCAAATGTGAGGAAAACTCAGAGAATTCCCGTGATCACTCCTGATGCATTGAAGGTATCTGAGCAAGAAGTAAGATTTCCTAATG